>NC_090931.1:1236683317-1237351480 GCF_040938575.1 Ambystoma mexicanum | reverse complement strand
ATATCATCTTAGCCTAGGAGTGCTCGCCAGCCAAACTGTGCATGTTGGGTGGGGGGCTGAGAAAAACACCTATAAACAATGCAAACACTGTGTGTCAATGGGTGAGGGCCTGCCTTATTTATTTTATTGGCAATTGTAAGGTGCTTATACATCAAGAACATTGTGTTTCAAAGCGCTATCTCATTGACATACGAAGAGAGTCTGGGATGACCGGAAGAGGCACCATTCCAGATAGTATTTCTTTTATCCCTTTTTGCAGACTTAACCTTTGATATCTCGATTCCCTAGTTTATGCAACGAAGAAGATGGTATATTTCGTAAATATACTCACTTTAATTTGGTACCCTAAACGCACAGCCTTGTGCACCTTTTATAAATGTCCCAGTAATGGCCTTGTTAGGCTCACCTTTTTTGTATTGCTTTGCATCTGGTACTTTTAGTTTTTAAATATCTCTGGCCGTATTCCTTCTGTATGTGCATTGAAATGCACATCTCTGTGGCATTCTTTTTTTTTTAATGTAATCGTATTTAGTTTGCAGTCTACATACAATAGATTTAAAAAAAAACCTTTACAATTTGATGTTATTCCAAAATAAAATGTGTAAATCTTTTTCTGTTGCTCTTGCTCATTTCGGATAATAAGGTAAGATAGAAGAGACACAGAAAGCGAAAGTAAGTAAAATGGATTCAAAAAAATTAAAGAGGAAGATGAGGAGAGGAACAAAAAAAGCAAAATAGTAGAGATAAAGCTTTCCTAGAGTCCGAACTTTCCTCCTTTCTCCTTCATAGTTCATTAGGGGGAATGTTTTTTTGGGTTTATGAAGATCTCCATACTCCAGAGCTGTTTGAATATCCCTCTCCCCCTCCACATAATAAATATGTCAAAATGTATCTAGTTTGTTATTAGACCAACTAGTTTCTTGGCTGATCATTAAATTTCCGGCAGTACTGGTCTATGTTTGTTTCTTCAGTCTTTCTTTATGGTTGAGGTGTTGTGGTCTATCAAGTTTATTGATTGGAGGAGTCTTACCACTGCTGCTGTGAGCTGCGTTTCATGTCCGGCTATTATTCTATGCCAGGTGTTTTCTGATAACAGCCAATCAGTTCTTTCTACGAATCTTCCCAATATTCTTACTCTTCGATCCCATGTTCCTTTGAAATCAAGCAGTAGATGTCTCAAGGACTGTTTTTTTTTGGGAGCGCACATCTCTTACAATATTGTACCACCTGTTCAGATTGGTTTAGCATTTCCAGTATTTCCCCTGTGGGTAATAGGTTTAGTCTCGCTCTGAGAAAATTGTTCCTGATCTTTTCGTCTGTGAATTGTTCTAGGTACCTAGGGAGTGTTCCCATTTTCTTATCGATGACCAGAAAGATGTTCTCTGGGATTGATGATCTTATTTTTCCGATTGTCTCTATTCAGTCTAATACTTCCAGCTCTTTTTTTTACCTTCACAGGGTTTTTCTCCAGTTTTTCTATGCTTTGGCCTGCTCTGGACAGTGCTTTTTTGTTTTCTGTTCTAGTCCCTGCAGGATCCCAGATTTCAGTTGGTTATGATGTTTTTTGATTTCCTCATACAGGGAGCCATTTCTTGGATATGCGATCTCCCTGTAGAGGGATAACAACTTCCATTCTGCTAGGCAGTTCAGGGATTTTAATCCCAATTCAAATCTCAACTGTCCTCCTGATATACTCCATAGCAGATTTAGAGCTTTCTTCTAGATTCTGCCCTCCACTTTAGCCCAGTTCAAGTCCCACAATTCCGGTTTGGCTTCTAGGCCATATAATGGAATTTGTACTATTTTAACCAGATAATACTTTATCATTGGGACCACTGAGAATTTACAGTATTTATCTCTAATTTTGATTAGATGGGGAATTAAGGAGAGTGTTTTGGAGAGTAGGACTATTTCTGCTTTGTGGATAGCTGGACTTGCATAGATTTTATAGCCTAGGTATGTGAGCTCTTCTACTTGTGGGATTTTCTGCCCATCTACGACCCAATGCTTGAAATTGGTCTTTTTCCTTGGGTGTTTAAATACCAGTATCCTGGACTTCTTGGGGTTTATTATCAACCCATTTTCCTTTGCGTACTTGCTCAAGCTGTTCATCAGTCGCTGTAAGCCGATAGCAGTTCTGTCGAGCAGAACGAAATCGTCTGCGTAGGTCAGCCAGAATATTTTTTCACCTCCAATTTCTGGGCTGGCCAATGCAGCCCGGTTCAAATGTTCCCCAGCATCGGCTAGGAATAGGTTGAAGAATGTAGGTGCCCACAAGCAACCCTGTCTTAACCCTCTTCCTCCTGAGACTGAATCTGATAGATGGCCCTTATTGTCCAAGCGTACCCTTACGCTGGTTCCTCTGTGGAGTTCCATTAACATTGACAGGAGTGTCTCTGGGATCCCCTTTTTTCTCAGTTTGTGCCAAAGCCTTGGTCTGTCAATTTGGTCAAAGGCTTTGGACAAGTCTATCCAGGCCCAGAATCATGGTGTTCCTCCCTTGACCATTGATTTATCGCTCAGTAGGTTTAGCATATTTCCATGCAGGCCGTTGAAAGGCCTTTTCTAAACCCAGTTTGGCATTGGGACAATACCTCCTCCTTTTCTACCCATATCGAGAGTTCATTTAGCAGAAGTCTCATGAATATTTTACTCTCGATATCCAGGAGGGCGATAGGGCGGTAGTTTGAGGGATTTAGTCTATCCCCCTCCTAGAAGAGTGGTATTATCACTGCTGTCTTCCAGGACAGGGGAAAGCTCTTTTGCTGTAGGATCTCAGAGAAAAGACGTTTTAATAGTTTTGCCCACAGTGGTGGTTTTTTTCTGAGTACCTGGTAGGTGAGGCCGTTGGGACCTGCGGCTCTTGATGTTGAGGCCTTGGATATTACCTCCATGATTTAATTCTCTTCTACTCGCAGTTTCCACCCTTTGTCTAATGGCGCGCATTCTGGTTCTTTTACTTTTTTCCCAAAGCTGTTCGTCAGATGCTCCATCTTTTTTCAGACACCAGATTGCATAGTGTGCCATTATTTTGGGAATCTAGCTCTTGTATCGCCGACCAGAAGCTTCTTGAGTTTGAGTCGGAAACTAGTTTTAACATCTGTTCCCCATCCCTTTGATGAAGGAGGGCATTATGGTTTTTAATCCAGGCCTCCAGGCCTTGTAGTTTCATCTGATTATTTTTATTTGGTGGATGTAAGATTCATGATCCATTTTTTGGGTCTTTGTTCTTCTAATGCTTTTCCTTAGGTTTCTCTTTCTTTCTCTGACTTCTTCATCAAAGCTATGAAGGTAGGTCTTCTTTACTTTATTTGTTGGAGGTTTTGGGGGGGGGCTAGTGACCATATTATATTCGTAAACATTTTTTGGTTGGGATAGCTCTTGGGTTATTTGTTCTGAGATGTTTTGTAATCTTTTGTTTAGCTCTTTCCCTTCTTGGTTGTATTTCATCAGCCTTATTTTCCCTTTTGTCGCTTTTAGCTCTTGTGTGTAGCAAAACTTGAACAGTTCAGGGCCGTCTATAAAAGATAGTTCTAGTCTCGAATGTTCGCTATATCTTTCTTGTTTTATTTCTAATTTCGATTTATGGGAGAATAATCCTTCGCTGACGAAGATGTAGTCTAGCACTGAGGCAGATTTGCCTCTGTGCCATGTCATGCAGGGTTCTTCCTCCTCTTGATAGATGTTGTTTAGCATTTTCAGGTCCCAAGTTTTTGTAAAATCAAGCCAAGCCCTCCTTTTATTAGATGGTGTATATTTCTCACCCCCGTAGGCCCTCTTTTATAGTGTACACATTCTACATTGAAGTCTCCTGCCAGCAGAATATCTGCTCCTTGCCATTCTGCCTTGATCTTCCCCAGCAGTTCTGATAGTTTTCCTAGAAATATCTGAATTGTAGAGGATGCTGGATTCCAATAGATATTTATCACAATCAAAGCAGTCTTTTTTGCATCGTTGGTAAATTGAATTTTGCACGCCAGTATTCCAATTTCATCTTTCCAAATTTGGATGGCTTGTTTACTGCAATAATTCCTAGTACAGATGATTAGTCCCCCCGCCGGCCTTCCTTTTGCTTTTTGACTGGCCGGAAAACAGAATGTTGTGAATCCTTCTATCACTATTGGATTAACCAGCCAGGTTTCTTGAAATTCCAGGATGTCCATCTTCCCAAATAGATAGTCTTTTGTTTCTTTCGCCCTGAATGTGCTGGAGCCTCTTGTGTTCCAGCTAACTATATTCAGTCTCTTCCGACTAAAGACTCTGAGAGCCCAAGCCCATGTTTATCAAAACTTTTGTCAGTATGTCAGGTAGAGCTGCCAATGTTTTTTCCTGCAATGATGTTTCTTGAGTAGCTGTTCTTTTCACTTCTGCTTATCATTCGTAGCATTCTTTACCTTCTCACCTATTGACTGTCAGGAAATGGAGGGCTCCTCACGTTTAGATTGTATGCTATTACCAAATGACTATGTTTACTTTTCTCTCTTTTTGTGCCTATTTAGTGAACAACAACAGTAGTATACCATATGCCTCTTTGGTGACAAAGAATAGTATTGCACCATGCTGGCATTCTGTCATCTAAGGGTTAATCCTGTATATTGCTTTACAGCTCGCAGAATATGGAATTGTCATTTCCTGCTATTATGTGCATGTCAAAAATGACAGGCATGTTTATGAATGCAATGTGTATTGTTGTATTTCCTGAATACCCGACAGTAATTGTTTTAGTTTAATTTAATTTAATTCAGAATTCATCTGATTGCGTTATCTTATCCTTCTTTGCTTTTGGGAAAGATGGCACTATTTGTACACTAAATATATTGTAAGAATAATTTAACTTTTTTGCTGTTTAGACAGATTCCGTCACTTTAAAACAGTGTTAACATAAAACACACTACATAATTACAATCTGTTTCTGCATGTATGCTGCAGCATACACAGACACGTTGCGTTTGTAGATGCTAGAAGTGTTCATGGGCTTGAAGCCAGAAAATGTTTTGTAATCGGCTACTTATTTTATGTCTTGTTTATTTGAGAGGTATATATTTATATGTGTTACTTTGGGATGCCTTTTTAATTTCAACCCTCTCTATATGCTTTATAGATGGCTCAATTAAATACATTGATGTTTATTTCACAGCATGGCTTTATCGAATATGGTTTCTGATTAATACAATTCTGTTTAGCTTATTTTATTTGGAATTGTGCAGTTTTTTTTATCCTCTGCAGTTTCTCTTCTTTCCCTGTTTATGCTGAGATTGAAGGATCTCTGTCAGGGTATGTTTGTCCTCTATAGAACCACCATTTGGTTGAAATGGTGGGGGGGGGGGGGTTCGGAGGTGTGTGTTTTTCCTTCAGAGGAGGCAATGTGTGTCTTCTCTCAGTTTGGTGCAGAAGTTTCATTTTTGGATTTATGTTTACCTCTTTCTGGGTCCCCGCTTGGCAAGTGGCTTCTTCCTAACTATATAGTGTTTTTGCTCCAGTACTCGCTTGGGGCATCCTATCTGATTTCAGAGCCCAGCTAGGCCTATTCTCTCTTTATTTCTTGATTGACAATCTCTTGTGACAGGAATTTCTTTTAAATTACGCTTCTTATGGTTTGTTGCACACATTTCTTCTTAACAGTGAACCTTCTAGGCTCCTTCATTTTTTGTTCCTATAAGCAAAATCAAACAATTAAACCATGTACCCCCTTCTCCTCCTATCAATGGAGTGGGGTGACTTACAGAATATTGACTGAAGCATTGTGAGATATTTATTGTGATTAATATGCTAATATTCGGGATGCTCATTAAATGAGCACCTTGATATAATGGCCCCTAATATATTTTACAACCCCACAATACTGAGCAAGAAATTGCCAGTTGGCTCCAAAAATAGATTTAAATGAAGTAATTAAAGGTGGCCCCCGGACTTTATGCAGGGGAAGTCACCACAGTGTCACAAAATAACAGGTAGCTTGACTTCAATAAACAAAATTAACCTCCCTGCTTGTATCTCAAAATTCCTCACAAACAAGCATTCATTTCCATGATCAATTCTGAGTATATCGTACATTCTGAAAAACACTAAACATTCTAGTTGTAACTTCTACCGCTTGCCAGTCAGTATATCAACATCCTTGACTTCACAAAAACAACTTCAAATTACACATAGTCACATTTGCAAAAGGAGCAAAGAATGTTGCTTTCCCCAATAACACCAGCAATATATAGAATCTGTGAACTTTTGTATGTCACACATTTCACATATGGATTCAATGATGTAGGCTGCTAACGTGTGCAGCTTTAAGAATGAATGATATGTGAGGTTTACATTCACACTATTTTTATGTGAATAGAAATGACTCCTTTTAAATGTGCTCTCATCTACACTTCCTTGTTAAATAGCTATGGCCTTCACAAACATATCTTCATTAGTCCCTGCTATGGATATCCTCATATCACAGCCCAATGGAACTATTTCTGTGAAAACACTTTGGGTACAATTCAAAGAGATTATGATATTTAAAAAGCAGTGCACTGAAATGCACAGAAGTGCTATCTATACCATTGCACAGATTACTCAAAAAGGTATTTTAAGTTTGATTGAACTGAGTTCTCACTTAATTTAAACTGCAGTGAGATTGCCTTATTTTGACCTATTAAAATACATGTATTTTGAGAACATCATCTCAAACTGCCCCTTTCCGGGACTTGGAAGGAAAATAGTTACATAGAGCATATATCATTTCTTTTTGAGGAAATCTTGCACTCACTTTTGATTAGTCTTTAGAGGTGTGGAGCTAGGAGAATCATTTGTGCTTCTATTGGAGTTTCAGTCATTATCCAGTTCCCTTGTGGACAGCAATCACCCGTGGAAGAGGACCCTTCCTGTCAGCAAGTTTGTCTCTTTCTTTAATCCATCTAACAAAAACAAGTGTTTAGTTTTTGCTGCCACTATTTCCAATGTCATAGTGCTCTCCTCTGTATGTACGCTATCTTTTAATGGTACCCCCACCCCCGTTGTTATAATTGGCCCAAGTTTTTCCCTTGGTCTACCTTGTAGTTGGGCACTTCTGTTATATACACACACCCCAATATTCATTGGCTGAATTTAGTTCTATGCATGTGATTGTTATTGGGTAAATAGACCTTTTTAAAAACAACGAAAACAAAAAAAAAATTATTTAGAAAGACAGCTCTGTGACTGCACAGAGCGGTCTTTCTAAATCAATCTGTCAGCCTCTGCGATGCACACAAGTCCATACAGGGACTGAGAGGCATGCCAGGACCTGGAAGCAGCCACGAGGGAGATTGGGTAAGTTTGTGTGTGTGTATGTGTGGGATGTATGTCTGTGTGTGTATTTGTGTGCATTTTGGGGGGCTTGGGAGGGTAGGGATGCAGTGTTTATAGAGCGCCAATGCCCTCAGGCGCTACAGAAGACAGACACAAGACAAAGATGAGATTACAAAACAGATGACAGAAATATGCTAATTCAAGAAATCTAGATTATTGGAATCTGTGCTTTCAGACGCATGGTTGGATATGTGGCATTACTATTTGGTATATTGATTAATACATGTTTTAAAATTAATTATTAAAAATCATAACTAATGTGAATTTATTGGCTAAATGAAGAGGAGACTCATAGATGTGAAATGATTTCGGACCCATATTTCGAGTCTTATCCGTGCCAATGGTAAATGTGTGATGCTATATATAAAAACAAGCTAAATAAATATGCCTGGACTTGCCCGGTGATTCCACTTGGAGTCTCGTGACCAGTACATTAGTTGAATTAAAAGCACTTTGTGTAGCCCTGATTAATGACTAATTTAAGTTCGTTGACATGACTCTTTTGATGATTTTGCATTAGTCTAACACAAATGTTAGGTTTAATGGTCATTGCAACATGTCATATTATGAGCAATGGGATTTTGAAGCTGGCCATTAAACCAAACAGACTTTTACCAGCAAATATTAATCTCTACCGAGACTGTGAATTCCATTTTCCTGAAATATTGTGCTAGGTCAAGGAAGAGCAGTGCTCTCTGTTATCATTTTGTTGTATTCTCCCAAGACTGCATGTAGAATCTTGGCTGTGGCGATTGTCCAGGACATCTTGTCCCCGCTCATCAGGCGAGGCCACCACTCTTCTTCTTCTAGAATGGTGTGCATTGCTAGCACCGGCCGTAGATATGCAAGTCTAATTTCGGTAATCGCCCTGCAGGTCGTTAACAGGTGGCAAACAGATTCAGTTTGATTGCTCTTTTTGCACAGTCTGCAAGATTTTGAAGCTGATTGGCCTCTGATCTGAAGAATTTCATTTGTGTGTAAAAGATTTAGACAAACTCTCAGAAAGAATTGTCATAGGGGTCTGCTAGGAAATCTCTTGGGAAATTGGGGGACTTGGTTCATTTTCATTACCCGGACTGGTAGGTGCACCAGGAGTTTGTGTTTGTTTGTGTTTGTTTGCTTTTTCCAGTGTGGTGTTCCAATCTAGCTTTGCTAGTTTTCTTTTGATTTTGCATGGATTAGCAATTAGGTCGGCCTCGGTGCAGGCAATTTGTTCAAGCTGTTGCCTTATCTTTGCATCCCAATTTGTTAGCATTTTGCAGCTGCCTGCTGTCAATTCCAAATGTATCTGTTGGTACAGTGGAAGGCCTTAAGGAAGTATTGTTTTCCTGAATAAGGAGATGGTGTTGAAATCTACTGTAGCTTTGAGAGAGGTGAGGCCCAGTTCTCTCCTGATTGCTGCCATCGAGGTTGATTTAGGCAGATTCATTACTGATTTACAAAAGAAGCCCTCGACTTTTTGTCAAAAAGCTTCCGGAATTGTAGGCATGGCTTCAACCCTGTATGAACAACTTGTGCCTTATAGAATTTTAGTGTAAGGATCAGGAGAAGCGTCCACATTTCTTTTCCAGATAACATGCCTGTGTTGTTAGTAGTCGCGCTTTCGCCCAGAGATGGCTTTGCATGCTGACCTCGGTTGTTGTGCTGTAGACAATAACACCCAGATATCTGATATTGGTCACTGTTTCGATCAGGACCTTTTTGAGGCTCCATTTGAAGGCCCTTGATCTTTTCGCTTTCTTTTCCAAGATCAAGATCTTAGTTTTGGCCTTGTTTATCTCCAGGTTCGATCAACTGATGTAGTCTGTCAGATGGTTCAGTTGTCGCTGGAGACCGATCTGGGTTTGGTCTAACAGTGTGATGTTGTCAGCATACATTAGACGTGGCATTAGTGTGCCCCTATTTTTGGAGGAAAAGCTCTGATGGTTGAGCATGTGTGTTGAAAGTCTCCCATTAAGTCCACGAAAATTTCTGGGGCAAGCGGACAGCCTTGCTTGACACCTCTGCGAGTGGGTATTTCAACCGATAGTCCTTTTCTATTCAGTTTTACTCGCACGGTAGTGTCTGTATGGAGTGCTCTGATCGGGGCAAGAATGTTTGGCAGACCGTTCCAGAGTTGAAGCTTTGACCATAGTAGGTCTCTGTCGAGAAGGTCGAAGGCTTGTGTCAAGTCTATGAACGCCACAAATAGTCTGGTGGAGCCTTCTAAGGTTTTACTTTTGGCAATGCTTAGCAGCATTATGTTTAATGTTGTAGATGATTTACTTTTAAAGCCGGCTTGGAAGGTGACTGCATAGGGAGCAGTTGTTGCCCAGCTCTGGAATTGCTTTAGTAGGAGCGTACCAAATATTTTCCCAATTGGGTCTAGGAGGGCGATTGGCCGGTAGTTGCGTGGATCTGATCTGTCTCCCTTTTGTAAATTGGAACCACTGTCGCTGAGGTCCAAGATCTTGGGATCGTTCTTGAGGCTGAACACCTGTTGAAGACCAGGCTGATGAAGTTGTGAAATTTTTAAGATCGGCATTAGTCACTCTGTCGGGGCCCGGCGCTCTCGAGGCTTTGAGTTTGTTGATAATTGTGGCAATGTCTTCTGTGTTGGAGACGACTGGTCAGGGGCCTTCATGGTAAGCTTGGGGTGTTGTGCCTGGTGACTTGGGCTGTTGGAATAGAACCTCAAAATTGAGTTTCCATCTTTGTTTGCTTATGCTGTTAGACGGCTCGGTAGCTCTCTGGTCGGCTAGTGATTTCATGAGGGCCCAGAATTCTCTTGCGTTCTTGCCTGCCATTTTTTAAAATATTTCCTCTGAGTCTTTCTGGTAGAACTCTGGTGTTTTATCCAACCTTTGTACTTCTTAGATTATGTGGCTAGTTAGAGCAGCAATGCGGGCGAGTTGGATTTACTGGCTTTTCTCTTGAAAGTAGTCATCAAGCGGCTCGCTTGATGACTACTTGTTTGTCATGTTGATGAGTGCCTAACTTTCTGGAGAGGATGAGCCTACGTGTTTTTTCTTTGTAGGAGCTGAGCAGTGGATGGTAGTCAATTTCTGCTTTTTGTCAGTCTATGGTGTTAGATTGAATTTGGTAGCTCAGTGTCAATTGTTCTACTCTTGCGGCGGTCATTCTCAGTCGGTTTCCCTGTAAATTACACTCAATGTTTGCCTTCATAGTAGGGTTAATGGGTGAGACAGAGTTCCATGTAGCTCTTAAGAGGTTAACATCGCTCACTGCTGTGTGAGTTACTTCAAAATCTGTCATTAGTTTCAACGTTGCGTCCGATTTACACTATTATAAATTATAACATCAACAATTATCAAATCAAATGTCATCTTTTAAACATTTGAAATCTGCATTTAGATCATTTTTTCCAGATACAGAAAAAGGTGCTCCTTTAAAAAACATGGCAACATCCTATAAAATCACACGATAATCTATTTGACTTTTCTCACTTTAAAGTTTATTTCTTATAGTACAGAGGGTATTCTCTGGTTAACAGGATTATATTGTTTACAGATTTGTGTCTCTTTACACTTTTGGAAATAAAAGTCCATCTTAAACTGGTGCAATCTGTATCTCCTGTATTCTCTTGACATTGGTAAAAATCCAGTCTTTGGTGGAATGCACTCAAGGGCCCAATGTGTCAAGTGTTATCTTTCAGGTGTGCAGGTAACTTACCTGGATCCCACAAGTTCACCTTTGTTGTGCTAGCCAGTAATAGGCAGAAATTGAAACTAAAATGTTGCATTTTCCTGGTACCGCTCTCACTTTGACTTGACACTATCTACATTTGTCGTTGATTCCCCGAAAATGAGCCATCTGCTTTACAAGTACAAGAAGCAGTACAGTTCACAGTTTTTCATCATCAGTTTTCATTAGAGGAATTGTTTTGGGTTCCACTTATCTAGAGCATTATGTTCCAGAGCACTCAGTTTAATTGTATCAAAGTGAAGTACTAGTAGTTCAAAATAGATCTTAGTGTATGGATCAATTGTTTCCCGACTTCGAAAGAATGTAATCCACTGATGTCAAATGTAGAACTTTTTATGCTAAATGGCTCATACCTTGCCAGGGACTTTGGGAATATTAGGTATTGATAAATCATTTCCAGGGTCTGTATACTTTAGGCTTGATTCCGAATATCCTTTAGGGTCATAAATTATGTGATGGCAGTCTCTCCATATTAAAAGTCTCACATGTATCATTCCTTTGATGTGGTGGTGTTTTGAGATATGAATTTAGAATTTCTTTGGAAATCTCCTTTTGTTTAGCAGTTACTGTAAACTAAGCACCTGGTTGGTTCACCTCTCCTAGAGATGACAACCAACCTATGGCAAGCATATATTTTACTTGTATTGTGATTACAATATGATATGAAGTCTTTTGGCCTAGTATTATATATGTTAGATGTTGGATCTGTACATTGGTTATATCTAACTCAACACTTTCAGGTGTCTCTGATGTCTAGATTGGGGACATTTAAATAATCCTTTAGGATTTACAATGGATCACCAGCAGAGGGCACAATCTGATTTTTTTGTTGTGTTTTTGTGAAACACCACTGCACTCCAGGCTCTACCCCACCACATAGAAACTGCATCCCCCTTCCAATGCCAAGGTGATCTGGATCAAGCATGGAAAGTCTTTTATCCAGCGCTTTCCTACTAGGCATTTGACTGGGTAAGGTTTTAGATTTTCTAAAACCTAAAACCATCAAACCTATTTAGGATTGTTTTATTTGGTCTATGTTGGAAAAAGGAATTGTGAGAAGGTGTAATCTTATTAATATACACTCTGGGGCATCCATCTTCTGATGGACAGAGAGATTCCCTAGAGCTTTACAACAAATAATGGCATCTGGCACTTTAAGATACAAAATACACTACCGTTTTGTATTTGTATTGCATTGTATTTCTGATATATATTCAAACATACATTATTTTTGTTTTGCATTTGTATTGAATTGTATTTATTAGAAATATACATATAAAAACAGCTTTTCAGTTAGTGTCCTAGGTGAAAAGATCTTTTTAGAAAGATCTTTTCACTTAAAGACTGATTTAGAAAGACCGCTCCGTGACTGCACGGAGCAGTCTTTCTAAATCCTACTGTTACACCCCTGCTGAACACGAGTGCACGCATGGGCTGACAGGCAGGTCAGGGCCCAGAAGCACAGGACCAGGAGAACAGGTAAGTGTGGGTGCATGTGGGTGCATGTGTGTTGGTGTGTGTGTGTTGTGTGCGTGTATGTATGTATGTGTGTTGGTGTGGGGGTGGTGGGGTGCTGTAGGGGCGGGGGGTTTGGCTGAGGGATGGAGGTTTGTGGGTGCATGTGGTGTTTTATGTATTTTGGTTTGGTGGAGTGTGGGGTGGGGCGTGGGGAGGATCAATGGGGTCTCGGGGTGATGATACCCCCCGAATATGTCAAACAAAAATAGAAACCGCATTGTAAAGGTCTCAAGAGAAAAAGACCTTTACAATAACGGTTTTCCTATCAAAAGAAAATCGGTCAATGTAAATCAGCCTTTTTCTCTTGAGACCTTTAAGAAAAATCTTTTCACATTTAACCTAGTAAAGCACACAAATAATTTTCTCAAAGCCAACTTCTCTACGCGCATGACATGCTGTGTTGATGGCATGATCGAGTGTTAAAGGATATTTATAACGTGTACTATCACCATTGTAGTGGTCTTCTGGTGCTCTGGTGGATCTGAAAAGGAAAGACGGTGGGATGGGTTAGTAAGGCTGAGCGGGAAAAAGAGCAAGTGAGCTGTGATATGCTGTTGGCAGCCTCAGATATGTTAACACTGTTCGCTGAGGTTGGGTGTGCTTTTTGGTTAGTAGCCATCATGTGCTGTTGTGCGAGGCTATGGGCCTCATTACGACCCAGGCGGTAAGTTACCGCCTGGGTCGTACCTTTACCACCATGGCGTAAACTATGTTTACGCCATGGTGGTTGGCGGACTTACCGCCCCATTCCGAGGTGAGTGGGGCGGTAAGTCCCCATTAACCCATTTACCCTTCCCCATTCCCATTTTTGCCCCATAGGGCATAATGGGAGTGGGGAAGGCGTTAATTATGCCACCGTAAATTACGGTGGCGTAATTAACAACAAGGTCCCTTAGCGCCATGGATTTTAGCACCTGCTAAAAGCAGGTGTTAAAACCTCCATGGCGCTAAGGGACCTCGGAATCAGGCGGTAAGGGTCGGCGCTGTTTACGCCGCCGTAAACCCCTTACCGCCTGGGTCCTAATGAGGCCCAATGTGTGTTAAGTTTTATTGTTGCGATGTAGTGAAGTGCTTGCAGTTTGTAATGCTTTGGAGGTGTGGTTGTGTTTGTGTAGAGTGTGAGAGGTGTATGCAGAGAGGTGAGATTGTTTAGTGGGGTTGGTTAGTGGCATCGCTACTTAGAAGCAACGCATGCTAATCTTCACAATCCTGTCTAGATGTGGCGTAATGCTAATCTTTACAATTCTATCTAGATATGATCCAAGCTAACATTCATGATTCTGTCTAGATGTGTCACAAGCTAATATTTACAATTCTATCTGGATGTGACGTAAACTAGTATTACAATTCTGTCTATATGTGACGCAATGCTAATCTTCACAATTCTGTCTAGATGTGACGTGAGCTAGTATTTATAATTCTATCTAGATGTGACGCAAGCTAATCTTCACAATTTTTTCTAGAAATGATGCAAGTTACTATTACAATTCTTCCGAGATGTGACGTGAGCTAATCTATCCAATTCTGCCTAGATGTGACACAATGCTAATCTTCGCAGTTCTGTCTAGATGTGGCGCAATGCTGATCTTCATAATTCTGTCTAGATGTGGTGCAATGCTAGTCTTCACAATTCTGTCGAGATATGACAAAGACTCATATATGCAATTTTATCTGGAATAGCTAACACAGAGTATAGTCTACCTAGTTGTGAGATATTGCTCATAGTTATCTTGATGTTAGAGATCTGGCATAATCAGTCTATCTGTTACAATTAGGCTAATGTCAAATGCTGCTATCTGGCACAATCAGGCTATCTGGCATAATCAGGCTGAATGTGAAATGCTCCTATCTGCCACAATCGGGCTAAATGTGAAATGCTGCTATCTGGCGCAGTCAAGCCATCTGGCACAATCAGGCTATCTGGCACAATCATATTACCTGGCACAATCAGGCTAGATGTTGAATGCTGCTATCTGACACAATCAGGCGACCTGGCAAAATCAGCCTAATGTGAAATGCTGCTATCTGGCACAATGAGGCTTCCTGGCACAATCAGGGTAGATGTGGAATGCTGCTATCTGGCACAATCAGGTTGCCTGGCACAATCAGGATAATTCCACTCACTTGAACGCAGGTGTTTCCCTTTTCTCCAACTGTTTTTTTTTTTAGCAAAATGATATCCTTTGCTCCTTTTCATCTCCTGTCCCCAACTAAGATTTACATCTACCTCGCTGGTGTTGTGCATTGTGGCATTCGTTCTGAGCTTAATTAATCAGATGACCTGAGAGAGAAATAAATAAGTACTGATGTCAGTTTAAATTTACATTTTCCACTTATGTGAATCAGGGAGAGATGCCGTTTGCCTCACTGTGGTTGATATGGGGCCAAATGCGTAATCATTACTTCCTATGTTAAAATCAACGAAGAGTCTACCACTGGCTTCTCTATATTAATAACTAGCAAAATGTACCCGTATTCCGCAAGGGTTGTGTAGACAGACATGATAACACTCATCAATTATTGAAAATCAATGCTCCTGTGGGTGGCTGTCCCGAGTCACTTATCGCTTAATGTGCTTTGCACTCTGAAGTACACTGCACTGAGAATGGGTGTGTTTTGCTGGCTGACATACCCCAGAGCAGACATTGAGGGGAGGCGTGAGTTGGCGTGCTGCAGACTCCTGGGACCTTCTGCGCGCTCTCTCCACCTGTCACCTCACCCTGGCACAGTGTGGTGGCTTGTGGTGCAAATATCTCAGAAACAGTGTGTCCTAGGGCCTTTGAAATGTGGTTTTCAAGGGCCCTTTCAGGTATTTCCCTCGCTTCGAGACACTTAAAATGAGCTTCGTCCAGTACTTCTTCCATCACATTGATGTTTCGTCGATTTCATGCAACCGTCTCATGTGTGATGGGGCTGAAATCTGGGGAAATGGGATGGGTATCCAAATGTCAAGTCGCCAGTAATGTCTGGTGGGCCCGAACAGGTAGCTATGCAAATTGTGTTGCAGATTGGTGGAACCGTGCAGAATTTTATAAGGAACCAACTAACAGATGTTCTGCTTTATGTGCATGTAGATAGGTAAGGTAGAACATTAGTTCTCCAACTTTGTACAGCATATTAAAGTCAGAGATGGAAATACATTTTGGAAATAATTGCATCCTGTCATTGTGATGCAGGCTCGCATGCGCTCCGTTTATTCGTTGCATTGCTCTAGTAGACGCTGGTCATAGCCCTGCCTGTAAATCAGAATTGCATTCTTCTCTGCTCATTGGTTTCAGGTCCACTTCTTTTTCTCAATGCAGTTGAGTTTGGCCTGTATCCCAAGTCCCCCTACAAGCCCGATTGCTAGGCATGGCCCGGTATTGCAAGCTGAATCATTTTAAACTCCATTGAAATTAATTTACAATAACGGTTTGAGGTCAATAGGGAAATAGCAAAAATGGTGGAGTGCTTTTATTAGGTGTAGTCTGTAACTATTTCATCCACACACAAATGCTAACCACATATTTGTCAGGTTGTATGGAAGGCAGAGGTTGCAGGGAATGTCCTCGCTCAACGTGTAAGTCGACAGGAAAATATCATAACGTTTCAGTTTAACACAGTTCTTCAATCCAAATTTGGAAGTGTTTGGTACTGTGGAGCCACACTGCGGGGACTGGACAAGAGCACTGATTCAATAGCAAACTGTGGAAGAATGTTCTAGAAAAGAACTGCTGTTGACCGCTTAATGTAGCTCTAGTTGTGTACGCACGTTGTTACTCTTTCATTTTGCATAGTCAAAAGTAGAGATGCCAGATCTCAGTTAAAAGTGCATATGGTGTTAGAGAACCTAGTTTACGAACCATGGAGGAAACGCATACACATGGGGAAAAGGCTTCAAGACACCTAAGGAATCTGAAAGATGACTTCTAAGATTATATGATAGGTTATTTCTAACGCGCTTAATACCCAGAGGTTTCTAAGCACGAACCTGGGGATCGAACCTGTGGTGCTCCATGTCGTCTTGCTTCCAAGGCGAGCATGTTGCCCCTGAGCTATCCTCCTGAATATGACTTCCAAACTATAGGCCTGGAAGAAATGTTAAAGACAAAAGTGCCTTTTATGGGTACACATAGTACCAGCTTCCAACTCCTTAAGGTGAGTCAAGCAAGCCACACACCTGAACACATTAGGCAGCCTCAATGGCAGCGCATTTGAATGAAGAAGCCTATCCAGAAGCTGTATGTCATACTTTTTTCAAGATCTCAAGACAGATGCTTGTTTTCTCTGGTCAGATGTGACAAGATCCCATTGGCTGAACATCTAATAAAATGGAATCTGTGTACAGATAATTCATTAGATGCTCGTGTGACCGAGAGGAAATTGTGCATTGTGCCCCCCTTTTGTATAAGCACCAGAAAAATGTGCGCATTCATCCGGGCTGTTAGCAGAAGGCTGGGTGATTTGACAGTCCTGTCACACAAAAGAAACTCAGGAGCGCAAGTCATTCTGAGCCCCCCCCCCCCTTATTCAGGCATATTTCATTTTCATTGTTGTCACTTGTGAAGTCATCTTAAATTAATGTATCAATAATACAACATGTTTTGTGCTGAAATGTCCCTTCATCAAGTGCTATGAAATCCAACACTAATAGGAACCCAGTTAGGCCCTGATTCCTTAACATTCTAATCGTACATAAATATCAACTATTAATTATTATAAATGGGAAAAAAACGCCCCTAAAACGGCATCGGGAAAAACAAATACATAGACCGCATCCAAATGCTTTTCCCAATGAAATAGGGGAGTACTGAATGTCTGCTCGAGATCACATATTTATTTTAATTTACATTTTTTATAATGTTCGAATCAGAATGGAAGGTAACGAAGCACAGAACACTAAAGATCAAAATAATTAAAACGGGAAACCAGTTAGGATAGGACTTCATGGAAACACAAAGATTTCGGCTTAGTTCTAAACACCAGCAGAGAGGGGGTTAATTTAAGATTGGTAAGGAGATTTTTCTAGAAGCGCGGAATGTGAAAGTACACGCTTGTTTAGAAATTCTAGCAAGATTCGTTTTGGGAATAGTAAAATGAAGAATGTATTTACTTCTAGAATTTTATTGATTGCCCAAAATTTGAAACTTTTCAGCCAAATGACGAGGTTCATGGAGAACAAGTCGGGCATCCAATTTTGAAGCAAATCCTGGCCTCCAACGGAAGCCAGTAAAACTCAGGCCGAAGCGCTGATATTCAAAGACGCGTTCTTTTGCCAGCAACACATCTTGCTGCAGAAGATCCGAGAGGATGCTAGCCACAGTGAGAAGCACCAACCACAATTGAATTGCCACCATCAAAATGGAAAAGCACCAGGGCCTGTACTACAATGTGAAAAATCTATGAAGGAATGAAAGGCTTGATATGAGCAGCCAAATTTGAAAATGTGCAGCTTTCGACTTTTATAATAATATGATCTTTCCTAGTGAGCTCATCATCCGTGTAGAAATCAGAAGATTTTACTATACATGCACTGCTAAAAGAAGATAGTGTCGATAACCAGGGTTGGATAGGAGTTAGTTTGATGGGACTAGTGAGGAGAATGAACTCCGTTTTGGACGTATCGAATTTCAAATTAGGAAGAGGCATCCAAGACTTGGTGTCCACTTAGCACTGTCTTAGAATTGAAACATGAGCTTGGGAGGATATTTTTATCATCAGAACACTGGTGAATGCTGAAATATTTTTGAACTATGTGACCTAAGGGTTCAACGAACGGTTGAAAAGAATAGGAGCGAGATTTGACCCCTGTGCAACATCATTTGGGACCAAAAGGAAGTGTGGGGAGAACAAATGGGACTAGAGAAGACCGCTTTCTGATAAGGTGAAAGGTCAGAATTGAACCTATCCTGTGCCACACCTTCAAGACACATACACTCATGTAAGATTGTTAGCATGGAATGTGCTGCAATACTGTATCGAATGCAGCGGATCGGTCCAGTAAAACCAGTAAAACCAGTAAAACCAGTAAAAATGTTTTATTACATTGGGCCTCATCACGAGTTGGGCATATAAGCACTACCGCCAAACCCCTCGGCCTATTAGCGCTGGATCACGGGTTTGGCGGAACGATTAGTGCCCATTCCCCATTTGGCCCATTCATTTTTGCACTATTACCACCAGCGGATTTTCCTGCCGGCAGTATTAGCGCCGAAAATCAGCAAAATTGCGGCGGATTTGCCCCGAGCTCAGAGCTGGGGGGAAATCCGCCAGGGCTGTGATTTGGCTGACCCTTAAATGCAGCGGTAATAGCATTACCAACGCATTTAAGGGTTACCGCCAAACTCGTGATGAGGCCCATTGTATAAAAAGGAAGTAAATAATGCTGAATCAAAGCACATACATCGAAAAGAAATACTTTATGATCCCGATATGTGCAAGCCTGACCCATAAGGTAGTAAGACAGACTATGGAGCTTTCCTTTCAAACAAGTACATATTGCAGAATGAAACAAAGCTTAAAAAAATTAAGCACACATTTGCCATTCAGTGGCCTCATTCAGTCCATTACACTTAACTGCGGGAGTGGGCAGAGCCTACGATGATTTCTTATGATAATTCAGGACGAACATAGAGACCCTTAGCACTTAAAGTCCCAAAGGACTCCCACAGTCTAGTAGCTCTTACTCTCATCCAAGGGTGTGGTCTAATTACTTTTAAAATGAGGCCTCATAACCATGTCACTGCTTGGTTTGGTTCCATACAGTGGCAGGCTACACTTGATTTGATGTCGGAATTTCTGTTATTCGATCTATGTTCTATAAACGTATCTTTACATCTTTGTGTCATCTGTCCTAAATAATATTTGCTGCAAAAGTAACCTGAGCATAAACCATGTGATCTTTTAGACATGTGCGATAGTCCCTGAATTGGATTATTTTTTCCATTGGTTGGATGCCCGGAAGGAACCTATTTTCTGAATGCTGCTGTAGCACAAGCAGCTCAAATATGGGTAGGTACAGTTTTGGAGCTAGTCAAGTATGTTTCGGTGCACCAAAGTTGTAATTAATTATTTGACTGATTCAATTGTCAAATCTGATAGTTTGGGATGTTATCTGCTTGCATGTTTTGTTGGTTTCAAACAAGTGCCAGTGGTGTTTGATGATATGTTTTATTTTGTTATCAGTAGCCATTTCTATGAATATTCTAGTACTTCCAAATGTAAATGCCGGGTGTATTGATGCACACACAGTGGTGTATATTGTGCACACTTTCAGTAATACAACATACATAGAGGACCCTGCTCGGCCTCGAGCTCATAGCTTGTGCCAGTTAAACAGCCTCTGGCCATTGTAATATAACACGAGGTAGGGTACAGTCTCTTAGTGTTTCTGAAACTACTTCTCCAAGAATGTTACTGCCGCAAAATCCAACCTGCCTCCAGCCATAAGGCCTTGTTACACAAGAAATTGCACTGGTGGTAAATTAACACTGACCAAGCTACCAATCCAATGAATGTTACTGTTGCGGACATTGCATTTATGTTATATTATGTTATGTTATGTGATTTGGCATTTATATAGCGCTCTATTTATCATTGGTATGACCTCAAAGTGCTGGTAGGTTGAACGCCCTTGGGGACCGTAGTCCAGGTCAGTTGAGAGAGTGTGGTGTCATAGGGTGCTTGGGTGCATCAGTTATGTGTGCAGCTGATGTAATTGACTGATGGTAGCTGCATGCTAGCATTAGGTGTGGTTGTGATGTCAGTTGAATGTGTGCAGTCTGGCGGGTGGACACCAAACTGGGTTCTGGCTGCGTTAGGCCTGTAGGATGCTTATGTGTGCAGCTAGGCAGATTTGTCATGGCATATAGCTGTGTTTTATTAGGATGATGAGATGTTCATGGGGTATTGTTTGTATGTTAGCAGCTAGGCCGACATTGATCATTGGGTGTAGCTGCACTCTAATTGTGTGATGATGTAGAGTAGAGAGTAAGTATAGTGATATGGGAGGTGTGTGTTTGGGTTGAGTTATGTTCTGAAACATAAGTAGGTAATTACAGTATTGTCTCAGGCGGCACTTTCTAGTTGTGAGTCGAGCGAGTGAGAGCAATTCTAATTGTGCAGCGCATGCAAAAGAGTCACAGTGTCATCTCAGGGGGTACTTTCAAGATGTGAGTTAAAGTACCTTTCTAGATGTGAATCAATCGAACAAGAACAATTCCTAAGAGTGTAAATAGTCACAGTACCATCATAGCATGCACCCTCTACATTTCAATCAATGTAACAAGACCAGCTCTAGAAGAGCGGCACAGGCAGGCAAATCACAGCGCTATCTCAGTGGGCAGCCTCCAAATGTGAATCAGTCAAACAAGAGCAACTTCCAGGTGAGCGGTACAGGTAGACAAGTAACAGTACTAGCTCGGTGGGCGCCTTCCAGGGATGAATCAGACCAGCAAGAGCAATTTCAGGTGTGTTGTGCAGGCGAGTAAGCCACAGTGCTATCACAGTATTACCATAGTGGGCACATTCTAGGTTGAGTCAATGCAGTGCTAACAGTTTTCTGAGTGTGAGTCAATGCAATGTTAATAGCTTTCTAGCAATGTTCTGACTGTGCGATGCAGACTAGTAAATTCACAGTACTATCACAGTGGGCAATTTCCAGGATTGATTCAATGCAATGTCAATACGTTTCTTGGTGTGCGATGCAGACTAGTAAATTCACAGTACTATCACAGTGGGCACTTCTGGGTTTGAGTCATGTGGGTTGATATGAGCCAATATTTGGTGGTGATGCTGCAATAGACACACACTCTGGGGGTCCTTAATAAAGGGTTTGCTGCAGCCTGGGAGACTCAGCGAGGCTACACTAATTATTCATTGCAATCCTGTGGGGTCATGACGTTGATACACTGCTCTATCCCTTTTCAAGAAAATAAACGCTGCATAGACCCACTAGGCAGATATGTTATTTTATGGGGTGAATTGGCAGGTATCACCACAACCTTAGTGAACACGTATGGCCCAAATGTTGATGACCCTGAGTTCTATGGTCTGGTGCTCGATGTCATATTAGGGGGTGCCCACACACATATTATTTGGGGAGGGGGCTTCAATCTCATATTAGACTGTGTGTTGGACAGATCCAGATCCACTCAACGGGAATTAACCAATGCAGGCTGCACAGTTTTGAACATAATGCAACACCTTAATCTTATAGATGTATGGAGAGGCTGCAACCCTCATATACAAGAGTACACATACTATTCATTGGTTCACGACGCCCATTCAAGAATTGATTATTGACTGATACCTGCCACACTGATGACACAGGTAAAAGATAGCAATATTCTTCCTCGCACAATTTCCGACCACTCCCCTATCACTATGACGTTGATGTGGGATGGACATGCCACTACCCATGCCCCATAGCGCATGCTCCCCACATGCTTGTCAGACCCAATCTTTCTGGAGATGCTTCATAGAGGAGTAGCAGAGTTTTTCCAAAGAAATTACGGAACGGTATAGCATCACAGCACAGTCTGTGCTTGAAGGGAGCTCTGAAGGACACTAGATGGGAGCTGGGAAGGGTAGAAACAGACCTCAAGAAGCTGGATGACGAATGTGGCAACAACAAGATCGTGCCCTGTTGAATTGTATTAAGGGTAATCTCTTGAAGCGCAGGGGAATGAGGGATAAGGAGGTCCATTTGTTGTATTATCCCATTCAAGCACGCAGATACGGGCCGACTTCTTGCTAGACCGGGCCGACTTCTTACTAATGCAGCTAGATCTGAGAAAGGGGTGCAGCCTATTACCGGGATAAAGGGATTCCCTGGACTCAATCTTACTACCCCAAAGGCGATTAATGTGAATTCCATAGGTTCTATGAATCTCTCTATTCAAGATCCGATGGCTGTTCGGCTACATAGCTGGAGAGCTATTTAGACGAGATACCGCTTTCAGTATTGCCAGGTGGGACTGACAATCAGCCAATGACCCCCGAGATTACTGATGCCATTATGTCACTTTCATCAGACAAGGACCTGGCCTTGATGGTCTGGGAATTGAATTATATAAGGAGCTGTGTTTCACCCTTGTTCCTAACCTGCTACATCTCAGCTATATAGAGCTGTATTTGTCCTCTTTTTAGGGGCTGTGTAGGTGAGGACTCAAAGTTAAGTCTACAAGAGAGAATCCCACAAAAACAGCTTCCTCCCTTTAAGGCTAGAAGGTTGTTTCTGTTATCAACCTTGACACATATACACAGACTCTAT
This sequence comes from Ambystoma mexicanum, assembly GCF_040938575.1. Lineage (NCBI taxonomy): Eukaryota > Metazoa > Chordata > Amphibia > Caudata > Ambystomatidae > Ambystoma > Ambystoma mexicanum. The sequence goes on along the minus strand of NC_090931.1, from coordinate 1,237,328,670 downwards.
TCAACATAACTCAATTGTCAAACACATGATTATCAAAAATAACATCCATATTTTAATATTTATACATTTATCAAACATACTCCTAATAAGACACATTTTGTTAAAAAGACCGTAATGATTCACACAATCAGAGTATTTTCTTAATGCACCATTTCATCTTTGGTGTATATGCATCAAGACACCATTTTTACAGAAAAACAAATATAACACCCCTAATTTTTGTGTCTATCAAACAGCTCCTTTTTAAGGGAGTATACGTGTGTCAAAATGTGTTTTATTAGAAGTATGTTTGTTGACGCCGACCTGCAATCCACGGTTATCAGCGTTCTGCTCGCACTGCCTACAACAGGCAGCAATGAGGTTTGGCCCGCTCGTAATTCCATCGACAAGCACCCTTTGTTAATGAGCAGTTTCCCTTTGTAAACAGGAACGTCACCAAGTGCATTCACGGCAGAAGCCAATAAAAGTTGTTTCGTACCACGAAACAATTGAGCCATATTGCTCGCACGGACGCGGCATCGTTCAGAAATGAATATTGTGGTCAATCCTTTATGAATAGAAACCATGACTTCATCATTATAGATCCTACTTGGCCCACTAGGAAAAAAGGCTATTCTCTCCTTGGCCATTCCTCAATTTAACATATAGTGGGTTTTGTTGCCAAACAAATACGTTTACTAAGAAGTACTCAACACCATCAAGTTGTTTCATCATTTTGTTTTCTTTTGTCCTGAAGATGGCTACACCTGCATCAACAGACAACTGTTTTGTGCATTGCCTGATTTTTTGGGATGCTTTTAGCCGAAACATATGTCGACTCTCACAAATAGAAACCTCAGACATCTAACAGGTTTTCGTTCTCGCTAGAACTTGTAAAATCAAACGGTACTCTACCTTAAAAAAAGTTTGACGCGGCACATCTAGTGCCCACATAATTTGTCAGGTACTAACCCCACTCAATAATTTCTAGCTGTGTAAATATTTCAGCAGTCGCTGTATCCATGTCTAGATGTATTATGAATAATGTTTTTCAATTTTTAAGTGAAATTTTAGATTAGCTTCTTTACGAAGACAAATAAAATTATTTTTGTTACAATCCAGTGGTTGTTTTTCTAGGTGCTTTTGATATATGCTGTTGTATCAGTGCAGTATTGAGTTTCACTATGATATCCATACTTTTTAAATAAGTGTTGCAGCAGTTCTTGTCTTCCTGTAACAGGCACATTGTTTACCTGAGTGTGGCTGGAAGAGATAGGGTTACCATCCTCTCATCCCGTTCTTCTGAATCACTATCCACACATTACATATTCTTCAGACTGCATAAGCGGGTTCTAACTTTTATTGATGTTAAGAGCAGTGCAGAGGGGCTTTGATTTTGGGTATTAATTTCAATCACTGTTTCTGGTATTTTGCTCTCTGATGTGTTCAACTTGCAGTAATTACATTGCTGTCAGTAATGCCAGCAAAGTGAATTATCCCTCTGGAAGGTATGTTTCCCTTCAGTGATGGGCATTAGTACCCGTAGCAGGTGAACAGGCAACCTGCATGCTCCAACTGTAGGTCTTGCACCCTGTTAATTGCCCATAATCCTAGCCCCTAAATCGGCTGCAGTTGCAGCCACCCACTACTTCATCCTCCTTTAGTACTGAGCTTCCCCAAAAGCCACCTCATCTCTTACATCTCTTAATCCCTCCCTGCGGCACCCAAGGTAAACCTGTCACTCTTGTCACCTCGCACCGGCCTTGCCTGCACCCCAACTCTCAATCAGCGAATCATTTTAATTTACATGGAGGCCATTTTGTGTCATAGTTTTCTTTTTTCACGAGAAGTGACCGGCATACTCTGTGTGACATTTATTATGTAAATATGTACCAATCACTTGAAACCCTTGAAGGGGAGCTTTACTGGGTGCTAATGACACCAGGTTCCTGGCTAACGGCCCAATCAAAGTTAAACGGGTACCCGGGCTAGTCCCACCAAGTAAAGCCCTATGTCTCAAATGTTCCTTCTTAAGTAGTTCACCACTGGCGCTGTATTCATACTGGTCTTTCTGTAATGGCATCCTAATCACGCTGCAGCGCCAGATTGGCAATCCAATGGCATTCCAGCATACTGTCTTCCAAGAGCCATAACTCAAGCGTGCAAACAAACCCATACATGTTAATTGCTATCCACAATCACTCGTTACACTGAAAACTGAAGAGCCATAAATGCCTGGTAATGTGTCATATCCCAACATTACAATGGAAATGAGTGCATTCATTAGATCACAACCACAGTCAAAGTCTTTTGTAGTATAACGAAATTAAATGATATCATTTTGTGCTCTTAATCATAATAATAATCACAATGAAATATTTAAAGTGTGTTGCTCCATGAGCAGCTTCTGCCTTGCAGCTGCTGTGTGGCATAGGTCTGCCTCTAACTCTGGAAGAAAGCCATCCATTGCAAGGGTTAACTGATCTGAAAGTAAACATAGTCTGAATTCCAGCAACACCCTTACCCAGTGCAATATCAAAGGCGCAGCTACTTCACCTCCTCACGCTCTGCATACAGATGTGTTTACATTCATTCATTTCCATGCTTCAAGCGTTTTAGAAATGATCAAAGGTGAGGGATTAATATCGGGGCTCCACAATAATGTATTTAATGCACAGTTGAGTAATTAGGCAGCCTCTTGCAACCGGAATCATAAGCGTCTGCTTTCTATAATCACATCCGGCTCCATAATTTCATGATTCCTATTCATCAGGAAAATGCAGATGTTATAAGAACCATTAGAAGGGAGATGGTCGCAAATAGGGACGACTTGTTGTATACATTGTGGAACGCACCATCACTTCGCTCGGGATCATAGGGAGTGACTGATTAATGGAATATGAAGTTTTGCCTGGAATGCCCAACTAGGGAATGCTTCGTTGCTATCTATGTTTGGATCACTGCCCCTCCCCCCACCTTGTCCCAGAGAGCAACAGCCATGAGTCACTGAAAGTGCACGGGGAGCAGCGATTGATACAAAATGGGAAAAATTACCAAATGTCCACCCTTGATGCGTGTCTCACTCAGTTTGCTAAAACCTGAAGGGCAGGAACGCTGAATGCACTTATGGGGAACCACAACTGTTGTATTCAAAGTGGGCTGTTCTGGCATTCGAGTGATGTACCGAGAGTCTTTGTGTAGCTTCAACTGATGGTAACCTGCTTTCGGGTCAACTTTCGAGAAGACTCTCGATCCCGTGAGGTCAGCCACAATTTCGTCGAGGGTTGGCGTGATGTGGCGCTCCCTCTTGATGGCAGTGTTCGGGAGGCGCATGTCTATGCAAATGCGGACCTTCCCCGGTTGTTTGGGTTTTCTTGTGACCACCATCGGGGACACCCATGGTGTCGGCCCCGTCACCTCCTCGATGATGCCTGCTTCTTCCAACGCTTTCAGTTCAATCTCCACCTGTTCGCGCATGTGGAATGGGGCCCTCAGATGTCTGACGGCCCTTGGCTGGACCGACTTGTCAATGTGGAGTTTGATCGTCTTTCCTTTCAGGCACCCAATCCCGTTCAGCAGGTTGGGATGTTGTGCAAGGATTTTCTTGACCTCTTGGGCTTCCTTGATTTGATTTACAAACTGTACCAACCCTAGGTCTCACTGCTCAGAAGGCATTCAATCCCTGCATTCACTACGTACACTTTGTCTGTTCTAACCATGACTGAGGGTAGTGCGGAATCTGCCAACCACCGGTAGCGGCTTCCTGCAGCCATATGCGAACAGGAGAGTGTCAGTGTTCTCAAGGGCTGGTCACGGTTGCAATGTCTTGAAAATGGAGGTGGGCATGACATTCACCGAGGCTCCCGTGTCAATGGTCATCCATATCTGCTGGTTTTAGAGGGTGACCTGGCATTTGTGCCTCCGGAGCCCTTTCTTCTGCGTATCATGCCACGATCCAGGGCTGACACCAGGTAGACTTTTCTTCCTTTGGTCCGCTGCTGCAGACAGCAGACAGGCTGTTGGAGAGCCAGGCAGGGCCGCTGCCTCTATCCAACTGTCCACTTTCGTGGATGCACGTGCACCTTGTGTGTGCGGTAGGCCCACACGTCGAAGAGCAGTCCCAGCGGCGCGCAGAAAAAATGGTCAGTCGTGCGATGCGGGAGGAATGAAATGGTTGGGCGCCGAGCGCGTGTGCTGGGTCCCGTTTCCCTCGTCGCCAGTGTTGTGTTCTGGCTCCGCGCGGAGGCAGAACGTAGTAGGCCTCTGAGGTAGGCGGCAGTGGCGCAGCTCCAGCCGGAGTGAAAGAAAACACGCCACACTTTGTTGGAGTCTGTGCCCGGAACTGCCTCCCATGCGCGAGGGTGGGGCTTTTATTCAGACGCCCTACGTCACTGCGTAGCGGGGCGGAGGGCGGATGTAACAGCCACCATCATGCAAATTCACAAGGTGAGCCACCTGGCAGGATGGCTGTTGGTGGTCATGCGGAGTCTCATGGTCTCTTATCAACGTCGCCCCTAGACAGGTTCACTGGTGCTCATCTGAGCAAGGAGTCAAGGCATGGTGCTTCAATGGATGGCAGCATAGACATGCACACCACCTGTAAGTGTTTTCTCAAAAGGCTTGCCGTCTCTGATGGTACCCCCAATAGAGAAGAGGCTCAGGGTCCCCTGAAAAGCCCACATAAAAAAGATATGAGTCATTGGGCCTCATTACGACCCAGGCGGTAAGTTACCGCCTGGGCCGTGACTTTACCACCATGGCGTAAACTATGTTTACGCCATGGTGGTTGGCGGACTTACCGCCCCATTCCGACCTTGGCGGGGCGGTAAGTCCCCAATCCCCATTTACCCTTCCCCATTCCGATTTTTGCCCCATAGGGCATAATGGGAGTGGGGAAGGCGTTAATTACGCCACCGTAAATTGCTAAAAGCAGGTGTTAAAAGCGCCATGGCGCTAAGGGACCTCGTACTCAGGCGGTAAGGGTCGGCGCTGTTAACGCTGCCGTAAACCCCTTACCACCTGGGTCGTAATGAGGCCCATTGAGGCGCTGTTGCTCAGTGAAGGTGCATCAGGACTATGGGTAGTACATGCACACTGATACTGTCCGCCTGAACTTCTTATCATAACGAGGCATCTGGTATAGATCTGCGTGGGGGTCGGGCGGTGGGGGTTGTTTGCCCCTGCTCTCAGTGAAAACATCCACCATTTGCACTGTGTAATGCAACTCTTTGTGCTATAAAACCTGATGCTTGCACGAGAATAACTCCCTTCCTTAATGAAAGCACGGCCAATCACTTTTCTTATTAATTGCCTTTTAATTCTGGCTATTAGATGTGACTAAAAGAGACCCTTTTAAGCCAGAGGCATACAAAGTAAAAACACAAAGCCACACCCATTTGCAGACTCTTTTGCCCTCGAGGTAATCAGCAAACACCACACAGGCTTATCAGCAAGCCTCTACAGGCGCACTCGATTGACCCTTGGGGGGGTGGGGAGGGCAGGGAGAGGAAAGGGAAACAGGAGTTTTGATTCATTTGTAACCACTCCTCCTTGTAGCCACACGACTGCCAACCTATGTTACGCACAATTTTTTTGGCACAGCCAGATTCTTCCCTCAGTGCCCTGTTTCTATCCATCCATGTTGCTCTCCATTTCTTTCCAGGACAGCCTCTTTCCACAATCCTGTGTTGCTTACTGTTTCTTTGGCTCAGCACTCCTCCGGTGGTTATCATTTGTGTTGCTCCCCATTTCGTTGTGCACTGTTTGCTGATGAGGAGAGTGTACCAGCTTGGACACTGCAGAGTAGGACTAGTAGGGGGAAGCTGCTGCTGCCTGTGCAAGTTCTGCCTGCTCCAGCACAGCATGCCATCCACATTTGCTACTCCACTACCCCTCCTGCACTTCCAACAATCCCCTGTCACCTGCTGCTCTGTGGAGGCATGCAGTAGTGATTTTCTGTCTTTAAACACTTGCCACGGACCATGTTGGAAGGAAAAGTCATTGGCTGGCAGGGTGGGATCCGGGGCATGCACCACCCATAGGAAGCATGGGAACAGCATGCCACCAGCATGCCATGCCTATGGCTAACAAGTGCGACCCAGAGAATGTGTGCACCCAGGGGAGGATGGCCTGTGCCAGTGTCCTGGCATCCCCTTCACAAGTGTACTCCTACCTCAGCCTGATTCCCCTCCTCACCTGCCTGCCCCAAGCCCTCGCTCTCAGGCTGTGACTGCACTGTGTTCTACCTCCTGTAAGGGACCAAGAGTGAGTCTCGGACACAGTGGATTTTCAAATGTGGGTTGCAGACTTTTATCAGGCATAAATGAAAACGAGCCAGAGAAATCCTATTTGTCCCTAATTCTAAGAAGGGTTTCCCAGCCTCGGGGGGGGGCGTGGCTTGGACGGCCATGTAAAGGGTCGCACTCTGGAGGAGCTCCGTTGATCCAGTTTTGATCCTGATGGAAGGGCGCGTCCACGGGGGCCGGCCGACGCTGGAAATCGATGTCCAGGTGTGGGAATGCCACCACTACACCCGCTGAAAGTTTGTGATGTCTAGGAGACCCGGGAACCGAAATAAATGCGATTGACTGGGATGAGCCCTGAGTAGGCGGACAAGACAAAATGGCGGCGACACTTTGCGAACACCGAGGACCGTGAAGTCCGCGTCGCGATCACGAGTGCAGGACCCACGGGTCCCTTCGCTTGGGGACTAGTACACGTGAGCGCCACCTAGGACGCACGGTGGCCCGGCGAGCTGGAGGGCCGAACGGATGTAGCTGTGACGACGGGACCGTGGGCCCGGTGGTTGGGGTGCTCTGGGCGTGTTGGATGCCCCATGGTGTGGTGGGCCAGGCTTTGTGCATTGAGTGGCGTGATTCCCCTTCGGTGCCTGGCGGGACGGGCCCCCGCCCGACTCATACAACAATATGACCACGAGAGGTGTGAAACCCAAGGCCAAACAGCCCACGATGGAGGCTTACGCCAAGTCCCCCGCAGGGGCGGAAGGAGGCAAGAACAAAGAGACCCCCGTGACAGTCGCAGAGTCGCCGGGCACGATACAGGAGGTGCTGGCGGCGATCGCGGACTTAAAAGTGTCATGGGAGACCAAGTTGGGCCTTGCCATGAAAGGGCTGCAGGAAGGCTTAAACCTTAAGATCGGTGCCGTCCAGGAGGAGGTGAATCTGCTAAAACTGGATGTGAGGGCGATCTCGGAGCGCACGGGGACCATTGAGAAGGAGACGGCCACGAACACGGCAGACTGCGCTGCTCATGAGAAGGAACTACACGCCCTTGTGCAACGGGTGGGCAACTTGGAGGACAGAGCGGAGCAGGTGGAGGGACGTGCCAGGCGCAACAATATTTGCATTGTGGGCCTACCTGAAGGAACGGAAGGACCAGACCCCACGGAATTTGTGGAATCCATGTTTTTGCAGGAGATTACCGGCGGGGTGCTGACCCAGGGGTTTGCAGTCGAGAGGGCGCATAGGGCCCTAACCAGGAGGCCACCTCCTGGGGCCCCCCCGCGGCCGGTGATTGCGAAAATTCTGAACTACCGGGATTGCGAAAAGATTCTTGAATTCTTTCGAAAAGGGGGAACGATTGACAGAGGATCGGCCAAGATCACGGCCTACCCTGACTACACGCTACAAGTACAGCGGAGTCGGATGCACTTTGGGGCGGTGAAAAGGAGACTTCGTAAAGCTGGCCACCGCTACATGCTACTCTACCCGGCCAAATTGAAAGTTTTTTACAGAAACAGATCCCTGTTCTTTGAAACACCGACTGAAGCAATGGACTGGCTAGACGCGCTGGGCAGTCCTCAAGAACCGGGCATCCAGGCAGAGACTACGGAAGATAAGTAGCTTACGGCTGGGTCGCCTAGGGCAATGGGGCCAAGACATTGGGACTTGAATATAGTCATTTATACGGCATATGGTGCGTATGATGCGGTGTTGACTGGCTGGCCCATTGGGCGTGCCTACCCGTGGTTACTTGGTTGGGAGCCCCGAGAGGGTTCCTTTGTCCCCAGTAGTAACATATCTAGTTAGTTAGGTCGCTGTTAGATCAGCGACGCCCCGCAGGGTCCTATTCCTTGAATACGGGATAAGACCAGACGCGGGTGGGCCTGAGATCCAGGGATGGAGCTGGGCTTTTGTTGGGGTGGGATGGGTTGTTTGCTGTGGTGTGTAGTTGGGAAACAGGGAGGGGGGACGGGGATCAAGGACGGAAGAGCCGGCGGAGAGTTAGACCAAGGGAGCATTGTGGGGAGGGCGGGGCTGAGTATAGACCGAACTGATGGCATCGGATAATCTTCGCATAGCTACCTGGAATGTCCGAGGCCTCAATAGTTACCTCAAGCGGAACAAGGTAATGCTATTCCTGAAGAGGATGCGGATAGATATAGCCCTGCTACAAGAGACCCACCTCACTAGGGAGAAATTGGAGGTGGTCAAGAGGAAGTGGAAGGGCAATGTGGTGGGTGCCACGTACTCGGCGTATGCTAGAGGGGTTATCACATGGGTGGCGCTGCACGTGCCGTTCCGGGTGCTTGACTCGATAGTGGACCCGGAGGGCAGAATGGTGGCGATAACAGGACTCCTGGAGAACAGGGAAGTACACATCCTCAACCTGTATGCCCCCAATCATGATACTGCAGCCTACTTTAGATCCCTCTATGGCAAACTAGGCCCCCTGGTAGGGGGTGCGATGGTGTGGGGTGGGGACTTCAACTGCGTCTTGGATCCCAAAATTGACCGGTCCGCTGATACCAAAGGGAAAATGTCGCCGGCGGCCAAGGCGCTTGGGACATTGCTGGGAGACCTGGGACTGGTAGATGTGTGGAGGAAACTCCACCCCACAGATAGGCAGTATTCGCACTATGCAGCGCCATACGATTCATACACGAGATTGGATTATGTGTTTGGAACTGCCGAGATAGCGGGTGAAATAGTGGGGGCGGAATACAAGACCCAAGTATTGTCGGACCATTCGCCCCTGGTGGTAGAGTGGCGACACCAACCCCCTAGGCCTCGGGTCCCCACATGGAGGCTCCGGTCGGAGGCACTGCAGGATGAGGGATTCCGGGAGGACCTGAGGGTTGCCATCGGGGAATACTTTGAGATAAACACGGGTAGCGTGCGCTCTGTGGGAACTCTGTGGGAGGCCTTTAAGGTATTGGTGCGCGGAGTGGCCATCTCTAAATCCAAAGGACTTCAAGGGGGTATCGAGAGGGAGCTTCAGGACACCGAAAGGGAACTGGAGAGCCTAGCTCGTCTCGAGAACGCCACTCAGGAAGACAAGACTAGGGCGAGGGACCTTCAGGTGGCGTGCAGTGCTCTTTGGGATCGACTATGCAGATTGAACCATAGGAAATACACCGAGAGGCTGCACGCGGGGGGCGACAAGCCATGCAGACTGCTGGCCTGGCTGTACAAGAGCGAGTCCCCCCGGGTGGTTATTCATGAGATCTGTGGTGAGGACGGTTGTCTTCGCAAAACTCAGGACGGGGTGAACGAGGAATTCCTCAGGTTCTACAAACGTTTGTATGTGGACACTGGGGAGGACAGGAGTCAGGACATCCTGAACACATTGGAAGACATTGGTCTGCCCACCCTAGACGACCTGGAGCGGGAGGAACTGGACACCCCTATCACTTCAGACGAGCTGGAGGTGGTGATCCGGGGCCTCCCCACGTGTAAGGCACCTGGAACGGATGGACTACCTAGTGAGTTTTACAAGGTGTACGTGCAGGAGCTGCTCCAGCCACTGCTGGCCTTGTTTAACGAGGCATACGAACAGGGAGAACTCCCGTTGTCCCTCCGTGAGGCCATGATTGTCCCAGTACTGAAACCAGGCAAGCCGGCTGTTGAGTGTGGATCTTATAGACCTCTGTCCATGCTAAACCAGGACAGCAAAATACTCACGGCGGTGCTGGCCAACAGGTTGAAGAAGGTGATCGGCAAGCTGATCCACCCAGATCAAACGGGATATGTCCCAGGCAGGAATATCAGTGATAACCATAGGAGGCTGCACCATGTTATCGACCATACTAAGGACGACATGGGCGAGATGGCGGTAGTGTCGCTGGATGCGGTCAAGGCCTTCGATTCAGTGAGATGGCCTTGGCTGAAGGCGGCCCTGCAGGGATACGGCGTGGGCCCTGGGTATATCAGATGGGTCCAGTTGTTATATAGCAGCCCGATGGCGAGGGTCAAGACAGGGGCCACAGTCTCGGATGCCTGGCAACTCAGCAGGGGGACCAGGCAGGGATGCCCTTGGTCACCCATGTTATATATACTTGCGCTGGAGCCGCTGGCGATATGCCTGCGGCAACAATACGGAGAGGTGGGCATTAACACCGCCAGCGGCAGCCACTTAATATCTCTCTATGCGGACGATATGCTGCTTTACTTGCGCTACCCGGAGGAGAACCTGCAGTACGTACTGGAGGTACTGGATCATTACGCTGTCCTCTCGGGCATATCAGTGAACCCCAGGAAGTCTAGCCTGTTCCCTCTGGGCGGGTACAGGGACGTCCCGCTGGAGAGGCTGCCTGTGTTGCCAATACCATGGCGGACCGACACATTTAGGTACCTGGGGGTAAATATTTACCACCGGACTGAGGCGGTACACAAGCATAACACAGAGAGAGCCATAGAGGGGGTCAGGAACAGCATGGCATTCTGGTCCAGATTGCCCCTGTCCATGATGGGGAGGGCGGCTTTGCTGAAAATGGTGGTCCTTCCCAGACTCCTGCATTTCTTCGTGAACGTCCCGTATTTGATCCCTAAGAGCCTATTTGTGCGACTTCATAGTATGTGTAGGGGCTTCGTGTGGGGTAACTCCAGGAATAGGGTGGCCCTGTGGAAGCTCCAGAACCCGCACGAGAAGGGGGGTATAGGCTTGCCCAACTTCGAACTATATTATCTGGCGGGGCAGCTGTTGTATGTGGCCAGGTGGTTGTCTGATGAAGATTCGGCGGAATCTAGGTTGCTGCGGGAGGATGCGGCCCCATACTTCCTGAGAGAGGTGGTGTGGCTACAAAGGAATAAACTGACGGGAAGAGGGCGGCTATTGAGGTTGGGATGGGAGGTCTGGCACAGAACGTGGAAATTGATGGGGGAGTCAGAACCGCTATCTCGGCAGGTCCCGCTGGTGGCCCTGTGCGAAAACGACTCCCAACTGTTTCAGTCTGTCCGTAGGCACTGGGAGCCGGTGGGCCTGGCCACGCTCGGGGACATATGGCGGGAGGGGGAGGCGTTGGACTTCCAAAAGTTGCAGGATGAGACGGGGGTGCACATAGGCCAGTACATCACCTATGCCAGGCTAGTGAAACGAGTAAGAGAGAGATGGCCGGTGACGACACTGGCAGAGGACCCTGATGCCACCCTTGAAACTATGTATGATGTCTCAGAGGGCGGGCATGAAATATCACGGATATACGAACTCCTTAGAGCGAAGGCTGGGAAAGAGTTGCTCCAACTGAGGCATGAATGGGAGGAGGAGATGGGTGGACTCATGACGGAGGGTCAGTGGAAGAGGGTCCTGGGGTATCATAAAAAGGTGTCCCGAAATGCACGGCTCCAACAACTCCAGTTCTACATTACTCACAGGGCCTACCTGACTCCCCAGAAGATCGCACGGTTTGGAGGCTCGATCACTCAAAAATGCCCCACGTGTGGGGAGGTGGATGCAGGGTTGCTACACATGTTTTGGGCCTGCCCGGAAGTGTAATAGATTTTGGGAGGAGGTCAAGATGAAGCTCGCAGGTGGGGGAGTGGTGTTGGACGTGAGATCGGCCTGGTCGTGTATGCTTGGGATCTTCCCCAGGCCCAGACACTTTAGGCACCTGAGCAAGATGAGGGACCTGGCATATGTTCTGGCCAAACGCAGGATTGCCATGAACTGGAAATCGGCCAGCAGGCCGAGAGTGGAACTATGGTGGGCGGACCTCGTGAGGTGGGCGGAGGCGGAATCCGTGGTATGGTTTGAAGCGGTCACTAGAGGGGGCGAGGTGGAGATAGGGCCCTTGCTGGCCTGGCAACAATTGGTGGCCTCTATGACCAACCCACAACAGGGTTTGGACGAATCTGAGAATTCGGAAGACGGGCATACGGACAATGCTCCACCTGACGGATACAAGGAAGCCGGCTCTGGCTTGATGGGGGGTGGGGGGAGGTTTTTTTTTGTATTTTCTTTTGTGTTTCTGTAAGTAATTAACAGTTGTATTGTGTTGTGTGTTGTTTGGTTTTCTAAAATATAAAATCAATAAAATATTTTTTAAAAAAAAGGGTTTCCCAGCCTCAAAAAAACTAAGGAACATCCGTGTCAAGAGGTTAAACCATAAAGTGTCCTACGTCCTGTATAATGTGCACATGGGATTTTCTGTAACTAAACACTTGTAACTTTCGCAAAGTTTCCAACATAATGTTTTAAGGTGTAGTAAAACAAACAAAAAAAAAAGGATACAGTATCATTAGGAAAGGGGGTCTTCTTTTTTCCTAGATTTTCTCTGGTTTTCCAAAACTTACAGAAGGTTAAAGTCAATAATATTCCATTGTTTTCCTAAGGAGACCACTCTCTCCATAACCCCTTCTTCTTGTGTACCGTTTTATTTTACAGTTCCAAAGAAAAAAAGGAGGAAGGAGACAACTCCATCTTTTGGACAGTTTTCCTGTTACTCTAACTCCGTAGATAGAGGTTTTAGATTTCTTTTGCGTTCTCTTATATTATTCTGTTCTTTGGGGGTTTGAGTTTTGTACAAGTTCTCTTGAATGGTTTGTTCAAGTGGGAATGCCTTCCGTTTGATCCTTCAGTGAAGCACATACAACTCTCTTGTTACTATTTTTACAACTTAGAGAGGGGTATTGACCCCTGTATTTACTCAGGGCCTCATCAAGAGTTGGGCAGTAACGCCGGCGCTATTAGTGCCGGCGCAAATAGCCCTACCGCCAAACCCCTCCTGCGCTGTTAGCGCCGGATCACAGGTTTGGCAGAAGTGTTATTGCCCATTCCCCATTGGGCCCATTCGGGAATTCCTCATTCCCCATTGGGCCAAATGGGGAAAATTTGCATTATTACTGCCGGGGGATTTCTCGTCGGCGGTAATCACGCCGAAAATCTGTAATTTTGCTGCAGATTTCCCCCCAGATAATGGCTGGGGGGAAATCCGCCAAAGCCATGATCTGGCAGACCTTTAAATGCGCCGCCACATTTAAGGGTTACCGCCAGACTTGTTATGAGGCCCTCAGTCTGGTGTACTCTCCTGCCAGGATATTGCAACTTTATAACTTCACTTCAGAAATGGTTATGGGTCCTCCCGTTTTCCAATGTCTGAAAATTTCAGATTGGGATTTCAATCCCTTGATTCATTTTCTATTCTTCTTGCCCCTTGTTTACTTGGTTGCCAGGGTGTTACAACGTTCTTACTTAGGTGTGTGTCCCTGACTCGCACATTGTCTGGTTCACTATCCTACAAGTGCTTTACCACCTTTCATTCACTCTCTGCTGTAACCAGAAAACAATCCTTTTCATGTGCTGGGTTACCAACCCTTTCTTAACAATGTCCACACCAGCTTTACTTCTCTTGCTTTGGCTCTTTACAATGTGGCTCTTAATAATGTTTGTAGCAGTTTTACTGTCCTTCTTTGGACACTTAACAATATTTGTATTGATATCAACTATACCATATTTACTATTTCCTATCAAATGTTCATTTCCTTCTCTTGGGCTCTCACAAACTGTGCATCATACGTGGCTTTCACGCTTAAGCGCCCCAGTTGTGAAAGCAAAAGGAGATATCGAGGCTGAGTACCTTCAAAAGGAAATACACCAAACGCAGGTTATAAAGATACACAGATCTTTATTCAAAGTAACTGAACAGTTTTCAAAGAAACAGAGTATCAGATAGCTATCAGGCCCTCAGTTCACCACAGCGAATACCAGCCCATTCGGTGTGGGAAGTGAGTGGGACTGTACATCAGAATAGTCGCACCTTTTATACACTCCAAAACATGATGCCCAACCCACTTGCAGGTTAATAAATCTAGGATCTAGGGTTCGTGCCGAGTTTGTTCCCTAATTTATGCAGCTATGCATTTAGGGGTTATCCTTAACATATTCGCAAACAAGTTACAATAGCAACAGTGTATCCTCGGATTTCGCGTTGAGCCTCTGCAGATAACTTTATACAATATAGTAAAACAAGTGTTCACATAAGATGTTCAAACAGTATTGTGCACGATATACGTGCATGGATTAGGTACAGGTAATCCTTTATACACAGGTCAACGAGGGACAAGATCTCAGTACATGACCCTAACATTTGGCCTGCAGGCAGTTTAGACATTAACCTGCACACAGAGGTCAAGAAGGCCATGTTACATTCAAAACAACACTGTTCACCATCTTAGAACACAGGGTGACATTAGAGAGAGAAACTAAAATGGCGGATGAACCTAAAATGGCGGCTTACACAGGTCTAAGGTCAGGACATTGCAACGCGGATTTCCTCACAGAGCAACTTGGCCTAGGCCAATATATATAATATGTTTTCCTGTTCGACAAACCCTCCTTTGGCCTATGCCAAGCGCTAAAACTACTTCTAATCACTTTACGAATAATTCCACGTCTCAATGTCCACACACCCTGAATCACCATCGGAGATATAAATCGCCATTAGATTGGTTACCAGAATTTCTTTCAGAACCTATTAATTGGAGTTTTTGTCTGGGGCGTATACCTTATGTCCTAACGTACCCATCGCCTGTGCGCAACATCCCCCTAGCATTGAACATATACCAGGAAGACACTGTATACAGCAACAAAGGGACAACAGAATTCCCAAAATGATCAGCAAGACCGAAAGTACCTTCCAACCCTAAGATCGCAAGAAGTCCCAGAACCAAGCGCTAAAATCCCAGTTTCCCTCGGGAACATGCACTTCTAAACTTAGGACATGCAAATTCTGTATTGCCTTGAAGATAGTTGGGGAGGAATCTGGCACAAAAATGCAGCAAGCGGACCCCACTTATTTACATATCTCTCCACGTTCAGCCAGGATGACATCTAATGCCATCCGGTTCTGAAGTGCTACTAACCATATTGCTTTCTGTTCTAGAGTCATATTATAGAGTATGTCAGTGGTCCGGTTGATGGTTCTCTCCAGTACTCTTGCTAGTCTCCTGATATCCTCTGAGTTCATTATTTGTCCCCAAAATGGCACAAAAGATTTCGCTACGTCCCCCAGAACTTGTGCTGGAGTGTCACCATTCTCGTTCCGTCGTGGACGAGACTTTGAAACCTCTACAGTACTGGCTATGAATACCCCGGGTAACAGAATCCCTAAATAACAGGTTCCCTGCCAATCCCTGTGCAACCATGGAAATGCTACATTACCGCAAACAAAGTAGACAGGTTCGCCTACATACAAAGGTCTGACTTCCCCAGTCAAATTTGCAACGTTGGCGCAACCTTTAAAATCACCCATTGACTGAGTACCATTCCTCTGTATGCAGAAAGAAACTGAATCGGGGCTATGGTTAACAGTGTAAGAAGGAGGCGTGGCATCCTTATTGCCTATAGAAGCCATTTTAAAGGAAATCAAAGATTGGAAAGGACGAGACAGTGTATCAGAAGGCCTAATAGAAGCAACGTTGAGCTTACTCCTATTTGCAAAAAGCGAGCATTCCAAGGGAGTCAAAACACGTTTCTCAAACTGATTCAAATTAGTCCCATCGAAGTTCCCCGAGATGCTATCGTTCCTGCGACTATTGACTATTATAAAACCAATTAACATTATCAAAAAACAGCAGTACGTTTTCGGGGCCCATGTCACAGACTGTCCTTTTTCGCAGCTGGTCACACGTTCACTTATCAGTCCTGTACGAGCGGTAGCAGTGGCAGGCATTGTAATCTTCAAACGAACACGCCAATGTTTTTAGCTGGAGACCTCCAGGCGAGCATCTTCTTAGTCCTTCCACAAACCCTAGCCAACAGAACCCCCGTATAGACAAAAGATCGGGCCAAAAAGGCAAGCCCTTGCTGATTTTCCTTGATCGCACAGCTGAACCGTGCAGTAGGTCTATTTCCTAGGTCGCAGATCGTACCTCGTGCTTCCTGGTACTGAGTGATCTGAGAACAACGTGTTGTCACTTCCCGTTGGAAGCAACGTATCAAGAACAAGAGAGGATGCAAGATCTGGAACAACAGCTTCCGGAAACAAAAGTGTTGGAGAGTGGGGAGGAAAAATGGCTGTTTCCCCAGGCCCCACGGGCTCAGGGAGAGTCTCTGACACACTCGCAATGCTGTTTACTGCTTCGGGATCCCCCAGGCTCCACGGGCTCAGGGAGAGTCTCTGACACACTCACAATTCTGTTTAGTGCTTCGGGATCATTAATTGCAGCACTGGTGAGGGGTTCTGTTTCTTCTTTATCGTGTGGCACTGGGTGTGGAATCTTCTTGGTGTGCGTTGCATGCATCCAATTTTTCCGGCCAGCCACCCGTACTGCCGGCTGCGTGACCAGCAGGACTTGGAAGGGGCCCCACCACCGAGGTGCAAGGCAAGAGGATCGCTCGAATGCTTTTATGAGGACCCAGTCACCGGGCCGTATGCTGCGACCGGGGCCCTCGTATCGTACAGGTAAAGCCTCTCGCACCTGGTGATAAATCAAATACAAGTTTTTAGTCAACTGGCTAAGAAGTCCATTTTCTACATTTCGCAGTGAACGACTTTTCGGAAGGTTGCAGATATTAGCAGGCCTCCCCATAACCACCTCAAAGGGAGAGAGCACAGTCTTAGTTTGAGGGGTCGTACGCATGCATAACCACACGATCGGTAAGGCATCCGGCCATTTTAGTTTGGTGCCGGCACGTGTCTCAGCGAGCTTGTTTTTGATTATGCCATTGTGTCTTTCTACTAGTCCGGCACTCTGAGCGTGTCTGGCCGAATGGAATCGTTTATCGATCTGTAATCCCGTGCATATCTGCAGAATTACAGCAGCAATAAAATGTGGACCATTGTCCGACCAGATGACTCTTGGTAGCCCGAACCTAGGGAAATAATCTTTTAACATAGTATTTGCAGTAGTTATGGCTGTAGCGTCTTTAACAGGAAAAGCCTCAACCCATTTGCTAAAAGCACAAAGTCAAATAACACATATTTCAAGTTATTACATCATTCCATTTCAATAAAATCAAAGTGTATAACCTCGAAGGAGACAGAAGGTGGACTAAAACTTCTCCTAGGAGTTGGCGTTCCCTTTCCCACATTATGCTGTAAACAGATCATGCAGTTTTGGACAAAACGTTCAGCTACCATAAAGATTTTGTCATTCAACCATAAATTTTCCAACATTTATGTAATATTGCGGGCACATATATGTGTGGGACCATGAGCCATAACAACCATCATCATAATATATGCGTCAGGAAGTAGCCATTTCCCTTCAACTCTGTCCACCCAACCCCCATCATCTTCAGGTTTCCCCAAGCCCTCAGCCCACTTTCTAGACTCTTCCAATGTGGCATCTGCTTGGATATCCCTCACAGAATCGATACCCTCCTCCATAGTACAGGCATTTGTGGCTTCCCTTGAAGTATATATGTCTAAAGAGAGATCAGTGGCAGCCTGTTTAGCTATCTGGTCAGCAAAAGCATTCCCTTTTCCTATATCATCTACAATCTTTTGATGCGCTGTGCGTTTTACAATAGCTAACTGAGTAGGGAGTGCAAGCACTGAGAGTAGCCATACTATCAGGGAGCCATGCTGGATCTTTGTACCATGTGAAGTTAAGAACCCTCTTTCTGACCAAAGTCTCCCAAAGTTGTGAACCACCCCAAAGGCATACTGACTGTCAGTGTATATATTCACGGTAAGCCCTTCGGAAAGTTTGCAAGCTCGGGTCAATGCTATAATCTCTGCGGCCTGCGCAGATTTATACGTGATTCTCTTGGTTTCTACGACAGTGCTCAACGCAGTGATTGCATAAGCAGCTGTGGATGTACCATCCGGAAGTTTGAAGCAGGAGCCATCACAAAACAGCTCCCCTTGTGGATTGTTCAAAGGAGTATCTTTCAGATCAATTCTACCCTTTGTCTCTTGTTCGGTAGTGTAAAGACAATCGTGTGACTCTTCGTCACTGCATGCAGTACCTTGCGGGAAAGGTAAGAGTTCAGCCGGATTAAGAACACAACACCTCTTAATTTGGATGTGTGGTGCAAACAAGATCAATTCATATCTTGTCAACCGTGCGGGAGTGAGGTGTTGCGTTTGAGTTCTGTTCAGTAGAACATCTACAGAGTGAGGTACCATCAGGGTTAAAGCATGGCCTAGGACCATTCCCTCACTCTGTTTTACAGACGCAGCAGCAGCGACAGCTCGCAAACATCTTGGCAAAGCGCATGTTACAGGATCAAGGGCGGAAGAAAAGTAACTGCACTGCCTATTCTTCCCTCCATGTTCCTGCGTTAACACAGCCAAAGCACATCCATCACATTCATGCACAAACAACACAAAGGCCTTTTCATAATTTGGTGTGCCCAAAACCGGTGCCGAGCACAATGCAGTGTTAAGCAAATCAAATGCACGCTGGTGCCCCATGTTCCATGGAAATGGCGAAGAAATGCCCTTCTTCGTCAGAGCCAACATCGGCTTAATCGTTAACGAGAAATTGGGCATCCACTGTCTACAGTAAGAAGCCATTCCTATCAAGGCTCTAACTTCTTTCTGCGTATTTGGGACAGACGTGCTAGAAATGAGTTTTATCCGTTCAGGCGTCAATCTTCTTCCCTACTTTGACAGGAGATAGCCTAAATAGGCAACCTCCTGGCAACAATATTGAAATTTCTTAAGCGAAGTTTTATGCCCATGTTTAGCCA
Organism: Ambystoma mexicanum; assembly: GCF_040938575.1. Lineage (NCBI taxonomy): Eukaryota > Metazoa > Chordata > Amphibia > Caudata > Ambystomatidae > Ambystoma > Ambystoma mexicanum. The sequence continues at coordinate 1,237,309,815 of NC_090931.1, read as the reverse complement.
GGTGAATAAGCAACAACACAGTGCCCTCCTTACAAGCGCTTTCTGAGTCAGCAGCTAAAAGCAAGCCATCAACATATTCAAGCAGTGTACAAGTAGAGGGTAACTCAAGGGTATCGAGTTGTTCTTTCAGAGCCCTACTGTAGATGCTAGGACTTTCCGTGTAACCCTGTAGTGCACGGCTAATGTGAAGGAGCGTCCCCCTAAGGTGAATGCGAACAAATATCTACTGTCCTTGTGTATAGGAATACTAAAGAAAGCATTCTTTAGATCCATAACACTAAAATGAGTAGCTGAAGCCGGAATCAAAGTCAGTATCGTCGTCCCATCAGGCACAATTGGAAATTGTGGAGCGACGATCTTATTGATCGCACGTAAATCAATTATGAAAGGTAAAGGAATCACATTATCGCCTTTTTTGTACATGGGCAAAATCGGACTATTGCACAAACTACCTGCAATTTCCTCAATCACCCCTTGATGTACAAAATCGGAGACGATGCATTTCAAAGCTTGCTCACCATCGACTGAAATCTTATACTGCGGGATGCGCGGCAGCTTCACTCCATGTTTCAAAACAATCTTAACAGGCTCAATTTGCAAAACCCCGACATCATTGTCGTCAATTGCACATAAACACTCCGAACATCACTAAATTCCGGCGGCAAAGGTCTAGTCAAGAATTGAGAGACAGAAAGTTGCTGTGGTGAAATTGTCAAACGCACTCCATCAGAGGAACAATGAATTACCGCATTTAATCGTTTCAACAGATTCAACCGCAGCAAATTCTCTCCACAATCGAAGTCAAAAGGAATGGACAATGGTCTGTAATCGGACCCAAAGAAATTGGTACCGGCGAAGAAACCGGACAGACAACTGGTGTGCCAGAAAACCCTACAGAAACATTGGTTTGCCCTGACAGTGGAATGTTTGGAACCCGAGAATGATCAATGGAACACTTTTGTGCCCCTGTATCTATCAAGAATAGATGTTTCCTATTTCCCACTAACATTTCAGCGTAGGGACCTTTCTGATTAACAGGAATAGGCAGAGGTTCCAAACCCTGCTTCGGGCAATCCTAACGAAACAGAATATTGTCAAAAGGAAGTTCTTCAGAGAGGTAAGTGGCAGAAGGATGGTCAAATATGTTTCTAGTATGCACTCTTGGTACCTGATTATCCTGTGAAAAAGGTTGCTGTGAATCTTGTGAAAACTGACCTCTACTAGGGCCCCCTACACCCGGGCGACCTCTGGGTCATCTACCCATTATCCCAAATGTGTTATTTGACCTCTGTCGGAGGATCGGGCATTGTGCACGCCAATGACCCTCTTGCCTACAATAGGCACACTGGTTAATGTTTACAGGACCCAAGGGCACATTTCCTTGTGGAACATATTGACCTCTAGTCTGTGAATTACCCCCTCTAGGGCCTCTAACAATTTGCTGTAATAATACTTTTGTTTTTCAAATCGCCTTTTCTCTTTTCAACTTTGTTTTTCATTATTGACACGATTCTCATAGTATTGAGCCATGTGCAGTACTTCTGATTGAGACTTTGCTTGCCAAGCGCTCTCAGAAGACATAATTTGTGACTGGATGTCTGGAAACAATCCACACACAAATTTGTCTACAAATAATCTTGTCCACTGAAATCCGAGAATACCGCCAAAAACAGATTAAAGAACTCGGTAGCACCCTCAGACTATCCTTGGACACAGGTGGTAAGCTTGTCCCAAATTATTCTCTTTTCGGGAATTATAGTTTTCAATTTCACAACTATTCTGTCAGGCAAAGTTAGTATCACCTGAGGTGGTCTTTCACCAGCTGGCCTTTCTCCATCAAGTCTAATTATGTTAGCCCATGTATCTCCTAGCCCTGCTTCGTCATCTATAGTCCTAACCTGTTTCCACAAATCTACGGGCAGGAGTACGGAAAATAACAAATCAATATCACTTAAAGTGAATATTGAGGATTGCAAAACAGACTCTATTTCTTTATAGAACCCTGTCGGATTTTTCCTAATGTCGGGAATAGATTGTCTAATGGTGTTCACTTCCTGTCTTGAGAACGAGATGTGAACGAACTGAGACACATAATGTGCAGGTATTTCCTCAGCAGCTGTACCCGCTACAGCATCAGCAGGGATCTCAACTTTTGGGACAAGTGTCAGAGGAACCTCTCTCATAGGCAACTGAGAAGTAGGCAACTCCAAACGCTTACTAAGCAACAGAGCCAAAACGAGCGCTAAAGCTGCTGAAGAAGTGTCAAATGAAAAAGCTTTCTTGTAAATACTTAATAACTCTGTAGGACAACTAATCTTTATATTCACACACTCATCCTGTAGGTATTCTACCATTACCTGTATCACTTTCCTATGCATTTCTGGCGTATACTGACTATACGTGTCATATCCTTCAACTGGAGTTATCAACGAGTCTGAGATCCATCTAATCGCGTCCTTCATGCAAATTCGCATTTCCTCAGATATCAATTTGTGACAAGGAAGGAACTGTTTCTGCACATACATACTATCTCCATCTTCACCCTCATTCTGTAACCTTTCCAACTCCTTTCTATACTCAAATACCCTCTCAACGTGCTCTTGTACCTTCTCCACAGTGTCTCTAGAGAACACTAAGGTGTTCAGATCCCTCAATCCTTGTGGGAGATCTGTATAGTTTAATCTGTCCCACATTACACACAAATGGATCCCTAATCCCTCAATAAAAACATTTTTCTCAGGAAAATTGTCCATATTAGAAAGTGTGGCAAAAACATTAGCTTGATCATCCTTCTCCATACAATACTTAGCCCATGCAATCAATTCACGTTTCTTCTCTGGAGGTACAGTATTGCGAGTGACAACCCTCGATCCCGCTCCCTGATCTACTACAAGCGGTGCAGGACCACTTGGAAGAGAGAGAGTAGGCATGTTCAATGGAGGTGTTATCACTGGTACAACAGCAAAGAGCGGAGGAGCAGGTGGAGGAACAGACGGAGGAGCAGGCGGAGGAGCAGCAACAAAAGGAGGACCAATCACTGGAGGAAGAGGAACCGCAGGAGGAATGATAGGAGCAGGAGGAAGAATAACAGCAGGAAGAGGAACATATAGAGGTGGAGCAGTGGCACCAGGCCTTCGTTCATTTAACAATTTATCGATAAGTTCGTCAGAAAAATGAAAGTCTTTAGAAGGATAGATTTTCTGGATACCAAGTGAGAAAGCCCTATCCATATTCCTAGCTGACTCAGGCTGTTTATCTTGGTCATACAACAACGCTTTTTCGGTCTACGTTTTATGACGACACGCATGTTTTTCTCTACTCTTAAGCTGCTGCAAAGCTTCTTTCTTCCAATTCTGTAATACGTCAAATGCTGCAGGTCTAGCCTTTTTCTTTAATAATATAGATTCTAAGTATTCCATACGAGGAATTTCAAAACTACCATTGATTGGCCACTGAAGTTCGGAAGCATGTCTAGTTTGTCTGTGCCAAATATCATTAAACACTATACTACCAATGCCATGCTTACAGTACATAGTACAAGCCGGCTGCCCCTCCTGTGGCGCTCGACGGGTAAATTCCAAAGATTGTCTGTCACTTTAGAATAATTCCCTAAAGCAGGCAGACAATTTCCCAGGCATGTCAGAATACTGGTGTTACCTGGTCAATAATTGTACTCGCGAGTGCAATACTCCAAAACAAATTATCAGGATATTTACGAATCGGGTCACGACTCACCGGATCAAGCCTAAGGAGGTCCGATCAGATTTCAAAGTTTTTCTAATGAATTGTACCTCGTGTTTGGTGATTTTGGCAAATCTGCCCGCCTCGATATGTGGATCCTCGTCAAGATGCCGACTCGGACCGCGTGCTCACCGTCCAGGGATCGGGCCGTGCAGCGCTGCTGAGGTGTCGCTTCTCATTCAGAACGGGGCTCCTTTTGTCACCGTCCGATCCCGGTCCGATAGCCGTGTCAACCTTCAACGAGCTGGCATCAGTCTTGAGGGTCCCTATTCGGGCGCCATCTGTGAAAGCAAAAGAAGATATCGAGGCTGAGTACCTTCAAAAGGAAATACACCAAACGCAGGTTATAAAGATACACAGATCTTTATTCAAAGTAACTGAACAGTTTTCAAAGAGAGTATCATATAGCTATCAGGCCCTCAGTTGGGATTGTACATCAAAATAGTCGCACCTTTTATACACTCCAAAACATGATGTCCAACCCACTTGCAGGTTAATAAGTCTAGGATCTAGGGTTCGTGCCAAGTTCGATCCCTAATTTATGCAGCCATACATTTAGGGGTTATCCTTAACATATTCACAAACAAGTTACAATAGCAACAGTGTGTCTTCGGATTCCGCGTTGAGCCTCTGCACATAACTTTATATAATATAGTAAAACAAGTGTTCACATAAGATGCTCAAACAGTGTTGTGCATGATATACGTTCATGGATTAGTCTCATTGGTACAGGTAATCCTTTATACACAGGTCAACGAGGGACAAGGTCTCAGTACATGACCCTAATATTTAGCCTGCAGGCAGTTTAGACATGAACTTGCACACAGAGGTCAAGACGGCCATGTTACATTCAAAATGACACTGTCCACCATCTTAGAACACAGGGTGACTTTAGAGAGAGAATCTAAAATGGCAGATGAACCTAAAATGGCGGTTTACACAGGTCTAAGGTCAGGACCTAGCAACGCAGATTTCCTCGCAGAGCGACACAGTAACCCGCTCCCTCTCCCCAGGCTTATCGGTCTTCTGTGGTTGCATCGGTGTTCCTCACGTTTCACCCACAGCTTCGATTTTGGCTCGCTGGCTAAGGGTGAGTTATGCGACCTACTCTGCTTCTGCCTTCCCTTTTTCAGAGTGCGATAGCTCCAGGCACTGACTGAGTTGCAGCTTATCCTGGTTTCACTTCCTTGCATGCCGTGTCTCTCCCCTGCACAGCATTCTGCAGCCTGCTCCATCCCAGCCTTCAGGACAACGTCAGAACAAGTTAGCCACAGCTGCAGCGACTGCCAGTCTCACTGCTTCTCTGCCTGCTTCTCTCTCTTGCTGTTCACCTATGTTCCCGGCCTTATTTTGCATTCTTCAACTACTAGAAAGCGTTGTTGGTTTACAGTGTCTGGTCCGTATCCCGTCATTTTTTTCGAAAGCAAAACTTTCGAATGCAATTTTTGAGATTACATTTTTTCTAATAGTCATTTTTTTGAATAGTCATTCTTCCAAACAAAAATCGAATATGGTATCTAAATGCAGGTAAGTATTAGTGCAGGGTTGGGGCTTGGGTTAGTTTAAGGGTTACATTGGGGGTTACATTAGGGTTAGGGTGAGGGCTTAGGGTTAGGGTTGGAGTTAGGGTTGGAGCTAGGGTTAGTTTAGGTGTTAAAATAGGGTTAGGGTTGGTGCTTGGGTTAGTTTAAGGGTTACATTGGGGGTTACATTAGGGTTAGGGTTAGGGTTAGGATTTAGGGTTAGGGTTGGGGTTGGGGCTAGGGTTAGTTTAGGTGTTAAAATAGGGTTAGGGTTGGGGTTTGGGCTAGTTTAAGGGTTACATTGGCATTAGGGTTAGGGTTGGTGTCAGGGCTAGGGTTTAGGGTTAGGGTTGGGGCTTGGGTTAGGGTTAGGGAGTGGAAGAGGTGACATGGGGACATGGGGGTTGAGGGGGTTGGAGGGGAACCGCCCCAATATACACACAAACTTAAAAACATACCAAGGGATTGGCCAGTGCTGAAATTTCAGCACTGGACAGCTCCATGTAATGTTTTAAAGTTATAAAAAAAGCATTGAAATGCTACTTTTAACATGTAAAAGTGCATTTCTATTGAAACCAGTCCATGTCTATTATCGACGGTTTTAAAAATAGCATGTCGAAGCTTTTGTTTTCGAAACTTTTGTTTCGAGACTTTGATGATTCGAAACTTTTGTTTCGAAACAATCACTATAAACCCGTCTGGTCATCCACATCACTCCATTCCTCTTCCTCACATCAGTACTTGAAAAGGAGGGGAGAGGCAAGCAGTGTTGTTGGTTAGAAAAACATGGGTATTCATCATCCACATTACAATAAGCCATAATTGAGTCTTGCAAAGGTACCTGGCTGTTACTAGAAGATGTATCTGAAGGGTTGTTTTTATGCAAAATCCCTCTGCCTCCCGGGTGTTTGTCCTCTCCTACATGGTCCTCCCATAGATATCCCCCCCCCAGGGTCAGCATCAAGTGGCTTCTGCTTTTCCCTGGCCACGTAGAGAAGCTTCCCTTCAGGGAATCAGTGATAAGACTGTAAGATTCATCACACTCCCCAAGCCTGACTGGCACATCCTGACCCTCTGCCTGCCCTCTCTAACCTGTCTGGACTGCCAATTGCCCTACCTTTCTCTAGCCACCCCTGTGAGCAACACCTCGTACGAAGGGTGGACTGGGAACAGAAAGTGCCCTGTTTTTAAAAGTGTCCACATATTACACTGTGCTAACAAATGTAGTGAGAGAGATCAACTTATCTAAGTAGGGATTGAGGACATTCTCCCCGAACAATTTGGAAAAACATGTTCTAAATGTTTAATTTTAAAGCACAGTTTTCACTATGTAAACATTAAATGTCATTAAAGGTAACACAAAATCTGACATAAGATTTGTTAAGAGTGAGTAATAATATACTGGAAGGTTATTAAAAGATTATTTTCATCAAATGGATGTGTGGCAGGAAGAGGAACAGAAGAAAGGGGGCTGTGTGGATGCAAAAGAGGTTAAGAGGAGAAGAAAACTAGGGTACTGTGGTGAACCAGAAGAAGGATTCAGACGAGTGAGAGTCATTTTAAGGACTTTATTAAAATAAAAAGGATCACAATGCCTAACTAGCCCTATTGCTATGGAAAATCCCCTACCTAACAAAGCAAAAACTAAGGGTGTGCTTAATTAAATTAAAGTAAAGTTCTTATGTCCAAATACTAATTGATAACTGGCTCCACCACTTTAACAAAAGAATCAGAAGGGAGTAGACAAGGAGACAGTCTCTGGGTTAGCCTTCTGCCGGGCCCAACACTTGAGTTTTCTCAGTAGTTAATAAAGTTCAATAACTGTTCAGATCTTTCTTGCAGACCTTAGTTCAGAAAGAAATGTTCTTCAGTACGTTTTCTCTTATGCCAAGTTTCTTGAGACCAAGTCTGTTGTTCTCGCACTGCCCAAAATCTTATGGCTCTCTGAGAGACTTGTTCATTCTCAGATATTAACTTTATATAATGCATTTTTTCACTCTGATTACCCAGGTTCCCGTAAGCTTGCCGGCTTCCCAAGCTTAGGAATTAAACAATCGGCAGTGAAAAGCATGTGTGTTAAGAACGAATGAACAAGGTGCAACACTTTCCCCTGTACATTAGAAGAGACCCAAGACTCCAAGATAGTAATCATATGAGATACCATTGCCAATAGAATAGAATCAATTAAGCACTGATGCATTTTACAGAGATTTATGAACAACCCCAACAATAAGCAGTTCTGCCCAAAACACTTTGATATCATTTTTATTTAAACATATACAAACATCACTGCAAAGAAATAAAGTCTGTAGACACCTCAGTCCCCAGTTCCATAAGGTTGAGGACTGAGTCAATGAATTCCTGCACAAGCCATCAGAAAGGAAATGATAAAAGGGGAGTGAGTAATGTTTCCAATGAAGAGTTGCAATGTCAAAAATCAGTCGAATAGTTCATAACGGTGGGAACAACGGTAAGTTGATGCAACCGATGTAGTCTATGGGAAAGGATGTAAAGTTATCATTTTTGTTGCCACACTGTCACACCTCAAATAGGGCTTGGTTAAAACCCATCAAGTCACTCACCCCAAGGAAGCTCTACATGGAATACCCAATCAACAGTTAAGCTTATGTGATACAAGTTGGAAAAGGTTAACATCCATTCAGCATCATGGGAAAGAAGATGATCTCATTACCAATTAATTGATAAGCTGATGTCTTGGCCTGGTCACGAGGGTAGGGTTAGCCACTGGGGCTAGATATTGCATAGATTCCCCCATAGTGAAAATGACGTTGCTCAATCATAGGCTGGGGATTTGGGAATAACCTGCAACATTTGCGTCACTTCACCTCAAATTCTTACTATAAATGCAGCAATTTTATGATACAGTGTTGAATGTCTGTTTGATTATTCCCCAGGCCAGGCTATGAGCATTAACCTTTTGTTTTTCTCACATCTCATGCATTCATTTTCTGTCTCATTGGATTGATTTTTATTGTTTGGATTTGGGACTTGCGTTACAGTTGGAAGTCTTGCTCCCTCATAAAAGCCAACTTGGTGAGCTTTGCCAAGGCCATTTTGTTTTCTTATTGCAAAGATACTTTTATCCAGTACACAGAAAAGCAAATGTGGCATGAGGACAAACACAACAAATGAATCCCATTTTGAAGCTGCTATAAAATAAAAATATTAAAGATAATTATTGAAATCAAGCAAACAACTAGATCACTGCCAATGTTATTATTAGTATACCCATTAACAACAAAGGCCAACCATGCTCTTATATTCTTAGAGACTGATAACGAATTTGCATGTACTGCCAAGAGAAGGTTCATTGTGGTAGGTCATGGTATGGTAAATGGATTTATACAGCGCACGTACATGTTGACAAGTTATCATTGCGCTAGAGAAATACCTTAAAGTGGGTGAGCGTCTGGACAATGAAACCTACCTTGATTATAGAAAGGTGCTCAGTTTGGCCATGGATCCTGAACGGTCGGCTATCAAATGGAGAGACAAAGGAAGTGAATTTCAAAGACATGGCGCCTGTAAGGAGAAGAATCTCACGATCTTGAAGATTTGAATCTCGGAGCAACCAGCTGCCCCAAGAAGGCTTATTTTAGCATTAAAGTCGGCGTCTTGGAGGGTAAACTTGTCTTGGAAGAATAAAGGCCTGTTCCCTTCCATGGCATGGTGCACAGGCAGAGGGCATTTAACTGAATCTTTGCTTACATCCAGGACAAGGTGCCGAAGGCGGGACTGGCATGCTCTCTTCTGCATAATCTCATCACCCTAGGTGCAGTGTTCTGAATTACCTAGAACCTATGTATAGTGGATTTAGGAAGGCCCAGAGATTTGCATTGCAGTAATGAAGGTGGCAGAAGGTAAGGGCATTCAACAGCTGGACCTTTCCTCAAAAGCTTAAGGGAACCAAGCAACATGCAAAATAGACATATAGTAAAAATAAAAAAAAAAAATAAAAAAAAAATAAAACAAGTGTGGCTCACAGAGCTCACCTTAGCAAAAGCGATGGTTCCATTAACATGGTCAGGCTTGAACCTCGGAGGCCGTCCCAGGAGAGGAACCCAATGAAACAGATCAGTGGTTATGAGACCCGGCCAGAGAAGATTCCGCTTTAGCCGGGCTGAACACCAACATGTTACGGGTCATCCATTGGCAGAGCTCCTCCATGCACACCTTATACTTTTCCACTGCCGCCTCCTGATCGTCCCCTAGGTGTAAGGCGATCTGAGTGTCAACATATCACACATGAAGGAGGATAACCAATTCTTCAGTGTGCGCTTTACCATAGAACTCACACACTCGCTCAAATTCTCGTGGTTAACAAGGAGCATATGTTAATGTGATTGTGTGTTTTATCGGACACGCTAGTCTATATCAAACACACTCCGAGTAGATAGAGAAAAACTTGCCACTAAGTAAGAAACAGAGATGGATGACCAGTGAGAAAGTGTGGGAGGCATTTAAAGCAAAAACAGCCAGCAGTTAAAAAATGCAACCACAACAGTAGTCATAACAATTATTTTCTAGCAAACCACCACCGTTGCTTCATGCACAGTGAGCATGATGGCTGATGTTCGGAATCAAAAGTGCATCCGCCAATTCCTTTGCACTTGTATATTGGCATTGGGGTCAAATTTGTGTGTGTGGGCATGCCAGAACACACCTCGTTTTCAGAAACGGTTCCACTCCCTTTTCAGCTCTTTCCCCTGTTTCTGCAGCAGGTCAGGCGCTGGGGAGATCACAATGCACACAAGGGTCTTCCCAGACACCCACCTGCTTTCCAGATCCTGGAATCAAAATTCTCATGCACATCAGATGCGTTGCAATGCTTTTTTTTAGCCTTTCCTCCACTCTGATGGTATTTTAATTGTAGAAGCTCCATCAAAGGTGATGTCCCTTTTAAGGCTCATCACCTGAAATGCATTGCACCCCCTGTACCCATATGGGAGCAGGCTAGCAACTATGATGATGCGTGCCTGTGACCAGGACTGGCTGGGAGCCGTCTGCATGGCCGCCTTCAGTTTGGGTGAAGGTGCTCGTCCTTAATAAAGGGACTTGCGTGATTCAGCCAGGTGGCCACCTGTCTTGATGAATTGGGGCAATTGAATTTGGCGATTTCTTTTTGTTTGACAGAGGGATAACATGATGTGTACCTAATCGTTTCAGTGCTCCCTGCTAACCATCTTTGTAGCATATTGGACATGGCATATACTAGTTCCTATTTATTTCTGGATCCAAGGCTTCTCACTCTTCTTTTTTCCATACATACCGCACTGAAATCCACACACACTCCATAAGAGCTCCGAGTCAGTCCTAGTCTAACCGAAGGTTGCACTGCCACATGCTGCGCTCCGCCTGGGTTTAATGGGGAGATGCACTCAGCGACAGTCCCAGAACATTGTCTTGTCTGGCTTGCTACTTCACCACATGTTAAACATTAACCTAAGATGTATTTTAGTCACTTAATGTCAGTACTTTACCTTGCTAAGGAGGACATGTACCCTTAGTTCTTAGATCTTGGCTTAGGGATAGACGAGCCCAATTATTACAGAGAAAATAACCTGGGGTCCCCGAAATCCTCTTTTTATAAACCAGGAAAATGCAACTTCCGTCTACTGAAAGAGGATCATCTGTTAAAAAATGTTTTAAAAAAGAAAATCTGTAAAAAGAATATAAATCGCTTCTTGAAATGAGCGAGACTTCTATGGTGCAACACTGTGAGCTTAAGTGCCTACGTGCACTTTTAGGGGACCGGCCTATTTGTTCATGGGGCCCCTAATACTGCTAATCGGTTGATTTTGTAACTATGTCCATTTTAACTGATATTTGAACAGGAGCGCAGGAAGATGAAGAAAGCCGGGGATACTCGTACCATTCTGGTCAAATGGGTAAGAAAGGATTAGAGCCCGGACTAATAAATATAATGTATGCATGCGCGGCACTTAACCAGAGGCATAGGGCCTCATTACGACCCAGGCGGTAAGGGGTTTACGGCGCCGTAAACAGCGCCGACCCTTACCGCCTGAGTACGAGGTCCCTTAGCGCCATGGCGGATTTAACACCTGCATTTCCACCAATGTAAACATGGCCCTTTGTCCCCAGAGGAGGCACGGAAGAAGAAGTGGTTGATTCCATCTTCACCGACACACAAAGCCATTGAGAAGATTGTTTTCGACAAAACTCTATCAATAGATTTGAGAGGACTGACAGAATTCTGTCACACTGGAGATTTGGAGGTGTTCCACAATATGTGCCTAAAGTACAGGCCAAAGCGCTTGCATTTTAGCTTTCGGGGCATGAAACATCGCACTCTACTAGCGGTCTTGGCCCATAACAGCAATGTCGGACGTGAACAATCTAGGACTAGGGGTAAAGTAAGGATGCCTCGCTACACTAAGGTGTTTTCAAAAAGAAGTAAGCAATGGGTGATCAAACCAGTCTATGATGAAATGCAGTTCGACTTTGTGAAAGGCCTTATTGTTGCTGTGTTAGAGAAGCACAGATATGGAATTTTGGACGTTTCTGTGCAGAGCAGTGATCCATTGCCACTGAACATTGCGACTGTGCCATGCCCACCCGAAGCACAGCTGATTGTGAAGTACAAATCCCGGTTTAAATAATTGCAATATGATTGTCTTTTTGTAAATAAATGTTATTGTACGGTGTACCTGTAAACCTAAACCCTACCTTCACCATCATGGGTGGCGAACAAGCTGGGTGTCATCTTTGAATTCTCTCTATTCACCTCACATATGTGTATGTATATATTTTTGTCATGTCTCATCTCATGTAAATGTAAATGCTGCGCACTGTTAACGGAGGGGAGGCTTGCTTATTGCAAATAATAAAACAAACAAACAAACAAACAATAAATCTCACTTTTAACTCAACTCCTGTGGTACTTTATACTTTCCCTGACCTTCCGCCAAAAATTAAATGTCTCAATTTGGGCTGCAAAGCTCGCAGACAACGGGGACAAAATTGGGGCACTTAGAACGCGCCAGCCAAGCGGGCCGTGGCATTTGGGAGAGAAGCCAGTTCGCATTTGCACATTGAGGCGCACTACATAGACGGATTCTAAACTTCAAGTTCTCAAGGATGCCTATACTACGTGATGTTGCAAATAAAGAATGCGAAGGACAGCGCCCAGATGAGGCCCACAAGTCGCACTGGAAGTATAAGGGTCTATTGTTTTTTGACCTTGAGACAGGGACCATGCCGAAAGAACTACATTTGAAGGGAGTGCGCAATAACGTAAGAGACGATAAGGCAGAAAATTCAGAAACTAGACAGAGTTTCAGTTTTAGGTCAGTATACGAAAAATCATTGTCAAGAGCACGGTCCGTTTTACAGACTGCATTACGAAGAAACACAATAGAAATTTCAAATATAATGTAAGTAAATCTTTACACGCTTTTATACCGGAATGAAGATTTAATGAATGGATGCATGAATAAATGAATGAATGAAGAGCTAGGAAAAGCAAGTAAAACTGTTTGTAGTGGGCACATGGGCATGCAGGTCCACTGGTCTCACCGATCTCGCTCCTTGGCCCAGCCACTTTTCCCTGCACTACGGGACTGTCTCTGTATCCTTCAGCCCCTTCTCCCGGCATTTACCTTGCACTTGCCACGAGCTGGCCCTATTATTTAATTTGTATTCAACTAACCATGTACAGCCCTTCCCCATGCGCGATCAGAAAGACACCTGGCCTAGTAGGATCGTTGTCTGTCTGCCCTTGTTCCCCACCTGCCTCGTCACGCCTAGAAACACTTGAGTATAGGCGCGTTACAAATGCCATATCATATATCATATCATTCCTCACGCATGTAGACTGTCGTTTATCATTGTGTGTTGGCCTCGATTTATCTCGTTACTTTTCGCATTGATTTTAGAGACAAACATACTCCATTGAACTATCCTTGCAAGCAAATAGTTTCTGATCGGCCGTAATAAATAAAATGAGTAATATTAATGAAGTTCGGCTAGCGAGACTAATTATCATTTTTTTGTTTTCATAACAGGTATTTGATCCCTTACTGCCACTGCCATCTGTTTGAGACACCGGCGGATGGATTCTTCAGCAGACACCTGCAGCTTCGTGTCAACAACTGGAGCACGATCACCATATTATGGGACGATCGCCAAGGGCCCACATGCCCTTACGCTGTACTAGTGGCTAGATGCAACATATCCTTTAGGCTGGACTAGTGCCTAGTTGATGGAACAGCCTTGCGGTTCACCGTGCTTCCAAAGTGATTCTTTTTAACGAAAATGAACACCCTGTGTACCATAAAGGAACAGCGCGTGACTCAAGATGAAATGGAACAGTTATTGCGGATACAGATAAAAGAAAATAAATGGCTTCCGGAGTTCATATGTCAATTGCTGAATATTCTCTAAACATTTAATGTCAAATAAATGTACTTTACCAAATGTACCGTGTTGCTGTTTCATTTTAAAGTACAGTTTCATATTCCGAATTGTGGCGCGCTGTGTTGTGAGTTGATCTGTGTTGGTTTCCGGGTTCTGTGTGGAGTCGCGCAGAAGACGACTGGGCGCGTTTGCCTACGCAGCACAGTAACGTCACGGAGAGAAGCGGGGAATATGAATGTTTTGATAATGTCAGGCTCAGGGGCGGGGGAATTGATTTAGTGCCGCAAAAGCAGGTCAGCCAGGGCGATCAGGGAAAAGATAGGATTATCAGAAAATAGCGGCTCCCTGGTGCTTGTTTTCGCGTGCGTTTAATGGACGAAAACCCGGGTAAGGTCCATAGGAAAGTTTTCTAAAATCGAGCCACTTAGCCTTAAAAAAACATGGCCGACCCGTAGGTAAAAAATTTTACTAGACCATGCCTTTAAGGAAGCTAGGAAGGCTGTGCTTGGGCTAGGCTGATCTCATTGGGAATAGTGTTAGAAAGATGCGAGGGGCAACACAAAAAGTTTATTGCAGGTGTTGAAATATGTCACATGCACCTGTGAGAATGCTCCAGAAGACAACAGCTGGATGTAATGTGGGGTCAGTGCCTTGTACGTGATTGGAGCAGAGAGCCTGCTGTGGCGTTTGGTGGGGCCCTTTTCCCTTATAAAGAAGTTGACTTACTTCCCAGCACCTTGAATAAACATAGTGAATCTCAGTTTGGTGGCTATGCCCTCATTTTGCAGCTCTTCACTTTTGCTGCGTTGTGAAATTGCATGTGGTTCTGTGACTTCCTTCTGGTGTTCCTGGCTACTCCAGCGGATTTACTTTTCAACTATGATGCAGTGCCTTGGAGATAAGGCAGGAACCTGTCAAGGAAGTTCATTCTTCTAAATTGAGCCAGTGGAGTGATTAAAGGTGGATGGCATAAGACTTTGTCCACAGACAAGATAGCAGCAGAATGAGTTTGAGAGGGCCTGCGGTAAAGATAAGAGCATTTCACCATCATTGTGAAGGATAAGAAGGAATAAGATAGCCAGATAAGTCTTCTGAGGGATGAAGGGCTTCAATTTTAGATTTTCTTTTGCTAGAAGAATTTAGATTTGTTTACTTTACATAAATAATTGGTTCATATTTTGAAACTACTGGTGTGACACCTGGCGGATGCCCCATTTAATACCCACCAATTGCGCTCTATCATGTGGTTATCAGTGTAACTACCGGGCAAATCCTTCTGTAGTCTAGCTACTGATTTACAGATGCAACGTGAGGTCTCCAGATTGAACATTCCTCGTGGTGCAACCTACATTTGCCTTGGGTTATTTCACATACAAATGACCTTTGCTCACATGCTCCATTGATACTATAACCAAAAATCGATATTACAGCACAAGCAGAGCAGGGTGAAACAATACACAAGTTAAGAACGTCTTCATGCCTGCCATTACTTGAGGGATGTTTCGGTGGGGATTAAGGGGCTGGTGTATGTTGGGACTCGCCGGCACCCCTGTGTAAGTGTGGAGTCTTATGGGGGACACGTCCGAACATGCACAGTCCTAAACATGTCAACTAAGAGTGGAGACAGAAGCTGCACATAACACCCTGATTTAATGTAGCCTCATTTCTCTACATTGCTGCAGGAAAAGAAAGTACATACCCAGTGGAGTAACAGCCCACCCAGCAAGTTTCTGTGCTCAGACGGTCATAGCGAAATACATTTTTTTATCCAGCTCCTCTTGCCTAATTCCAATAAGCATATAACTTTTCCACCCACAATAAAATATTGTCCACCTATGATATGAATAGTTTTCTGTAATATGAGTCATAGGGCCTCATTCCAAGATTGGAGTTAGTCATGGCGCTATTTGCGCCATGACTGCCTCCAATAACGGTACTGGCACCGGTTCAATGGGGACTTACTGGTGTAGTCCGACCTTTGCAGGACCGGTAAGTCCCCATTGAAAAAGCCATAGGGCTCAATCGGAATGGGGAAGGTGCTATTAACGGTACCGCAAAGTGCGGTACCATTATTAGCACTGAAGTCCCTTAACAGGTCCCGTCCATAATGCCTGGTCAGACCAGGCATTAAAGGAGGGACCCGCTAAGGGACCTCGTAGTAGGGCGGTAAGGAATTACCGGCACCGGTCTCCTTACCGGTGCCCGGTATCCCTTACCGCCCTACTCGGAATGAGGCCCATAGTCTATAAGGGAGATATGCAAGTAGACCACTACGTGATTTAGTAGCTTTAAAGCTCTGAGTGCTGGCCCATTATTAAAGTAGTGGCATGTGATAGCTAGTGTGGGATGTGCATAGGAAGTTCACCTGTGCGGGTGTGTAAGTTCTAGCGTCTAGCTGGGGTAAGTTAGAGAAAGAAAGAAGACAGCCCATCCACTTAGGTAGAGAGGTTTTGCTTCATTGCTGAATATGCACGATGTTCCAAGTCTTTATGCTTGCATTGAAATGCTGGCGGTAAAACAATGCAAGCAGCATTTCCAATTACAGTGCAGTACTAAGAAGGTGCACTTGTGTACCCCTGGAATAATTCCCAGAGAATTGGAATGCCCCTACTGGCATTTGTCGCCAAAAGCAATCTAAATGCGGCATCATCTCATAGATGCGTGTCACCACGTGTATGGTTAAAATGATGGGGAGTGACTTTTCTCAAGCTAGAAGTTCTGTTGTCATGATGTGCTTTTGTTGATGCTAAAAGGTGCACATTGGACTAAGGCTGTGAGCCGCTCCTCAAGGGTTCTTTCCAGCCTGGAATATAAACCAAGAATGAGACAACTTCACAGAATAACAGTCACATAGATACATTTATTTAGCATCAACAAAGCACTTGAGCGGAGAGAGGCGACAACAGATGTTTCGCTAGTGCTCTCTGCCTTACTTAAATTTTTCTGCTCTTTAAATACTGTTTTTTCAGCTGCGTTAGTATGACACATACATAATACAGGGTCCTTGAAAGATAAATCACTAACAGGGGGAACAGAAAGCTTGGTGGATAATCGAAGTGAAAGAACAAATAAAGACATGCAGGGGGGACTCAACATGTGTTCCTTTCCATCCTTAGCCTGAGGTCAGGGGGGAGGATCACCACCAGCTTGTATTTGAGCATGCTGTTTCCTAACTGCTAGCCTGAGAGCAGTGCACACACAGAGGTCCTTTGGGATTTTTCTGAACTGTCACAAAAAGGACATTGGATCCAACGCAGTATTACTGACACTGTGAATCGGTGCAAGTGCAAATAAACTAGGGCAAAAATTGCTCTAATGAAAAAAACATATAAGAGGTAGACTCATGAATGACCCTGGCTGGTGCCGAATACATCAACAAGAGGTACAACCACTTGGCGATAAACAAGCTGCATTTTATTGCACAACATATTTACCAATTATTGAAAGAGACCACCAATCATTTGCTGCAAGTTGCCAGTTAGGTTGACCATGTCCCCCTAAGCTTCTGACCTACCAGTAGACTGATGGCTTACCAGCAGATTCAGTTGATCCAGGCTTGTTGATTAAACAAATGTCAATGCAGACAGTCACAGAACCCAACCTGGGATCTGCTGATGGGCAACCCTAGGGTCCAGCTAACCATCCACACTTGCTTTCTGGCCTCATAGACAGCAAAGGAACCCTCACCCACAGCCTGGGTAGAGAACTGTAGTCCATATAGCAAGTTACTATATGGTTCCTGTCTTGAAATCCCGAATAATTGTGAGGGTCCCATCAGCTGCCCCAAAAAGAATACCAAAATGCAACATCCAGATCAGAAAATAAGCATAGAAGAAGAATGCATAGTCGACACAGTCAAAAATGACCCAGGTTCAAGTGTTGCCACCGAAAAACCCTTAAACATGGAATGGAAGGGTGATCAATCACCACACTGGTGTGGCATGGTGAAAGGCCAAGGTGTCTGGAAGGCACCTATTTATGATTCCCCTGTGCACCCTCGGAGCTTGTCTCCTACTCTGTGTCCATTGTGACTCTGAGTGCCACCTGTAATGGTTTATTGAGAGGCCACCCTCAACACAGGGTGTTCCTTCCCTCCCCAATCTAGGTGTCACACAATAAATGGTTAAATGTCAGTTCTTTGGTTACCCCTATTTCATATATCATCTAATACCTCTTGGATCCATCCCTCTGAGCTACCAATGAACCAAGAACTAGGCCGTTGTACAGGATATATATTTGTATTTTTTTAATAATAGAATTGACACCGAAATTACACATGCCAGCTTCTTTTGGCTCACAGCTAAACTTCTTTTTACATAAATCACACAAGTTGATTGGGGAAAAAAAAATCACAGTACTTTACTTTATCCCAATTTAAATTCTAGAAATAACCAAAGCTAGTCAATGAACATAATCAATTTACACATGCAGTTCTATGCTATTTTGATTTTTCTGTGTGCTTAAAAGGCTAGCAGTTGGCTTTACAGATTTGTACAAATGCATAAGGCATTTATTATTTCACCCACACTTTTGCTTTAAAAGAAACCCAGGGCGATTTGGGATGATTGTCAAAGGCCTGTGTTGTGGAAGCTGGCAATAAAAAATTGGGGTGATTTGAGAATTTTGGTTTTCATACCCCCCTCCACTTAAGGGCCTCTGATGGGGAAGCTGGACAGAAATACATTGGGATAATTTGAGAATTTTGGATTTCAGACCTCCTCCACTTAAAGGCATGTGTTGGGGAAATTGGCAGTTATGGGATTTTTTTAGTTTTGTTTTGGGACAAAGACACCCCTCTTCCTAAAAGAAATCATGGTCAAAATAGGATTATCCAATTATGATTATGATTGGTTATTTATCATATGCTTAATCCCCACAGGTTTTTAACGGCAGACCCAGGGATCGTACCCCTGTCGCTCTGTGCCGTCTTGCTTTCAAGGCGAGTGAGTTGTCCCTGAGTTATCCTCCCGAAACTTACATTACATTTGATAGTTTTCAGCACACGTTGGGATGTGCTTTATTAATTTCGAATTTTAACAAAAACCACCCTGTGTTCTGCCAAGGGGAATTCATTAAAATTATATTTTTAGTTAAAAAGGCTAGGGATCTACACAGTATTGCCCCCAGCCGCACCCACTATAAAGCGAAAGGATTTAAGGAAAGCAGATCCCCCTGCCTTTTGGGTTCAAAGGGCTCAATTCTACTTACATCGAAAACCTCTGTTTAAAGTTCAGGAAAGCCAGCTGCATGTCAGGACCCTCTTGGAGGACAGGGCAGGGGTCTGGTCACTCCACTCCCAAGGAAGGTCCCCAGCTCTTCACCATAGGACATGTCAACAACTTTGTTCCAGTTCACAGCGGCACGTCTATCGTGTAGAACAATCGCACACAACCCGATGGACTTCAAATTCACACGGTCGCTGTACGGCCCAACATGGTAAAGGGCCAAGTCTCTCAGGCTAATAGTGCCACACCAACCAGAGTAAGGGAGGAGAAGATGACATATGAAAAATAGAACACGTGAGTCAGTACCACACACCATGGGGTCCATATAACAAAGCCTGGTGTGCCAGTAGCACCTCAGGAATATCAACCCTAGGTGTGGGCCATAGGGCAACTAACCTGATTAATGTCAGCCCATCGCCTCAATGGCGGACAACATCATGAGCCTGGGTCGTGTCTCAAGTGCGAGAGATGACTATCGCGCCCAATGTCAAACAATGGTCCTCGTGAGATAACTGGTCTCTGTGTAAAACATGAAAAGAGACAGACACCTAATCACTTGTCAACCTTGTGTAGCATTCAACGTGCTCGTGTCTCTGGTCTTGCCTGTGACACACTGAGTAACCAACAGCAGTCTCAAACAAATCATAAGCAGTAAGCTGCTCTTAATCTGACTCGAAATAGTCAGTGCGACAAACAAAGCCCACAGACAACCGTAGCCGTCCAACTCACTTAGCACTGAGTGTAGTATGCAGTGTTCCTCATCAGGGGCAATGTTCGTATCAGCCGCCGTGGGAACGCTGCTGCTACGGATAAACACAGCGCTTGACCTCACGCACAGTCACGTGTGGACCGCGTCCAGACTGATTCAACGTAGACGGGTCCGGCATCTGCCGCCTGATACCGCTACGTGTCCAATTACATCAAAGAAGACACTAGTCGGTACGCTGATGGCCAGCTCGGGCTACCACCCCAC
The DNA here is from genome assembly GCF_040938575.1 of Ambystoma mexicanum. NCBI lineage: Eukaryota > Metazoa > Chordata > Amphibia > Caudata > Ambystomatidae > Ambystoma > Ambystoma mexicanum. The sequence continues at coordinate 1,237,289,956 of NC_090931.1, read as the reverse complement.
GCCAACACAAATCACCTGCGGTCATTATCAGGTATGGAGAAAAGTCATCAAACCGATGCTACGTTCGGTTTACTGCCCCACAACAACACACACCACCTGAAAACATTATCTAGTGTGGTATAATTTTGCATATGGATGGAACCTGCATGTGTGAATCACATACTCGTCCTGTTACCCACAACAGGTAGGATCAATGTAGTACACCGGATACTGTCCGCTATATGTTCCAATTGATTAATTAATTCAGGCCACACACATGACTATTACTCATAAAAATGAGTTTAATCTCCTCCCTGGAGAGGATCTGTTTATCAGCAGAGCTATTATTGGTGACCGGAATTTTCTTCAGCACGGTCCACTTGAGGCCGTTACAGCCATGGTCACGCATCATGAAGAGACCAACCATGGGTGCCGAGAGGTTCTTGGTCCTAATGCAACCTCTGTGCTCATTAATACGGATTCTCATTTTCCGTTCTGTTTTACCTATTTATAGTTTAGGACATGGGCACCATATCGCATATATTACATTGCTAGAGTTGCAGTTGGAGAATGTCTTCTGTTCCCATGGTCTAGATAACCCGCATATCGACCTCTGTGGTCCGACTAGTAAATTGGCAACAAATACAGGCACCGCAGGGTGCATGTCCTCTGGGTTTAGGCATACCCCACTGCTGGGTGATGGTAATTTGGGCATCATATCTGTTACTGATGTCATTCCTAGTGACCAATTCCTTAACATTGCGTCCCCGTTTAAAGGCACATCGGGGGACTGGGACAGGTATTTTGGCTTGCACCAGAATATGCCAATGTTTCCTCACTATCTTAACCACATGGTTAGATATATGGTTAAAGGTGCTGACAAAGACAATTGGATCGGTCCTTTTGGACACAGATTTAGGCCGATACTCTAGCAGAGCTTCACGGTGGTTGTTAGATGCCCTCTTTAGGGATCTCCTCACAATTTTATCTGGATAGCCTCGATGGAACAGGTTCTGGCTCAACAAGGATGCTTCAGACAAAAAACATCTTTGTCACTGCTGTTGCGCTTAAGCCTCAAAAATTGGCCAAACGGTAAATTGTCTCTCAAAGCTTTTGGATGAAAGCTGTCGTACCTCAATAACGAGTTACTGTCGGTGGCCTTATGAAATTGTTTAAGCGTCCATCGTTGGGTAGACTGGTTAGAAATAATCATGAGATCTAAAAAATCTATCTGGTCCCTGTGGTGATTTATTGTAAATTTAAGAAAAGAGTTAACCCCATTCAACCACTGGAAAAAGGCCAATAGGGTCACTTCATCTCCATGCCATATCAATAGCACATCATCGATGTATCTCCTCCACACCGTGATAAGTTGTTTGTAGATGTTATTGTCACTGTAGATACTCATATGCTCGACAAAGTCTACATATAAGTTGACCAAGGACAGCGCCACAGCCGATCCCATGGCAGTTCCATGGACCTGTTGGTAAAAATGCCCATCAAATTGGAAATAATTCTCAGTGAGTGAGAGCACTGTACATCACAGAATGAACGAATTATGTATCATGCCAGAAACCTGTTTGGTAAGCAGCAGTTCCTCTATAACATCCAGCGTGGAAGTTTGGGGGATCTTTGTGTACAATTAGACGATATCCATAGTAACTAGGATATCTTCACATGGATTGAAGGGAAAATTCTCAACCAGATTGATTACTGCCATCGAGTCTTGGATGTAATAGGGCATTTTACTTACAAACCCTTTAAGAAAAGAGTCTGCAAATTTGGCTAGGGGTTCCAAAACAGAGTTGGTTCCAGACACTATCTTTCTCCCGGGGGGATTCATCAGTGTTTTGTGGACTTTGGGACAAATGTAGAACAAAGGAACACTGGGGTCCCGTTTAACAAGAAAGATTCTTTGTGCGTTATCCAACCCCTGTCTTCGGCCTTCTCAACCGTGTCGTGGGATCTTGTTCGATAGGTTTATAGAATGTAGTGTCCGAAGGTTGTCGTAGGCATTCATTCACATAGTCTGCATGATTCAGAAGAACGATCGCACCACCTTTATCGGCACTCCGAATCACTATTGACCGATTGTCTTTAAGCAATTCAAAGGCTTTCCTCTGTGCTGCAGAGCAATTCTGAAAAGCGTAAGGAGAGTGGGTCCGTTCTAATTCAGCTAAATCACACCTTTTAGCTAGCCAATGCAATTCCCTAATTTGCAGGTGGATGAAATTTATTTCAACAAAATTGCCTGGACATTATCTAAAAAATGACACAAACATAAATGAAGACAGAACAACGTATGTTTGCTGAGAAAAATACCAAAGTTGATAAGTCATTTTACATTAATAAGTAATCATAATTTTATGCAAATTGTAGCTCTCTGATCTCGAACCCATTTCCGGCTCTGGCCTGCCCATGACAAGAGTTTTTTTGTATTAGTTTCTTTGTTGTTTGAAGTGTAAGCTGAAGTTCGTAAATACTTGGGATGCACCGGCCAAGACAGAGATCCCGCACTGCAGACATCTGGCATCCCGCCCTCAAGGGGACCACCATTTCGATCTGAAAAGCTTCTATTTTCTGGTATTTGTTTTCCAGAATTCTGCACTGAATGCAGCCCTTGTTTTCATAACTCCTCCCAACATTCCATTCATGCACTGGAGATGCCATTTGCCCTGCACATAAATTAGCTCTCAGAGACATCAAGTCTGGGGAAGGTTTGTTTTCAACACCTCTTAGGAGGCCACACTCCATTGCAGTTGTAAACAGCTGGGATGCAAGCCAGGCTTTCAGTGGGAGAACCCATGTGCACAGTCTGCCCAACAACAGGCCAAAAGGGTCTGCCCTGGGCCGAAATGAAATCTTCATGTGACCTATGGAACAAAGTGGCCTTTTCTTTTCCATTTTTGCTGGTATTTCGCATGTGAAGCATAATATACTTTACTTCTTGTCAATACACACTATGTATTTTCCCTGACATCTTTTGTTAGCAAGGGATTTTATTTTTTCATGTCTTGCTTTAAACTGAAAACACCCATGCAGTAATGTTGGTGTTAGTGTTTAAAAATCCTGCTTTCCATCTGAAGGGGGCCTTTGCATTTCTTCTGCCACTAAGAATTAAAATGCTGCTTTTCCTTTTGTAATGACAGGTAGGCCTTTTTCACATGGCCCTTCCTTGTGTTATTTACAGAACCCCCACAGTCTGCCTTAATAGGTTAATTTTCAGTGTGCAGGTTCTTTTCTGAGGGCTGGAAGGTCTCTTTCTTCAGTGGGCCCTTCAGTTCCATTGATTTTGGGCCTTTGATTACACCCCACATGCCCCCACTCTCCATCCTTCCATGATTCTTTTGTGAGGAAGAGCAGGGCAGAGTGTGGTTTTCATCCAAAGTCACCTTTTTTTCCTTCTTATGTTTTTCTTTTGGTTGGAGCCCATCCGACTCAATTATCTTCATTAGGGATTGGGCGCTCCGGCCTCCTCTTCTGTCTTTGGTTTGTGGGTTTAGCATGGCACCCCCTTTCATTCTTCTTCCTGGGATCCCTGTGGTCCTTCCCAGACTCCCCTCTTTCTTCCAGGCTGGAAGTGAATTAAGTTAATTATCTAGCAAATAGAAAAATAAGAGGTTCAGTACTTTTTACACAACATATTTCCCCGGAAGATGGACATTCCATTTGAGTCAACAATATTACATAGAAATAGACATAGCCTTACAAACATTCATTGGTAATAGGAAAACCTTACACAAAACTAGACACATTTCAGAAATAAATTCAACACATTTCTTTTAACATTGCCAACGAATATTAATTAAACTGCCTTTTATAATTCTCCATCTTGCACTCCTCAGATGGTTTCTCTGCATGACTTTCTTTTGGCTTCTCAATCAGTCGTAAAGCTGGTCCGGGATGACCACTTTTCAACTGATTGATGTGGACCAATTTTTCTTCTGTCTGTTCTCCTTTTTGGATGCAGATCTTGTAGGCAACAGGTGATATTTTATCTACAATTTCAAAGGCACCACTCCAAGACAGGAAAAACCTCTGCTCCTTGGTCTGATTCCTTTGAAAATTGTACAGGTAAACCTTGTCCGCTACTTCATACTCTTTGTTGGTGGAGTTTAGATCATAATAGGTCTTCATTGCTTCAGCCGACTTTTCTAAATTGCACTGAGCATAAGCAAAAGCATGCTGGAGCTGCTTCCTTAAATGTGCAATGTACTCATGAGTGGTGGACACATTTATCAGTGTGTTCTCCTATGTTCTGTAGAGCAGATGCTGAGATAACATCATTTTTCATCTGGTCATGAGCTCAAATGGAGACATATTTGTTGCAGAAGGTGGTGTAAACCTAATGGCCATCAGGACAAGCGGTAATCGGACGCCCCAACTGGGACAATAGTCTACCAGGAACCTCTTTAAGATGCTCACAATCATCTTGTTTAATCTCTCTAACCCCTGCATGGGGCCAGGTGGTAGGCAATGTGGAGTTTTCGTTTTACCCCTAGAATCTTCCACATCTTTGCCATCACCTCATTGGTAAAATGGCTCCCTAGTTCTGACTCAATCTTTTGTGGGAGGGCAAAATGAAAGAAGATGTGGTTGATCATTAGTGCTGCAGATGTCTCCGGCTTACAATTTGGGGCTGGAATACACTATCCACTTTGTGAACAAGTATGCCACAGTCAACATGTACTTGTTTCCTCTACAGGAGAGAATCACTGGCCCGATGAAATCGACCTGCAAATCTGACCAAGGCAGTGTCATTCCCCTTTTTTTGTGGGAGAGCTCTGTGTTTGGGTGAACTGGGTTGAAATTGAGCACTCACAAGACACCCTGTTAGGTAAGTGCCGAGGTCCTGGCCCATGTGTGGCCAGTATGCAACCTCACACAAGATTTCTAATGTCATGTGAAACCCCTATGACCAGAAGTGGCCACATCATGGGTGTGGTTCAGTATCAGGCTTCGGAATAATGAGGTAGGTACCACCCGCTGTTCACAGCTAGATAGGGCTCTCCTTACCAACAATCTGTCTTGGATCTGTAACATCTTGGAAAACTTCATCAACACCCAGAGATGCTCTTTACCATTGCAATCCTACTCTGTTACAGGAAAACTAACAGGGTATTCAATGTGCAGGGTCCTCTTTCTGTGAAGTGATCAAATCTGCATTGTGGGTATCTTTACTCCACTGGGCAGTCGAAAGTTCACTATTCACACAAGTTTGTGACTTGGTGACAGCTGCAACTTGGATTTCCCCCAGCAGGGATTTCTGTTTCTATAGAATCCCCCTACAGGGTTCTTGTGTTAGCCAGCTGATCGATCAGCCCTATAATTCCCAGTCTTATTTGGCCCCTCTATTTTGGAATGACCGCTTATGTTCTTCCAATAATTGGTCATCTCATTGTAGGTCACCAGATCGTCGATTGTCTGGATCAGTTTGGCATGCTTTAAGGGGTTTTTGTTGCCAAAAAGCATGCCTCTATTCTTCCAGTTAATCAGGTGCTCACAAACCCATCCCTGACATAATCAGAGTCAGTGATTATGAACAGTTCATTGAGCTTGTGGTGCACTGCAATGAGGATGGCTTGATGAGCAGCCATCAACTCTGCAACCTGACTACTTCGGGGTCCTATTTTGTAACCAACAGAGGGTTCCGGGGTATCATTCACCCAGGCATTCCCAATGCCAGCCACTAGTTCTTTTTCCCCGTTATCAACATGGTAGGAGCACCAATCCAAATACACTGTGGGTACCCCTGACACGTGTGTTCTTCATAGATGCTGTGTGGGGAAGTTAAGTACGCCTCCATGTTGTTATTGGTCATTAGACTTTTGTCCTCAAGACAGTTTTCTTGAGCACAATCATACAAATCCGACAACCCTTGCGCTACGGGACTCTTCTAGTTTTGGCCTGACCTCCACAGGAAAGCCTTGCATAGACAGAATCCAGGAAGTAATTCTGGAATTACTAACATTCCCAGCCTGAATTCTGTCACTTTAGAGATATTGCAAGGGTTAGTTAGGAGTCTCGACAATGATGTGCTCCCACTGGATGAATGGGCAGTCATTTATGAATGCCCAGGCCGTTGCCAGGAGTGCCTTCTCACAATCATTGAATTGTTCTTCCACAGAGGAAAAAGTCTTGCTCAAATACAAGATAACTTTGTTGACCTTGTCATGCTTTTGATACATTACTACTGTTGGGCAAGTATCTGAGAACCCTGTCTCCAAGAAGAACTCCTTGTTCTTTTTGGGGTAAGCCAAACCAGGATCCTGGGAAAGGCTTCTTTACAGTTGTTTAACTGCCTCAGCTTGTTCTGGACCCCACTCCCACTTGACTCCAGCCTTTAATAAATGGGCTAAGGGTCGAATGACCTCTGCGTAGTCTTCAATGAACTTCCGACTATAATTAGTGACCCCAAGAAGGCTTCTTAATTCTCGCATAGTAGTAGGGTCTTTCAATTTCATTAAGGCTTCCACGCTCTTTGCCTGGGGATTAAGACCCTCAGGGGTGATCTCATTCCCCAAGAAGTTCACTCGGGTCTTTCACCACTGTACCTTCTGAATTTTTGTAATTGTAATTGGTTATTTATAATGTGCTTAATGCCCAGAGGTTTCTAAGTGCGGACCCGGGGATCGAACTTGTGTTGCTCCATGTCGTCTTGCTGCCAAGGTGAGCAAGTTGCCCCTGAGTTATCCTCCCAGGATTGAAAGGACAGTTTTGTTCCTCCTGCTGTTAGAACATATCAGATTGCTGCTATGTGTTCCTCCACAGTTCAGCTCTTGATCAGAACATCATCTGCATAGGCCAGGTTCCCCCTTTTGCCCATGTCGGGCATGGCCTTAGGTAGAAAGATGTTGAACTCATTGCCGTAGTTTATGTACCCAAAGGGTACCCAAAGGGGATTTTGAGTCCATGTGTACTGCTAATCTCTGAAGGTAAAGGCAAGCAGCCATTTATCTTCCTTGCTGACAGGTACTTTCCAGTAGCCTTTGGTCAGGTCAATGGCTTGTACACCTTTGACCCTTGGATCTGTGCCTACCCCTGATTGATGTAGGGAAGTGGCCATCTTGACATGTGGACCCTTTTGTTCAACTCCCTCAGGTCTGCACATAGTCTCCATTGGTCATTTGGTTTGAGAATCCCCAGTACCGGGTTGTTGAAGGTTCTGTGGATCAGATGAATTATCCCACGAGATTCTAACTTCTTAATAATCTCTGTGAGTGATTCAATGGACGTGAAAGGTAACTGGTATTGTTTCACAAATACTGGAGCCATCTCAGGGTCCGTGGGTATGGTGGTTGCATGAATAGATGTGCGTCCAGTGATATGAGTCTGCTGAAAAAATATCTTGGAATTCAAGGAAGACCTGTTTCAGCTTTTGTTTTTGCTCCTCTGTCTCACAGGCATCAGCAAGATTTATCCTTTCCACAACCATCTGCTTGAAACCTGGAAAGACCTCAGGCCTGGCAATTTCAGCAACATCCTCCAGTTGGGTGGAGAGATCTCTTTTGATGGTGTTGACCTGGACAGTAGGTTTGAGAGATTCAAGGTATTGGTCCTTGACTCTGAACAGTACCTCCTCCCTCCTGATGTCACATGTCATCTCTTCCACCCCATAGGGGTAGGAAGAGTACACCATGAAATTCCCCCCATGCCTAGTACAAATCTTTTCTGGAGGAATACCGTCGCTGTCCTAAGATGTTAACCTCTTCTCGCATTTGAACTTCAATCGCATAACGCAGAAATTGAGCTGACCGGATTGCTTTATCGCCATTGTCAAACCCCATGGAGTTACCCGCCAGTCGGGACCAGGCTTTATTATTATTAGGTCCAGATTGATTGCAAATCACTTGAGAATGTCCCTTCCCAGATAAACGGCAGATGGGACACTTCTCACAACCCAACAATTATGCTCTATGCTTTTTTTGCCAATGGAAATGGTTAGCATATACCAGGAGATGTTTGAAGTTTGGAGTTTCTAGACCTACTTCCCATTTGTCAATCAATTTAAATGTGGGAATGATTTGAGCTTTTGGGAGTTTCCTGAATAATCCTTCACTGTTGATGCTGCTTCCATTATTCAGGCATACTGTGGCAAGCACAGGCTCATCCCCCCATTTAACTGAAAGGGGAAAAACAACTTTTTTCCCTTTTTATTAATGTCCTTTTCACTTTGAGCACATTCTTCCTTGTTTGGTTTCACAGGAACTAATTTTTTTTCTGATTTTGGACTGGTGTAAAATGTTAGGGTTTGTCACTTAAAAGTGGGAGAAAGATTGATCTTCAAGAATGGAGAAGGGTTCCCATCACCAGTTTGTTCTCCTACAGAGGTGACGGTGATGTCTGGGACTTGGTCGTTCTTGAAATAGAATTCTACTTTCTCAGAGTTGATCAATTAAATGACAGGTAAAATTCATACTTACATAACTGGTACTAATTTCTAATTGTATAGGCCGGTTAGTCTGGGTCCAGAGGACCTTGTTAACACAGTTGATCAGAGGTGATAACCTCCCCAGGAGATCGTTCCCCAGTAAACAAAGTGTGCTCTCTGAAGTCAAGACTCACTGGATGATTCAGTCGATGCCACCCAATTTCTATTTCCAGATTTGCAGTCCCTTGGATAGAAATTACATTCCCGTTGAAATTCTGGAGTTGTCCGGGAAGTGGTGTGAGGGGAATTTGATAAACCCCCTCCTGTCCTGAATTGAGTTGGTCAAAGGCCTTTTTGGACAGGAGGTTGGCTTGGGATCCATTGTCCATCAGAGCTGATAATTCACACTGAACTTTCACCTTGACTGGTCCATAGAAACAGCCTTCTTTTTCCTCCAGGGTGCAAAGAAAGTGTGAGTAATTTGCCGGCCCGATGGTCATGTTGTTAATATTGAACTCCAGTACCATGTGATCTTGGGCAGTTTTCTGTGTCGGAGATCGGTAATCTGTAAAGAAAATGTTACAACTAACAATGGGTGGATTTTGGGAATCCTCTTTCTTTTCTGATTCTTGGCTGTCCACCTTTTCCTGGGGGCAGTTCTCAGAACCTGTTTGGGCAATTACACCTCCATTTCTATTCTATCTGGCTCACATATTTGGGTTTGAATAGTTTATTTTTTTGGGTCGGTCTCCATACTTAACCTGTCTCACTCAGGGTCTTTTGGGACCCATTTGTCTTTGCGAGGGATCGCTTGTTCCTGAAAGAGAAGATTTGTTTACCTGAGTCCTCCCGGGACTCTTTTCTTTCAAAGGGTGATCTTGAGCTCTTACACTAAGTGGGTTCTTCTTTGGCCTCTCCTACTTACCCTTTGCTTTCTGGGTTCTAACATTTTAGGGGGTAGAAGAGTCACTTTCAGGCTGTTAGTTTTTTAGGTGTTCTGTTTGGATGAGAAAGGAATCTTCATCTAGAGCTTGGCATCTCCCCTCCACCCGGGCCCCCTCCTCCAGAGCCTGTGGTTTGTCGGACGTTTCCTCCTGTCATTTCCCCCGGGGCATCTACACTCAGTGTTAGGGCATTCTGGGAAGCAGGGTAAGGTTGAGAATTGGACTGAGTCCTCTGAGCTGCGAAACCTTTTCTGGATTGTAGGAAGGTCTCCAGTCAAACCTCTGCTGTCCATTCAACTGGAGTAGCTCGAGTAATGGACATTTCCCCCATGATTTTCCATCTTGAATCTCCCTTCTCCTTGGTTCAGGGATCTATTTTCTTTGAACTGGGGAGAGAGCAGAGGAATCTATTGTCTTTGAACCGGGGAGAGAGCAGAGGATTATTGTGGAAGTTCTAGTTTGGGGGATACCTGGGGAAAAAGTTCAGATAGGGAGGTGGAAGGAAGTTTGAAGGGAAGTTTCCCGGGGCAGTATTTACCTGATTAGTTCCTGCCCTTGAGCCGGGGGAGTGGAGACATACCCCAGGATTGGTTTGGTACCCTTGTACCTAGGGCTTACATAGTTGGCAGGGTCAAAGAGTTAATTGGTCTGAGATCGTGCCTGACTACCCTTTGATTCGGCTGGGTGCAAGGGTCTCCTCTGCTTTTCATTCTGCTTGTTAGCAGATGGAGTATTTTTAGGCTCCTCTGTCTCCAGATCCAATAGCGGGGTCATTTTTACCACCAACACCTTTGCAGTAGATGGTTTGGGTGTTTCTCTGGTCTTTTTACTCTCAGTGGGCTTCTGGACCTCATAGATCCTGGTGGTCTGTTCAATCACCCAATCAGGGTCCTGTGCTCGTGAAAATAACACACCAACTGAGCCGTTATGTATTTGGGGAGCGTATGGCAATATGTAGTTATAAACTCCCTACTATTTGTGTTCACCTGCTGGTAAGTCTAAGCTAATGCCCGCTTTAACTTCTGCACAAACTCCCTAGGTCCTGATCCCCTGATCCTCCTCACATTGCAAATTATATGCAGCCATACGGGCCTCTTGTGGGTTCCTATGTGTGGCAAAATGTTTCAAAATGGCTGCGTTATAGGTGGACCATTCATAATGATTCTGGTCCTCCAGCCCTGAAAATAAACTGGAGTGCTCAGGAGAGAACGTCCATTTAACAAACTCTATACAATTTATGTCATTGATAATTCCTAATGAGGATATCATTTGTTCATACTATTCTAGATGTTCCCTCGCTGAATCCATAGTGTTTTTATGGTATGGGGTCATGAAGCTCTTTATGGCCTTGATTTGTCTAATTGTGTCTTTGACACAACCCTTTTTTTGTTTACCTGACTTCCTTTTTCTCTGCACCGAAGTCCATTCACCTTCTGACTCAGAGCTGCTATTGGCTCTCCATTCCCTATCTTCTAGGCACTGCCTATCTCTATGAGACTAGGAATACCTCCTTGAAAAACGGGGTATGGATCCTCTTGCCTGTCGTGCTTTGAATTCTCAGGGTAATTTCCCCTGTAGTCACCTTTTGGCACAGGATAATACTTAGTCTCTTCCTCAGACTAGCTCAGCTCGGTAGTCTCCCTCTTTCCAGATAGTCTGGGGAAATTCACCATTTTCCCTGAATGTAAGGAGGTTTTTAATATGTCCCTCCTGGACTGTAGCTTTGAATGTTCTTCTCCAGCGAAGCAAGCTAAATGGTCACTATGCAATCTCATTTGTTTTTTAAGTCCCACTCCCTCATTTTCTCATGAAGGGAGTTTCCATGGTCTGAAGTACTCACTGGATTATTCTTGACTTCACAGGACACACTGGACCTGACCATCTAGATGGTAGAGGTGAGTACTCATCACTCTCAGACAAGGACTGGCCTTCTGGGTCAGTTTAGTTAGGGTTGGGTGAGTCTAGGTGCCTCATGTTTCCTTCGTCTTTGTAGGTGGAAAGCATGAGGTCAGCCGCAGTCGGCTCATAGGAAGTTGTGGTTAACTGGCATGAAGTTCCTGATGGGGTGGACATCACCCCTGAGTCAGGGGCCCTTTCCCATACTCTGATTGGTCAGGGTGCCTCAAGGTATGTTTTTAATTTTCAATTTCATTTGTCAAACCCTCACACCTGCTTCTCTCTATCCTTATTTCCTGATGGTGTTCAGAGAGCTGTTTTTTCATTCTGACACCAGCATTTTACTCTGGGCCCATAATCAATCTACCAATTCCCTGATTTCATTCTGACTTGAGTCATTTTAGTTTCGTCCTGCATTGTGCACACATATTCAAAGCGGTTTGCTTTCAGAAGACCCATCTCTTTTTCTTGTGCATTTCTACACTGCGCTGTTTGTAACAGGTCAGCCTCTGCTTGCCTCATACACTCCATGAGTTTCTTACCTATTTCCAGTAAGATCCTGAGAACCTGACTGACTCTTTTCTGCATCTATTTTCAACTGATGAACCTCCTGGTTTTAAGAGGTATTTTTCCTTTACCAGTTGCCTTTTCTCTTGTTTTAAAGTATGTACTGGCTGATACATCTTATCGAAGTAATTTTGGCAATCAACCCCTATTATAATTAACTGACTGTTTTCAGTTTTTAACTCCTTTATTTGTAATTGAAAGGCCATAATGTCATTTAACAGCTCTCTATTATGAACATGCTGATCATTTACCTTATGTTGCAGTCTTCTCGAATTTTACACACACTCTTTATGTGCATCTTGCAGTGCAGAAAACAGTGTTTCATGCTCTGCACTCTTGCTTCTGGATTTCTATCTCATCTCTGACTTATTCCATGAGGCTTTCTTGTTTTAACTCAAAATTATGTCTCTGCTGCGCTTGATCTTCTAATTGTTAAGTTCTTTTAATGCCTAATTTTGAATCTCAGTCTGACTCTGCGCACAGGTCTTACTCTTCTGCACTAGCTCTCCCACTAACTGCAAGTGGAAGATACGCTGTGAGCGGAGCCATTTGATTGAGTTCTTCTTGAGCATTTCGTGTCATATAAAATGTCTCTAATTCTTTGTGCCATATCCCATCTTCACACCAAGTGTCAATTGTTTCTGATGTAACATCTTGCATCATTTTAACTTGCCCACTCCCTTTATCCGCCTCTGTCCACTCACCACGAAAGAACAGCTTTGTAAGGAAATGTCTCCTGCCATCATCTCATTCAATTGCATTCATTTATAAAAATTGTCTTGTTGCAATTTGTGTACAATTTCCTTTGCGCAGTGGCAAAAATCTCCCAGTTCCCACTTAATTTCCATTCACAATGCCAAATCAAAAATCAATTCTTACTCTTAATCTTTCACATATACACCTCCCTGGACCTCCTCGTGGCACTTTAACAAAGCAAAGATGACTTTCCCTCCACCCTAATGCAATTACATCAAAATTAATAGTATGTCACGATGCACTTGTCATGAGTCAAAAATAGTCAGCCAAATCCCAGCACGAACCCTCAATTTGTAACAGCACAGGGAGTTTCTTCCCTCCCCAATCTAGGTGTCACACAATAAATGGTTTAATGTCAGTTCTTTGTTCATCCCTATTTCTGATTCATCTAATACCACTTGGATCCCTGTCCCTGAACTACCAATGAACCAAGAACCAGGCCAGTGTACAGGAAATATATTTGTATGTGTGTGAATGATAAATAATGGAAATCACACCAAACTACAAACGCTGCCTTCTTTGCAGCTCACAATAAAACTTCTTTTTACATAAATAAATCACACAAGTTGATTTGGGAATAAAACCCAATCACAGTAATTTACTTTATCCCGATTTCAATTCTAGAAAAACCAAAACTAGTCCATGAAAAAAATCAATTTACACATGCAGTGCTTTGCAATTTCGATTTTCCTATGCGCTTTAAGGGCTAGTAGTTGGGTTTACAGATCTGTAGAAATGCATATGGCAATTATTATGTCACCCACACTTTTGCTTTGAAATAAACCCAGGGTGATTTGGGATGATTGCGGAATTTTAGATTTCAGACCCCCCTTCACTTACAGGCTTGTGTTGGGGAATTGTCAGTTTATGAATTTCTTTTTGCTTTTGTTTAGGGACAAAGAGATCCCTCTTCCTGAAAGAAGTCTGGGTTAACAGCAAAATAGGATTACCCAATTACTTTACAGTCTATAGTTTACAGCGCACACTGGGAATGAGCTTTGTTAATTTCAAATTGTATAAAAGGGGGGGCTGTATGATACAGTGCAAGGGGTGGCCCGGAGGCAGTGCGGGATGGTGGCAGGATGAGCAGGTACCTGGGCCCAAAAGCCAGAGGGTGGCCAGGTGCACGGTGCCAAGAGAGAACAGATCAGCAGGGGAGAGGGGGAGCGAAGGCAGAAGAAAAGAGGAAGGTCTTGAGGTGCTTCCGGAACGGGAGATGGTTCTCCTCAAGTTTTAGAGTGGCAGGGAGGCTGTTCCAGAGGAAGGCCCCAGCCGAAGACAGAGATCTACCCCCAGCTCATTTCTTAGAAAAACGACTGACCCTGAGTGAGTTGGAGGTAGAGGAGTGAAGAGCTCGAGAGGGGAGGTATTTGCGGAGGGATAGCTGAAGGTATTTTGGACCCAGGCCCCGGAAAGCCTTGTGGACAATGCAGAGGGTTTTGAATTTAATCCTTGCATCCACTGGGAGCCAGTGGAGATATTTCAGAGCTGGAGAGATACTGTTACGAACCGTTCTCAACGGTGGTCCTTTCTACGCCGATGGCGCTTCATGCCATCCATTCACACCGTCACCCCCAAGATGGCGTCGCGTAATAGAGTGGACGGTCTAGAACCCATTCCAGCCATTGAGGAAACTCCGCCTTGTGAGTCGATCACGGTACTTAAACCACCGGAATGGAAGACTCAGCGCGTTGCTACTGTTCTTAGTGGTCACGCTCCGTAAGTCTTCGCTTAGGAGAAATACTGGAATTTCACTTCCAAATTGGTTCCAACCTTCCACCTCCTCCCTTTATTGAAACCTGCTTGTCTTTTCATCTTTCCTCTTTCACAGGCTGACTATTATCAAGCGCTGTCACTTCATAACATTCAAAGACTCATTACTGGTGAAGTCGCCTTCTGAACCGCTCACTGCCCGTAGGTTCTCCATTCGATTCATATTTCTTCAATCAAGAAGCCCCGTGCTATACTTACCTTTCTTTACTTTCCCTTCATGTATATTGAATAGGAATCTCCCAAACTACATCTCCCATCATTCATTCCGGGAATCACCTTTCACATCCACCTGCATACTCAGACGGGGTAGGTTGAGTCAAAACTCTTACACACTCATACAACCTGTCTTTTCTACATAAAATAGAGCACTGACCTTGTTTTCTTCCTCTTCCAAAGTTCCCGCCGGTTCCAAACCTCTCTACAAACCCTCCTCCGAGAGTCGGCTTAGCAATCGGCGAACTATTGGAGAAACTTCGGAAATAGCTGCACGACTAACATTTCCATCGCGAAGCGGCAGCAGAAGGCTTGAATCCCGATCCACTCAACGCTCTCAAGCGACACAGGGTTTTTTCCCTTCACTAAGGGTTTCCCTGCCACATCCTTCCTTTGCCGAGTTAGAGGCGGAGGGAAGGTGTAACAGGTGAACTCCTGATAGCCTCATTCCACTAATTGAAGACCAGGTAGGAAGTTTCCTTTTTGTTGTGTGGTGTTGGAGGGAGACTGGGAGAGTCAAGGTGTTTTCACGGTTTCATCTAACTCTAAATCATAGCAGATAGCAACGCCCGATAAGGGTTACTGGGTAGCGTTTTGGCTCTCTTAGAGTACTCTACCTCACCACAGAGCAATATGGAGCAACAGGTCCAACAGTTGATGTCGGCTGTACAAACCCTTTCAGGGGAGGTCCAACAGCTTAGACAGGAAAACCAAATATTACGACAACAGGTGGGTCGGTCTGCCCATAGCTCAGAGGTGCCTCCGGGTCCTCTTCCTTTCGGTAAATTCGATGGAAATCCACATGCAGTTAAGGAATACCTAGAGGCTTGCACAGTTCAGTTTGCCTTTAAGACGGCCTTTTTTCCCACGGATCGCGACAAGGTAGGCCATATGATCGCCCATATGACGGGCGCAGCACTAGCATGGGCGACCCCCCTTGTTACCAATAATAACCCGATTCTGGACTCGTATCCCGCCTTTTGCAACAGTGTCAAAAGCATGTTTAGCAGGCAAGAAATCACAATAGCCTCACAAGAGAGTCTGTTGGACCTTAAACAGGGAAGTCAGGACCTCTTGACATACATTACTAGGTTTAAGCAGATGTCCGCCGACACTTCCTGGGCGGACGACGCTCTCGTAACCATATTTCGACGAGGGTTATCTGAAGACCTAAAGGACGAAGTATCACGTATTCCCCGTCCCCACAACTTAACAGAATTTATTGCCTTAACGATGCAAATAGACTATCGCCTCCAGGAAAGACACAGAGAGCGACGTAAGGTTCGTTCACAAAAAGCCTTTTCTGAAGGAACAGTCCCTCTACCTAAGACTTCAGTGTCAGAAGAACCGATGCAATTAGGTTACACTAGAGGTCCTCTTTCTCCAGAAGAAAGGTACAGAAGAAAATCGTTGAATTTGTGCATGTATTGTGGGGCTAGTACACATACTGTAAAAGAGTGTCCTCTTACTCCCAAAAGAAAGTCGGGAAACGCCAGCGCCCGGCCGTGAGGGGAACCACGGTTCAGGGCTCTTTGACAGTTACTGGTTCCCTAATGACCATTCACTCGGATCCCGATCCTGTCCCCGACAGCGCCATGATTGTGTTAGAAGTGACCCTATCCTGGAACAACATACAGCTTCAAAGAGTGTCTGCTCTCATAGACAGCGGAGCTGCAGGGAATTTTATTGACGACATATGGGCAGCACGACATGGTATTCCGAGAGAAGCAAAACCCATAGCCATCCCAGTGGAAAGCGTGGATGGTAGCCCCTTAACCTCTGGACCCATTACTAATCATACTGGCCCGTTAAAGTTGGGCGTTTCTAATCACCAGGAATCTCTGGTATTAGACATTATCAAGACAGCCCATTACCCGTTAATCCTCGGATTGCCTTGGTTGAAGAAACACAATCCTTACATAAATTGGACTGCCGGTACTTTGTTCCTAGGCTCAGAACACTGTGTTCAACACTGTTTAGGATCAAACAACCCGTCCTTAAACCAATACATGTCCCACCAAGGGGTCCATCAGGTGAAGATTCTTCCCCCTGTTTACCAACAATATCAGGAAGTCTTTACACAGACAGAGTACTCCTCTCTTCCACCGCACCGCAGAGATGATTGCGCTATCGATTTAATCCCTGACAGTCCTCTCCCCTTTGGGAGAATGTATATACTTTCTGCCAAAGAAAAGGAAGTATTGAAGGAGTACCTCCACACACATGTACGGAATGGGTTGATTACCGAGTCTAATTCCCCGGCAGCAGCTTCTTTGTTTTTTATTCCAAAAAAAGGCTCTACCGAACTTCGCCCATGCATAGATTATCGGGGGTTGAACAAGATTACAGTCCCAGACCGGTACCCTATGCCCTTAATCCCTGACATATTGGAGGCGGTCAGGGGTGCACAGATTTACACTAAACTAGACCTCAGGGGAGCCTACCACTTAATACGCATAAAATCTGGGGATGAGTGGAAGACAGCCTTTCGCACCCCTTTTGGTCACTATCAGTACCAAGTCATGCCCTTTGGTCTTACCAACGCTCCCGCGGTGTTTCAAAGGTTCATGGACCACTTGTTCGCAGATATATTACTACATTATGTCATCGTATATCTGGACGATATCCTGGTCTTTTCTCCCGATGAAGCTACACACGTTCAACATGTCAAAAGGGTCCTTTCCCGTCTACAAGATAACCATCTATTTTGTAAATTAGAAAAGTGTGAATTCCATCAGTCTTCTGTCACTTACTTGGGGTATGTCCTTTCACCGCAAGGAATCTCTATGGACCCGACAAAGATCTCCGCCATTAGAGACTGGCCATCCCCCAAGTCCATCAAGGATATACAGAGGTTTTTGGGATTCGCCAACTTTTATAGACGGTTTATTCCACACTTCTCTTCTCTTTCTCAATCACTGACACATCTGCTCAAGAAAGGGGTCCCATTTGTTTGGACTCCCGAAACCCAGACCTCCTTTAACGCTTTGAAATCTATATTCATTAGAGCACCCATTCTAGCTGTTCCAGATCAAAACAGACCATTTATAGTGGAATCAGATGCTTCCCATTCGGCACTAGGAGCAGTACTATTACAACCGGATGCACAGAATCTGGAAAGACCCGTCGCCTATTTGTCAAAAACCCTCACTCAAGCAGAACTCAACTATACAGTCTTGGAGAAGGAGCTCCTGGCTATAAAAAGAGCTTTTGAGGAGTGGCGACATCTGCTTTTGGGAGCGAAACACTCGATCGAAGTAAGGACAGATCACCAAAATTTACGAACCTTACAGTATGCTCAAACATGCAATAGCCGCCAAGCTCGATGGGCTCATTTCTTCTCACCGTTCCGAATTACTTTCACCTTCATTCCCGGGAGAAGTAATTTGAAGGCAGATGCTCTATCTCGACGGGAGGGCAAGGATCATAAAAGCTTTAAACCAGAGCCCTTATTCCCCATGGCTAAGTTCATTCCAGTCATACATCTTTTTATGCAGAAGATCCATGATCAGACACAGAGGATGTTGACGGTCAATCCAGACGTTATCACTCAGCACGAGTTGTCTGTTGATAACGGTCTCCTGTTTAAAGGAGATAGACTATTCATCCCAAATGAAACCCTTCAATTGGAGGTACTACGACTATGCCACGATTCACGGATCGCTGGGCATAGAGGAATCTCCAATACCATAGAACTGATCCTCAGACATTTTTGGTGGGCCACGGTTAAGGAGGATGTACGGGAATACATAGCTTCTTGTGCGATTTGTCTACAGACTAAAATTCCTCGCAGACCTCCTGTGGGGAAATTAGTGCAAATGCCACTACCCAATAGACCCTGGCAAATCATATCCACAGACTTTATTGTGGACCTTCCCGAATCGGATCATTGTTCCACCATTATGGTCACTGTGGATTCACTAACTAAAATGGCACATTTCATCCCCCTTCCATCTGTACCTTCTGCCCTACGAATGGCCCAGGTCTTTTTGGATCGCATCTTCTCTTTACATGGTCTTCCCAAAACGATTATCTCTGATCGGGGTCCCCAGTTCACCTCCAAGTTCTGGAAACATTTGTGTAACACTTTGGGAATCTCACGTGCTCTGAGCTCGGGCTTCCACCCGCAAACTAACGGACAAACGGAACGCCTGAATCAGACGCTAGAGGGATACCTCAGATGCTATATTTCGGCGGCACAAGACAATTGGAAAGACCTGTTACCTCTTGCAGAATTTGCATATAATAATGCTGTGCATTCGGCCACTAAAGTCAGTCCTTTTTACTGTACTTATGGCTTTCACCCTTCCGTATTTCCATCAGTCTCCCCTTCTTCCTCAATCTTCCCGAGCTTGGGGAAGCTTTCGGACTCTGTTCGTCAAGGACACCAAAGGGCATTGGAAGCTTTAAAGGTTGCACAGGATAGAAGCAAGGCACAGACGGACAAACACAGATCCAAGGATCCTCCTCTGGCCATAGGGGATCGTGTATGGTTGGCCGGAAAGTTTTTGCCTCGAAGACTCATCCCTTCTAAACTGTCCCCTAAATACTTTGGACCTTTTAAAGTGTTGGAGCGGAAGGGACTAGCGGCATTCAAATTGGAGCTACCCAAGTCATGGAGCAGGATTCACCCTACTTTCCATGTCTCCCAACTGAAACCAGATGTTCGTAATCGTTTTCATCTTGTCCCTGCCGGTACACCCCCTCCGATACTTCGGAGTTCCGGTCCAGAATATGAGGTATCGGATATATGTGATGCACGTTTTCACAGGGGGTCTCTGCAATTTCTGGTCGATTGGAAGGGCTATTCACCGGCTGAGAGATCCTGGGAGCCCGCCTCTGCGGTGCATGCTCCGCGTTTGATTCGGGCCTTCTATCGCCGGCACCCGGGTAGGCCGGGTGCCGCCTCCTTTGGCAGGGGGCATACTGTTACGAACCGTTCTCAACGGTGGTCCTTTCTACGCCGATGGCGCTTCATGCCATCCATTCACACCGTCACCCCCAAGATGGCGTCGCGTAATAGAGTGGACGGTCTAGAACCCATTCCAGCCATTGAGGAAACTCCGCCTTGTGAGTCGATCACGGTACTTAAACCACCGGAATGGAAGACTCAGCGCGTTGCTACTGTTCTTAGTGGTCACGCTCCGTAAGTCTTCGCTTAGGAGAAATACTGGAATTTCACTTCCAAATTGGTTCCAACCTTCCACCTCCTCCCTTTATTGAAACCTGCTTGTCTTTTCATCTTTCCTCTTTCACAGGCTGACTATTATCAAGCGCTGTCACTTCATAACATTCAAAGACTCATTACTGGTGAAGTCGCCTTCTGAACCGCTCACTGCCCGTAGGTTCTCCATTCGATTCATATTTCTTCAATCAAGAAGCCCCGTGCTATACTTACCTTTCTTTACTTTCCCTTCATGTATATTGAATAGGAATCTCCCAAACTACATCTCCCATCATTCATTCCGGGAATCACCTTTCACATCCACCTGCATACTCAGACGGGGTAGGTTGAGTCAAAACTCTTACACACTCATACAACCTGTCTTTTCTACATAAAATAGAGCACTGACCTTGTTTACTTCCTCTTCCAAAGTTCCCGCCGGTTCCAAACCTCTCTACAAACCCTCCTCCGAGAGTCGGCTTAGCAATCGGCGAACTATTGGAGAAACTTCGGAAATAGCTGCACGACTAACATTTCCATCGCGAAGCGGCAGCAGAAGGCTTGAATCCCGATCCACTCAACGCTCTCAAGCGACACAGGGTTTTTTCCCTTCACTAAGGGTTTCCCTGCCACATCCTTCCTTTGCCGAGTTAGAGGCGGAGGGAAGGTGTAACAGGTGAACTCCTGATAGCCTCATTCCACTAATTGAAGACCAGGTAGGAAGTTTCCTTTTTGTTGTGTGGTGTTGGAGGGAGACTGGGAGAGTCAAGGTGTTTTCACGGTTTCATCTAACTCTAAATCATAGCAGATACGATCCCAGGGCTTGAGGCCAAGGGCAAGTCTTGCAGTCCTGTTCTGGATTAGTTGCAGAGGCCGGAGAGTAGAGGCAGGTAGATTTAGAAAGAGACTGTTACAATAGTCCAAGCTAGAGAGAACCAGAGCTTGAGATACCATGAGCTTCTGGGGGAAGGAGAGGAAAGGCAGAGTACCTCTGAGGAGGTGCAGTCAGAAATTTGACTTTTTAGAGACCTCAGAGATGTGGGCGGAGAAGGAAAGGGTGGAGTCAAAGATGACCCAGAGGTTCTTAGCCTCGCAGTGGGGGTAGGAGGAGGGCCAAGGGAGGCCGGCCAGAGAGTGAGGGGAAAGGATGGTGAAGGTGTGCCGATGAAGAGGATCTCCGTCTTGCTGGCATTCAGACAAAGATCATTGGCGGCACACCAATCTTGAATGGCAGTTAGGCAATCAGAGATGAGAGAGGGAGAGGAGGTGGCAGAGGGCAGCCTGAAAATTAGTTGAGTGTCGTCAGCGTAGCACTGGAAATTTGAGCAGAAAATGGCAATGCAGTGGGCGAGAGTTGCCAGTTATTGGTTGAAAAGCCAGGGCGAGAGGTTAGACCCCTGGCTTTGAGGTCTCTCTCTCTTAAAGCCAAAAAATCAGGACAACAGCAACATTCTGTACACTCTGCATGCACTGGATTTGGGAGGCTGGAGTTAAGATGTATTATGGACTTCATTTGTGAATTAACATAATTACTGTACATACAAGTTTGGTACCCTCAAAATGAGTGACTGGTTTGAGGGTCTACCAAAGCCCCATCCTATGTTCATGCTGCACTGAAGTAAAACATATCCAAGGTTAACTTTTCCAGCTATGGTTGGTGGGCACACATAACTTCCTGCAATCCTTATAGGGTCCTTATGCCCCAGCATTGAAGTGTACTACTTTTTCCAAAGAGAATGGCATAATCTTTTAAGGATGAGTGGCCCTCTAAATCTACAATGATGGTGAGTTCTGTAGAGTGTGGATTTAAAGATGTTTTCCACCATTTTTGACAATACATGGCCTTCACACAATCGGTGCAAAGTATAAAACACAAGCATTTCAATCATGAAATTTATAAATTGAGCATGGCCATCACATGACCGGTCGCTGTGGTGATATCGTGACTGATAAGTACTTTTGTTTGCTACCACCACCTTGCGTCTTTAAAGCACATCATTCTACTTTTTAGCCTGACCAACATGGCATCTGTGCTGCATCTGTGCTGCCTGCCTGCAGGTTCTACAGATCGTTTCTTACGCTAAACGTGTTACCAATGGAGCCACATCAAATTGTGAATATCATAGAGAGTGCATAGATTTTAAGAAAAATGTCAGCAACTTTTTTTAAAGAAAAGTGTTTATATGTTATAATGTGTTTCAGAATGGAGGTAATGCACTGTGTAATTAGTGGGTCTCTAAGCTTGTCTCAAGAGGGGCAATTGAAAGCCGTGCAATATTGTAAACTAATGGAGTAGTAAAACTCAATTTCCCTGCATCCAGTGCAGCACGCTTCTCAGCCGTGTAATGCGGGAGGCGATGCAGGCCTTAACTGGCTCGCGTCAGCGCTGACGCAAAGCCTGTTTGCTGACGTTTTGGAGTTCAGGGGAAGTGCTACCCAGCGGTAGCCGAGAAGTGTAGCGAACATTTTAGAATTTTTCTTTTAAGCCTGGCTGTTTAACTTGCACTGCTGGTGATCAAGTGGAGATATGCCATTATTTGTACTCGCCATCTCCACTCTGTGAGAGTAAAATAACAAAATGGGACATCTTACACTCAGGACTTGGGGCTAGAGAAAGATATTGTGCCTCATTACGACCCAGGCGGTAAGTTACTGCCTGGGTCGTACCCTTACCACCATGGTGTAAACTACGTTTACACCATGGTGGATGGCGGATTTACCGCCCCATTCCAAGGTGAGTGGGGCGGTAAATCCCCATTTCCCATTTTACCCTTCCCCATTCCCATTTTTGCCCCATAGGGCATAATGGGAGTGGAGAAGGCGCTAATTACGCCACCGTAAATTACGGTAGCGTAATTAGCACCATGGTCCCTTAGCGCCAAAAAGCAGGCGTTAAACTCACCATGGCCCAAAGGGACCTCGGAATCAGGCGTTAAGGGTCGGCGCCGTTTACGGCGCCGTTAACCCCTTAACGCCTGATTCGTAATGAGGCCCATTGTTAGGAAGGACTCTGATCCACTGGGATCTGCTAAAGTGGCAGTCAAAGCGACGTTGCTAAATATTAGGTCTGCAGTGAGGCACATACATGCAATTGATGACTTTATTGAAGAACGCAAACTGGATATCAGGTTGATCACGGAAACATGGTTTAATGACTCTTCCCGGCTCTTTTCAGTGGCTAGTACTAAAGGACTATTCTATTCAGTTTATTAACAGGACAAATAAAAGAGTGGGGGTGGGGGATGTCAGTGATTTCGAAAGCCTCATTAAAAATGTCACGCATGGAGGCATTAGAGTGTGATTGCTCAACTCAGGTAGGACATGCTATCGTAAGAAGGTCACCCACTAGCTCCACAAACATTGTATTTGGCTGTCATCCTCCAGGACCACCAAAAGCTTTTCTGGAACATCTAGATTGGCTCTTGACAGTCCTAGGTGGTAAGCACAGGGATGTATTCTGTGTTGGAGATTTTGACATCCGTCTGGGTGATTTGTTGATGGCAGATGCAACAGAGCTCTGGAACATTGTAATTAACCACGACCTGAAACCCCTGGAAGTGTCCCCATCTGATAGCACCTTGCCCATGTCCTGATCGGACCACTTTGCAAGGTTCTTTAACCTTCACCCCCACGAGAGCGGGCCCATTCCCACTAGTAACATTCCCTCTGACAAATATCATAAACCTAAAGATCTGGCTAAAATCGTGGACAAGGAGATAAAAAATGCCTTGGAGGCCTGGGATATTTCACAGCATTGTGATGATTTTTTTTGATATGGGGGCGGAGATTATGGGTAACATCTGTTCCAGAGTGGCCCCACTCAAACCTGGGAAGTGTAAAAAAAGTCTAAAACCTGGTTTACACAAGACCTTCTTCCTTTACGTAAGCACCGGAGATCAATGGAACAAATGTGGAGGAAACACAGAATCCTGACTTATTTGATCTGGCTCAAGCAGACTCACACAGAATAGAATAACGCTATCTTTAGCGCTAAGTCAGACTTTCTGATTCAAAAAATTGCAGCGTCAAAACAGCAACTGAGAGACCTTTTTTCAACTATAGCTAACTTTGTGCAGCCAAAATGTTTATTCTCTTTCAGGAAATCGTTTGTGGATCCGGCTAATGTTTTTAACACAAATTCACACAGCCAAAGTTTGGATATGTATGTCGCAGGACAGACAGTGGTTAGGTGTGGACGTACCATGGCTATGCTGATGTGCGATACCCACATGGTTGTTTTTTTATTTTTATTTCTGGAACATTAACTCTAACTGGTGTATAAAAATGCTGTCTATATGATCCGGCTTGGTTCACACTTTTGGTGTATGATTTCTATCTTGCAGGGCACTGTGCCTCTTTGTCTGCTAACTACTCGGGCAACCTTGTATAACATTTGTCTTCATAGAAGCCCTTCCTTAGTATGCTTATGGTGCTACACCCAGTACTATGTGACCTCACCTTCCGAAGTACTGCTCGAGAAGTATTGAATGCTCAGACCCCTGTTAGTGATACACACCAACACTGTTCTTATTTATCCAGTTTAGGGTATTTTATGGAAAATCATTTGAGCATCGCCAGAGGTACCAGCTGCTACCCTTTCCAATCCCTTATTCCCCATGCCCTGTTCTTGAAGCTGCTAGGTTAGGGATCCCTCTGAGACTGGCAAACCAAATGTAAAGAGGGCTCTGTTGAGAGCCATGTTTACTTTCTGAAGCTCTCAGCCCGTACCCTCTCCTAGCCCCCTCAACAGCTTGGATTAAAGGTGGCAATGGGAAGGACAGGCTGTGCTTCCCACCCTCAATGCCAGTGGGACCTTGCCAATAAGTTGCGCAAGGGAAGAGGACAATTAGGAAGTAGGAGCAAAAGCGAGCCTTAAGCACAGCGTATCAATCTAGATGGGGGCCAGATCCACAAGCAAAGTCCTCCATCCAGGGGAGTGAAAGAATATGAGGATATGAGGAGGTTGGATTTTGGAGAAAGAGGTTGTCAAGCCGACCTTATGTATGGTGACCTTGCATCAAGGCAGGTGAGAGAGACTTGCATTGGGTCTGAGCTTGACATATGATGGCAGCTACTGGACCTGTGAGGATGGACCTTCCGTGCAGTGGCTATCCCTGGAATGCAAGGCATTAAATGTCGTTAGACTGCATTGCTGGGCTATTTGAGTCTGTGCTTGGCATGCGATAGCAGCAGATAGATATGTGAGGCCGTCCCGTTCATGTGGTTGCTATAGCATGCATATGTGGCTTTATCTGGCATTGAATGGCATTTTAGGCTTTATTTGGCATATGTTGGCAGCTCCTGCACATGTGAGGCTGCATCTTACATATGGCAAAAATACCAGGACTTTTAGACATCAACTGGATTGTAATGGCATTTCTGAGGATTTGGCGGCTGCACTTGACATACAATGGCAGCACTCTGATTTTCCAGGCTTTACCTTACATAATATATGGGGCAATTCTGGTTCCAATAAACAAAAAGGATCATCATTTTATGCTAAATTACCGCCCGTCTCATTGCTCGACTTCTTAAGGAAGATCTTTAGCAAGGTGTTACAGTCCAGACTAGAAGAATGGTGCAATAACCACATGATCCTGCCACCCCTGCACGCAGGTTTTAGGAAGAGGGCCTGCACTATAGACCAAGTATTCCGTCTCCCGTTTATCCTGTACAAGTTCCTATTGAAAGGCAAACGATCTACTTAGCCTTTGTAGACCTGCAAACTGCGCTTAATATGGTCTGACGTCTAAATTATGGATTCTGTTAGAGCAGTTGGCAATTCCGGCTCCATTTGTAACAGCTGTTCGACTACTATACACACATAATCATGCAACAGTGAAAACCGGGGACTTGGCTCTCCATTCAACATATGCATTGGGGTGTCACAAGGGTGTGTATTGGTATCCTTGTTGTCTTTGTTTTTAAAAAATTAAAATAAGGGCCTTAAATTGAATGTTACTAAAACTAAGATCATGATATGCCACCTTCCAAAAAGTAGTTTTCCCAACCCAAGGTTACAATAGACAACACTATATTATACATTGTGGATACATTCAAATAGTTAGGTGTCAGAATTGATAATTCAACACATTGGAAATTCCAAATTGGAAAAAGCAGAACTATTTTAAATCATAGAGCGGAAGAAATGGTAAAGTTTTCCAAACAGTATGATGGCAGGGTGATATCTACTGCACGAGAAGTGTACAATTCCTAAGCAGTAGTAGGTGCAATTGATGGCTCTGAATTGTGTGAATTGTGGGGTCATTATAATGTCTCCCCCAGTGGAAACAAAGGAAAAGAAAAAAATGTAAAAGGCTGCTATGCCTTCCCTAGTGTGAGCTATCACTTTCAACCGAGATGGAATTGGGTATAGATGGAACATAGATGGAATAGCCAATAAGATGTGGCTAAAATGCCTTATCTTGTACCCATAGGGATCAAGCAGAATCACTAATAAATCTCCTTCTGACACCTTGGTTGAGCGAACTATCTTGGTTCAAATATGTCCAATTCATGTTATTCACGTTACACGCAACTGAATTATGGGTCAATCCTTGTTGCTTTGGATGACAGGCTAGATTTGTCCTGGACTAGCTTCATGAAGATTGGGTAATAAGAGCGTTGTGGATCAGTGGTAAGGATGGTGGTTTATCTAGAGATTATCCGAATATTGTTGTAGGCTTTGAATCCTACCTTGACAGCCTGGTAACTAAGGAACTTGCCCTATTATTAAAATTGCGACAGGGAATTCTTCCTATATGGGCATTCACGGCTAGCTGGGGGGAAAATAGTTTTGCAAAGTGCCAAATTGCTTGATACATGATGAAACATTAACACATTTTGTGTTGCTTTGTCCCCTCTTTAATACTATGAGAAGATGCTGGCTGAAACCTCAAAGGCTAAGTGTAATAGGAAAGTGTGAGATGCATTAGGTCTCTGTAAAGCAACTGATGACCGGGTAATTGTAAAGTCCTCAGCCCAGTTCCTGACTGACGCATGGAAGAAGAGATTTGATACCGATTGGCAATCTAATGTCCTGCTAATTTAGTGCTCCTAATATTAAATATATCAGTAAGGGCACATTTTTGGAGTAAAGTTGGGAACATTTTGATATCACTTTATTTGGTTATGATTAATGTGGTTTATGTATATACAGATATTGCCCATATCACTTTATGATTTTAGCTTGGTTGTTTGAAAACAGTTGCATAGTACATATAAGCATCATGTGCATGATGATCTGGTGATTTGTAACTCTCTTTTATTGCACTATCAAATGATGAATATTTATTGGCTAATTTGTGTTTTGTTTGTTAGTTTTATGGCGACACCAAACTAAAGAACTTAATTTTGATAATTATACATGGCTTGTGACAATGTGACAGACATAACATCCCAGTATATTCATACAGGAGACTTCGATTGATATTCCAAGCCTGCACCTTAACAGGTTTAATTGCACCTTTAACTTTTTATAATTATACCTCACATGTGAGATTTTGGAGGAGCCTACTCTCTGTAATGATGTATTTGTTGATGTATCACTGTTTTCACTGAGTGCTGTGATGAATCCCAAGATGTCGTCACTGCTTCCCTAAGGGGAGCACCTTTCCAAGAGGCAAACGAGATGAGGCTGCTACCCGATATTCCCTCTGGGGGTGGTACTCAGTGGGAGGATCTCATGGGGAGGACAACCCCTATGGGACCAGTGACGACTATTCAGGGATAATGCAGTATTCACGCTTCCAGCAGACTCCATCTCACTCTCTGATCCTGTACCTACACCTTTAGTATCACAGACTTCCATGTACTTATGTAGGGTAGACCAGCCAATCTCCTTAAAAAGTACTCAGACAAGGAAGAGTAGGGACTAACTGTGTGAGTCATGCAGAAAGATCGGGATGAAGAAGAATCCAAGTAACCCAGTTGAGAGGAATAACATTAGTACCAAGACGAAGAAGAGGCTCAGACTAATGAAGAGCACTCCGCGGAACCAACAACAACAGTCTAGTCAATATGGATAATATATGAGTACTGGAACATAAACAGGCAAAAGGGACTGAAGATGTCCTTCAGCCATCCCTCGACAAACCACAAGCAGATCTGTGGTGCGGCAAAGGGAAACCTGGGAAACCAATACATGAGAGGCAGGAAGGTGAAAAGGGTCAGAAGAAGGACCCTTCTACCGACTGGAAACAGACTGCAGAGACCAAAGGAATAGAAAGGACAACACAGTCAACGTCAGAAGAGCAGGCCAGCGGGGAGCAGCAGCTATGGAGATGCTGTAGCTGTAGCAGTCCACACAAAGAGCTCGGGACGGAAGAGGTCGAGTCCTGGAACAAGTTTGGGCTTGCCGGAGAGGACAGAAAAAGGGCCTGGGGTCCCCTAAAAAAGGGTGGAAGTACCCCAAAGAACACGGCTGAGAAGAGAGCCCGAGAAAGAGACTTTAACCAAATGATTGTACCTGATGTAAGGGTCTGGGAAGCCAAGTACAGAAAAATTGTTACAACAGCTCTATAGACAATAGCAGTGCCTGGCAGGGTAGTGAACCAGGTCTACTATACAATCTGCAGAAACAGTTATATTGACACTAGCAGTACCTGGCAGGATAGTGAACCAGGTCTGCCACACGATCAGCAAAGAAGCCTGAGAAAAGCCAAAGAAAAGGAAGGCATTTCCTCTTGGTGCTGTAAAGACATCACATCTGGTGTTATGTAATAGGCACCACAGAGAAGGAAGTCTGAACAAGATCCTGCATAGGAGAGGCATACCCCCTAGAATAGATGTAGAACACCTGGAGAGGGGAAACACTCTCCAGGGATCCAATAGCAAAAACAGTAATCATGGTCAATAAGGAATGTTGATGTTTTAGAAGTTTTAACTTTTAGTTGAACCAAGAACTTGTAGTCTCCTTTAAGACTTTTTCTTGGAACTTTGTTTTCACCTTGGAAAAGGATTGTGACCTGGGGAAGGGAGTCACTCTCTTATGGAACAGTGCATTGTTTCATTGGAATCAGAGTCCTCTCTCAAGAAGTTGGGAGCCACACTTTTGCAGCAAGAAGAACCACCAATTATTTAGTTTAGTTATAAGTGTAAGGGAAGGAAATAGGTTTCCGACACACGATGGTCTCTTTAGTGTTTTGGTTGAGGCAGGAAACCCCTCTTCGAAAATAGGGAAAGCTAGGGTTTTCTCTTTATCTTGTAAACAAATAAAAGTCTATAGCCAAAAGAATGCCACCTGTCTGTCATTCTCGTACTTATACACCCTTACAGCGCCCATTATTAATCTAAACAACCCCACAGATACAGTCCCCCAGAATTCTGGTACAAAAACCATGCTGTGATTTATGGTTCAAACTCCAATGTATTCAAACAAAATAGAATACAGTGTTGTCCCTTTGTTTTATGCAGGTGAAAACACAGTCAAATACATGGATATTACAAAATGTGTATACAATTTGGGTGGGGTTTTTTGTGACAATCTCACCAAGCATTGTTGCATTTGACCCAAAAATACCAAGATGTTCTATTTGGAATGAGCGCCCCCTAGTGAAAATATCCTCTCTTATTCCCTCACACCCAAGGGATCTAGCAGGGGAATGGGTCTTGAGGAATTATCTAATTACATTTGAAGAGTTTTCAGGCTCACTTTGAATAATTCTTAATGGCAGGAAGCCAGCAGAAACCCCCTACTGTTCCCATGGAATACTCAGTAACATGCCTCTCCTGGTCCCTTGTTTCTTTTTCAGGAAAGCTGGTCTGCATAAAGTTTAAGTTGGATCAGACTCCTCCATGGATGGGTCCTGGTCGTCTCCAGATATGACCAGAACTAATCCATTGCAACAGGCTTTTTCCTTCCCTGCAGCGTTTAATTCCAGAGTCTGCTCCTATTCTATGTATGTTCCTGCTCTTTGAAGTGTGCATTATTCACATGATTATGTCTCACTATTTGATTGGTCAACTTTTGGCAACATTGATTGCCTCATTCTTGGACACTACCAGAAAACACACATCCCAAGTTCTTTTTGGTTGATTGCAATTTCTATATACTGTAACATGAGCAAAGGTAGGGGCTGTTGCACTTTTACACTTCTAAATGAACAAACCTATTTTATTTTATCATTAATCTCAGTAACAAGACATATTGATTAAAGCACGCATTTCAGTAATCCCATGGCACACACATCTGGATTTGCAATATGAATCGAATTGAGGTTGTTTTACCATGGCGGAAAGGCCAGTGATGGAAATGACCGCATGAGAAATGTACGATATACATAAATGTTCGTATATTTCTCATGCAGACATTCGCTGTAAAACAACCCCAAATCCTAACCCCTGCCCACATCCCCACACCCAACACACCCCCAACACACCCCCACACGCCTACTTACCTTTCACCTCAAAGTGTGGTGTCCCTGCAACGCTAGTTCCCTTTCACTTCCGTGATCAGGAACCGGCGCCCCAGGGTCCATTTCTTTTCTTTTTTTTCGGACAGCTGTCGGGGTGTCCTCTGCAACTCTCGTTCACAATACTGTAAGGTATGGTGAGCGGGGTGTTGGGGGGGACACCCCCGCATCCTGTGTTTTTCTTTTTTATCTACCCCACCAAAACATACATACCCCAAAAGGTTTGAACTTTTTGTAGTTCAAACATTTGGTGGTATGTATTTTAGGTCTTTTGGTGGGGTAGGCACATTGGATTTGGTCATTTTGGCCAATTCCTTTACAATCTGTGGAGTGCATGTTCATAACGTTTTTCATATTAATCATTGTATTTTTTCTTATACAATTTAGATTTAGTGTCATATGTTAGCAGAGATTCTCAGCTTTAATACACCTTTCCCCTTGTTACTAGGTGGTATAATTATGATGTTATAGGTAGAGAGGTTGCCTTTGGTACATGGTTGATGCATTTGTTGGTTAATTTGGTGATTAGTTAATTAATTGGTGTTGCAGTAAGCAGGGTGTTAAAGACCTTTCATGTAATGATTTTCTGTGAATAGGCTTCACGATTAACTTGTATGTATGAATTTGGCAATTCTTCTGAATAAACATGTTGAAACTAAAGAAATAAAATGATTTTATAGGCAAACCATCGTTTTCTGTGTTGTAAGATGCCAAAAAACAAAATATTAAATGCTTTAAATTCAATACAACAAGTACATGCCCAGGTTTGTCCTAAACCAATGATGAGCCTAGATCTGCTGAAGGCCTCTTTTGTTTGACTATATATTAGGCTGACCATCTGGCCATGTTTTTTGATAGCTGCAGTTGAAAGGTGACGCATTCAGAACAACTAAGTGGGTTGTGATCAGGGCTGCCCTGATGGTTAGCGAGCACAGCGCAAATTTCAGTGGGGGGATTTTAAGTTGTTTTTTTATAAGAAATACCTTTTGCCTAAGATGAATTCTCAAAGGCTGGACTCCCATTGAGTCAGGGATCTTGATGCAGGTGTTCCTTTGTCCTTTGCTGAGGTTAATGCGTGTCCATGACAACATACCATACATTTTTCTACTCCGAAAATGCCCAGGCCAGTCTCCTGGTAACATAAGCCAACCAATTGGAATCTGTAAGGAGACCAGAAGTTACGTTTTTATTTTTGTCAGTTCGAAAAGAGGAAAACAAGCATTGCCTAATTCAACTGAAGGCCTCATATTATTTGATGTGCATGAAACACTTACTCCTATTAAATTGAATTAATGCAAGCCATTCTGATTAAATATTCTTTATAATGTCACTCCTTTCTGTTCAACATAACGTGAATAAGAAACACATGATTTAACACTGTCAATAAAACACATACCAACATTTTGATTTATACTACTATAGTTATAGACCTGTGTTATTTTCAACATTAAGAATGTTTTACAACTGGTGCCAGTTTTCTACACTT
Source organism: Ambystoma mexicanum (assembly GCF_040938575.1). NCBI lineage: Eukaryota > Metazoa > Chordata > Amphibia > Caudata > Ambystomatidae > Ambystoma > Ambystoma mexicanum. The sequence continues at coordinate 1,237,258,395 of NC_090931.1, read as the reverse complement.
CACATGTGGCGAATTCTGTCATTTGTCACGTGGTGTTTCTCATGGAAGCACATAACCACTTGAGCACCTCTCCATGTCTTATGTTAGGTTCTGTCCATTACAGAAAGTGGCCCCTATCTGCTGGCTTCATTAGTTCTTTCTCTATTCAATTTCAGCTTATGCACTACACTTGAAAGAAGCAGTGCAGTTTTTCAGCTTGTGCGCCTCTCATGTGATAGTTGAATACTTGTGGGTTCTATTTATCCCCACAAATTGGCATTTATTGACAGCACCCTGGAATGTGGGGTTATATTTAGCATATTCAAATTCCTGTCATGTAAAGCGATAACTTCCAAATGAGGGCAGTAACTGGGCATATGCGGCTGTATTAGCATATGAAACCAGTGCCCCTGGCCTATGTTTTTTCTGGCCGTACCCGTGTCATATCATGAACCCACCCATGGAATATTAAGTCAGCATCATAGGTAACCTATGATAGGAAATGTAGCAGTCTTTGGGCTGCTTTACTAACTAGCTAATATTTAATTAAACTGGGATGCCATCAGTGTCAAATGTCATGCGCCACCACTTCCTGTGTTGCTAGCCTTGACATCTTGTGTCAGGAACAGACACAGCACAAGTCGCACAGGAGTTAATGCTATGGGGTTCTGATCCCCAAGCAGGGCTGCACCTCACAGCACCATGGGTGAAGCCTACTCTAAGGCTGGAACTGCTGATAGTACATGTCTGGAACTGGAGGCAGAAGAGGGGGCAACTAGAGGATGAACCCAAGAGAACTGGAGTGCTGTTAGGAAGTTAGTAGTAAGTACTTTGGGGATTGTATTCCATGGAGTGGCACACACCCATTCTTCCTCCTCAGGCCTACAGTAACTCCTATACCCAAGCACCTACATAAACGGGCAGTGCCGGTGGGCGGCATCACTAACTGGGCATGTGAAGCAGGCTTCCGGCTGATAGGTTCTTCAGTACAGGGACAAAAATGGGCAGAGGAAAGGTTCAAAGAAGAGATAAAGAAAAGTCTCCAGAAATGCAGGGAAGAGGTTTGAAGAGTATCATTAGTCAAAACACTTGGGCACAGGCAAATGCATACATGAGCTAGGCCTAGGAAGTGCTACAAATTGTAGTAACAGTCTCAAGAAAATGTAGAAATCATGGCAGCACACAATGATCGTAGCCAGAGCATGAGAGGAAGGTTGAGCGAAGTAACGGCTGTGCATGCCAGGAACAGCCATCTACAGGGAAGAAAGCAGGAGGTGGGTGGTGGAATGCCTGATCATGTCAGATGCATATTTTAGGAGCAGTGGTGAGAAAAGTCAGAAGAAGGGCAGCAAGAAAAGGAGGCCACTTATGCCAGAAGCAGCACCTGTCAAAGGAGACTAGAGCAGCAGAGCAGCGATAGCAGGACACTCCAGGGGCCAGATTGGCTGCTTGGCTGTAAGTCACGAGACAGCTGCCACCTATCCCAGAAGTGGCTCTGGGGAGCCTGGAGCAGTGGAAGAGACATAGAGCAGTACAGCACATTGGTGGGCCCAGGCGATGGGTAAGAGCATGTTGCAAGGCTAATGAGCTGGCTCCTCTGGCCTCAATTGGCCCCGCATTTTGTGTGTCAGTGTCACCCAGGGACACTCACAGGGCTGACATTTTGGTAAATTGATGCCCCTGTTATTTACCAAGCACACATGCAACTGAAGGTTCTGTGCCACTGAGTAATGTAAGGATATGAACGTATGACTCCAAAAGGGCTAGCATGAAGCCAGGTCCCCACACTCTTCCTGACCTGATGGCTACTTTAAGACCCATTTAATGTAATTGTCTTTTCCCTATTGATGTGGCTTTTAACTGTGTGTTTTACTATTTTTATGTTTGTTATGATACTGTGTTTCCGCTTTAAGTGGGTGAGTGGATACAATTTAATGTATTAAGACTGAGTTAGGAAGGAAACCCTGCTCTGTACGAGATAACAAGCAACCCCAAGATGGGTTCCTGCCACAAATAATCCCAAAATATATGTTTAAGTATAATGATCTTCAGAACAATACCCGTCTGGTGGGGAATACAGGGTTTGTATGAGAGTCAAATCAACATAATCTAGTTGTGAAAACTTCCCTAGAGCTACAGTTGCATTTGAAAAAATAAATCGCACAATCCTTTTCTACTCTCATCAATCGAAATGTGCCAAATCCCTTTGTCAGATTTAATGCTATTATAGAGATCCTATGCGCATACAACTATATAGCATGCATTTAGGATGGAGTGCCTTTCAAAAGGGTAAGTAGGTGGCAAGTCTGCCTCAAAACTCGGATCAGTGTCTTAAATACATTTGTAAGAAGGAAAATGAACATCCCTGCATGGATTAGCAACGGGTATCCTTGCTCAGTCGCAAATGTCTGAGTTCAAGGTTGTGCAGGTATTTGCTGTAGGAGTACGTATGTGCGTCATTGTATATACTTTAGAAAATGTGGCAGCCTGGGGGGGAAAGCCCAGTTTACTGTTCGTCGCTGTGCTACCTTGTTTGCAGTCTAGCCGGGAGGCTTCCATTGATGAGGTCACGCCCCAGCGGCAGCGCCAGCACTAGCATACAATCCAAAGCTGGTTGCCCTTGCAGCGAAGCTTGGGAGAGAAAGCCCATTTTCCTTGTTCGTCGCTGTTCAGCGCAATTTTTCTAGGATATCATTCCAGAAAAGCAACCCTGGCAGTTTGTTAAAGTGTACTTTTCCTCCTCTTATTGTCCGGAGCCCCAGGGACGGGTCGCCGGCTGCTTTATCAGCGTTTACTATTGACACATATTGACACATATTGTTGGGCTTGTTGAACGTGCTCGAATAATCACTATCTCACAGTGAACCCTCCCAGTGGTGGGTTCGTATAAGGGCGTGGAAGCGGCAAGCCTGGCTTAATGAATAACCAACCGTAGCCACCTGTGATTCACAGCTGTGAATGTAATTCCAAAGTCTATTTCATCCACTGTGACTGGCACGCATAATGAATGCAGTGGAGCCTGAGGATTCTAAGGTTGTGGAGTTAAAATGATCTACAGCGCCCATTGTTGATTTTTTGTTAAGCACTTGGGGGTCGGAGGGATTGCGACAAAACCCCTTGATCATTGAACACTAGTGCATTATTTGCCCACCCTTTGAGCGGTGGGCAACAGAAACGTTTTTATGGGAGGGCAAAAGGGGCACTTGTCCAGGGCCCCCACCTTGGAGGGGGGCTCCACAAGGCTAACTGATCTGAAGAAGTAAGATTCCATTGTTCACCAGTCTCAAATAGCACACGTCAGGATATTTTATGGGGTGCTGGTGAGGCTCTGAACTCATTGGCCCTCATTACAAGTTTGCCGTTCCAGGAACTACGGTACCGGTAAGCTTGCCGGTGCTGTAGTTCCCGGGCCGAGTTGTGCTCGCAGGTGCCTTTCTGCCCGCCAGGTTACATGTGGCAGGCAGAAAGGCACCCACAAGCACAGCATGTCGGATGCACCGGCACCGTTATAAATGGTGCCGGTGCATCCGACCTCCCCATTGAGCTCTATGGGGCTCAATTGGAATGGGGAGTAATGGATTCCGGCCCCTGGCATTGGGGACATACAGTGTCCACCAAGGTCGGAATGGCCCTGTACGTCCCCATTGGCAGGGGCCGGAAAAAATGCAACTCCGGCGGCTACCGCCTGGGTTGTAATGATTCCCATTGCCTTCCTGTTTTGACAAGTACATTCTGCCTTGATCAATTAATCATGTATTGCTCTCTGTGTTCACTGTATTTTACATGGTTTGTGTGTTCCTTACGGCACAACTCTGTAGCATTCTTTCCTTCCTGTGGGAATTATGTTGATCGTGTGCAATAGGCAATGGTGAAATGCATATTGATAAATTGAATGCCACAGTGGTTCAGAAGTTAGCTCAGTGTGTGAAGCACCCATTGCAGAGATATGTGTTCATATGCACAATTAGAATGTCACATTCCAGCAAGGCTGGCTGAGCCTTTCCTATGTATGAAGTTTATAAACCTGCCTGCATACGTACGTGGTTGTGCAGAACATCTGTTATTATCAGCAATGTACCTACACCAGCTAGGGGTTGCTATAAAAACTAACATGCCATCCTTAAGGTCTAGAAATTGGTTTGTTCAGATGGGGTTTTGGAAAACCTAGGCAATCGCCTCCAACAATGGCATAAACTGTTAGTCCAAGAGGTGAATAAGTATCTAAATTCAAGATTATGGAACAAAAGCTTTCACGCTTGTATCCTGGATTTGCCAGCAGATGATACAGTGATCCTGGTCAAATCATCTAATATATCTTAGATTACTGTGCTGTCTTCTGTGAGGTTTGCCTTCTTCAATGCTGCTGGTTTAGTGTAGCTCATTACTTTATCTTTCTTCTTATGTTGGCCATTTGGGTGGAAGGGATGGTAGACAGAAGAGAGTGTACCATATGTTGCCTCAGGCAAGCATGTATTAAGGTCTGCTTGTTTGACACAAAAACTGTTTGATTTTTGGTAAAAGACAAAGGTTTTTATGCACTTTTATAAATTAAAATATCGTAAGCCATTGTTTTGGAAGTATTTAAAGCTTTAAAATACAAAAGGCAAACTCAGATTAAATGTGTTAAATCACATAGATTGGAAAACTGGTTCCTATATACTTCCCTTAATGATGGAGAGAAAGAAGCTACAATCATTCACATTTTGCATAACACCCTTCTATAATAGTTTGTTTAAAAATTGTCATGTTTGCTAATGTGATTTGTGTACTTTCCAAGTCTATTTTTTTAATATAATGAGATTGTTTTAGTTCATGGTAAGAACTGGAAAAGAAAGTGTTCAAATGTAGAAATTGCAGAGTTGGCACCAATCCCAGCTTCACCCCTTCACCCCTTAACCAATGTGTGATCCTGGGTATCTCATTTAATCTTGTATTGCCTAACCTCTCAATATTGTCAGTCCCTAAACCTTTCAAAATTGTCAGCACTTCAGAGTGATTTCCTTCTCATGACATGATCTTATTCATGGTTTCACTGTGTTAATAGTGAGCATATGTATATCGCACACCACAGGCATGTGTTCCTTTGATATCTAATGACAACACTATTTGAAAACCATATCCCACTTCTAATCTCAGTCTGTCTGGATAAAAACACATTCCTGGTAGCTTCTAATCTGCCTCCACTATCCATGCTATGGTATGTGTAGTGTTCTCCTTCCTTCTAATTTGTGGTCTCTATCCATGCATGAACACTTTTGCATTCTGTGAGGCAGCTAATATGAATTCTCTGCCGATTATGGGTTACATGTACCTTTTATATACAGTCCTGCATTAATACTACAGGCTGCATACCTTCCTGGATGTTATTGATAAAAAGTATCTTGTATGTACTAGAACAGTAACCTCTTCGTAGACTGCTCATGTTGGTCTTCAAATGCTACATGTTTATCATTCTGCATGAAGAGGCTAAGGGGACTTAAAGGGAGTAAAGCTGCTTATTATGCTGTGGGACAGCATATGAACCTATAGGTTGTGAGCGTGACGGGTGGGAATGAGGGGCCGTGATCAGTATTCTTGATCCCTTAATTCCTAAGGTTTGGTAGAGGGGGCCCCAAAGATGTCCAGGCCCAGGGCCCCAAAAGTGCTTATCATGGCCCTAGCGGGCAGGCTCCCAGCTCTGGAACTAACTGAGCACCGAGTGGATATATTATTGTTATATCATTGTCATTGAATTTACTGTGCTTTGACAGGCTTTTGCAAGCTTGGTTATATTTTATTCTGTGTTGATGTTGAATTATTATTCCTCAGAAGCAGAGGAGTTTAGTTTGCCAAATGTAACTGTCACATGTCACATTTCTAGATATTATTTTTAAATTGCAGCCAATATATTATTTTATTTTGTAGTGTCCTATTCAGCACTTACTATTATATATTTGACTGGCACTTAACACTTCTATTCAGGGCTAAAGTCGAGGGTGGACGTAGTCCACTCACGTTTTTCAGAGGGTGGACTCGGGTCCCCGCCCCCAGCTTGAAATGAGAAACACTGAAAGTCTTTCTTGAATTTATGCATTAAAGCCGACTTTAGGGATCGAACCTGAAGTCGGACACTTCACCACTATATAACCTGATGAAAGATAACAAACTAAAGGTGAAATGTCACAGTTCGGTAGTGAAGTTTCCAGGGAAACATTTGTATTAGTTCTTGGAGTTTAAAACATGCACACCTTTTACTAGAAGAAAATATCCTCTCTTGTGTGTGTGTGTGTGTGTGTGTAGATTTTATGAAAGGCAAATGCCAGTTCGTCCTGTGCAATTTGGGTGGTTATGCAAAGCCAATTTAATGAAATGTGCATATTTCACCTTGATATGCTAATTACTGGAGACGTCAGATCCCATTGCGTTTGTTGATGAGTCCCCCCACTTATATTTTTAGGACTTGACCCCTGCTTCTGTTGTAATATCTTGCCCCTGTAGCTTATTTGTTTAATAGTTCTCAGAAAATTTAGTGGCCCTCATTACAACACCGGTGCTAAACCATGGCGCTATTAGCACCACGGTTGGTGCCGGTGTTGTAACGAGTCCGCCATGGTGAAATGGGGAAATACCGCCCCATTCCAAGATTGGCGGGGCGGTATTTTCCCATTTCACCATGGCCCTTCCCCATTCCCTTTTTTGCCCCATAGGGCTCAATGGGAATGGGGAAGGTGGCAATTACGCTACCGCAAATTGCGGTACCGTAATTGCCTGCGAGGTCCCTTTGCGGGTCCCTACCTTAACGGCTGGTCCAGACAAACCGTTCATTTCGGGTCCCGCAAAGGGACCTTATAGTAAGGCGCTAAGTGGTTAACGGCACCGCAGCTTTTTACGGCGCCGTTAACCACTTAGCGCCTGGGTCGTAATGAGGCCCAGTGTCTTTTATATTCATCACTTCTACCATGTCAAAATGAAAAGCAGCTAATTCCCATCTGAATTCGCAAGAGGGGAAAAAAGATGGCAAAAATAGCCAAATTGCTTGATCCAATTGACCAAGCGAATGCCATGATAGATGAAACTGCATCACTTTACATGATGTGGGTCCTAATGCTGTAGTAGGTAGATTGGGCACTGGGGAAATGCTAAACAGAAAAGTTCTGCTCATCGGTCTCTCAACGGTGCAGTGGGAGAAAATCCAACTCTGGAAGCAATTGTAATGGGTAATTTATAACGCCCTTAATATCCAGAAATTCTAAGCATGGATACCGGGATCAAACCTGTGTTGCTCCATGTCGTCTTGATTCCAAGGCGAGCGCGTTGCCCCTGAGCTATCCTCCCCACAATTAGCTTGTCCCGGGTGAAGAATAAGGTTACACCTATGTATATGCCAGCCAAACGAGTCACCCATGCAGATATGTGTGAAAAGGCCAAAAGCGTCCTTAGCACTGGCAATGTGTCCTTACCCACTTTAGCTGAAGTGGGCAGTATCTTACCTGGGTATGAGGTCCATAAATTGCACGCCCAAGGTGATGGTAAGCGATCCATTATCCCGGTGGAATGTAGTCGTCTTCCTGCACCTAAGTGGCCAGAAGGTGGCCGAGGGGCGACTTGTGGCGCCTTCTGTCTTGTTATCTAACAAATTTGCGCCACAGGCCTTGCTGGAGAAACATATAGCCAGGGAGGCTGTGAAGCCTAAAATCCACGTGGGGAGTGTGAGTAGCCAGGTCAACGGAGTAGATGGTGCAGGGGGTGTCTCTGATACAGCTGGTGACCCTATGGTTCCATTGCATAATTGTGTTGATTCGGCATAAGTCACTTTGTATTGGGCACATTATTTTCCCTTGGATGTCGCTGATCCCGTATTCACATCCATCTATTTAATTCAGTTTCATGTTCCTTCGGGGATGAGTCAGAGTTTCTGCTCTGCCAGTTTGACTTGCTTTGATTTTATTACTTGGCTTATTTTTGCTTGATTTTTGTGTGTATTATTTTAGAAAAAACGTGTTGGCACTTATTAGGAACGCCAGATTCGATTTTACTTGCCATGCTTCTTAGTCTTTTGAATAGCTGGAAGGTTTTATTTTTTGTCTTTCAAACTGCCACGTATTGTTTGAACAGCAGTCTATCTTTCATCCCGATCCCATAGCCAACCAGGGATTGGACTAGTGTGGTACGTACCGCTATATAATGTGTAAATCCTGCCATATGCGCAGCGGTCATGTGCCTAAGTTAAGCCCGTCTGTGCCAGTCCGGGCCATGGCTGGGCTTTGGAGGCAAACAATCAGTCTACAGGTATTAGGCAAGATTGTATGTAGTAACCCTGTGGGAGACTACACCAGCCTTGTCCTCTTGGCATTAGGTACCCAATCTTTGGTATAAGTCTGTACTACTCAAGTTGGTAGAGTGACTGAGCAGCCAGGCCTATCTCAAGAGGGGTCAATTTGAGCTGTAGAGGTGTAACATAGAGATTCACAGTGACAGGCATCCAAATAACACTTATACTCAAGGTTTCTTATTAAAACAATTATTTATTAATTTTACAGTCAGTTTTAATTGAAGCCTTCTTTAGAAAAGGCAGTATGAAACAATAAAATATACTTCAAAAATACACTCCGTCAATTTCAGTTAAGTAAGTAGATACCCTTTTGGGATGTCACATACACACTTCCTACACCCTTAGGTGACTTCAATAGCTCGGACAATGTGAATATTGATATATCACTTTTTAACACTTAATGCAATCCTGAGGTTGTGGAAAAGGGAATAGGTTGGGGAAGGAAACAAAGGTTAACAAGTTCTCTGAACAGGTAAGTACTTTACAATCCCCCAATGAAGTATAGGTTAACCGTTTTCCAACTATACAAGTAACTTATGTATGATTTTTGAAGGGACAGATAAACACAAAGTCAGAGGGTAAGAAGGGTCTGCAGGGAGCCAGGACAACCAATGTCAACTGAGCAAAGTCTAGGCGAGTTGAGGCACTTCTTGAAGATAGCACAAAAGTCTTGCACAATGTTATAGAGAACGTTTGTTGAAAAAGAATCACTGTTGGGCCACAAGCTGGGAGGCTTGCGAAGAGCGAATATGCAAGCAACCCTGCAAAGGGCAGCAAATGCAAGTCTCAAGTGAGAGCAAGCAAGCACCACCCAAGAGGTTAGTACCCCTAGTTACACACATCTGAAGAAAACAACCCAGCTGTCTTCTGTTCCTGTTGTAGTCCTTCAGATCCTGTTGTTCCTGGGCCTCAGTCGTGGGGAGAAGAGGGCAAACATCTGGGGGTTTCTGCACTACTTTTTGAAGGTCGGCAGCAGCAATGGGCTCACTCCAGATCAGCGGCACTTTGCGGTTTCAGCTACCGGCAAATAGCACCACCATGGTTCTTGGACACCTTATCGGTTCCCCTTGCTTCTGGGGTCCAGCACTCTTTTGAGGTGGCTCAGGCATGGGTTGTCCTGCTTTGAGGCAGTCCTTAGGATCTTCCTGGAGCTCGGGTCGGCTTAAATACAATGCACTCGTTCCTGATGTTCCTGTCCCCTGGAACTCGTTTCCAGCAGCAGCAAAGAAGTACAGCCAGCAGGGAGAGGGGTTCCAGTGAAGTTCCTCTTGTGGTCAGTTGGTCCCACCAACCCAAGGGAAGAAGTCATCCATTCCGGGTTTCTCTAGTCGATTCAAAAATTGGAGCTTCAGCACTGCCTAGAAGGACAGCCAGCCAGCCAGCCAATCACCTTTGGGTGCATTCCTGTAACCATTCCTGTAACCAAGGAGACTAAGCACAGGGAGTTCCGGGAATCGCTCTTGCTTCCTGTGCTGCCAGACACGCTGGAGCTAGAGGCGTGCTTCACCCGTGAATCCTGCCAAAGACAGAACGAACAAAGGAATCAAACCTGGTTTGGCGTGAAGAGTAAAATCCACAAAGTATCTTACAAGCAAGAAATGGCGAAAAAAGACTCGGCCATTTTGACAAAATGGGCACCCATGCGTGCAATACTGCAGCCGAGGATTCCGACTGCGGTAAAAACGTACAATCATAGGAAACATTAAACCACTGCCACCAGCCATTAATTGTAGTGAGTGTAACAGAAAAATGTTACATGAGAAAGTAGACAAAGGGGTTACTAAGTAACCCTCCAGCACTCCACGTGAGATGGTGTGTGTTGTGTCTACAAAGAGAAAAAGGTAAGTAAAATAAATTTCACTTTTACTACTCTTGGAAACAGTAGTTTATCCAAGCGAAGGTATTTAAACCTTAAGAGAAATCCAAAGGACTTTTCTGTGACACTGCACTGAGGGTGTATGGGTCAGAATACAACAGGTGATGCCTATGGAGTTTGTCAGACTCCAAAACCAAAAGAAACACAGTCCAAATACATTACAGAGTGAGAAAAAAGGTCTCACTCACTTCAGGATAAACATTTAAAGTCCTAAAGTCCAGCAAAAGAGCTGGGGTTCTCTAAGGTAGAAGGGAATTACCACAGAAATTAGAATTCTCCCTAACAACGGGCACGATCAGGCACATTGGTAAGCCTAATAATGAAATGTATACTCATGCTTTGCTCTGCTCTCTAGCACCTCGTGAAACTATCTGTACTAAGCATTGGCCCCCAGGCCACCCTGTTCAAACCACCCCTCTTCCTTCCCCACCGCTTTATGGGTTTCTTATGAATGCTCATTCATTAATTAGTCATCACTTGGATGTGTTTGATTTACTCTCTACACATGAACCAGACATTGATTGTTTTACAGAAACTTGGATTCCTGATATTTCAGCACCAGATCTTATTGAAGCTCTGCCAGCTTATTATGCCATTCTCCATGTGAACTGAATGGCGACTCACCCAGGTGGAGGAGTTGCCTTTTTACATAAATGCCACCTGCAGTGCACTAGCATCCCTATGTTCTTGTAACATAATGAAAGAACCCTAACTAGTCTGGATTTCATTCTCACCCAGAAGCTGTATATCTTAATTGATATGATACAATATGATAGGTTATTTATAACGCGCTTACTACCCAGAGGTTTCTAAGTGCGGACCCGTGGATCGAACCTGTGTTGCTCCATGTCGTCTTGCTTCCAAGGTGAGCACATTTCTGCTGAGCTATCCTCCCGAGACTAAATTGTGTATTATAATAATTGTGTATTGCACACCATGGTCCTATTCTGTGTTTGTGGAGGCTTTTACTGATTGGGTCGCTGACCTAACATTGACATATGCTTCCCTTTAAGTAATAGGAGACTTCAACCTCTGGTCTGATGATCCGCTTGATCTCCATGGCGCTAGGCTGGTTAACTCACAAGCAGATTTACAACTGCTTAAACAAGTGAACTCATATCAAAGGCTGTTTGTTAGATCTGATCTTTGCCTGTTTTATGTTCTGACCACTTTCCAATACCTTTTGCAATAATGTTCTTTTCATCCCATGTCAGCTAGACCACCCGATGCACTGCAGTGTCCTTGGCAGAATGTAGATCTTACTGCCCGGTCGTCTCAAATCCGATCAAACTTTGAACAGCTTTCTCTCACTGCTGATCTTGGCCATCTAGCCGTGCTACAAGAGGCTCTCTCTCCCTCGCAGCTGCTGACCTGGCTCCTCTTAAAGTTGGCAGTACTACACGGAATAAATCTACACTGTAAGTGATTTCAACCCGGCATTTCACCGAAGTCAATGCCTAACGTGGGATGCACAACTGAAACCCTTAATTATGTAGTTGTGTATATAAGTTCTTTTATTTCTGAACGATGTACCACTTATATCACACCCGTCTCTTTTAACCCCCCCGGTCACACTGAACCTGGAATCAGGCTGGTTTGCAAAGTTAAAATATTTATTTATGGATTTCACAATATATATATATCACACTATTTGAATGGGTATAGAATGATCACCAATGGGGCGATGTCACACTAAACAATCTCTTTAATCATAAGGAGTAATGATGAGCAACAATACTGCAGCACAGAAATCATACTTTTGTGGGTTTGTTCGATCAAATGGCAATGTGGATAATATTTCCCCCTGCACACTCTTCAATCCCCCCAAAATGCAATATAAAGAGATAGAAGGAGAGAGAACAGGTTTCAGGAATGCAGAATTCAAGCAAATATATCAATCCCAATTTCCCCCCAGCAAACACCAGAGAAAACAGAATTGATTTGCAAACTTGTCAAAAATGGTTTTAAAGTTGGCTTTGAATGAATGGGTAAAACACTGAAAATGGTTTTAATTCAATGAAATTATTGAGATTCTCATGGGAGACGCTTTGTATGGTATCAGACAAACACTAGCAATGATCTAAGAGTGATAAGCAAGTTGAAAACTTAATTTTGAGGTCGGGGGCAATGAGAAGCTATTTTACACATTATAGATTTGAGGCAATTGAAAAATTTGCGGCAAACTTTTCCACGTGAGGTAAGCGCGATTGCGCAATGACTATAAGGAGTTGAGATGCGGGTTCATTGGAAAGCTTAGGAAGTTAGCTTCAAGTAGACACTTAAAGTTCACTTCTAGCATGAAACATGAAGAAGTTATGGACGTTTTTGTGGAGGTCGTTTTTTTCAGATAGAGGCAAAATGTAAAACAAGATGCGCTTTTAAAATACAAACAAGGTTTCTTTACACTAGGGATGGACTATGAAGAAACAAACTACATGACAGCACAGCCACAGATCAAGATGCCTCCAATCAGGTTTTTGCCTGCCGAGACGCTTGCCCTCTTCAGATGAAATATATCAGCGCAAAGATAATTTTAACAATATTATGACAAAAGGATTATAGGATAAGAGAGAGAGTTCAGGCAAGACAAAAAGGTTTCTACAATACAGTTCTGGATATGAGATAGATTTGATTTGGATGACTATGGACAGTACATAGGCTAGTGACAATCCTATACTATGGATACTCACTACCAATGTTTTGAATGGAACCGTCAGGGATATTTTCTGGGATTCTGCTTGCACACCAGACTGGTCTGGTTCAACATTCAGCAAGGTGCTCTGGACACTGCACGGCAGGACTGGACAGCAAGGCGCTCTGGTCTACACTGCAGAGCACGACTGGACTGGATCTGCAATGGCTCTATGGTCTGCACAGCACGGCACCAGACGAGGTTTAATCTGCCCTTCTGGTTATGAAGATGATTCTTTGGCAGGCAAGCAGTTACAGCACAGCCTGGCTGCTTCTTTGGTTTCCCCTTTAAGTTGAGGGATGGGTTCTGGAAATTAGGCCCAGCTATGCTCTGAGCCTTTCTGCTTGCAAAGTTTCTGGAGTCTGGTACAAGGAGTATTGAATGATCTCCGTCAGAGTGCTTTACCAATATCGGGATGGTGGGTGGATCAGTGTCCTCTTTAGGTCCTCAGCTGTCTCTATTTATGTGTTTCATAAAGGGGTGGGTATGCTGAATTATCCTAGGCACACCCCCTAGGTAGTCTATTGGCTAAAGTCTGCTCTCTCCCTTGATTGGAGGAGAAAACAGAGTGTCATGATGATGCGGTTTATGAGACAGGGAAAACCTCCCCTTTGCCTTTTGCACATAAAATCTCTTTTTGATATAATACATCTTTACATGTGTACAATCTTCATACCAATAACATACATAGATCACATATTTTGTGGAGCACATATTCTTCCAAGCCTCTTTTCTGTGAGATCTTGGGTTGAGATTTGACACATTTTCACACTTTTGTCCGGGACACAATATCTGATTTGTCCACAATTTTGTACATATGTGCGCATGGTATCTGGGCATAATCATATGAAGTTTCATACTTCTGACATAAATACCATTGCTACAAAACCAGAATGTTCACTGTGCCTTCTCAGATCATCGCACAGAGTTCTGGCTCCTTTTAAAATGTGCACAAAAAAATCACATTCACAATGCTGTTAGTTCTCTAATTTTTACAAATTTACGCAGTCCTTTATCAGTCTTTTCCAAAAATATGCTTTCTGTCCATTGAGAATCAACAAAAATGTCTATCCCCGCCTCCAAAGGTTTCTTTAGCTCAAGAGCAATCTCCGCCCTATTCCTCTGGCAGAGGCCACTGTTGACACTTAAAATCTGCATATCCTTTCAGCCAAGGAAGGTTCATTGTCTCTCCCAGGAACAGCAGCCCAAAATCTCCTTCCCTCTTAATCAACACCTGAATGTGAGTTCCTGGCTTTTGTGGGAAGCAGGAGGGATGCCTTTTGTTGGGAAAAAGCTGGGGAAAACTGGTTTGGTGACTCTGAGTTCAGCTAAATTCACTGTCAAATTATAACATTTTCTTAATTTAAAATAAAACTTGCAATTTTAAATCAAGCAGCTAGAACTCTGATTCCAGTCTCTAAATCATGGAGATGAAATAGTTACAATCTATGTTCCTCTTAATGACAGGTCACTTAGATTTAAGACATTAGAGCTTAATGGTGCACATTTACAGTTTAAATGCAGGCTTTTGAAACAGTCACAGGCAGCCGCTGGTACTGCGCCTATATTTTGACAGATTTTCACAGGCAAGCACACTTTTTACTGTGGATGTTTTGATGATAGATTCCACTTTTCCTGACATTGTGGGTTCATCATATTGATTCCTCAAATGAAGTGGTGGGTAACACCCAGCGAAGATATTGGGTGTTTTCTGATGTTTTGGACTTGCATTCTGTATTTTCAGCAAACAAGAAAAAGGGGTTTAAGAGCAATTTCTGGATTTCTTGCAATAAAGCATTGCCTTTCCTGCAGTGTTCCATTTTTACCCGATAGGCAGCCCAGTGAAAGGTTTCGGCAGTGAGGTCTCCTTCCACCACCGACAACAGGCAAAATAGATTTGGCAGCCACCTTTCCATGTTTCAAAGCACAATTTCATGGGTTTTGGCACACATGGCGTTTTCGCTGCCATTTTTGATGATTCTTTCAGCATCAGCACACAGAGATGTCGCAGGCCAGAGCCTAATGGTTTAAACATCCCACAAAGCCCCCCCTCGCGATTTGACTTTTGACCGCCCGTTAAGGGGAAGTCACGGGATTGGGATGTTCAATTTTTTTTCTTTCTGGTTCACATGGCAAAATGTATCTGCTTCTCCCATCAGTGCTGGTTCGACAGGTTCTCCTCGCCGGTTCCTGATGAGAGTATGGAGCGATACCCCAGGCCTCTTGGGTCTTCCCTTCCGGTCCCTGAGTGGTCCTCCTTGATACTTAGGATCCATGGTTTCAAATTCTAGGATGACAAAAGAGAGCATATTTGTAGACATTTCCCCACCACTATTCATGATGTGGGGCAGACACATGCATTTGATGACAATCTTTTCTGTTTGCAATTTATTACTCATTTTCAACAGGTGGAATAGTTTTATAGTTGGAATTCTAGGGGTCTGGAAGGCCCCCTCTGGGTTTCCAGATGAATCTTCTAGTTGCTGCAGAGTGTGCCTAGGATGGCAACACTTCAGTTGGTTGAGGTGGACCCACTTATCTTCCCGCTCTGCCAAACTGCCTTTGAGGATACGGATTTTGTAGGCGACTGGTGAGATTTTGTCTACAATTTCAAAAGGACCCCTCCAGCTAGGAAGAAATTTGCGCTGTTTGGCCTGGTTCCTTTGGAAATTGTATAAGTAAACCCGGTCTCCTACTTGGTATTCTTTTCTAGTAGTCTTTAGGTCATAGTGGGTTTTCATAGTGTCTGCAGATCTTTCTAGATTTCGCTGGGCATAGGCAAAAGCATGCTCTAGGTGTTTTCTCAGATTTTCAACATAACCATGAGTTGTGGAGGCATTTATCAAGGTCTGTTCTTGGGTTCTGTAGAGCAGATGCTGGGGAAGCACCATCCTTCATCCAGTCATCAGCTCAAACAGCGACATTTTAGTTGCAGAAGAAGGGGTAGATCTAATGGCCATCAGGACAAGAGGTAGTCGGATGTCCCAACTTGGCCCAGAATCTGCCACAAACTTTTTTAATATGCTCACAATTGTCTTGTATCTCTCCACTGCACCACTAGAGGCTAGCCGGTAGGCAATGTGTAGTTTCCTTTTGACCCCAAGTATCTCCCACATATTTGTCATCACTTCTTGTTCCCCCTAGAGGAGCGAATCACGGGCCCGATACAATCGACTTGTAAATCTGACCAAGGCAGTGTCATCCCCCTCTTTTGGAGAGGCGCACGGTGTGTGAGGGATGTTGGCTGACATTGTGCACACACAAGACACCCCTTCAAGTATTGGTCGAGGTCCTGCCCCATGTGTGGCCAGTATGCAACCTCTCTTAAGATTTCAAGTGTTGTATGAAACCCCTGATGACCGGCTGTGGCCGCATCATGGGCGTGACTTAGCATCAGGCTTCGGAATGAGGTCGGGGCCACCCACTGATCATAGCCAGCTAGGGATCTCCTCACCATCAAACCGTCTTGGATTCGGAAATTTTTTTGACATTTCATCAACATCAAGAGGTCCTCTTTCCCTATGTAATCGGTATCCGTCAGGGGAAAGTTCTCAGGGTCTTCAATGTGTTGATAAAACTTACAATTATTTGATCCCCTTTTTGAGCAGTAATCAAATCAACATCTGGGGTCTCCTTACTCCATTGTGCAGTTGAGAGTTCATTGTGAGCATTTGTCTGGGACCTAGTGATAGCAGTGACCTGGATTTCCCCCAACAGGTACTTGATCTCAAGTAGATCCCCTTGGATGCCTCTAGTTTTGGCCAGCTGATCAGCTAGGTCATTTCCAGTTTTGTCTGGTCCCTCTACTTTAGAATTACCCTTGATCTTTTTCCAGTAGATGGTCATCCCATTCGAGGTGACCAGATTATCAATATTTTGGATTAATTTCCCATGTTTCAGTGGTTTGTTATTAGCACATAGCATGCCTCTGGTTTTCCAGTTAACCAGGTGCTCCACGAACCCGTTCCGTACATAATCCAAATCTGTGATTATGACCAGTTCGTGGAGTTGGTGTTGGACAGCAGTGAGGATGGCTTGATGCACAGCCATCAACTCTGCCACTTGACTACTTCGGGGACCGATTTTGTACCCAACAGAGGGTTCTGGGGCAACATTCAGCCATGCATTCCCCACGCAGGCCATAAGTTATTTTTCCCCGTTGTTGTCAACATGGTAGGAGCACCCATCCACATAGACAGTGGGCATTCCCTCACACTTGTCTTCTTCAAAGACTTTGTGTGGGGAATTAAGGTATGCCTCCATGTTGTCCTTAATTTTAAGACTTTCGTCCTCGAGACAGTTTTCTCTGACACAATCATGCAAGTCAGCCAGACCTTGTGCGAGGGGACTCTTCTTGTTTTGGCCATATCTGACCGCCACAGGAAAGCCTTGCATTGACAGAATCCAGGAAGTAATTCGGGAATTACTCACATTTCCGACCTGCATTCTGTCACTTTGGAGATATTGCAGAGGCTGGTTTGGAGTCTCCACTATGATGTGTTCCCCTTGGATAAACGGGTGGTAATGTTACGCTCACCTGGTTCCCACAGGGGTGTTGGGCGGAACTGGACAGCCACGGTCTCCACCAACGTGATGCGTAGTGCAGAGATGACTGACTGGACTGGCCCACCTAGCTTCGTCTGCTTGACCCATAAAAGTAGTCTCCTAAAGGCGGAGAAAGGGAATTAGCCACCCGTGGATCAGAGTAATAGCCCCTCACTGCGTCCCCATTTATCACCTCTGATATTCCCGTTCACAAAGCTCACCTTATAGTTTTGAATGATGAGCTCTCCATCCTGCGAGGAACGCAGGGGTGCGTTGATGGCTAGTTACTTCACTGGCTTGAGGATATTAGAAGAGTTCTAGGTAAATCTTGGCTCCACAACTCCTAGCGAAGGACCGTAAGCATATAGTTCTTAAGAGTTAAAAAATGTCTGAATAATCACTCTTGTCCAATTCCTTTGTTTATCTTGCAGCTTAGACCCAAAAGAAGATAGTTCTGTGGCAGCTAAAGCGTTCAGGTAAGAGTCTGTGCTGTCCGTTAAATGATGCCAAAGTTTAACTTGCTGCTTTCTCCTTCCTTACAGGTGCGGCGCAAGAAGATTTGGCGTGCTGGTGAATAATACCTCCGGCGGTAAAATCAGGTAAGAATATGGTGGCAAGAGATTGTCCTTGTTTATTTCCCCTCGGCTCACCTTGTTGTTTTCTTGTCCCCCTTAGGTGCTGGAATGCGGCAACATAATGATGGAGGCAGCACCGGATCGTAGAGATGCTGCGAGGAACGGTGAGTATGGCGGAGCGCTGCTGCTGGTGATGCGACGTGTTTAAATAAAGTCTTTTTCTTGTTCAAAGGTGCGATGAATCCGGAATCAGGTTTCTTGTTCTAACCTTTCTTCTTCTTTCCCCTTCTTTCTAGGCGCTCTTGACTCGAGGCGGGCGTGGCACGAGGCTGGATGCTGACTGCAGGCATGGTGAGCGTTACACTGCAGGATGCAGAATAATGCGAAGCGTGTGCTCCCCTTCGGGCGTGGTTTAAATAGCCACCAAAGTAGTCCCAGGTAAGTATTCCTCCACAACCACACCCGAGTAACAAAATAGTCCCTAGGTAAAGTAGTTCCTTCCAAGCCTCACATGGGCTTGGATCTCTTGCAGCATGGTCTGCATCAGGTAAATTTTAACATATGAGCCTGGCATCTATGGCGCCAGGACTGTTCCCCCATATGAGCCTGGCGCCATAGACTCCAGGACTGTACCCATATAGCCCCTAACAAGGTTTGCAGGGATTTCTCTGGGTAACATGATGCCTGCTTCTGGGGTTGCT
Source organism: Ambystoma mexicanum (assembly GCF_040938575.1). Lineage (NCBI taxonomy): Eukaryota > Metazoa > Chordata > Amphibia > Caudata > Ambystomatidae > Ambystoma > Ambystoma mexicanum. The sequence continues at coordinate 1,237,239,716 of NC_090931.1, read as the reverse complement.
GGACTTGGTCTGGATGCCCGGGGGTAGGCATCATGACAGGTAATTCTTCAATGCCCACCCTGTTGCCAGGAGTGCCTTCTCACAATTGTTGAATTTTCCCTCCACAGAGGATAAAGTTTTACTCACATAGGAGATTATTTTATTGACCTTGTCATGCTTTTGATATAATACTGCAGTCAACCATGTATTTGAGAACCCTCTCTCCAAGAAGAACTCCTTGTTTTTGACAGGGTAAGCTAGGCAAGGCGCTTGTGAGAGGCTTCTTTTGAGTTGTTTTACTGTCTCGGCTTGTTCTGGACCCCACTCCCACTTGACCCCCCCCTTCTAAAGATGGATCAGGGGTCTTGTGATCTTTGCGTAGTCCTCAATGAACTTTCTACTGTAATTAGTCAGTCCAAGGAGGCTCCTTAGTTCCCGCAGAGTTGTGGGGTCTTTTAATTTCTGGAGTGCTTCCACTTTCTTTTCCTGGGGACAGAGACCCTGAGGAGTTATCTCATGCCCCAAGAAATTGACACGGGTTCTGCACCACTGTGCTTTCTGAAAGGAAAGTTTTGCTCCGGCGGCCCTCAACTGTGTCAGAACATAGCGGATCTCTGCTATGTGTTCCTCCACAGTTGAGCTTTTGATTAAAACATCATCTACATAGGCCAGGGTACCCCTTTCACCCTGGTCGGGCATGGCCTTGTGTAGAAATGTTGAATTCATTACCGGAGTTGATGTATCCAAAGGGAGTCTAGGTCCATGTGTACTGCTGCCCCCCGAAGGTAAAGGCCAGTTTGTATTGGTCCTTCCTACTGACAGGTACAGTCCAGTACCCATTGGTCAGGTCTATGGCATTGAATACCTGTGACCCGTGGATCTGGGCAGGCCCTTGGTCAATGTAGGGAAGAGGCCATCGGGAAGTATGGACCCGTTTGTTGAGCTCCCTAAGGTCGGCACAGAGTCTCCACTGGCCGTCTGGCTTCAAAATCCCCAGCACCGGATTATTGAAGGTGCTGTGGACTGGACGAATTATGCCACGGGACTCAAGGTACTTAATTATTTCAGTAATTGACTCCATTGATGCGAGAGGCAAGCGATATTGCTTCACAAACACTGGAGTCATGCCAGAGTCCGTGGGAATTGCTGTGTGGATGTCGGTGCGACCACAGTCATATGAGTCCACTGCAAAGAGATCTTGAAAATCTAAGAAAACTTGTCTAGAGTCTCACAGGCATCAGCTAGGTTGACTCTCTCTTCAACCATCTGCCTGAAGCCCCGAAAGACTTCTGGTTTTGCTATCTCAGCGGCCTCCTCCAGCTGGGTGGAGAAGTCTCTGGTCAAAGTGCTGATTTGGACTGGTGACTTCAGGTTGGGAATGCAGTCCTCAGGGACTTGGAAGATCACCTCATCCCTCCCAAAGCCACAGGTCACATCTTCCTTACCATAAGGGCAGGGAGTGTACACCAGGAAATTCCCCCCATGCCGGGTGAAGATCCTGTCTGGTGTTGTGTCATCGTCACTATCATTGTCAAAACAGTCCTTGGGGATTGGTCCTAAAAGTTAATTACCTAAATCTATGGAAAAATGTTGGTCATCAACCGCCATTCCAATAATGGTGCCTGTGGCTAGAGTGATACTCTTTAAGTCACTGTTATCCACCTCTATTGGAATGGTGTCATGTTCTATGTTGACTAGTGGTGTTGTTTTCACATCCAACCCTTGCTGTCGGAAATAAGCATTAAGATGAACATAGGCGTCAGGGTTTTTCAGTTTCTGTCCTCTTTTAACTTTCACTTCCAGTGAGAATTGTCAGGTCCGTTCTGGGATGGTGACTTCCTCTCCAATCTAAATTTCAACTGCATAAGGCAGCAGTTGAGCTGACCTAAATGCTTTCTCTGGGTCATCAAAGCCCATGGGATTACCCGCTAATCGGGACCAAGCTTTGATGTTTATCAGGTCCAAACTAATGGCAAAGCGATTGAGAATGTCACTGCCTAAGTAAAATGTTTGGAATTGGGTGTTTCCAGGTCCATTTCCCATTTGTCTATCAGTTTAAATGTGGGAATGGCTGGATCTTTTGGGAGTTGGCGAACATGGCTTTGCTGATGAAGCTCTTACCATTGTTCACACACACTCGTTTGAGAACAGAGTCCTTCCCCTCATTTAACTGAATAGGGATGAACAAGTGCTCTCCAATTTTCTGAATATCAGCTAGGCTTTGTGCTGATTTTTCATCTTTCTGGACTATAGGAGTGGGATTTTTCTGATTGTGAATTTCAGAGTGTTTCCTTCCAGTGTGGAATGCCACCTTAGACTGGATGGAAGGTTGATTTTCAGAAATAGAGAGGACCCCCCGATCACCAGTTTGTTGTCCTACTGCAATTACTGTCATGTCTTGGATTTGGTTATTCTGGAAGTGAAATTCTATTTGGTCAGATTTTTGTTCAACCATGTGGCATGTGCCGTTTAAACTAACATGGTTGACACTCTGTTTCAATTTTATTGGTCAGCTTGTCTGAGTCCAGAGGACCTTGTTTACACAATCTATGAGGGGTGACAACCTACGCAGGATGTAATTCCCTAGTAACCAAGGGGTTCCCTCTGGAGTCACAACTATGACCGGGTGCTTCACCTTGTGTCACCCACTTTTAATGTCCAAATCTGCAGTCCCCTCAATGAGAATTTCCTTCCCGTCGAAGTTCTGAAGTTATCCAGGAAGAGGGGTGAGAGGAATTTGGTATTTCTCCCCCTTCCCGAATTCAGTTGATCAAAGGCCCTTTTTGACAGAAGGGTAGCTTGGGATCCAGTGTCCACCAGTGCCAAAAATGTACATTTCCCCTGTATTTGGACAGGGCCATAAAATCTTCCCTCCTTTTCCTCAAGGGGGCAAACATAATGTAAATTTTCGCACAACTGGTGGGTTAGTTTCTTGGTTTTGGACACTGACAGGAAGGTGATTTGGGCGGGATTCTGTTTGGAGTCTTGGGAATCTAAAAGAAAAAGGTGACAGCTAGATATGGGGGATGTTTGGGTTTCCCTGGTTCTGGTTCTGGGCTGCCCCCCCTTTTTGGAGGCAGTCTGCAGGAAGGGTTTGAACCAGGGGATTTTCATGCTGATGATTCTGGGGATTGATGATGGGCGGCGCTAACTTAGTCCCCACATCTACCTAGTCTGGATTTGCATCCTTTGGGACCCATTTTTCTTTGGGAGGAGTTCCCCAATCTCTGAAGGAGAAGATCCTTTTCCCGGGATCCTCTGAGGATCCCTCTCCTTCAAACTGGAAGACTTGTGCCTCCTCCTCAAAATGGGTCTTTTTGGGCTCTTTATTTCTCCTACCCCCCCTCTGCTCCTTGAGTTGCAGACTTTCAGGGGCAGGAGATTTTGTTTCCGGTTCCTGGGTTTCCTGGCTTTTTACAAGTGGGGAAGGAAGCTTCCTCCAAGGCCTTACACCCCACTTCCCCTTGTGCCTCCTCCCTGGGAACCAGTGGGTTGTCAGGGTTCTTCCCCCGTCATTGCTCTGGAGCACCAGGTCCTAGATTTGAGGCATTCTGTGCCGCCACGCTCATCTGAGGTTTCTGTTGAGCCCTCAGCATGCGACCCAGATCCTGTGCCATGTTTTGGACCTGGCGCTCTAGTTGGGACACCCGCTCTGGCATGTACAGGGTCCTCATGTCTCCCCTGGGCTAATCCCGGGAAGGGTAGCTATCCCTTCTCCCAATATACCCTGGGTTAAGAAAGTTTGGGTACCCCTCCACCCTTGGCCTCCCCTCTCACGGATTGGATTGTCTGGGCTCAGGAAAGTGGGGAAAGAAGGATGGATTGTTTTGGGGGTTAAAGTTTGGCGGGTACCTTGGGAAGAAATTCTGTCAAGTATTTGGGGGATTACTGCCCTCCTCGGGGAAGTGAGAAGGAAAGTTCCCTGGGTTAGCTGCTGTCTGGTTGGATTCCCCCCCCTTGGGCTGGAGGAGTCCACACATAACCCAGGATGGGTCTATTGCCCTTGTAGCGTGGCCTGATGTAGTCAGGGGAGTTAGGGGTCCCATTTGTGGGACTACCTCTCTGGCTCCCTGTTTGTGATTGGCCCGAGGGCCTTCTGGGTTTGGGGTTGTTCTGATTCTGTGCAGGCAGGTTTTTAGGCCCCCCATCTCTAAATCTAATATGGGGGCAACCTTCACCTCTGCCACTTTAGCATCAGCAGGGGTGTTGGTTGTTTTGGGGCTTTTTGGATTATTTTTATTTTCCACTGGCTTTTGCACCTCATACATGCGTGTGGCTTGTTCGATGACCGAGTCTAATGTTCTTTTCTCGTGAAAGTCCCTCACTAGCTGGGTCATGATGTACTTAGGGAGAGCATGCAAGAAAGTATTTACACACTCTTTGCTGTCAGTGCGCACCCTTCTAGTGGTCTGCGCAAAGGCACGTTTTCATTCTTGAACAAATTCTTGTGGGGCCTGATCTTCCCCATATTGCAAGTTATAGGCTGCCTTGTGAGCATCCTGAGGATTCCTGTGCACAGAAAAATGTTTCAAGATGGCCGCCCTATAGGTGGACCATCTGGAATGATTCTGATCCTCGAGCCCTGCAAAGAAGCTGGAGTACTCGGGAGAGAAGGTCCACTTTACATATTGAATACAGCTTTGGCTGTCCTTCAAACGGAAAGTTTCCATCATTTGTTTAAAGAGCTCAAGGTGCTCCCAAACCGAATATTTTGCATTCTTATGATAGGGCGTGATGACACTCTTAATGGCTTTGATTTGTTTTAGGGGATCCTTGAGCAAGGCCTCTTGACCTTGTTGGCTTTCTTGGTTCGGGTGACTGTAGTATGCCATGTGTTCCTTTATGACGTCCTGCATGCCGCGAGGTTAGGCTAGGGAATGTTGATGTTCAAAGCAGGAAACGAAACGGAGGCCAGAGAGAGAGATAAGGAGAAGACTGTGAGCGGCATGCAGGGCGCCGGCTGTGATCTATAAATAAACATACTTTGTTTATTTTAACTTGTGTGGACTGGCATACCTCATTTTGGCGACGAGGACAGCCGGCGTCCCAGAACCCACAGAAACCAGGAAGGATTTAATCCAGAGCGGAGCTCCGAGCCGCTGTGCAACACTGTGCCTGGCTTGTGCTGCATGATAAGAAGAGGGAGGAAGAGCAGATGCTCCGAACTGACGTTAATCAAACGTTGGTTTGTGCTGATATTTCATCATTGTGATGATTTTTTTTTTTTCTTCTTGTCTGTCTAACTCGAGTTTGTTAGACACGATCCCATTGGCCACACCACTCCGCTTCAGAGTAAAGGACCGCCGACTGCATGACTCACCCTTTGGACTTAGGCAGAATGAGGAGTAAAGAATAGACTCCTCATCCTCTTCACAGTACATATTAAGAAGCAGATCAAAACGCAATTCAGGATAAATAGTATTCTGGTTTCCTCTCATACTGACATAATACAGAAGAAGTATGCAAGGTATTAGCATACAACCCCCGGCATGTTTTCTTCCAACACCTGGACAGCCTGTTGTAAACTGGCTAGAATGGAAAGAGTTTTGGCTAAACTATGTTCAGACCATTGATCAAGAAGGTTTGTCTGCTCATAAAAAGAAATCACTACTGCTTCATGCTTTGGGCCTAGAAGGACAGAGAAAATACAGGGAATTACCGGATTTGCCTGTGGATGAAGCTGGAGATATTGATGAACACGAAAAGGCCATAAGGCAACTAGACAAATATTATACTCCTGAGACCAATGTAGCCATAAACAGGTATAATTTCTATACCAGAACTCAAAAAGAACATGAATCTATTGAAGACTATGTATCAGCTCTAAGGGTACTATCACGCACATGCAGATTTGGCATTGGGATCACACTAGATGAACTCATACGAGATCAAATTATCATACATGCCAAAGATAGTCTGCTTCAAGACAGACTTTGGATGGTAGGAAACCCATCTCTGCCAGAAACAATGGCCATTGCCAAGCGAATAGAACACAGTCAATTGTGCTCTAAAGAGATAAAAAATAAGAAACAAGAAACTGTCATAAACATGCAATTACAGAATGATAAATTCTCATTGGAATCTGGAGATCAAAATATAGTCAATGCAATAAGAACAAAAGAACGTACGGAAAATCACCTGGTCAAGACCAATAGGACAAGAGGATTTGATAATAGAGGCCAGTCAATGAGAGGAAGAGGATGGGTGAGACCCGAAAATAAATCAGCTCCAGCACAATCTAGAGAAGCTGATAGATGCTTCAACTGTGGAAGATTAGGACATTTTGCTTATGCCAAGCATTGTCCTGCAATTGGACAAAAATGTGGCAATTGTGGAGGCAAGGGACATTTTGCTGTCGTTTGTAGACGGAAAAAGAGAATCTCGGCCATACAGGAGGAAGAGGAAGATTCGGACGAAGACAGGGTTTTTGCCATTCGTGAACCACCTGAGGGAGATTTCAAATGCCCAAGTTGTGTCATAATAATTGACAACTGGAAACTCAAAGTAAAAGTAGACAGCTGTTCACCATGGACGATCATAACGAAGAAAACATGGAACAACTTATTGGCATGTGGTCTAAAAAGTAAATTATTTGAACCTGATATTAAAAACCCGGGTGGATTTGAAGGCTCGACAATTAAGTTAATTGGTTGGTTTTCAAGCATCATAGAATTCAAAGACAGGCGAGCGGAAGTGAAGATATATGTTGCAGAAAAAGGAGTTAACGTCATTGGTTGGAGAGATCAAGCTGGTTTACGAATCAGATTGGATCCTTGTGAATCTGAACAGGTTCTGATAGTAAACTCCAGTCATAAACAGAAAGGAGAATCAAAAGCCCTAGAAGATAAAGGAAACAAGAAATTAGGACTGTTGAAAGACTTTTCACACAGAATTCGATTGAAAGATGGAGCAATACCTGTCAGACATGTCAAGTCAAGACCTATACCTTTCGCCATAGCAGACAAAGTGGAACAAGAATTAACTAAATTGGAGTCTGAAGGAGTGATCGAAAAGATTGAGTCCTCGGAGTGGTCAAGCCCCATTGTAGTTGTAATGAAAAAATGTGGGAAAGTCAGGATTTGCGTAGATCTTAGAGATGTTAACAAAAACATTATTGTTGACATCTTTCCACTTCCAGTCATATCAGAAATGCTGAATCGCATAGGTGATGCAAATGTATTTTCAACTTTAGATCTTTCCAGTGCATATCATCAGATAGCTTTAACGGAAGACTGCAGAGACATCACTGCATTTATAACTCCACATGGTTTATATAGGTACAAACGCATGCCATTTGGCTTGGCATCGGCTGCGGCTGTTTTTCAAAGGGTCATGGAACACGTTTTGAAAGGGTTGAAAGGCATTTTGTGTATCAAGATGACATCATAGTATTTGGTAAAGGTCGAGATGAACATGACATGAGATTGAAAGATGTTTTACTAAAGTTGGAGAGTGTTGGTTTGGAAATTGAAAAGAGTAAATGTAAATTTGGCATGTATGAAGTTGATTATTTGGGACACACGGTAAATGGCAATGGTTACAAACCCAAAAGTGATGCAATGAAAGCAATCAGAGAATCGCCTAATCCCTCTAATAAGGATGAACTTAGGTCGTTTTTGGGCCTGTGTGAATACTATAACAAATTTGTCAAGAAGTTTGCTAACATAACAGAACCTTTAAGGAAATTGTTGAAGAAAGATGCCAAATTTGAATGGAATGACAAGTGTGATGAAGCAGTGAATTGCATAAAGAGAGAAATATGTGACTCCACAGAATTGGGCGGTTATGTGTTTGGGAGGTCAACCAAGGTTACAGTGGATGCGAGTGGAAATGGTTTGGGAGCGGTACTTTCTCAGATTGAAGAAGGTGGTAAGGAAAAGACAATATGTTACGCCTCCAGGGCAATTTCAGATACAGAAAGCAGGTATTCCGTAATTGAAAAAGAACTTTTGGCATGCTCATGGGCAGTAAACTATTTTAGAAAGTATTTGTGGGGTTGCAAGTTTGTTATACAAACAGATCGTAGAAGTTTTGACAGTTAAAGGCATGTGTAGGGCTTCACCTAGGTTAGCCAGATTAAGCATTAAATTACAAGATTATCATTTTGTGACAAAGTATGTTCCAGGTAAGAGGAATGTTGTTGCAGATTATTTGTCACGGCTGCCATTAAAGAGTGTGAGTGTAGAATCTGAAAGTATTGAGGAGATGGTGGCAGCCATTCTTGAAGTAACCTCGAAGGAAAAATGGTTAGATGAGATCTCTAAAGATGAGACGTTAAATAAGATTGCAAATTTTACAATGTTAGGTTGGTCTGATAAGAGATCAATTGATGGAGAATGCATGAAGTTTTGGGAAGTGAAAGATGAATTGTCCATGGAGGAAGGATTTTTGATGAGGGGGAATAAATTGATACCTCCAAAAGCATTATATAATGAGCTCATAGAAAAAGCGCATCAGGGTCATCCGGGGATTACTGGTACCAAATGCAATGTGCGATCTGTATATTGGTGGCCAGGAATGGATATTTTGATTGAAAGATTTGTTAGAAACTGCTGGCCTTGTCAAAACAGCGACAAAAGTTGTAAAAGTTTTAAGTCAGAGCCGCTTGTTATAGATAAAGGAGAAGCTCCCTGGATGAAACTTGGAATTGATATTGTCGGACCATATCAGAGACTAATTGGGGATAAAAGGTTTTTAATTGTATTGATTGATTACTATTCAAGTTGGGTAGAATTGAAAGCTGTTAAAAATATTGATTCAAGAGAAATTATTAAATTCCTTAGTGAAATCTTCGGGAGAGAGGGTTTTCCCAAATCCATTATCAGTGATAATGGTGTTCAATTCAAAAGCAAAGAAATAAGAGAGTTTGCCGTCACATCTGGGATTTTATGGAAATATTCTGCTTTGTATCATCCCCAAACAAATGGTCTAGTCGAGAGATGTAACAGAATGGTTGTAGAGACAGTAGAGTTGGCATTGAGGAATAACATGTCTGTGGAAGAGGCACTTAAAGATAGGTTATGGAGCACAAGAATGTCAGTCAAAAGAGATCTAGGAGTATCTCCGTTTGAATTGATGAGAGGCAGAGCCCCTAACACATTACTTACTCCAGAGTGGGTGAATTACAAAAGGACATCAGAGCATAGAGATAAAGGAAAGCATTGTAAATACTCTGAAAGCAAAATTAATTGGAATAATAGTTATAAATGTAAAGTTGGAATTGTACCAGGAGACATGGTAAGGATAAAACTAGGGCGTGCTGTTAGAAAGGGTGAGTCCAAATACAGCAGACCAGTTAAAGTTATACAAGTCCTAGGCAAAGCCATAAGAGTAACGGGTGGATCAGTATGGAATATGAATAGAGTAAGCAAATGGAATTGGGATTTTAAGGATAATAAAAGATTTTATCCCAGGCAAAATCACAGGCAGGATCAAAGTAATTGGTTTGGAAATGATATAGGTTTTCAATATAACATAAGAGACATATTGAATTCAGATATTAACGTCAGACCTCAAGTTAGGGAGAGACACATGCATGTAAGAGAGGACCAAGTTGCCAGAGCGGATAGTCAAATATTGAGAAGCAATGGTCAAGAAGATACTCATTTAGAGTTTGAATCTGTCCAAGAAAGTAATGGCACTGCTACTAATGATGATAGAAACATGGAGGGAAGTCAAGAAGGTTGTGTGGCTAGTGGAAGTATGTACAACCACAGAGATAGAAAATTGCCATTCTGGACAAAAGACTATGTCATGGGAAAATAATTAATTATATTGCACACTACCAATTTTGTTTTATACATAGCAGTTGGGTTAACCTACATTGTCAACATGTGTTTTTATGTTTTTTGTTTTCTTTCACACTTCTGGTTAAAAAAAAAAAAAAAAAAAAAAATTATAATAATAATAATTTAAGGGGGAAAGGATAGGTGTTAGTTTTTACCACCATCCACAGCCACACATGGTTCCCAAGTTTCTAGGTTCTTTCACACTATTTAAAATGTAATGTTTATGGATTGTTCACGGCATATTCCTAAAAATGTGTTTTTCTCTGAAAAGGGGGAGGTGGTGTAGTATGCCATGTGTTCCTTTATGACGTCCTGCATGCCGCGAGGTTAGGCTAGGGAATGTTGATGTTCAAAGCAGGAAACGAAACGGAGGCCAGAGAGAGAGATAAGGAGAAGACTGTGAGCGGCATGCAGGGCGCCGGCTGTGATCTATAAATAAACATACTTTGTTTATTTTAACTTGTGTGGACTGGCATACCTCAGTGACCCTGGTCCACTCATCCTCTGACTCAGAGGCACTCCTACCAGGGGTGCCTGTCTGGCCTTCTAGGCTCTCCCGGATTCTGCGATCTTGGGAATGGCTGGCAGAATGTGGGGGCCTAGTTTCTTGAGTCCTGTGGCGCCTCAGAGGAGTCTTCTGATTCCCCCTTGCTCCCAGGATTTGCTGAGTACCCCCCGGCCCCGCTGTCCTATCTGGGCAGAGGTTTTCAGGATGCCCTTAGTGGGCCTACTCCCATGGTGTTCCCCACTAAATTTTACCATCTGGTCTCTGGGTAAATTGTATTTTTGAGAATGTTCTCTGACCCTCCCCTCATTGGAGTCTCCCTGATCAGAGATTATGTCCCTATTACTTGAGAACCCATACCCAGATGCCCGCCCATCCATTCCTGGGAAGCGCTGATCTATGAGCCCCATATTTCTCATTGGATTGAAGTCTGCCATCCCTGTGGCCCTTGGCTCATGTGCGCAAGTGGGCATGGGGGTGGCAGAGTCCATGGGGTTGAAGAGATGAAAGCCTCTGGTACTAGGGTTCTTGAGGTTATGCTCAGGCATTTCCCAGCGGACCTCATCTCTCTCAGCCCCTGCTCCCTGTTGCCATGCAAGAACCTGCCCTTTTTGTTCCTCTATCAGGGCCTTGCTAGTCTCTATCAGTTGTTCTTGCATAGCTACCTGTCTGTGGAGCCTGTCATTTTTCTCACAGAGAGCCTCATTGTCTCTCTTTGCTTCCTGTGTCAATTTAGAGTACTGGGCCAATTTTTGCTGCAGGAGAGTTACCTCCTGGGTCCTGTCCTTACTGGCCTGGTCACTCTTTGCTAGAGCATCTTCCATCCTCCTGGAGTGCTCTAACAGTTTTGTGTAATCTTTTTGGAGCTCACCCAGTCCCTGGAGGGCCAGGTGATTTTCTTCCATCTTATATTTTAAATAACTGACCTCCTGGCCTAAAGTGTCCCTTTCCTGAATAAGAGTACCCCGCTGTGCAACCAGGTTGTCCCTTTGTTTTTGGAGTGCAACCGCTTTCTGGCGCTCCTCATCGAATTCTGTCTGGGTGTCAAGGTCTTTGAGAATTAATTTATTATTCTCTTCTTTTTCTTGGCTAGGCAGTTTTGCAGGGTGACTACCTGCTCTGCGCCTCCTCTATTAAAATGTATTTGCTGTTCCAGCTTTTTCTGGCTCTGCAGTAGAGAGTCCAAACATTCTTAGTACTCCTTCTGCAGCGCCAGTACTTTGGTATCCTGCTCTACCTTCTCCTGCTGCAGGATATCCATATCTTCTTCTATTTTTATCAGGTACTGCATGGTTGCATTTTCCGATTCATGGCTCTCTGGTAGCCTTTGCTCTGCAGAGTCCATATCAATTTGGGCTTTTTCTAATGATTGTAATTGCTTGTTTGCCAGATCTAGGTTTTCAGCATATTTGTCCTGTATTGCTCCAATGTCGAGGTACAGATATGCCGCTATTTTGGCAATCTTTCTTTGCTCTTCTTTTACCTTAGGGGCCATATACAGTTCAATCAGTGCCATATGTAATGGACCCTGATCTTGCCATATATTTAGTCCTGTTGCAGTGGCCTGTTCTTTAATTTCCTGCAACCAAACATTCTGATCCTGTTCTGTCCATTCACCCCATACAAAACATTTATGCAGTGGGTGTTCTTTTGCCATATTGATTTCTACCAAGGTCGCCATTCCGGAAATATTAATTTCCTTTCTGACTTACAGGAGTTTATTTTATTTTATCAAAACAGACCAATTCCTTAAATCGTTCCTATTGAAGGGTGCTTTTCACAGTGTAACACAGTGTGGTAGCCCAACAGAGTTTATGTACCCCATCAGTTAGCATGCTGTATTAGACTGTCACAAGTGGTATGTCAAATTCAGGATCTCGTGACGAGCCCCCAATCTTGTAAGTGATTTCAACCCGGCACTTCACCGAAGTCAATGCCTAGCTTAATTATTTATTTGTGTCTATAAGTTCTTTTATTTCTGAACGATTTACCACTTATATCACGCCCCTCTCTTTAACCCCTCCGGCCACACTGAACCAGGAATCAGGCTGGTTTGCAAAGCTAAAATATTTATTTATGGATTTCAGAATATATATATATTTATATATATATCACACTGTTTGAATGGGTATACAATGATCACCAATAGGGTGATGTCCCACTAAACAATCTCTTTAATCATAAGGAGTAATGATGAGCAACAATACTGCAGCACAGAAATGATACTTTTGTGGGTGTGTTCAATCAAATGGCAATATGGTTAATATTTCCCCCTGCACACTCTTCAATCCCCCCAAAATGCAATATAAGGAGATAGAAGAAGAGAGAACAGGTTTAAGGGATGCAGAATTCAAGCAAATATATCAATCCCAATTTCCCCCCAGCAAACACCAGAGAAAACAGAATTGATTGGCAAACTTGTCAAAAATGGTTTTAAAGTTGGCTTTGAATGAATGGTTAAAACACTGAAAATGGTTTTAATTCACTGAAATTATTGAAATTCTCATAGGAGCCTCTTTGTATGGTATCAGACAAACACTAGCAATGATCTAATTGAAAACGTAATATTGAGGTCGGGTGCAATGAAAAGCTTTTTTACACGTTATAGATTTGAGCCAAATGAAAAACTTGTGGCAAAATTTTCCGTGCGCGGTAAGCGCGATTGCGGAATAACTATAAGGAGATGTTGTTTTGGGTTCATTGGAAAGCTTAGGATGTTAGCTTCAAGTAGACACTTAAACTTCGTTTCTAGCATGAAACATGAAGAAGTTATGGAAGAAGGTATGGACGTTTTTGTGGAGGTCGTTTTTTTCAGCTAGAGGCAAATTCTAAAACAAGATGCGCTTTTAAAATACAAACAAGGTTTCTTTACACCAGGGATGGACTATGAAGAAACAAACTACACGACAGCACAGCCACACATCAGGACGCCTCCGATCAGGTTTTTGCCTGCCGAGACGCTTGCCCTCTTCAGATGAAATATATCAGCGCACAGATGATTTTAACAGTATTATGACAAAAGGATTATAGGATAAGAGAGAGAGTTCAGGCAAGACAAAAAGGTTTCTAAAATACAGTTCTGGATATGAGATAGATTTGATTTGGATAGGGATGACTATGGACAGTACATAGGCTAGTGGCAATCCTATACTATGGATACTCACTAGCAATGTTTTGAAAGGCACCATCAGGGATTCTGGTCAGGGATATTTTCTGGGATTCTGCTGGGCACACCGGACTGGTCTGGTTCAACGATCAGCAAGGCACTCTGGATACCGCACGGCAGGACTGGACAGCAAAGTGCTCTGGTCTACACTGCACAGCACAACTGACTGGATCCGCAATGGCTCTCTGGTCTGCACAGAACAACACGGCACCAGACGGGGTTTAATCTGCCCTTCTGGTTATGAGGATGATTCTTTGGCAGGCAAGCAGTTACAGCACAGCCTGGCTGCTTCTTTGTTTTCCCATTTTAGTTGAGGGATGGGTTCTGGAAATTAAGCCCAGCTGAAAGTGGTTCAGCTATGCTCTGAGCCTTTCTGCTTGCAAAGTGTCTGGAATCTGGAACAAGGAGTATGGATGGATCTCCGTCAGAGTGCTTTGCTAATATCGGGATGGTGGGTGGATCAGTGTCCTCTTTAGGTCCTCAGCTGTCTCTATTTATGTGTTTCATAAAGGGGTGGGTATGCTGAATTATCCTAGGCGCACCCCATAGGAAGTCTATTGGCTAAAGTCTGCTCTCTCCCTTGATTGGAGGAGAAAACAGAGTGTCATCATGATGATGCGGTTTATGAGACAGGGAAAACCTCCCCTTTGCCTTTTGCACATAAAATAGTTTGAGGTGGAGGTGGGGGGTCATGTGTGTACCTTATTAAGTCCCAGAGATCCCAGACAAATCTTTGTTTTTGGTTTGGTATTCAAAGTCTCAGGAAGCGAGGGCACTCAAAAGATTAATTCTGCAGATCTATAAAGTCACATGCAATGTCCAGCCTTGCATGTGCGTGAAGGTCCTACCATCATATATAAAAGCCCAATAATTCCATACAATGGCAATTAATAACGCATGCACTTGGTATAGCTATTATGTGTAAGATGGAGCCTAGAGGTTCACATGCTGCCATAACATGCCACTGCAGCTGCAAGTGTCTCAGTTATTCTGTCTAATGCCTGTTAAAGACTCATATGCATGATCTAGTCATCAGGTGTAAGGCACAGCCTCACTAGGCACAGATGAGCCAGTGCATGACTGGAATGTAGGGAATGAGTTATGAAAATAGGTGCTACAATGAAGGCTGAACTCTGGAAAAAATACAGGAAAATAGAAGCTTTTCAGATCAAAATGGTGATCCGCTTCAGACAGGAGGACAGGATGCCCGATGTCTGCAGGGCCTGTGAAATCACAAGGCCGGCTTAGCTCATTTTCTGCAGTGGGGGATCTCTGTGTTGGCTGGTGCATCACAAGTATTTACAACCTGCTGCCTACCAACTTCAAACAACAAAGAGGCAGATAAAAGAAAGAATCTCTGGCCAACGGCGGGCCAAGAGTGGAAAATGGCCTATAGACAAGAGAGCTCCAATGTGCATAACATGAAGAGTTCTGATTCATTTAAAAGGAATATTATAACTTATGCATTTTTCTCAGCAACCATAAGTCGTACTGCCTTAATTTCCTTGGGCCTCATTACGACCCAGGCGGTAAGGGGTTAACGGCAGCGTTAACAGCGCCGACCCTTACCGCCTGAGTACGAGGTCCCTTAGCGCCATGGCGCTTTTAACACCTGCTTTTAGCAGGTGTTAAAATCCATGGCGCTAAGGGACCATGGAGTTAATTACGCCACCGTAATTTACGGTGGCGTAATTAACGCCTACCCCACTCCCATTATGCCCTATGGGGCAAAAATGGGAATGGGGAAGGGTAAATGGGGATTGGGGACTTACCGCCCCGCCAAGGTCGGAATGGGGCGGTAAGTCCGCCAACCACCATGGCGTAAACGTAGTTTACGCCATGGTGGTAAAGTCACGGCCCAGGCGGTAACTTACCGCCTGGGTCGTAATGAGGCCCCTTGTCATTTATTACATAATTTCAAGGCAATTTTGCTGAAATAGGATTCATTCACCTATGAGTTAGGGAATTGTAATGGCCAGCTAAAATGTGTTCCTGGCTGCTCTGAACATGTCCAGAATTATGTCAGAGTTGGCAGACCGGTGCAAGGTAGATTTAGAAATGTGGGGAGTAAGTTTTATGTTCCTAACTACTATGCTTTTTGCATAAAGGGCGGACAGTTGCCACACGCTCGTGCAACATGGTGCGGTGGGCTGCCATTTTATTAAATTCCCCATGATTGGCTGAAGCGAAATATATATATATTATGGCAGTTACTGGTAAATGATGAAGTTTTGCTGCATAACTACTTTTTGCCAAAAAGTTGACATGGAAACAAAAGGGTATTTCAAATGGGTGTTGCCATATATCTGTTCCAGACTCCTAAGCCAATCCTTGGAGAAAGGCTGGATTTGGGAGGAGAGAGAAGGGTAACTGTCCAATCCTGGTTGCGAGAACCGTCACAAGCCACTGCCCATTATTGAGAAAATGATGGTTTCATCAATGGTATATGAAGTGGATGCACTATGAGAGAAGGAGAGAGCTGCTAAAAATTACCATCCTACAGCTGCAAGGAAACACAAAAGGAGATTTATTGAAATTGTGTCTGGGTGAAGCGGTGTAGAGGAGGAGCCAAGTATTTCTACCGGAAGTCCCGTCACCATTCTGCCTATATGTTGGCAGGATAAATTGCGACATGCGCAATACCAGTAATGGTACCTATGTCGCAAAGAGTCCTTGAAACAAGGTATTCATTGAGAAAACCCTATATGATTTATCCCTGAAGAAATGACGGTCTTCTGAAGAAAGTTCCAGAAGAAGTGTGAAGATGAATGAAAGAGAAGACTGCTGATGTCACATGAAGCAGAAATGACGCACCCAGAAGAGATGCCAATGAAGAGATTACATAGATTTTATAGAATTTGATGACGAAGTAAAGAATTGAGCAACATTTTGGGAGCAAAATGAAGATTGCACGCACAGAGAAGAACTGAAGAAAATGTAAAGCTGTTTTATAATGTACAGATGCAGTAATGCAAGTAGACCAAGTAATCATAAGGCTGGCTATATGTAGTGAATAGACTGCAGGCGGTGCCGCCAATATATATATATATATTTGTGTATAGAATCTAGATGTTCCACGGTGCATTTTAGCAAACTTGGACCCTGTGAATAGACGGGTTGAAAGTGTGGCACAGTTGAATAAATCAGCTGATGGTGAAGGAATAGTCGAGAAGGCTTGCCTGGCCCAGTGCCAAGAGTCAGGCCACCAAGAGCCTGGTTATATACTCGAGAAGATACAATGAATGTGAGAAGTGAGCCACAATTACCCCATTAATGTAGAACTAATGTTGTATGAGAGTGGTGAATGATGTTGTCAGATTATTTTGTCCCATATATGTTTTTCATAATGTTTTTATGATTAACAAATAAAGAAATAAAGAACATTGTCTTGCAATTAAAGCTGTGTGATACATAGAGACTTTA
This sequence comes from Ambystoma mexicanum, assembly GCF_040938575.1. NCBI lineage: Eukaryota > Metazoa > Chordata > Amphibia > Caudata > Ambystomatidae > Ambystoma > Ambystoma mexicanum. The sequence goes on along the minus strand of NC_090931.1, from coordinate 1,237,222,855 downwards.
AATTGGTTCAGGTGACTAATCTACTCAATGAGTAAGAAGACCCAGATTATTTAGCCTGTTGTGCAGAAGGGACTGTTCAGAGAGGGGTAGTCAATCTTATAGAAAGTATACTTAGATGTTCTCTTTAAGCCTGTCACAAACCCCAATAGGTTTTTCGTATTTTGCCACATAGTATGGTATCAGTGATGAGGAATTATTAGCATGAAGTTGTGCTTTGTTATGAAATGTTTGAGAACTCTTGAGAGAGAATGATGTGTGGTGGCCGTTGATGCCTGTTGTACTCCCTAATTTAGACAATTGCAAATAAAACAGTTGTGTTTTTGACAAACTTCCTGAGTCGGTCCGATTATTGATGTGTGAGTAAGATCTGCATCCCATCCATCTGAGATACTGTTACCGCGTCTTAAAGGACCTTCGGGTTCATCAGTCTATTGCAGGTGAATCCTAAAGGCTGACTGAGCCCTATGACGAAGGGCTGGGGTCCATCCTTGAGAGTGGAGTGACCAGTCCCCTGCCCTGTGCTGCAAGAGGGTCCCGAAATACAGCTGGCTTTCCTGAACATTAAGTAGAGGGTTTCGATGTAAGTAAAATTGAGCCTTGTGGAACCAAAAGGTGGGGGAATCTGCTTGCCTTAAATCCTTTCCCTTTATAGTGGCTGGGGGAGGGCAAAACTGTGTAGATCCTTAATCTAATTCACTAAAAATATAAATGTAATTAATTCCCATTCAGCAAAACACTCCTGGGTGATTTGTTTGTTAACATTTGAAATTAACAAAGCTCATTCCTAGTGAATGCTGAAAACTATAGCCTGTAATTTATTTGGGCAATCCTGTTTGTCCTGTTGACACCAACTTCTTTAGCAAAAGGAGTGTCTTTGTCCCCACACAAAAAAAATCCCTAAACTGCCCATTTCCCCAACACAGGCATTTATGTGGAGGGGGGTCTGAAATTGCATAGGATTGCATGTTTAAATTGATTTTGTTCATTGACTAGTTGTTTTTATTTCTAGAATTGAAATCGGGATAAAGTAAAGTACTGTGGATTGTGTTTTTTTCCAATCAACTTTTGTGATTCAGTTATGTAAAAAGAAGTAATTGTGAGCCACAAAGAAAGAACTGACATTAAACCGTATATTGTGTGACACTTAGATTGAGGAGTGAAGGAACTCCCTCTGTTGAGGTTGGCCTCTCAATAAACCATTATAGCATGTGGGAACTGCAGAATGTAAATATGGCTCTTCTGCGAACTTGCTTCATGTTCATGGAACCGGTCCTGCACTCTCTGAGCCAGGGATTACATTGGAAATACTTGGGATACAAACTTAGTCCAGCTGATTCCCCAAACCAGGGGGTCTCCAGGTGTGTTAAACTACAATTCCCATCAACCGTAGCCACAATAATCAATGGTGAAGGATCAAGGGAGTTGTATTCTAAAACATTGTTCTAGAAAGTAATCCTTCCACCTGACCGCATAATGTAAAGCAGCAGGTTACATTGCATGTATGATAGGTGGGTGGAGATGAGCTGATTCCATTTCCGCAGCATGGCAGATTTTTGTATTTTCAAAGGCACAGGACTACTGAACAGCTTGGTGAAAACACGCAAAGTCATCAAGTTATTCTTGGCACAAGCCTCTAATTTTGCATTCCTAATTAATCCATTGCAATAATTTCGATTTCATAGGCAAATCTATTATTTGCAGTTCAGAAATACATATTAATGATACACTCCAGCTTAACTGAGACATTGCTCAGTCCAGAAGAGCAATCACACAGCTGAGTGAGGCACATCTAATTGTGATGCCGGCTGCTCTCCGAAAAGAGCTGCTGACATTTTCCAAGAGCAACAGCTGATGCTGATAATGGGATGCAGGTTTATAGCGAGCAGCGGGCCACCTATGTCAGCGCTCCTCTCTTCCCCAGGTCCTTGGCAAGCCATTTTGCTGTATTCAATGGGCTGGATAAACATTTCAGCTGTGTGGAGAGAAGCTCTGACTTCACATTTGGCACAGGAATGGATGTGAGGCTAATTCAGTGGAGTAATTTGTCCAAGCTTCATTAAATTCTTGCTGTGTTTCTGGAATAATGCATTCCCCAACCTTTTCTACTGTGAAATACATTTCAAGAGGTGTTGAACTACATTACCTATGCCATTAGAAGCAAAATAAGGGACTTTTAAACTATTGTAAAGTTCAGAACTCTAAACCAATGGCGTAATTCACATTTGCGTACACACAATTCGAGAAATGGTGCTATATTTTGGAAAATGTATGTTGCAACATTACCAATACTTTCTATGATGCTGTAATGTTGTTTTACAGGCATTAAAAATAGGTTTTGCCGGTGAAATGTATCTTGTCTCGATGTGAACATGTTCAGCTTCCATTAATGCTCAAACGCACAGGTATTTATATGATTACTGTGATGAAACTGATTATGCCATCGCTACTTTCACAGGGGGCGCCTCTACTCATGTGGCCAGGATAAGGCAACCACTTCCTGATCCTGTAGGCGGCTATATGAGGGAGGACCTCGTGGGGGAGGTGACCTTCAGGGGGATGACACAACATCATCAGGTGAGACGCGGTAACCTCGCCAATTAAGGGACCTTAGACCCCCTTGTTACAACCCTAACAACAATCTGTTCCCTAATGCACTCATTGGTTGTACTTATCCTACCATTTCCCTAAAAAGTACTGGCACGAGGATGGGTAGGAGTATCCTGAATGAAGATCCCTTTCCCAGTACTGTGATGAGAAATGTCCCCAATGACTCACAAGGGAGTTATAAGATCAGTACTGTGACGAGGGTCAAGAATGGAGGAATGAGGATCACATGTAAGAAACACATACAGCAGTCCAGTTTTTCCCAAAATCCAAATGGCCAAAGCCTGTATAAAAGTAAGGAAATACTTGGTAAGTATGAGAGAGGCCCTCCCTGGAGGACCTGGTTGCAGGAATTGTTTGCTGCAGAAGAAGGGGCCTTGGACTTCTGTTTAAGAAAAGGGGCAAATGCTTGCACCCCAACAGCTGGTGGAGAACTGGGGAGTGCTGGGGGAACCAAGGAAACCACTGTGGACCCCAGAGAGGGGTAGAACCCCTGAGCACCAGCAGGGTGCCAAAAGGAAGCTGGAAGCTCCCTCACTGTGAGAGGTGCTACCTGGAGAGAGGCTGCCTGGGGAGGCGCTGGCTGGAGATGTCTTGTCCTCTCGGTGCCGACTGAGAGGCAGCTGGACTGGTGCGCGTCTCATTCCTAGCTCCTCACATTACATAGATTTGGAGATCCCGGAATTATTTTAGGTTAATTAGTATAGTTTGAATGATCACACATAGAGTAAACCGATTTATTATCATCTGCATTCCTTGACAACTATTTTGTTTTGTTTTTGGCTCCTAGGTGTCAGAAAGTGACACTAGTTGAATCCATAAACTAATGTTTTGGGTCAGGAGAGGGTCGGATGGCACCACTCTCGGACAGAAGCGTATACCCAGCGCAGGTATTGGCGGCTTAAATTGTAACAAGCCATGGGCAGCATCTGCTTGCTATTACATGTTGCCATTCAGATTTAACAAGTTCAATGTGCTGCAGAACAATGTGCTGCTGTATTTTAAGTTGTGGTATCTAATGGCTTGTCTCATGAACTTGATTAATATCCTGCTAATGGACTGTAAAAGTGTTTTGCTGGTTGAAATCTGTTTCTATGGCGTCTCTTGTTCTCTATATTACCCTTTCGTTCAGTTACAGCGAAAGAAGCATACAGTGAAACACATCACCATGACCCCATGCAAGGAATGTTTGATTATTGATCCCAAAGTTACTGTGGCGCTGTAGATGGGAGGCTATTGAACCAACAATGGTGGCAGGACGGGTAAAATCCTAGCACTGGATACAAACTGATTACTATTAAAGATTCGGCAAATGGATCTAAAAGCATCGGCCAGCATTTGATCTAATAGAAGACAAATGAAAAAGAAAATACATAACCATGAGGCGAAATCAGAAAATAGGCTATTGCTGAACATTTTCTTTTAGTTGCGTCTTGCATTCAAGCCACAAATTAATAGGTAATGTGTTCTTTGCACAGCTAGACTGGCCACCATCTGAGCTAAGGTGAGGCAGATCTAAGGGATCTGTGTAATGTCCCATTCTACCTTTTCTGTTGGCCATAATGAGAGCATGATAGAGTATAGATCTAAGCCGTGTGTGTGTGCATGTGCGTGTGCGCGTGTGCTGGCTTTGCCGTTAACAGCCCATCAGCCTGAGCCGGGGTAGGGCCTAGTGAAGTGAGGGCCTCAGCAAGGGCAGTGAGTCATTCAGGGAAAACCTGTATGTGCACACAGTTATTAATGCTACTAGCACTCGGCACACGTCCTGGTCCGGGTACTGATGGTGTGGGCTTTGAGTGCGACAAGAGAAACGAAAGCAGCAGATCCTTGCACACAGCCCCTCTTCTATGTCAGTGAAGAGAGGGGCTCTAGCCATAGAGAGCATGTTGTGGAAAGTAGCAGGCAGGGGCAGGAAGGCCGTGGCATGGCAAGTGAAGGAATTGCGGGAGGAGTGCACAAGTGGAGCGGAGAATGGAATCAAGGGTGAGCAGGCAGAGCAGGGGAATGTGGCAGTAGGTAAAGCAGGCATGCATAGGATGAAGCTGGCCAACTGCAGAGAATGCAGGCTTTCACGGGCTGCCCCCCACCCCTGCACCCTTCTTTTAAGGAACCTGCCCCATTTTAACCCTAAACTCCCCTTAGTTGGTGTGGGTTCGCTTGCTATGCTTGTTGCTCCAGCATTGACACCCTTCCAATTCAAAAATCCATCAGCGGCCAATGCAAATTATGTTCCATGCAGCCTGCATCACTGGAAAAGCAGTCACAAGATAAACACTACTCTACCTGGCCCAGAAACTCTTCAACTCCGGACGCCAATGCACCACCAGAAGCCACAGCATCACCAGACTGGAAACAAAGACCTGCAAGAGGGAAGAAACTAGCAAACACACTATTTCCTGCTTCACACCCTGCCTCTGAAACAGGTTCTCAACACACAAAAGACTGCCCTCCTCCATCCTATACTTCAGGAAGGACCTGAGGTCTGCACTTGTCAAAAAACATCTTGCCGATCGCTCCACTCAACCAAGCCTTTCCCCCTCCAGGTCTCTAATCTCACCTGATCACCCTCCCCATTCAAGCTACCTCTGCTCCTGCCTAATAATCCCATAAATGTGTTTATATGCGTAGATACATGCACATATTTAGACATAGGTAAATACATACATATTTTCAAACATATATACAACCATAAACTATGATGTGGAGGTTGTCCTAATATCAGACAAAGCAGCCGTCTTTGACACTGTTGGCCATGCAACCCTACACAATCCAGGATTGGATGAGACAGAGCAGTATGATGGCATTTCAGATGTTTAGCAAGCCCAGCCCAGAGGGCTTGCCATCATTTAGGGGACCTCTCTAGGAAATAACAAAAAGGCTGAAAAACAAGCCATGATTTTGTGGACAATACTTCACTTTCATTTCTACCACATGTGAATGTTATTTCAAAGACTGCACATCTTCAACGACATAAGCTCCTCAAAGTCAATCATGTGCTTACCTTGGCACAAAGAAGAACTGGTATGCACCATGGTGCTTTCACAACTGGACTACAGCAACCGCATCTCCATAGGTGTGCCAAAAAAAGATGATGGAGTTGCATCTGGTTGAAAACCAAGCAGCCAGGCTAATCAGTGGCCTAAAAAGCTCTGATCACACCACACCTGCCAAACACTCCCTTCAATGACTGCCAGTGGAGAACTGGATGGATTACACAATGGTATTCATTACTCATAGAACATGTTGGACCCATGGTCCCAAATACCTAAGCAAGCTGGGTAAGCAGTAGAGACTGACCTAGAATCTGAGTTCAGCGATTCCAAGCAATAGTTGCTCACTTTCCTGAAACAAAAAGCAGGAACGTGGTAAAGCTCTGTCCTAACAATCGTCACAGCATGAAATAAACAGACAATGAGACAATCACCTTCATAACCCTGACACTGCACTTGCAGCCCATGCAGGCAGTTTTAGTGACAGAAAGAAGGGCATTAAAGTGATTTTGTTTCGTTTCTTCATTGTCTACACGTTGATTTTTCTCTAAACATTGTAAGCAGCCTTCGATTCACTTCTAAGAGGACACGGAAGGTTAAAGGGGTGGGATCAGCTGCTCCCTCCTTCACTGCATCACAAAAATGTGGATGGCTCAAACCCATCGCCCACACAAAACACCAGACAAGCAAGCCAGCGTCTCCTACACATTCACCTCACGCTGCAATGCACACTAAAACACGCATTTACCAACAGGGCACCCAGGGAATGGAACACCCTGCCTCTTCACATCCGCACTGCACCCTCCATCACCACTTACAGTACAAGTCTCAAAACATTCCTGTTTCCCGAGGGATGTCATTTAGGGGTTGCCAGGGGTCACAACTGTGCCCCTGAGGTCTCCCTTGCTACCCCTGAGGTCTCCCTTGCTACCCCTGTGGTCTCCCTTGCTACTCCTAAAAAAAGAGGGTTTTTTTTATACATTTTTTTTAATGGAATCTCCTGGACTGGGGCTAGCACCATGTGGCTCTTTTTTTCTGGAGTGTCTGGCTTTCATGTTCAGGAATCTTGAACAAACAGTGGGTTCCACAAGTGTACCACTTTGCGCCATGACCCTAAATAAGAAAGAATAGGAATAACAAATAGTTTGTCATTCAGGAATTCTATACAATAATTGTTGGACTCATTAAAGGTTTATTTCAGGCACACTTCAGGGAGTGAGTCAATGATTTAGTCTGTTATTAAAGACCCCAAATTCACAATGCAGACATAAACTTCCAAAAAGGATTTCGCGTAGAATAAGCATCCATTTTGGACTATGTATTTTGCAAGTTGCAGTTATAGCATGTTTTCTTTCCTCTGCTGTTGTTTCTGTTATGATAATCACAAGACATTCCATCTAAGTATCCTCGGTCACTTGACAAAATCCTTGTGCCTAAAAACTTGTGTACAGTGTAGAAATGTTTGACCATAGAACAAGTGGCCCTTGATTTCATTGTGCAACAATGAATGCCTTGTTGTAATGTGTCTATCTTTGCTATCTCCATGGCATGCTGTTCAGGATGTTTGTTTGCATGTATGAGGCAACGAGTGCCCACAGTATGGGATGCCGTATGAGGCCAACCTCTGAGGCCTGAAAAGTAGATCCATGCAGGCTTGATATGTGGCCAACTTTGCACCAGACCTGCAGATGAACTGGCCTGCTGTTATATCTCAGTTACCAGTTTAATGTTATCCACTACAGAGTGTAATCTGCTTTCTGACTTTGAGAACATTCAGACAAGTAATTGCTAATTTTACTATGACCGGTAAGATAGCTATAGCCGGTAAGATAGCTCAGTGGGTTGAGCGCTTGCTGCAGTGATGTGTGTGTGATCGGCAGGTTTCAGGTTTGAATCCCGACAAGGCCAACTCAGCCATTCATCCTTCTGAGGTTGATAAATGAGTACCAACACAGGTTGGGTGATATTGTATGCATATTTATGATATGATATGATATGATATTTTATTTGTATCACGCTCGTACACAAGTGTTTCAGAGCGCAACTAGGCAAGGGAGGGGAAAAGGGGACAACACAACACAGCAACAACAACGATTTTACTAGGCCCAGTGACATTGAGAACGCGCAAGTGCATGGGAATGGGAAAAGGGAAAAAGTGCATGGAAGGGGGAGAGTGGAAAGTGCGGAGCAGAGGAGAGCAGATAAATAATAATAAATAGAAACTGGGGGCAATAAACAGTGGTAGTGCAGCCAGAAAGTGGCAAATGCTGTGTTTAAGGCAGCAGACTGGGTAAGTCTGATAAGTGCAGAAAAAGAAGAAAAATGTGGGGGGGCTGTAACGGTACAGATACAGTCCCCAGTGCAAGGAGTGGCCAGGAGGCAGTGCAGGAGGGTGGCAGGGTGAGCAGGTACCTGGGCCCAGGGGACAGAGGGTGGCCAGGTGCACATTGCCAAGAGAGCAGATCAGCAGGGGAGAGGGGGCTTGAAGGCGGAAGCAAAGAGGAAGGTTCTTCCGGAACCGGAGATGGTTTTCCTCAAGTTTTAGATTGGTAGGGAGGCTGTTCCAGAAGGAGACCCCAGCCGAAGATCGAGATCTACCCCCAGCTCGTTTCTTTGAAAAACAATTGGCCCAAAGAGAGTTAGCGGTAGAGGAGCGAAGAGCTCGAGAGGTGAGGTATTAGCGGAGGCATAGCTGAAGGTATTTTGGACCCAGGCCCCAGAAAGCCTTGTGGACAATGCAGAGGGTTTTGAATTTAATCCTTGCATCCACTGGGAGCCAATGGAGAGATTTCAGGACTGGAGAGGTACGATCCCAGGGCTTGAGGCCAAGGACAAGTCTCGCAGTCCTGTTCTGGATAAGTTGCAGAGGGCGGAGAGTAGAGGCAGGTAGATTTAGAAAGGGGCTGTTACAATAGTCGAACCTAGAGAGAACCAAAGCTTGGGAGACCATGAGCTTCTGAGGGAAGGAGAGGAAAGGCAGAGTACCTCTGAGGAGGTGCAGTCGGAAGTTTGACTTTTTAGAGACCTCAGAGATATGGGCGGAGAAGGAAAGTGTGGAGTCAAAGATGACCCAGAGGTTCTTAGCCTCGCAGGTAGGGGTAGGAAGAGGGCCAAGGGAGGCTGGCCAGAGGGTGAGGGAGAAGGATGGAGATGGTGTGCCGATGAGGAGGATCTTTGTCTTGCTGGCATTCAGACAAAGATCGTTGGTGGCACACCAATCTTGGATGGCAGTAAGGCAGTCAGATATGAGAGAGGGAGAGGAGGTGGCTGAGGGCAGCCGGAAAATGAGTTGAGCGTCATCAGCGTAGCACTGGAAATTTGAGCATAAAATGGCAATGCAGTGGGGGAGAGTTGCCAGGTATTGGTTTAAGAGCCAGGGTGAGAGGTTAGACCCCTGGGGAACCCCACAGGCAGAGAAGAAGATAGATGATAGGAAGGACCCCAGTTGGACCTGGGAGGGTCGATCAGAGAGGAAAGAGGTCAGCCAGGCCAGAGCCTGATCAGTGATGCCCAGGTTATCACATAGACGGTTGAGCAGGATGGTGTGGTTGACCGTGTCGAAGGCAGAAGAGAGATCAGGAAGGATGAGGACAGAGGGAATGTCGGAGTCCAGGTCGGAGAGCAGATCTTTATGGATATTCAGGAGTGCAGTTTCCATGCTTCTGGCCACTCTGAAGCCAGAGTGGTGGTCATGGAAACAGAGTCTGAATGAAGGTTAGGCTGAGAGATGGCCAGCTTTACCAGGAGTTTGCCCAGGAAGGGGGTAATGGAAATTGGGCGATAGTTAGCCGGACAGGAAGGATCAGGTGTGGGTTTCTTGATTTGTTCTATATAACACACTTAAGCACTATAGAATTACACATCATTATCATTTGCCCTTGGACGTCTGCTTGCATTCACAGTAATTTGGTAATATGGGCCTATACACACTGATATTAACGATACACAAGGTGATCCATTCTTGTGTGAAATGTATATCACATTACAGTGATATCGTAACCATATTTGTCGTAGTGTACTTAGGAACAATGCTATGTGACGCCACTTGCTGTTTTGGCAACGGGTGAAAGATCGTATTCCATTGCTTCCTGTGATGTTACTTCGGGGTGGGATCAAATGACATCACTTCCTGTGATATCAGAGGTCAAGGGTCATGTGATGTCACTTCCACTACCCCTGGCATTTCGGTGAAATTACATCCCTGTGTTTCTCCACCCATAACCCCTCCGCCTACATCTCTGTTACCACTTGTCTATCCTAATCTTTCTATCCTATCGGGAAAACATTGTCTATTTTCTGTTTCACCTCCCACCTTTTAAACCTTTGAAATTTGCAGGGTGTTTTGAGACCGTCTGGGCAGTGCCAGCACTGAACAAAAAATCTAATAAATAAAAAAATAAAAAAATGAATGCACACATTTGGCCTCATTACGGGTCTGGCGGTAGCCATGCCGGTGATACCAGTGGGTTGCCGCTGGAGCCGTAATGATTTACCGGCGCCTGACTTCCCGATGCCACAGGAGGATTACAACCCCGGCGGCACGGAAACTCGTGTTGGTAAATTGTAAGTCCTCATTCCCATGGAGTACCATAGGACTCTATGGGAGTGTGGACCACGGAAACACCGTTAATAACGGTGCTGGTGCTCCCATGAAAACTCTGTGGGTGCGTGCCGCCCCGCCTGGGAAGTCTGACCTGCCGGGAAGCACAGCACCCACCTGAAGAGCTGTAGTGTGCCTGTCCGGAAACAACGGTGGTGGTAAGCTTACGGGCACCGTTGTTTCCGGACCGGCATAGTTCTAAGTCCGATTGTGTGCACATCATTTTCCCATTGTGCAGGTGTCAACCATAAGGTGAGAATGCCCGTCCCATCTGTTGGTAATGGTTAATGGGACTGAAGCAGAGCAGTATGGGGCAATGAAGATAAGGAAGCAGCCACTGCTTTCTCTCTCTTCCCACCAGCTCATCACAGGACATCTGGACAGAGTGCCACTTAAGGTTGGAGGATCTGGAGAGGTGAGGGGGAGTTAAGGTGAGAATAGAGGACTCCCCTTGGCCTCTGATGACAGCACCTTGACATGTGAGATTATACCTGGCATATGAGGCTTTAGTTGGCTTCTGATGACGGTCCTGAGCCATTTGAGTTACATTTGGCACATGGCAGCAGCACCTAGACACCTCAGACTATACCTCAGCTACAGTACCTATACCTGACTCATAAGGGCATTATCTGGCATAGGATGTCAGTATGGGGGAATTTGAGAGTGCACTTTACAAATGATAACAGAACCTGGACATGTGAGGTTGTACGTTACAAATGGTGAAATGAATGGCCAATGAGCCATTAAATAGCCTGAGCTGTCTGTACTGGGACATTGGAGGCTTCACCTGTTCATGATGGTAACATCTGGATCTATGAGGATAACGAAGGCACCCAGCTTGCACATGTCCCAATAATATGAACAAATAAAATAAACCCGTCAGGGGAATGAGACCAGGAGATGAGTTGCAAAGATAACTCAATTGCCAGCAAAGAACTGTCCTCCCCGAGAGCGCTCTGCTGAAACATTACACGGGCAGCACATTAACAGGGCACACAGCATCACTGATGACAACATGAATAGGGTGCACATTCTAGCAATGGATTGGCGAGGGGCCTATAGAACAGTTTACACTATAAGGGAAACAAGATGATAATTGGGCGCCGTCTCTTTGTTGCTCTTGGCACACGTGGGTCAGCTGTGCTCATCTCCGTGGTGTGAAGGTTAGGGCGAGGGAGCACACATCTATCTAACTAAACTAAACAACAGGAACTGATAAAACAGAAATAATGGCACACATAAAATCCTGCATGAATAGGGTTACTCAAGTCACATGAGCTAATATATTGGCGTTGTAACCTCTACCCTTTGGATTCCCTTTGATACCGCAGTCTCCTCTGCACCCAGGTGCCCACCCCAAAGGTTTGATCTGCCATCTAACCACAAATCTCGGGAGGATAGCTCAGGGGCAACGTGCTCTCCTTGGAAGCAAGACGACACGGAGCACCACAGGTTGGATCCCGGGGTCCGTGCTTAGAAACCTCTGGGTATTAAGCACGTTATAGATAACCTATTATATCAGATCATATATGCCCCGCTTGGGACCTCATGATATTGGTAGACGTGTGTTGCTTTTTGGGGAGGATATATTACTACACAGGATTAGGGCTGTGGTGGAGGTCCTGGAGTGATTGTTGTGCGGGAGGTTCAGATGGGTATCAGCATGAAAGGAACTGGGGGGTCGAGCTGGCGGGCTTTGGCTTGGTGGGGTGGGGGTTGAGAGGGATGAAGGATCATCTCCATTTTAGTGGAGATTAATGGGCACTTGGGCTTATGACTTGTCACTGTCTTACGCTCTCTGCAGAGCACATTCATTCGTAAATTATACTACGAGATTACAACCAGGCATGGCTGGCTTCCGTGAGAACTGGGCTCACGCAGAGCTGGCAAGGGGGAGGTGATGGTGTGGGCTGGCTGTGTGAGGTGCTGGGAAGGGGAGAGCTGCATTTCTACAGAGAGATGGATTTCCGGGCCTAGTAAAAAAGATGGCGTTGGGCCTAGTTCAAAATGGCTTCTTATGGCAGAGCTGGGGGCTATAGTGTATGTGTTATTTTCTATGGGATGTGATGCAAGAGAATGCTGTGAGGGGTGGCTACTCCTCCCCCCTTGGTTATTACATATGTTATGTTTCTAGAGTGAAGCAAGGGGGGCAAGGATCGTTTCCTTCCCAACAATATACCTGGCATACAATGGTAATATCTGCATATAAGAGGCTTCAATTGGTATAGTAAGAGACCAGCTAGCCATGTAGGACCACATTTAGCTTATGATTCTACCTGGCATGTTAGATTATAACTGTAACTTACCGTCCATATTAAGCTCTTCTAGCAAAGGAAGGGTGCACCCCGGGTCTATTTTTGGCTCTACTTGTGTACCCCCTAGTATGTAATATTAGGTAAAGTGGTCTTTTGCAGCATACGTTTGCCATTTTGTTGGCCTCATGGTATGTAGCTCTGCAAAATAGAGGGTGTAGAGAGGGAGGCAGGCCAGAAATCTGGGTGTTGCGAGTGCAGCACAGAAACACCCCAGTCCTGTGTGCCAGTATAATTTTACATGATTTGTGGTTGGGACATTTGCCTATCGTGGTGGCACCTGTTTTTGCTTTAGGAGCTGTTTGTTATTTTATTAGTGTTTACATGTTGACAAATGCAATGCCAATTGAAGCACCAAACGATGTCACTGCCAATGTTGTCATTGAGTGCATTATGTCACTTCATCTGCCCCTAGCATTTTGATGACATTTTTCCTCTGAGATAAGTCAAACTGTCTCACAAAAACAGAAACACCTGACATGCTGTTAGGGAGCAACCTGTTGCACCATAGCTTCTTGACTTGCATTCAGCCTTAGTTCAAGGTTAACTGTTCTGTCTGACAGGGAGCCATTAGTATAGACTCTCAATGGGACAGGCACATATGCAATGACCTATTCCACCGTGTTGGATCCTACATCTATGCCAGAATCAAAACTAACAACAGGAACGAAAATTAAGCCTTAGCTTAGCTGTTTAAATTCCCCAACTCCCTGATTATTGCTATGTACTAACACCCCCCTTCTCATTGTGTGCTTTAAGGCAGCCAATAAGCCATCTGCGGGATCTTGCAAAACAGCAACAAAATAACAAATCAGTAAGCAGCATCCCCGTCTCTTGAGTTCCTCCACAGGTCTCACTTACTAGTCCCTGGGGATCTAAATTCCAGGTGGCCAGGACATGGCCATCCCTATTGGATCCAGTTCCTGGGGGTGGACCAGTGCGGGAGGATCACCTGCATGGGGGGGTACTCAGGGTGTGGAAGTGGGATGCTGATGGGTGAGATGCGGTATTCCCCTTCAAGAGATGATATGATATTTTATTTATATCGCGCTCATACATGTGTTTCAGAGTGCGACCAAGCAAAGAGTGGGGAACAAGGGAGAACAAAAACAACGATCTTACTAGGCCCAGTGACATTTAGAACGCGCATGTGCATGGAAAGGGGACAAAATGGGGAAAGTGCGTGGATTGGGGAGAAGTGGAAAGTGCGGAACAGAGGAGAGAACAGAATACATAATAAGTGCACTAAATAAATAAAGGCCGTGAAAAATGGAAGTGCAGCCAGCAAGTGGCAAGTGCAACATTAGTCAGGAAGAGTATATCTGATAAATGCAGAAGAAGGACGGGGGACTGTATGGGTACAGATACAGATCGCAGTGCAAGGGGTGGCCCGGAGGCAGTGTGGGAGGGAGGCAGAGTGATCAGGTACCTGGTCCCGAAGGACAGAGGGTGGCCAGGTGCACAGTGACGAGAAAGAAAAACAGATCAGTAGTGGAGAAGGGGGGCAAAGGCAGAAGCGAAGACGAAGGCCTTGAGGTGCTTCCGGAACCGGAGATGGTACTCCTCAAGTGTCAGGGCGGCCGGGACGCTGTTCCAAAGGGCGGCCCCAGCTGAAACAGAGATCTTCATTCTGACACCTTTTCCCCATCCTACCATGTAGGATATTTTTAAGCTCTACCCCACTCCCCCTTTTCCAATATGGACACTGTCTTACGCCGTAACAGACAACGGACTAACACCAGACCCATTTACCTGACATGTTCAAACACACGGGTCAGGAAGAGTCAGGCAATTGTCCATAATCACACACAACTTGTGGCCCTTTACCTTCCGCACAAGGATAAAAGGCGAAGCAGGAGAGCACACTACTAGCAAGGCCGAACGCACAAGGAAACAGCTACACCAATCCGGCAGTTCAAACAGAGGAGAAAGGCGGCGACACATGGAAGGACGATGAAGGGGTAACTGCCCTTGCCCTTTTAAACTCAGACCCGAGAAACCTCAGAAAAAGGAATTGCAAGACCGGGAAGTACAGCTGATGTGTGGAGCGACCAATGTCAACGGTGCACCGGGGCCTCCCTCATTGATAACACAGGTGGGTAGGCATGGTACCTTCCTTGACACCAGAAGCTAGCAAAGCCAGCGAACCCGACACAATCGGTGAGTGGGAGGAAGCTGATAGCGAAAAAAATTGTATTACGCCCAAGGTTGCAAGCAGCAACATTAGATGAAAGCAAGAACTTGAGAACAAAGAACTTGTGTGTTTGAACTTTTGGGAAAGCCTGAGAAGGGCCAGCTGCACAGTGTCAGGTGCTGCAGGAGTGCTCATTCGTAGGACTCTCGCTGGCCCCTTCTTTTTAAACTGCAAGCACCAGAAGGCCCTAGGAAATGGTGGCGTGAGGTGTCAGAATGGTTCTACAAGCATCATGTCAAATCCCTTGTACACTTGAAAGCTTCTGACCCATTTTAAGGGAATTGAATCCTGCATCGTGAGAACATAAAGTAAACTGTATATGTGGTAAATGCTAAGGGAAGGGAAACCAAATGTGAGGGATGCCTGTGAGTTGGGGTGAAAAGTAATACACCTGTGAACACTGTGAAGATGAGAGTGAACTCGGCCGAGGGTTGTCTGCAGTGAGAAGTGGCAAACTGCATTTGGAAGGCCACTGTCCATTTCAGGTTTTGGTTGACCCCAAATACTGCTCATGATTGATACAATCTGATCATTTTTGTTTAAACTATGGTGCCCACTCGCACTACTCACCATCAGGTAGATGTTATCTGATTACTGTTCTTTCTATCTTCTTGATCGTATCTCTTCTTTAATGCCCACATTTTTGTTTGTCTAGATGCACACCTTGTTCATTGCCACCACTCTGGTTCAATTTAAGGAATGTAGTAGGGTGCAAGGTAGAAGAACAAACTTGACACTAGGTTGTATAATCAAGTAGAAAGACAGCAGACTGATTGTATATATTGTATATATTTATATAAAACAAACCTTCTTGAATATAGAACATTGAATATACAAGATATCCCATTGGGGGAAAATCTGTGGATTTTCGAACCAGACGAACTATGGAAGAACTATGGAAGAGACTGATCTCTGGCGAAAATACGAGATGGACCCAAGCCCTGGTAAAATTTATCGAACTTGCATTCGATCTGATAAACTGTAGCAGATCAGAGGCTAAATCCGTAACGGGACTGGAAGCGGTCTAACGCGAGAGGAAAGTAAAAGGCTCTCAAGGTTTCTGACCCGGTGTGCTAGGCAGGGGGGGGACTCTGAACTTTTAGCCCCAAATCTCTACTGTCGGTCTACAACATGTTGAAAAAAAAAAATAAAATTCATGTGTGGCTCTAACGGCAGCACTCTGAAGACGATCAAAACATTTTCTTTTCTTGACAAAACTTAGTTTACTGAGTAAAGTTCAATAAAAAAAAAAAAAAATACAAGATATATAAATTACATTATTGATTGGATCACAATACACATAGGTGTGCAGAGGATGGGAGTGTTCCACAAGTTTGTGGACATCTGCCGTATCTCTTCTTTCACATTCTCTTGACACATCTATATCCTGAACATTGCCAACATGCAGTACCTATAAAACAGTATGTCTGAGTGGCAGTCTCAATCACTCCCATCAGCTCAAAATACAATTACTTGGAAGACAGCAGATGCTTCAGTGTATACTTTTCAAACTATCATTAACTTGAAGGGCGTTTGATAAATCAAAGTCAATTAAACATGTGATATAAATGTCCTTGTTCAGTGTATAATTATTGAATTTTGCAAGGTCTTTGCAAATAAATTGACTCGACCTGTAAAGTGGGTGAGCGCAGTGCATTCATACAGTGTCACCTTTCTCTAAACGCTGTTTATCGGTGCTGGGGGCACTACAGGAAAGTGTACCAGGACGTTTCTGGAGGACTGTGATGTGAAAATGAGTTTCTGACCTAGTTGCACAGAGCGCGACACCTTGGGAGTCATTGTAGAGCAGCACCTGTCTCCTTTAGTGTTCATCTGGAAATCCTAATAGCGAGTAGAACTTCTTAACTAGAACCGAAAGCCTTGAGGGAACATGCTTAGTCAGTGTGGCCTTCAAGTAGATACAGGCTGTCCCTGCAAAGAATTTAACAGTATGACAAGTGATGGCAAAGGTGACCTCTTCTTTCAACAAGCCGCAGGGAAAGGCTCTATATCACTCCTGTGTAGAAGGTCTTTTGGCACATAAACTGGGATGAACTGGAGCATCTGTGCGGCCCAAAGACACTGTAGAAAAGGAGGAGAAATTAAGAAAAGAGCAGTGCAGTACAGCAGGCAGAAGTTAAAACTCTGCTCCTATCAACAATGCAACGTCTGATAGGTTCAAACAGGAAGGTTTTTGCAGTTTTATCGTTTGTAAAACACACAAAAAATAATTGCTCACTTGGAGGGCCAAGTCACCCATCAACTCCCAGTTGGAGGTCTTCTCTTGGCTGCCAGTCCACCCCCTTTGCAGAATGTAAGCAATGGGGGATTCAGGATATATTCGAAATCAACGCTTTCGAATATTCGCAAAAGCCGTCCCTCCCTTACTTTCCACGCTACCAAACTCCTAATCTCCTCACTCATCTTTTCCCGTTTTTTCTACTGCTCCTCTCTACTCTTCGGACTTCCCTCCTCTCAGCTTACCCCTCTCAAATCCATTTACCACTCTGCTATTCGTACCCTTTGTCTCCTTAACCCCGGTGATTCTATCTCCTCTTCGCTCTCTCATCTCGACTGGCTACCTTTCCACCTACAACTAAAATTCCACTTTCTCTGCCTCGTTTTCAAATCCCTCCATGGTCTTGCTCCTCCTTATCTCTCCTCCCTCCTCTCCTTCTACTCCCCCTCCCGCTCTCTCCGCTCCGCTGACCACTTCCTTCTCACTGTACCCCCTTCCCCCTGTGCTTCCTCCCGCTTCCGCTCTTTTCATCTTCTTGCTCCTCTACACTGGAACTCTCTCCCCCTCCCAATCTGCTCCTCCACTACCCTCACCTCATTTCGCACTTCCCTTAAATCCCTTCTCCTTAATTCCCCTCCGTGAAGCCCTCCCTGCCTCTCAACCCCCCCCTGATTTTCCCCTCCCTTTAATTCCTCTCTCCCCCCTATCTTCACTCTCTACCCTTTCCTCTACTTGTATTCAATCCTTCTGTTGGTTCCCCTCAACTCACTAAGTCTCACTTCACTCCCCCACCCTCAGTTAATTGCTCTTTGCACTGTTTTGTGGAATGATTCATGCTGTAATTCTTGCTCACAATGTTAATTGTTGTTATTTCTCTGTATTTGTTGTTACAATGTACAGCGCTTTGGCATAAAGCGCTCTATAAATCAATCAATCAATCAATCAATCAATCAACGTCTGGGCCCAGAAACGGAAAACAAGTTTGGAGTTGAAGACAAATGTAAGTCTAATAACACAGGGTGCAATCAATCGCCTGACTCAGTTTACACACTCAATATGATCACAATGGCCCCCGTTCTGATCATCCTGAAGGAACAAGCTAAAGACTGATGCTACCTATTCACCAGAACACCTGCCTCCTCGCTTCCACCTCACTCCCCATCAACCTCCAAACCCCCTCCTGCTCACCTTTGCCATGCACACCCTTTCAGTGCTGTACACTCTACCTTCCTCTCTCCACTCTCGCTGCCATGGAAATAGTGAAGGGACTACTTTTCAAGTGCCTTTCCATGGTGGCCATATTTGCACAGGTTTGTTTTTCTTCCCTGCATGGATGCTCAAAGCAAGTGTTCTTTCATTAAAGGAATCACCTTTTTAGACACCATTATCACACATGTGTTATACCAGGGTTCCATTTGCGATAATGGCTGCTGCTGGGGGTAACCCAGTCTTTAATGTACCTATACTTTCATTGACGCCCTTCGCGGCCCGCCTGTCAAGTTGGGTAGCAGGACATTACCATTTAGGTAAGCCCCCATCTGTGCCCATTAATGCTAAAGTCTAAGCAGGCTAGGGGCTGCTAGCAGAGAACACTAGGGGATGCCCAACAAACTTCAAATCTGACGTCATTGCAAGAGAGGGAGCCTGAAATGGGCACTTTCCCTAAGGTGGTGTTATGCTGTCAGCTGTGCTTTCACTCACACGTGGCGGTATGCCGTGAAACCAGGCACACGCATATGAAATAAGGAGGCCCACACAGATTGCGACTGGTCTCAACTCCCAACTTTAATCAAACTGCATTTCCACCTTTGTCCCTGTCACTTCCCTTTCTCCAGGTCCCACCCCCATTCTAACCGTGCGTTCCACATAACAATGTGGACTGCATTACAACTGAAAATGACAGGTGGAATAAGTCTGTGCACCAGCCCTAGTCTCTATGAACTTCACTGAGTAACCATGGAAACGACTGGAAGCTGGAAACTTTCTGAGATACAAAGAGTCATCTATTAATCAACTCAGAATGATGGCGTGGACACTGGCATGTGCGGCCAATCTGGGGATTTTCCGCTAATTCTAAAAGTTAGCATGGTGTGGCAGGTATACTTGTTATTTTTCTTTTTACATTTTAAAACAACAGCCTCATGTGACCGTTAATAATTGTAATTACGAGGTAGTCATCAGGGCTGTGTACTAATCGAAACAAGATCACAAGTGAGCCTTAGTATTAGTGTGAGTAGGTGTATTTGAACATATTCACTCCTGTGATCCATAATGCTTTATTTGCTCTCAAACAAAAATCAATGAACACTACTTAAAAAGTCAGAATTTCGAAAAATGCATATTGTCTTTCAAATATTTGATGTAAAATCTAGCATCAAATTATTTTGCAAACTATTTCCCTTCTGACCTGGAAGTAGTTAAACAATGGCCAGAATAACATAAAAAAGTGATTTTCCTGAAAGCCTGGTCGATTCTCGCGCCCACCCTAGCCGACTGATGATGATGAGGTGTAAGGTGCGATCACAACATTTGATTGAAAAAGAAGTGGTGAATTGCTGCTGCCTTTCCAAAAGCCATATTAAGTAAAGGGAAGAATGCAGACAATTACTAGAAACCCCATTACTTCTCGACTATTGATCGGGCCTGGTCACTTCGGGAGATTAGAAATAGAGATTCTGACATTAATTCAATGTATACATAATTCTTAGCAAAGGATTGTTTGCTAAGGTCGTGGTAGCAAGTGCATATGTCCAGGATGTGCAAACTGACAACTCCGTTTGGGCCTCGGGATGTTCTCCTGGCCTTCTCTTCTGCTCTCTGCTTTAACGAAAATACTCGGTTGCAATCTCTTGTCAATCAAGCTTTTTATTGGTAAATTTAAAGCGCTGACTCTTTCACCTTTAATGTTTCTACCCCATCTCTTGATTACCATAGAGACCCTTACCCAATTGCTAGTATTTATTTGTCCACCATAAAGACTGGCCATTCTACTGTTGTTAACAAGAATACATCTCCATGGCATCCTAAATTTAACTCCTGCGTGTTCTGTGGCACTTAACCTCTGGATCATAATACATGTTCTGTGGGATTTCCATGCCATCGTAACTAGGATCCCTTATTCCAAAATACCGTAAGATTGTTTGCCTAAAAGATTTTTAAAGTTGTGAATAAACAAGACGTGGATGCAGGTTTGAGCCCCTTCATAATCAAGGAAGCACCAGCGCACTGAGCGAGCAGTATCATTGGTCACAGTGGCGCACCACTTGGAGAGTATTTCTGCACCGAGAGTATCGATGGAAATCCTGAGGCACATTGTTGACCCCTTTGGGAGAGTAATACTAATACTGCAGCACCAAGTGTAGAGTATTAGAATATTAGTGCGGCGCTTGGATTGCAGGACTCCTCACAAAGCGTATTTGCATCTCAGTTGCTTTCTGTAGTTCCTTGTAACCGCGTGGTCAGTTTTCTGCATCTGTAGATGACCAAACTTTCCTGCTCCTTCCCAATCACTGCCGAGAAAGGGCAGGATTGGAATTTGACACATACCCAAAGTTGCCCCTGGTCATGGGCAAAGAGCTTTATTTATGTTTTGTCATTCATAAATGTGGATTTGTTAAATGTTAAACAACATAATAACCAACTGCGGATGACATACTCACACCTGTAATGTTACGTTTAAATATACCATTGAGC
Source organism: Ambystoma mexicanum (assembly GCF_040938575.1). Lineage (NCBI taxonomy): Eukaryota > Metazoa > Chordata > Amphibia > Caudata > Ambystomatidae > Ambystoma > Ambystoma mexicanum. Next base: position 1,237,202,223 of record NC_090931.1, on the reverse strand, counting down.
ACATGTACATGCGTTTGTGTGCATATACATATTTCACAGATCGCCTTGCGAACGCACCACCCTTCGAAGACAGTTCAATTTTTTTTTGTTTTTTAAAAATATTTTAGGGCCGTCCCTCTCTACCTATCTTGTCTAGATATTGACGTTCCCTCACTAACCCAGGTGTCCTTCATCCCTGGTATGGTCACTAGAGACCCCTATTCTCTAAGACCCTCCAAGTTTCAGGTGATGGCCTAAAGGCAAATGCATTATATATGTCGGAGTCCCTCTGGGAACAATCTAGGTGGTCTTTGCTCAAAGCTTCCCCAAGATTCTGTTGCATAAGGGTGTGTGCCTTTCAGACAATCAGACTCCAGTGCTCTGGTGGTCCTCGCCCTACGTTTTTCTGTCACTCTCCTTTTATCATCCTACTCTCCTTCCTCATACTTCACCCACCATCTCTCCTCTCTCTCCCTGACTCTTCTTCCTCCGACCCTCTGATGATTTTTTTTAATGTATTTATTTTATTGTTTTTTTATAACACGCTTAATACCTGAGTTCGATTTCTAAGCGCAGATCCGTTCGATTTCTAAGCGCAGATCCGGGATTCAAACCTCTGTTGCTCTGTGTGGTCTTGCTTCCAAGACCAGCATGTTGCCCCTTTGCTATCCTCCGTTCATGATCTTCTTTACACTAACTCCACACTCTGATCTTACTCCTCGTATTCTTCTACCCTTCTTTACTACTCTACCCTCTCCACTCTACTTCTACTCTCTCCTCTTCTTTGTTGCTGCCCTCTTCATGCTTCTACAACGCGGCCCTCTCCTTCTACCACTCAGCCCACGCCTCCTCCCAAAGTCATCCTTCTTTCCCTTCCCCAGTTACTTTTTCATTCACTCCCTACCCTTGCAATTCTCACATACTCACCTTAAACGCACACTCAAACCCAAGTACTGCTCACTCCCACCAACAAATACATCACCTTGCGGGCATAATCAGCAATTTGACAAGGAACCAAGATCTACCTAGCCTTTATTGACTTGGCTCACGCCTTTGCCAGTGTGAAGAGGGAGTTACTTTGGCAAAAACTAAAAAAATTGAATTGCCTGACCGGCCTGCTCATGGCACTAAGATAACTTCATACAGATACAGAAATACATATACAACTTGATCAAGTTGGCACCTTATCTGCACTTATAAAGACCTTTCGAGGCGTTAAGCAGGGGTACGAACCGGCGGCTCTCCTCTTTAACCTGTTTACCTCGGAAACCATAGGGAGTGCTCGACCCTTTCCACCAAAAGTTAATGAGAGCCACCTCAGTTGGATGCTATACGTGGACTATTTAGTCCTGCTAGATGTCACTTCAATAGGTCTCTAGTGGAAACTGTGGCAACTAGAAAAGTATGTAGAATGAAACAGGCTAAATATCAACCCCACAAAATCAGAAATTCTAATCATTCAAAGCCTAAAAAGAAGGAGATGCACCATCAAAAAGAAACTCCCGTGGCGACTGGGAAATACATTTTGACTCAAGTAAACCACACCAAATATCGAGAATGTGGATAAACCCCAACATCAACAATGCACCATGGGTTGAAAAAACAAAAGCCAAATGCAAACAACTCACAGCGCAGGCTATGTTAATTAATAAAAAATACTGCAAATTCTCCCTAAAGGCTGTAATTGATTTTTACAACCAAAAAGTTGTTCCAGCATTGATCCATGGAGCCGAATGTGCCCTGGGATGTCCCTGGTCTCTATGGGCAACTCTAGAGAACCATTTCTGGTGATCAGTTCTCTGGCTGCTGAAAGAAACACCAACGGCCTTTATGAGATATGAACTGGGTGATACGTCCATTAAGGCCAGAGTGGTGTGGCGTACGTTAACTCTCTATAGGAAAATGTCCAACCGAGACGGACCGCTTCAATTTAATATATTACACAATCAGACCAGTCACAAAGAGGAAACAATTTTGTGCCAATAGCCTGAACACTGCAGAGAAGTACTGGAAAGTATAAACTCCGACAGAGAAATGCTGGTATTGAACCCGGAATTGGTCAAAAAGAAGCTTTGGCTCCAAGACTGGATTGTGACTACAGAACAGAGACAAAAACACAGAATTGTGAAATATGTTGCTGGCCAAAGTGCTGCAGAAGCTGCTGAGTTCCCTGGAGAGATTTCCCAGTAAACATCACAGAAATCTGCACACTTATTTGCAACCAGGTTACAAACATATGGAAAAACAGCCAGGAACAAGACTCTAAACGCAGATTCTGTTCCAACCCAGAGGAGACATTGAAACATTTAATATTGTACTGTCCTGGATTAAGGTATCTGAGAACCAAACTTTTTAGACCGCTGGTGTAAGAAGGAATTCACAGAGGGGGAGAAGATTGGTGGATACTGTGCTTTCGCGGAATAAACAACAATCTAACTTTTGCTCTGACCGTCTTTCTGGACCAACTCCCGAACCTGTTGAAAACAGAAGATAAAACTGAGGATTGATCTCTGGATAGGATAAAGCTTTTTGAACGTAACTAAGGGTGAAACCCAAAATAGATGAAATTGCGATTTAGATGCTCAGAATTGAACTGCATTTCTATTGATGATGAAAGATTGTGACGATGCATGTTCCTTTAAAGGTTTGTAACAAACTAATAAAAGTAATTATAAAAAATAAAAAATAAACAGCAATTCTCCTCCATGCTCCTCTGCTCCATGTTTCCTCCACCTCGTCTCTCAGTCCTCCTTCTCCTCCCCTGACCCCCCAGGCAACCCACACTTTCCTGCTTCCTATCTCCCTTTTATCCTCACCCTCTCCTTTCATTCACTCTCTGCCTCATCTGGTTCCTTGGGCCAAGCCCGGCATTTCCTTTCCCCAGGGGAGAGCTTACATTCAGAAAAACACTCAAAAAGGGTTTGCAGCCCCCATAGAGGTAAGTGCAAAGTTGCAGATTGAGCAAGCTGTGCTGGATGTTGGGTAACCTGACTTGCGCTCGGTGGCTTTGTGCTGCTGTGGCTCATTCTCCTTTAGTGGTGGGTTTGGCTCAAATACTCTGTGCTGATATCCAAGCCGGGGGGGGGTTACACATGTTTCTTTACTGTGTAATGGTATTTTCTGCCGGTTATCAAGGGTGAAGGAAGCATTATGAGTGTTCCTTCATGGTAGTGGCCCACATTGGTGGGTCCAGTGTGGAAATATTTATTTACTGTGGCATGACATGTTGTACTGGTAAACCCAAGAGGAGTAGGTTCTTCTATGGTAATACTGGCAAATATTGGTGCAGCCTCCTTGGGTATGAATGGGCACAGACAGCATGAAAATGATTTGTTATACTGCCATATATTATGAGGAAAAATATCATGAAAAGGTTGGAAAATGGTCCTGTGCATTTTAGTGACTTGTTGCAGCTATTGATTTTTTACATGTGTTATCTCACAAAACCCACTGCCAACTGTAGTTTTTTACCAAATCTTTTTACAGAAAGTGTGCTGAAAATTCATGATTTAACCCAATATTTTAAAAACGTTATCTGGGTTAAACTCCCCAAAACCCTCCTTGGTTGGTTCCGGCTTCCTCACAATGCTTGGTCGTTTTATTCCATCCCAACGAAAAAGTGAACCAGTTGCCACTGTATCTCACTCCTCTGATCCCTTTACAGGACAGATAAAATCTCATTTTGTGTCTCCTCAATTTTTCATACCTGTTGGACTATACAGTCCAATCCTTTAGTGCAGAACACTGTCCGTATACTGCCAGGGTAAATTGGCCACTGGTCCTGACCTATGGCAAGACTATGTGAAGACTATGTGAAGACTTTACACTGTGTGACGAATCACAGGTATTCATCCCTTCACCCCAAGGGCAAGCCTCCACCTTTGAGGCTAGGGAGGTGATCCCCAGGGGTCGAAGCAAGTGGGACCTCACTGGGAGAGACTCCCGCTTAGGGCACATGGACTCCCGTTCCCTTGAAGAACTCCCTGGACCACATAGCATAGCTGTATACATGGGACTGCCTGCTATGAAGAATAATGTGAAATCTTTATATTTGCCTGAAGGCAATGCTGAAACAAACTAATATGAAAAGGAAAAAGAAAATGTCTCTTTAAGGAGGGACGTATATTTAACTGGGACGAGTAGAAGGAGAACATTTTTGTGCATAGGGGAAGCCCCCTAATATCATCACGTCTAAACGAGGCAGAGCAGAGACAAGCCACAGAGGCTGTGACTTTCAAGAAGCGAATAACACCAGTGTGGGATGCCGGTGGCCCAGCGCATACAACAGAGAAACCAGTGTGAAGTGCGAGAGAGGATCCCTGTACCATGTGTTGTTCTGACCACGACTGTATCATGGCGGGCAAGACGCCCGGATAATGACGCTGAGACCGTCACTGCTGGCAATGCGAGCAGCTCCTATCGCCAGCCTTAGTCAGAGGGGAAGCCAAGAACGGTACACCAGCGAATGTTAGGAACGAGAAGGTAAGGAATGAGAAGCCAGATCAGAAAGAGGGCTAGCCGAGCGAGTGCCGAGCCCTGCAAGGCTCCCCTGCATACACAGAGGTACCAAGGAGAATGGGAAGTGTGCAAGGCCACAGGGGCACAATTATATGCAGGGAGAAACTTGTCCCAGTCATACGGATGAGATACTAAATATAAGCCTGTCAAAAGAGAATTGTAAAAAACTGACAAAGCAAGTAACAGATAACCTGACTGGGGAAATAGAGGAAGAGTGGTATTATATGAAGAGAGAAACTCATCCCAGTCTTAAGCACAAGATACTACCAATAAGACCAGCTATTTGGAGATGTGAAAAACCCATAAAACAGGGATCTAATAATCCTGTGCGGTAAACAGAGAGAGACTGGAAGCAAATACCATGGGGAAATTACGAAATGACTTAAGATGTGAAAATTATAGAAAGCAGAGCATCCAATCATATAATGAAAGATGTGAGATAAGACTGGAAAGTGAATAAGATACAGGAAGAGATACTCCAAGAAAAAGAACCCAGGAGAGCTGAGTTATGATTTGGATAATGTCATACAAAGCCTAGGGAAAGTTGGACCTCAAGAAAATAAGAGATATACAAGAAAAGGCAAGAGTGTGAGAGAGTATCTCAAGGAAAACGGTCATAAACTTAGTATTCAAGAGAGTACATGACCCACAAGTTTTTGGGATGAACTGCAAGTGCTCATGAAGAAGATCTTCAGAGATTATATGGGAAGATAACTTTTAGAAACATACATGCTAAATAGAGACATTTGTGTAACAATTAACAACAGGCAATACAATCAAGACCTGAAGAGAAAGCCGCTGGGAAGTTAGATCAACTAAGAATGGGTCTAGGAGCTCTGGAAGGTTAAGCCTTCAACTTGAAAAACCCTAGATCATCCGAAAATGCAGTTTCAAACCAACTGCGGCAGTGGACACCGTCCGTGGACAGGCCATCATGCTGCACAGTTGCGGTCACATGATGACGTCTGGGGGCATCTGCTTTGTGGCGATGGGTGTCCACGGACATCCATTGAGCAGGAGACACAGGGCGCATGTGCATGGATGTCCACAAATGGGCACGTTGTCCGCGGACTAATTAAATGTGCGTCATTCAGCAACGGACATTTCCGGACATAGCGTGATGTCTGGGGACGCCTCTTGTTTGGACGGACACCCCAAACAGTCATGTAGTCCATGGACTATTAATTGGGGTTTTTAAAAAAAGGAATTCATCACAGAATAATATACAAGATATTTATAATATAAAAGATAAATGTATTCATGAAAGGGATGGAGTATCAGAATATGAAACATAAATGGGAGAATTTGGAATTTCTATAAAATCTAATCAGCAGAGCGAGGGAGAGAGGTTTCATCAAACCGTCTCTGATTGGTATTTTGTAATTTGATGGGGGTGATTGCTGGGGGCAAGAGAAGCAAGTGCAAGCAGGACACTGAATATCAACATTTCTAATAACATGATTTTTAACATAATTTAAAAGTTCCCTAACTCTTACTATGTTCCACCAATTTTGAAGACAAGATCATGATTTCATTGTGTACAGTTGGGGAAAGGGATTGTCTTTCTGATTGTTGGGCTTCTCCATAGTTAATTTGTGGTGTAGTTTCTTCATGTAAACTATGTACTATAAGAAATGATTCTGTCAAGGAGCTCTGTATAAATTACATTATTTGTTTATATTGGAAGATATTAGAGATTTCATCATCACTCTTTTCTTCTTTGGGAACATTTTCTGTTAAAATAAAAAAAATGGATATTTGCTTATAAGTAATATTTTATATAATGAATGGTAATACTAGAGAAATAAATACAGTGTACTTACTATTTGGTAAGAGGTTGTTTTGAAATGAGTCCTAGTGTGTCTGAGACTGTCTGAAGAGTTGTACTGAACTGGTAATACAAGGTGTACTGTTATGGTTTGTGCTTGGTGCATTCCAATATATTGTGTGCTAAATGAAAAAATAATGTTTACAGTTTGAAATGATGAATTGCACAAAAAAGTATATTTGGATGTGGTACATATAAGTCATGTTGTTTTATGTGTACGGTTTTGTTGGTTGTCCCCTGAGCTTCTTGGTTTTATTGATGCTACCTACTGTGTGCCGACTTTTGTACTGTCCGTGGACTCTCCAGCTGCAACATTGGCATTGAGTATGATATAAGAAACTGGTAGCAAATTAAGGCGGTCTGATAAAAACCTATGAAATTCAGTGAAAAATCTTTGTTAAAGGGACCTTATGGTTAAGTTGCACTAATAAATACCTATGCAATTCAGGGAAAAACTTTAAAGGGACGTTATGGTTACAAGTAAAACTGAAACCCCCCAGAAATTCACCTGTTATGGTAAGCTAAGTAACCACCACTCTGAACTGCTAAGACTACCACCCAGGAAATCAAAGATGATGAATAGACATGGTCCTTCTCTCAATCATACCCCCGTCCAGCCAGATCTATGGGAAGACACATCCTTGTGTGGGACAGTGATACATGGCGGTCAGTGGGATGTGAAATGTGTCTTTAATAATCAAAGCACACACTCTCTCAATACATTTTTGCATTTGTCCTGCATTTATAGATTTCTCAGTGTTGCACAGCAATTTTATGCAAATCTGCACCTTATATTTGGTAAACTTTAATCGGCCAATTTATTTACAGGTCACTGCATCACTACTTTCCCATTGGACACAAACCTTTTCCTAGACCACATGACTTTTACTTCTTGTCACCATGACTTGCTTTTTTCCATGTTCTCCAGTAAACATTATACATTTTGCAACTTTGAGAACTGGTTTAAAAGCAGTTTGGGATGATGCAGGCCTTCAGACTTCTTAGCACACTGGGCCCAGAATACAGATAAGCTATCTGGCTTTCTATTAGATTATCCCGCTTTTATCTACTTTTAACTTAATGACACATTTTATTTATAGTGAACCTTTCAACACCACCATTAGAAACTTTATATTCCTACTATTTAAACTACTGAATTACCTCATACTGGCTTCTGTTCAAATGCAGACCTATTTCTGCACACAACACTTCATTTCTGTGTTCTCCGTTTTTCCGAATACTGTGTGTGATTCTGAGATTTGCAGCCAATTGAACTGAGTATCCATTTTAAAAGAATTGATTATCTAATGTACCATCTCTTATGTCAGTGAGCTATATGCTGTACTTATTTAAGCACTGCATATTGCAGATATTTTATTCATAATATATCACTGTAGTATCTATTGAGTATATGTAATATTCTCCATATATAAACATAGTTTGGCCTATCGTCTGTGTTATGTATGTTTGTACTAAATAAGTGTTTACAATGTTCCCTATTTTCAATGTACTTTGTCTTGATTAAGGGCAGATTAACTACTGAAACAGGCAATGATCCTGAATTTTACAATGTTGACCAGGAGAGTGGAGTATTAGCACTAGCTACCATATTTATCTGCCTACCATAAGCGGGTGGTATAGACCTCCTCTACAGTCCCCCTCTGGTCAATATAACCAACCACTACTTAACCTCATACATAGTGTTTACCATCCCCTGCGTGCATGTACCTATGCATCCCTATTCCAATCACCCCCTCAACTCAATGCTCTTCCCAAAATGGGAGGTTTTGAGAAAGACACTTCTAAAGAAAGACTTGTGTCTCTAATAATATTGTATTCTCATAATCAAATGTATTTGTACCCTTTTTTGTCAAAGGTGTGATATTTATTGCCCGTTTTTATTGTTTGTGTATATCTATGCCTCCCCAAAGAATAAAATTGTTTACTTTCATCTTGTTCCTACCCCTGTTAACCAATTAAACATTAATTTACATGCACAACGAGTGACACATGCCACTATGAGAATCAGGAGATATCAATTAAACGACATTTGTATTCCTTGCTGGGTTCCAGCATCTAATATTTTCTGTTCAGTAAACATTTTCATGTGTTTATATTTTCTCTTTTGTCCCATCCCACAATATTTCCTTTTGTCCCTTTCTTATTCTCCAGCCACTTAAAGTTAATTTCCTGGCAGCCAACTTATTTGTCTTCCATCTGCGCATCGTCCACCAAATTCTTTGTTCTTCTTTTATTACAAGTCCACAGACCTTTCATTAGTCAATTTATTAATAATTTTTTCATTTGGCTGCTTTGAAGCAAGTTCAGGGGCCCTTTAGTTCATAGGCCATGCTTAGGAAACATTGTTTTTTTCCAATAAAATACTCGGTCAAAGGGACACTAGATGTTCTGGGGGACACAAGGATAGGGGGGGTCCATAAAGAGGATTGTTTCTTCCTTCTTTTTTCCTTTTAAATCAAATAGCAAATGGATAGCTGGCTCGGTCCCCTTAAACCTCTTTTCATGACAATGAAGTCCTTTATCCCGCTTGTAGGTTTGGTTGCTAAGGTCACACGGAGTGCAGGTGCTCCATGTCTGCCTGAAATATAAAAAAAATGGGTGAGTTTCTTGAAAAATAAGTGTATTTTATCATCAATACTTCCTCTTAAAATCTAAACATTGCTACTTCAATGTTCCTATTTCTCTAAAATGTTACTCCTATCTCCTGAAACACTTGCTACTAAATGTCCTCTTTAATATAATTGAATGGCCGCTTTTTCTCCCTTTCATGCATACCTTAGTGTCACCTATGTTCATCTGTGCTTATGCCTGGGCGTGCCTGTGATGTGGGACCAAAAAGCACACACATATATGTTTGTTTTTACCCTTAATTGCACCACCTTTTTCATGGGTTTACACCTCATTGTGTCTTTCTTAGTGCCATGCTAACTCAAACATCATCTCCAAACTCCTCTTTTAATTGAAAACGGAAACATTTCTACTCTGTTCTTGATAGAGATTTTTACAAGTGGTTGTGTCATTCTTCACATCACTGGGGTTATCCCCTGCTTTATAATCAAAAATAATAAAAGAAAAAACATACAACATAACAAATCCAAAATACCATTAAAAAAGGTCTTTTCTTTAGCTGATTTTCTTATTTCTTCTTGGCGCTTCTGTGGATACAATTTTGTAGTCCTTCTTCTGATGGCATGGGACTGCAGTCTTTTCCTTTTTTTCTGTGTTTATTCTGTTGAGATACAATTAATACTTTTGTCTTTGTCACACTTCCTACCCTCATCTACCTACCCATGACGCTGGGAATACGCACTTGTCCTATTAAGTGCATGCAAGTGTGGCATATATGTGTAAAATGTTTGCCGATCACTTCATTTGTATACATTAATCATATATACATATTCAATACTTTTTATCAGCATAGTCATAAACATGTTACTCCACCTTCTTGTATCCAAAGGTCTTCTCTTCCTTATTCACTCACGTTTTCATTTCCCTCTTCTGACATACTTCCTTGCCTTCTCCTTGTTACAAATTCTATGAAAATAACTGGGTGCATTTTGCTCTTCCTTTTGGTAGTGCACTGACACATCTTAGAGACCTTCCAGTTGTTGCAATCACGTCTATGCTACTTAACACAAGGGTGTGAGGCACCTCCCTGTGCTCATTCACTGTGTATTGGAAAACCATTGAGCAAGGCACCTTTCCTTTTTTTAAATTACTTTTCAATAATGTGCCTATACTTTAACAATGGTTTCTTTCCATTGCTTCAATATGTCTTTCTTTCTCATCTATGTGATTACCCTATGCATGCTTATAACAGATGCCTCATCTATTCCTAATACAAATTCCTATACCGCTTACAATGATATTAAAAAATCATGGGTGCACTGGTGTGTGCTAATACAATGTCTTATGATCAAGTCCTTAAGAAAGAAAGTATCTGGCATAAATCCAAATTAACTAATTCTATTTATAGTGGACCTTTCAACACCACCATCAGAAACTGTATAATCCTACCATTTAAACTGTGGGTAAACACATCTCATACTGGCTTCTGTTCAAATGCACTCCCATTTCTGCACACAATACTTCATTCTGTGTTCTCAGTTTTTCTAAACACTTTGTGGGATTCTGAGATTTGCAGCCATGTGAACTGAGTATCCATTTTAAAAGAACAGATTATCTTGCTAATGTACTATTTCTTATGCCAGGGAGCTATATGCTATATTTATTTAAGCACTACATATTGCAGATATGTTATTCATAATTTACCTCTGTAGTATCTATTGAGCATCTGTAATACCCTCCATATCTAAGCATAGTTTGACCTATTGAATGTGTTATGTATGCATGTACAAAACGTAAGCATAATGTTTTATATCCTGTGCTACCCTAAATAAGTGTGTGCAGTGATCCCTATTTCCTATGTACTTTGCCTTGAATAAGGGCAGCTTAACTACCTAAACAGACAATAAGTCTGATTTTTACAATGTTGACCAGGAGAGTGGAGTATTGGCCCTAGCTACCATATTGATCTGCCTACAATAAGTGGGGGCGAGGAAGATATAAACCTCCTCTACAAGGACATCACAAAAGTCATTGATGAAATCACTGAGGACATCACATAAGAAATTCATTCTTGTGAAAAGTTCCTATAAGGGGTTGTGTTTAAAATATTGGTAGCAACATATCGGGGATGATTGGGAGTGCCCTCACAAAATACTTTATGTATTAAAAAATTTACTCATTTAAAGAAAATGTTATATTGGTGTGTTCTTGTCAATACAGGAACCTAATCATACATACACGTAGACAGTGGCTGCAGCATGCAACATACAAGTAGAATATTTTTAATCAGGTAATTTTGGCTGGCAAAATAATTAATGCTACCTTAAGAGTTTTGAGTAATGTTAAACATGGAAAATATAGCGAATAATTAAAGACTTACTAAATACTTGTGTTAGTACGAACAATACATATGAAGACCCACAATGCATACAATTCATAGGCACATACAAGGAAAGGAAAGTAAGGAAGAACGAAACATCACCAGAAAATGTCCATAACATTAAAGTTCATCATCGTGTACAAAAATGAATTGTGTGTTTGAGGACTGCTCATTGCACTATATATGTGCACCATGAGCTGACAACAAAAGCTAAGGAAACTACTTTACGAACATAGAAGAAGTTTAACATCTAGATATATAGCAACTTTTCCATGTTTATATTCTGACTGTTAGTGAACAAAACCACATGGACTACATATGTCAGTGGAAAAAAGTGGGCCTGAGATGTGATGTCATCAAAGATATTTGTGATGTCATCTTTGTCCTGGATGTTATTCTTAGCAGTGCACAGTGTTGGCGAATTTCTGTTTTTTGTTTTACTTGTAACCATAATGTCCCTTTAAAAAAGTTTTTGAAATATATACATATTTAAATATATAAGTATCCACACTACCAGTCGCAGTGGCCATCAACTGTGGTGTACAAATTCAGCCCCAGAGTGACATAAACTAAATGGCCAACGTTGGCTTCTATGCGAGATGTAAGCTGGCCGATTAAAAAAGAGGCCCATAGGAACATGCAGGCCAGCCTACATGCCTAACAGATAGCTGCGGGCTAGTGAATGTGAAAAGTGGGCCTCACTGAACATCACCAAAATGGAAAGGCACCCAGGTGAAGGAGAATGTGCCTTAGAACTGTAATATTGCTGAATGCGCCCAATGGATTAAAAAAAGACATGCGTTTCTGCAGATGCTGACTTCATGTATAATGGGAAAAGGCAATTTCTTACTGAGAAAGACAAACAGCAGCGTGTTACATTGAATTCTAAGCAAAAAAAGACTGTAAACCATAATTCTAAGTGAAATTGTGCCTGACATCAAAAAGCATAGCCAAGCAACATATTTCATTTGAAACAAAAAAACACTAACTTTCCAACACACAAACTGTAATTATTTAATGGCCTACTTGATTTTAAAATGGACACTAGTTCCCCATGTTAAATAATGGCCTATGTGCGGACAATTCAGAAGGAACACGCATGTCTTTTTAGATTTAAGAAATATATTTACACATGGACAGAAGGCCCAGATGCAATGTAAAATGTTACTTGTAAAATACATTGCTTGTGATTTAAAAAGCCATTTCTTTCAGAATTGGACATGTGGCTTTGCTTTGCAGCTGCCCCCCCTGAACTGTGATATGAACTGGGTCATTTGTGTATGACCCCCGGAGACCTATGGCTGATGTATACAAGAAATGTGCTCTGTTTTCAGTTAAATGCAAAGACATAGAGTGTTTTCAGATCAAAATTGTGGGAGACGGCAGATAAGGAAATACAGACCTGACCTCTTGGACTGTTATGACCCCAATAAACTGGCTCTCAGCTTCAAACAGAGAATTCTAATGGAACTTCAATGACTGTTACATAAACAGCCAACATGGATAAGCAGATCATGTGACTTTAGAGAAACGAAATTGCCTGTGTTGTGAAACTAAGACTTGTGTATTAATGTATTGCTATGGTAGTCCATAGCAATACATTGGACTCAATTTCCTTAATAAAAAGAAAATTGTGCGTCCCATTGAGCACATCCAGGACTCATATTAAAGACCACAAAATGCCTGTCAGTTCTATGTAAAGCTCAACTTCATGTGATGTGTGGAATATGAGTGATCGATAAAAAGGTAATTGTGGCATTTCTATAAATGACCACAATTTGAAATGTGGTGAGGGGATGCAAAGCAACATTAAGGTGTGTTCTGTGAAGTTTGATGTTCATAACTATTTGGGTGTATGAATAAACTGTGAAAAAACGATAGCTCACTCTAGGAAGGCGGTGCCGCGATCAAAGTCATGCCCCAGATCCGGCGGAAATCACTGAATCCAAAACTATTTATATATCATAGTGGTTATCTGTAAATTGAAGAAAGTTGTCACGTTGTGACTTTTAGAGAGGCAAAAATGCAACTTTGGATGTCATTTTAAAAATATGTATTTGTCTTCTCCCCTCATTATTCAAAATCCAGCGCTCCTAAACCCCTGTCAGAGGCAGGACTGTGGGAGGGAGAGGAAAATACCTGCCCAATGTAAGGTGTGGGAATATTCATAATGAGATGGTGTCGGAGGCCTATACGTGGTAAATTCCCTTTGACCCTAGGACAGTCACACACAGAGATAATGAGAGGGAAATCAAAGAAAAGAGGAGATAGATACTTGGACTCTTGCTGAAGACCTTTGCTTGGAAAACCGGGAGCCCTATCTGAGGGAGACAGCCTACAAACCTGACTGGGACCTGCTGAGAATAGCTGAGCTGTCCATACCTGTGGTGTAAGCTGACTCCTACGTGTTCCCAAAAGAGAGTCCTAAATCCTGGCTGGCCTCCTTAGATAATAACACAGATCTCCCATATAAGTAGACATATCCCAATGCTATTTAATGTGTAGGAAAACTACCTGGCTTAATCCTTTTCCTCAATAGTGGCCGGGGGTGGCAGTGTAAACTGTTGACCCTTAGCCCATTTGATTAAAAATAATTCAATTAATTCCCCTATAGAAAGATCACGAAATGATCCATCTTAAAATTTAAAATGAACAAATCTCATCCCCAGTGTACTTTAAAGAACTGTAGCCTATAAAGTAATTGGGTAACTCTATTTTTCCATTCAACCCCAGACTTCATTTAAGGAAAGGGTCTCTTTCCCTAAAACAAAATTCTCTACCATTAACCCTTTCTCCAGACTGGGTTTGTGGACAAAGGGGCCCCCTGGTCCAAAACGAAAATCCTAACAACCTGCATTTGAAAGTGAATCTTCCCAAAACGAATAGTCCAAATCCCTAAAACCCTGACTTTCATTTGAATGTGCTGTGTACCAAACACATTTTCCAATTGATTCAATTTCCCAAACCCTACCTTTCAAATAAAAAGCCAAAAGAAATTCCCAAGCTATTCCCACCCCCTAAACCTTGCTTTCAAACCAAGGTGTGTCGCATGTTACTGATGCCTGGGTGGGGTGCTGGGAGAAAACAGCATTTTTGATAAATAAGTTACGCAAAGTCTGATTCCCCATTTAAAGGATATACACTCACTCCTGAGAGTCGACCATTAATACTCATAGCAGAAAGGTGCGAGACTGCTTTGGGTTAAAGAAGCAACAAATGTGTTGATTTTAAATGACTGTGTGTGTCCAAGCTTTCCAATGTGTTCATATGCGATGTGCACTGCGATTTAAAATTAAACTTGTGTTCATCGAAAATGAAATGTTATTCAGAAATATCTACTAGTGAATGAGAATAAGTAAATTACATATGTGCTGAAGTTATTGTGTTGTGCCACATAGTTGGTGGCTTGTGTTATTGTGGCGTAGCTATTATTAATTCTGTAATTTAAATAAATCAATATATTCATATATTCTTCTATGCACCGGCTGGTTCCTGGCTTACTGATGTCACCGGCGGATTAAGCTGAGTGGTACTATTTAGGTCGGAAATGACCCAAATAAGAATCCGTTTAGCGGTTTGTTCAGTGACACCTTGATTAGGGACAGAAGGAACTCCCCGAGTTGAGAGTGGCCATCCAATAAATTGTTACACATTGGGGGCTTGTGCTGTTAGTTGGCTTGTAATTTTCGACTTGTGACATTTGCATAGACAGCAGACTATTCGTTCTGGTGTAATTTCATTACATAGGCTAGAAAGTTGTGTTTGCATTGTTAAGGTGCTGCTCAGACTTGAACCCCGGCTACCGGGGAGGTGTGTAGGGAACATTTAAGATTGAATAGTACTGATGTAATTGACATTGTGTTGGGAAACTAAGCAGGAACAGGGTGAGATGTTGCCCCTGCATAGATAAACTTTACAAGGCTGCAGAACACTGTTCAAAATGAGAACCATAAAAATCAATGTTGCCAGGAAGCACCCCCTATCCAAAATATTTATTAAAGGTGAATGGTTGGAGAAAGAACATGAAATGTGGCAAGCCAGGATGTTACAGGAGGTTTCTTTTGTAAGCGTAGGCATCTGGCAAGATAATGGTCTGTTGCATTGAGCACTGACAGACATTTATATGACACAAACTACTGGAGATGAACAGACTAAAATGGCTCAGTTCACAGCTTATATGTACTTTCATTTTCCGTTAGTGGAAGAGTGACATCAGAACAGTGTGGCCTGTGTGCATAATCAGACTGTGGAGTTGAATGAAGCCCAGCAAGAACTTAAGCAATTAGAAAATAAAGCACAACAGAGCCAGATTTTAGAGTTAAAACAAGAAAGCATCATTGAGCAACTCAAACATGAGTTAATAACACAGCAACAAGAAAGTTCAGAGCGTGACATGCTTTTTTCTGCACTGCAAGTTTTCCAAGCACACTGCATCACAAGTTAAATGATCACAAAGCTCATAATTGTTTTATTGGAGGACATTATGGCCTTCCAATTACAAATAAAGCAATTGAAAAGTGAAAATAGTCAGTTAATTGTAAAAGGGGTTGAGTCCCAAAGTGATTTTGATCAGATGCACCAAGATATGAACACCTTGAAACAACAGGAAAAACAGCTGAGGAAGAATAAAGACCTGTTAAACCAAGAGAAAAAATGTCCTGTCTCAGCAGGTGCATCAGTTAAAGATGGATGCAGAGACAAGTGAGTCAGGTTCTCAGGAACTGATGGCACTATGCAAAGAAATGCAGAATTAATGGAGCATGTGGGGCAAGCAGGGACTGACCTATTGCAGGCAGCCAGAATACAGAAATGCGCAAGAGGAAGAGATTAGTCTTTTGAAAATAAAACATTCTGAAAATGCATGCACAATGCAGGCCTCACAAAATTTAAATGAGTCCAATCGTGAAGACATCATGGGATTAAAAGATCAATTGATGGCTCAAAGTAAAGTGTTCAAAGCCAATCAAGCACTTGTGCCAGAATTTAAAACTCAGGTCTCAGCATCCAGCCGGACATAGGGGCCGAGTAAACAAGGTGTGAGAGGTTGGCAGATGAAATAGAAAGATATAATAAGGCTTTGAGGCAACCTGACCAGTCAGGGTATGGAAAAGTGCCCTCGGATCAAGGAGCGAAGACATCTCTTCCAGGGACATCATGCCAGTTAACCACCACTATGTATGTCCAGAGTGCAGCTGACCTCATGCATACCACTTATCAAGAACAGGGAAACATGAGGCAGCCTAACTCCCAGGCCTAGTCAAGCTGATACTGAAGGCCAGTCTTTATCATATATTGATGAATATTCATCTCTACAACACAAAAGGGAAGATGGCCAGACCAGTGTGTCCTGGGAAATCAAAAATACTGCGGTGAGTACTTCTGACCATGAAGAATCTTATGAGAAGATCAGGGTGCTGGAGTGGCAGAACATGAATTTACAAAGGGACCATTTAGTCCACGTTGCAGAGAAAGAAGTTCCAAAGCTTCGGCCTATGAAAGCTACAGCCTTCTGAAAGCCTCTGCACAGTCAGTGGAATGAGGGTTTTCACCACCATACCTTGAAGGAGGGATGAAGAGGATGAGTACTATCCTGTACCAGAGGATGACCGCAGGGGAAGTGACCCTGAGAATCCATGGCGACACAGGAGAGAGGAGTCCAGACCCCGTAATTCTGGGAGGCTTACCCACTCTCATAAAGGTAGGAGCACCTAGACGAGAGGGAATGGAGGACACACAGTCACAGCTCTGATCCAGAAGGCAGGTGGACTCAGGTGCAGTGGAAAAGGATGGCTGCCAAACAGAAGAAAGGTTTTGTGAAAGACCCAATATGACCGATCAAGGCCATAAAGAGCTTCTTGACTCCCTACTATGAGAATGCAAAATATTCCTTATGGGAGCACTTAGAGCTTTATGAGAAAATGATGACATCATTTGGAATAAAACATGATGTAAACTGTACAGTATCACTACACATAGTCCACATATAAGGCGGCCATATTGAAACATTTTTATACCCACTGGAACCCACAGGTGGCCCGCAAGGCTGCATATAGCCTTCAGTGTGGGGAAGACCTTAGCGCCTCAGGAGTTTGTGCAGATTTAAAACAAGCATTTGTGCAGACTTCCTGATGTGTGAACACCAACGCAGGGAGTTTGTGACCACCTACTTACAAGCACTCCCTAAATATATTGTGACTCAAATGGTGCAAGACTTCCATGAGCATAGGACCCTGGATTGGGTGATTGAACAGGCCATCAGGATCTAGGTGGTCCAAAAGCCCTCTGAAAGTAAATATAACCCCAAAACCCCTAAAACCTCCAACACACCTGCTATTGCAAATGGGATTCGGGCAGGATACCAGAGAAATTACCCTTCTGACCCTGCCACATATGTAAGCCTGAGATACAAAGGTACACAACCCATATCAGGGTATGCATATACTCCCCTGGCTCAATGGGGTAGGGGGTCCAATCATGTAAGTACCACCCATGAAAACTCCCTCCAAGCTTCCCTCTTGAGAGAAGTATTATTCCACCTCCCAACCTGAACTTTTTCACCAGGTACCCCCCCCAAAACCCGAATTTCCAGAATAATCCTGCTCTCTCTCCCTGCTTCCAGGACAATAGATATCTGCACCCAGGAGAAGGGAGAACTAGGTTGGAAGATTTTAGGGGAAACTTCCAATACCTGAGTTACTCCGGGAGAAGGGACAGTTACCCTTTCCGGGAGCAGCAGAGGTATGACCGGAGACCTCCTTACAACCTAGAAAAAGTTTCCCAACTGGAACGACAGGTCCAGAAACTGACCAATGACATGGGTTGCATGCTGCGTACTCGGTTGAACCCTCAACTGGAACCTGCTTCCCAGAGCATCCCAACAACCCAACACATGGGTCTGATGCCCAAGGGAAAAATGACTGAGGCAAATTCCAATAACCAACAAGTTCCCCAGCAGCGGGCCCAGGTGGAGGGGAGATGCCAAGCCCTGGAGGAAGCTTCTTTTCCAACCAGTCAGAGAAAGCAAAAGAGAACCCACTTTGTGGATGAACTCCTGATCATCCTCTTTGAAGGAGAAGGATCCCTGGAGTATTCAGGTAAGAACATCTTATATTTCAGGGATGGAGGGATCCCTCCAAAAGAAAAATGGGTCCCAAAAGATTTTGATTGAGTAAGTTTGGAGACTGATCCTGGGCAAAAATTCTTAAACCCCAACAATGTGATCCAGATAATAATGGAATAACGGAGGTATCCTTCCCCAGACATGTTCTGGGGACTGTCTCCCAGAAAAGGGGGACAGCAAAGAATCAGGCGCAAAAAGGGGACTTCACAACTCTGTTTCTTAGGTGCAAAATCTTCTTTACAGATTCCTGAACTCCGACACAGAAAACTGCCCAAGATCCCACTGCGTCAGACTTCAATATAAAAATGTTCACCGCCGAACTGGCACATAATTCACATTTTCTTTTCCCCCTTGATGAAAAAGAAGGAAGAATTTATGCTCCGGACAGGGTACTAATGCCAGTGCACTAATTATGTGAATTTTAATGGCACATGCCATGTGATTGAACAATGTTCTGAGAAAGTGGAATTTAATTTCCAGAACAATCAAGTACCAGACATCACTGCCATCTCTATAAGAGAACAAATTGGTGATGGGAACTATTGTCAATTCTTGAAAATCAAACCTCCTCCCAGTCTTAAGTGGCATTCCACACTGGAAGGTGTAAGGAAGGTAAGGTATGAAACAGTAAGACAGACACAAGTGATCACAGTTCAAGGGAATTTATTGAACTTCAATCAGGTTTGAAAAATGCCCATCTAATCCTAAATCTAAAGATGGGAGCAAGCTACGACCATCAAATAATAATAATAAAGCAGTCCCAGTCGAGTCAGTCAAAATAAAAGGGCCTATACTAATAAACCTATTGCCAATCCTTACTTCTAAATACAAATAGTGTGGGAATGCTTGCGTCTTTTATCACATGTATTTCAAACAATGTTCATTCCAGCGCACGCCATACAATGTTGCCGCTTGCAGCCTTGGCTTCAATAAAGAAACGTATTGCATTGGTCTCCCCAACTCACCAACTGTGTTGGTTTCAGAGGTGCTGCTTTGTTCTTGGAGCCAAGGACAGTACCACAGTGGCGGTATGATCCTCCCAGCCTTGATTATTGACCCCGGATATCTCCAACACACAATGCAGTATTCTTGAGCCTGTTTTCATAGTCTTATGCTTTCCAATCTCGAGGGATTGTGAAAGCAATGGTTCCTTCTCGAAAAGGTCAAGAGAACTTCCAACCTTGTGATTCCCTTCTGTTTTGCCATCTTTTTCTCTTGTTAAACTGCCATCTTGGAACTGCTGTTTCCTCGTGTGTTTTGCCTCGCTCCCAGTGTGCTCTTGTGCTCTGCCTTTCATCTGAGTGGGGAAGCTTAATGGAAGTCAGGTGTGTGTCATGGTCAGTAATTGTTTGACCTTGCCTGACCATTGTATTGGGACACGTCTGGTATATGGCTTGGTTGTTAGACCGTTCGTGAGAAAGTGTTCATGTTGTAAAGGGGGTGGAGTTCATAAATGAGGGGAGATGGGTAAAGGTGCTATATGGATGGGGATACCGTGTCACACCATTGGGTGTCCCACTCGCCGAAGACCCCTCACCCAGGTGTTCCTCCCGCACTGGTCCACCCCCAGGAACAGAGATGTCTTTAGGGGAGGGCAAGAGGGGCACTTGCCCAGGGCCCCCCACCTTGAAGGGGGCCCCAAAAAGGCTGCCTGATCTGAAGAAGTAAGATTACATTGTTAACCAGTCTTAAATAGCACACATCAGGATATTTTATGGGGTGCTGCTGAGTCCTTAAACCCATTGCCTTTCTGTTTTGACAAGTACATTCTGCCTTGATCAATTCATCATGTATTGCTCTCTGTGTTCACTGTGGTATACATAGTTTGTGTGTCCCTTACGGCACAACTCTGTAGGATTCTTTCCTTCCTGTGGGAATTCTGTTGATCATGTGCAATAGGCAACAGTGAAATGCATATTGATAAAATGGGTGTGACAATGGTTCAGAGGTTAGCTCAGTGTGTGAAGCACCCATTGCAGAGATATGTGCCCATATGCAAAATTAGAATATCAAATTGCAGCAAGGCTGGCTGAGCCTTTCCTATGTCTGAAGTGTATAAAACTGGATGCATATGTACTTGGTTTTGCAGAACAACATCTGCTGGTATCAGCAATGTACCTGTACCTGATAGGGAATGCTATAAAAACTAACATGTCATCCGTATGGTCAAGGTCTAGAAATTGGTTTGTTCAGATGAGGTGTTGTAAAACCTAGGCAATCGCCTCCAACGATGGCATAAACTGTTAGTCCAAGAGGTGAATAAGTATCCAAATTCAAGACTATGGCATGAAAGCATTCATGCTTGTATCCTGGCTTTCCCAGCAGACGATACAGTGATCCTGGTCAAATCATCTCATATATCTTACATTACTTTGCTGTCTGCTGTGAGGTTTCCCTTCTTACATGCTGGCATCCAGCCCATTACTTGATCTTTATTCTTATGTAGACCATTTGAGTGGAAGGGGTGGTAGACAGTAGAGAGCGGACCAGATGTTGCAGGCCTTTGGCAAGCATATTTCAAGGTCTGCTTTTTTGACACAAACAATTGTTAGCTTTTTGGTAAAAGTCAAAGGTTTTTATGCACATTTATAAATGAAAATGTCACAAGCCATTGTTTTGGAAGTATTTAAAGCTTTAAAATACAAAAGACAAACCCAGATTACATTTGTTAAATCACATCGATTGGTATGCTGGTACTTATATACTTCCCTTGATGATGGAGAGAATGAAGCTAGAACCATTCCCATTTTGCGTAGAACCCTTCTATAATATTTTGTTAAAAATGGTCATGTTTGGTAATGTGATTTGTGTACATTCCAAGTCCATTTTTATAAAATGCGACTGTTTTAGTTAATGGTAATAACTGGAAAGGAAAGTGTTCAAATGCAGAAATTGCAGTATTGGCACAAATCCGAGCTTCACCCCTTCAGCCCTTAACCAATGTGTGATCCTGGGCATCTCATTTAATCTTATATTGCCAGTCCCTAAACCTTTCAAAATTGTCAACCCTTCAGAGTGATTTCCTTCTCATGGTATGATCTTCATAAAAGATGTATTCATGGTTTCACTGGCTATAGGGTTGCTTCCACTTTAATAGTGAGCAAATTTATATTGCACACCACAGGCATTTGTTCCTTTGAATCTAATGGCAACACTATTTGAAAACCATATCCCACTTCTAATCTCAATCTGTCTGGATAAAGACACCTTTCTGGTAGATTCTAATCTGCATCCACTATGCATGCTGAGGTATGTGTAGTGTTTTCCTTCCTTCCAATTGGTCTCCTCTGTCCATGCATGAGAACTTTTGCATTCTGTGAGGCAGCTAATGTGAGTTCTCTGTCTATTATGGGTGACATGTACCTTTTATATATGGTCCTGCATTAATACTACAGGCTGCACACCTTCCTGGATGTTATCAATAACAATTATACTGTATGCACTAAAACAGTAACCTATTCGTAGACTGCTAATGTTGGTCTTCAAATGCTACTTGTTTATAATTCTGATTAGAGCAAGAATGAAGAAGGTAAGGGGACTTAAAGGGAGTGAACGTGCTTATTTTGCTGCAAGACAGCATATCAACCTATAGGTTGTGAGCGCAACGGGTGTGGGTGGGGGGTGCGACCATTATTCTTGATCCCTAAATTAATTTGGTTTGGTGGAGGCGGGCCCCAAAGATGTCTATACCCAGGGCCCCAAAAGTGCTTAAGATGGCCCTGCCCAGGAACTGTATCCAAAAGCGAGGGCTGTGTCCTAGCCACCTGGATGACAGATCCCTGAGGAATAGTGGACGAGACACCTTCCGGTTTCTCACAAAGCGAATACTCTGAAATGTTATACTAGTCCAAAATCAGAGGAAAACCCAAGTGCCATAAGAAAGTATGATGAAAAACCAACTCAGTCTGACCGACATTCAGAAAAAGGGTGAGCAGTTGTTTTCCCCATACAGATAAATGAGGGGGAGGTGCCTTTTCTCATCAGAGTATGCCTGCGTAAGGGAAGAAGTTTCATCAGCAAAGTATTATTTAGGAAACTCCCAAAAGATCAGACCATGGGAAGTAGGTCTGGAAACTTCAAATTCCAAGCAGGTGTATGCTAAAAATGTCCTTTGATTAACTTTGGTGACCCTGTCTCTGGCATTGCAATTCATTTGTTACCCTAACTTTTGTGCGTGTGTCATTATTTATCACATCCATCTCAAGTTCAGTCACTCTGTCATTCTTTCTAGGAACTGGAACGACTATGTAAGGTCTGGGTACCTTTGTAGGTTGCATGTGTACATCATTGGATGGGTGCACGGGAACTTGAACGCTTTGTGCACCAATGAAAAATGCAGTTCTAATCGTCAATGAAAGTAATATGATAATAAATACTATGCATATGTAAATAATACATTTGTAAGTTAGTTTACAGCATTTGTTCCTTGGCCAATATGAATATCTCTCCTCATGAGGGAGGACAACATTACTGCTCTGGTTTCCCATCTCGATCATCTAAGGTAGCAAAACGAACTTTTAATATGTGCTAAACATTGCCACTTTTATCTGGATTCTGCTGTCTCTGTTTGTTGGTTACAGATGCTGGACTGCTAATCCTCTTTGTCTGAATAATACATTGTAGCTTGTCTATGGAAACAGTTCTTTTTCTAAAAACCAAAGTTCCAAATGAGGCAATAAGTTCAGCAAGTCTTTAATTCGAGTGTTCAAAATAGACCAGTTCCCAGTCAATGGGCCTCATTACACGTTAGGCGGTAAGGGTTTACCGGTACCGGTAAGGGCACCGGTACCGGTAAACCCTTAGCGCCTTACTACAAGTTCCCTTTGTGGGACCCAACCTTAACGGCTGGTTTTATCAGCCGTTAAAGTAGGGTGCCGCAAAGGGACCTTGGAGCTAATTACGGTACCACAATTTGCGGTACCGTAATTAGAGCCTTCCCCATTCCCTTTATGCCCAATGGGGAAGTGCCTTGGTGAATGGGGAATTACCACCCCCGCTCCCCATGGAGTAGGGCGTTAATTCCGCCATCCACCAAGGCGGACACAGTAAAATACCGACGGCAACCATGGTGCTAATAGCGCCATGGTTACCGCCTACCATGTAATGAGGCCCAATGTATCTTATCTGTTTTGCTCCAGATGACATGTAGTTCCTTTTTGTCAGCATAAACAAAAGCAAAGTCCTTGGCAACACCTTCACGATCTGTCCCTCGAAGGAAAGTTTACAATCTCCTCCGGTGAATCTGCTGATGATTATAAAATTCGACCTGTATTATGATACCATGCAGGAGCATACTCATCTGTGTAGAGTTTGCTGGGTCTCTAATGAAAGTGAGGACATCAACACTGACATGTCTCCCCACAAGTTCTGGAAAGTCTTCTATCAAGCGAAAAAATACGTTAGTCGCTAGTCTGCTATCTTCTTGTGACAGGGACATTTGTCTTATCATCGCTGTATTCCAGAAGCAAAAGAAACTGCTCTGCAGTCACTTTGAGCAGCCTCCTTATTGTCTTTTCGTTTTCAGGATCTTGAAGAAACTCTGTTATGCTTGTGATTCTTCCCACCAACGATGGGTATGACCTCAATTCTAACTCGAAATAGATCAGAATGTCTTTGGTGAGGTCACTATTGCGTGACAACATGAGTAAGTCCAAATAAGGCTTCTGTATCGAAAGAGTCACGATACTGTATTCTCTTCCAATTTACGTATCTTCGATCAAAATCTGGCATATCTTTTCTTTTCAAGGCTTCAGTGTGCCTCAGTCCAAAGTCCAAAATCAGCAAGCTATTTTTGTGGCTTATAACTGTAATTCTTCTTCTTCACCCTGCAACTAGGATGCACAGAGTATTTGTGTTTTTAATGTCCCTTTTTTCCCTTATTTTGGTCAAAGAAAGTGTCCAAAACTAAGCCACACCTTAAAAATGTTCTTTGTCTCTGCTTTGCTACCTCATGCATCCTTCTTCCTCGTCATGGATCTTGTCTGCACATGCTGTGGTTCTTCCCCGTTGTCTGTAGTCTCTACGCAGTGGGGTGCGGGCAGAAGGTTTTCTCTGATGTATGGCTTGATGTCACCCAGAAAGATCCAAGCTCTTCTTCCATGTAGCTTGACTGCAGAGGGTGTAACGTCCTGCACTCTAAAGGGGCCGTTGACCTCGGCTCGTCCCACTTTTTTCTTGTGTGCTTTTTCACCAGGACCGTGTCCCCAGAGAATATTGGAGGAACACGTAATTTAGAAACTGGATCTGTTGTAGTATCTCCTTCTGTGTTCTGTGCTGCCCTGCACCCTTCTTGTCGTTGCTGCAGCTGTCCTGAAATTACAGTAAGACAAGATGTCATGCAATTCAAGTAGTTTTGCATTTCCAATTCTAACACTTCTCCTGTTGGCTGGGCATCACATCTAGCTCTATTTTGAGGTGCCAATGGCATGTGCATCCTTCTGCTTGTCACGATTTTGTGTGGTGTGAGATGATGGTCAGAACCAGGCTGGTTTCTGAGTGCATGCAGTGCCAGTGGAAGACAATGTAGCCATCCCTTCTTCAGAGAAAGCTTCAACTTGGCTATCCTTTCCTTTAACAAGCTGTTGAGCTTCTCGCATATCCCATTCCCTGGAGGATGATACACTGAAGAAAATTGTGCTTTATACCAAGCAACAAGCTAATCTGTTCAAATACTGCATTAACAAAATGAGGACCATTGTCTGACCTCATGACTTCACACACTCTCCATCTGAGAAACACCTCCCTCACCAAGTATTTTGCTGCACAGGTAGAGTCTGGGTGGGTACATGGACCTGCTTCTATCCATCTAGAGAATGGACACACCACAACAATTAGATACCTGTACCCATTACATACTTGAATCATATTGACATAATCGATATGCAAGTGCTGAAAAGGCCCATTAGGCTTCAGGATAACTCCTCTGATCACACGTAGTGTGTGCCTATCTGTGAACTGCTGGAAGATTATACAGTTCACCATAAAAAATGCAACGTGATCTGCCAAGTTCGAGATGACCCAGTCTTCAGCAATTGTTGCTGCTATATTCTCCTTTGTTATGTGCGCTGGATAGTGTAACTGTTCCAGTGCTATCTTTAATAAAGCTATAGGCATCACCAGTTTACCAGTGCTGTCTTGTCAACACAAGCTCTTGGAGGGCTTTAAAGAACACCCTTGACGCTTCCATAGGTTCCTCTCTTCCTGTGGGGCCTCCCCTTGGAGCTCCACTAACTGAGTTCTTGCCATATTGCTATAGCCTTTAGGCTTGCTTCGTGCAACAGGCATTCTCTCATGCACATCAGTTATTTCCACTTTCATGATTTTTTCGTCTTTGATCGCCACATCTTTGGCTTCAGTGTCTGCTGCTTGATTTCCTTGTGAGATAAAATCTGTCCCCTTCGTGTGGGCAGTGCATTTCACGACCGCTATGCCCACTGGGAGATGTAGTGCCTTAATGAGCATGTCCAATAAGGCTGCGTGTTGCACTGGCGTGCCGTCCACTTGGAGGTAGCCCCTCCTTTTCCAGCATGCTAGGCCTGCGTGCACTGTCGATGTCACATAGGCGGACTCACTGTACACTGTCACTTCCTGGTCTGTGTGATTCTCGAGTGCGAGTATCAACACCAATAATTCTGCAGCTTGTGCTGAATAATGTGAGGTTAATCATGCACTAATAAGTACTCGAAATTCCCCATTTGCCATGTTCTTCATCACAGCGGCGCCTGTATATCTCTGTCCATCATTTTGATCGATCCTCAAAGAACCATCAACGAAGACGATTTCAACTTCAGCCAATGCATTTTCTTTCCCTCTCGGAATCTCATCGTAAAATTCTTCATAGTTCGCGCAATCATGCATTGGCTCTCCTTCAGTGACTGGCTTTGCTATAAACATAGCTGGGTTCACTATTTTGCATCAAACTATTTTAATCATTGGATTTGATATGACCACTTCATAAGCAGAAGCTCTCTGAGATGTCAATGTGCCTTTTGGTTTCTCTAAAATGGCCAATAAAGCGTGCTCATGGAATAACGTCATTGGGCATCCCATTACAATGGTTGTAGCCTTCTCTTTGGCCAATGCCAATGTGGCAGCTAAACTTTGTTCGCACAGGAAGCGACCCCTCATTACTGGGTCTAAATTCCCACTGTAGTATGTAAGGGGCTTGTACCCCAACGTGGTTCTCTGTGTGAGTACTTCTGTCATAACACTTCCATTTGTGTGTGAAAACAGGTGGAATTCCTCGGCATAATTGGGAATCCATAAAACTGGTGCCGTGCAGATGGCCTTTTAGTTCAACAAACCCTTTTTCCATGGTCTCGGTCCACAACATTTTTTCTTTCATTGCCTGTGCTTTCTTCAAGGCTTGTAACAAGGGTCTGGTATAGAAACTGTAGTCAAAGACCCATGCCCTGACATAGTTGCATAATCCAAGAAAACTCTGCATTTGTTTTATCATGTGTAGTTTAGCTGTCTTTGAAATGTCTTCAGCTCTTTCAGGGGTAACCTTTTCCCCCTCATGTGAGATTAGCTGGCCTATATACAGCACTTCTTGTTGACACTATTTTAACTTCTCTTTGTCAACTTTATATCCTTTCCCAGCCAGTATAGTTAATAACTGAATAGAATCGTGTCTGCAATTTTCCTCTGTCGTGCTGCAATTTTGAATGTCATCCACGTATTGCAAGACAACACTCTCTAATGTGATATTGCTTAAGTCCATGTGCAGGACTCTGTTGAAGATCGAAGGAGACTCACAGTACCCTTGAGGCAGCCTTGTGCTTTTCAGACAAACTTGTCAGAACGTAAACAATGTCAAATCTTGTGAGTCGTTGTGCAATGGGATTGAGAAAAATGCATTTTTCAAGTCAATCACTGTGAAATACCTCGTTTCAAAGGGTATATTACATAGGATCATGGACGGGTTAGGGACTAGAGGGAACTCGGCCTCGACTATCTGGTTTATCGGGCCTAGATCTTGCACTAGCCTCCAATACCCCCTTTCCATTTTTTCACTGAGTAAATTGAAGTATTGCATGATGACTGACGTCACTAAGATGCCCTGCTCCATCATGGCAGAAATTGTCTCAAAAATCCCTTCATCTGCTTCCCTAGACATGGGATACTGTGGTGCTTTTGGTAAAATTGCTCCTGGTTTCAATTTAATCTTCACTTCTCCGACTCCTTTCAGTAAGCCTACATCATAGGGGCCTGTAGCCATACTGAGACAGGCACCTTTGCCATGTCGTCCTCAAAATATTCAGGACGTTTTTGTGCCAGCATTCTCTGAGGCACTTCTCTTTTGATCATTTTCCCCAAATAGATGAGATTAACCTCAACTGCCATCTCATCTTAACTTGTTTGTTCTTCAAACAGATCATCATCAACGATGTCAGTCAAGCTGTAACCCTCCCCAATGGTGATTACTGCCCACCATTGTCTGCCTTCATCATCACAACCGTCAAGTAGAGCCATCTCTCCTTGCACTATGGCTGTTTGTATTGTCAAGTGAAACACTTGTCCCTTTTCCTCATGCATAGATATTATTGGTCTGAATAAAAACTCATCTGGGGTTCTCATGGTTTTGTCTGCAAGGTCTGGTAGCCATGACATTAATATGGGCACTCCATAAGCGAATATTTCTGGTTCCAGTGGAATAGCTCTTATAGTCGTTTGTCCTGCGTATGCTCTATTCATTTTCGCATACGTTCAAATAACGCATTCCTGGAGCTGAACATACTATGCCCTTCTCTGTGAACGAGATTGTCATGTTTAACTTTGTCATTAGGTCTCGTCCCAATATATTACCCGGGGCTTGCCTTGAATATAGCAGTGGCACATTCATGTCACATTCTCCTACGGAGACTGGAAGTTCTATTGTAAAAGGAACACGACTTGTTGCTCCTGTGAAGCCGTGAGTATTTATGGGGTTGCCAGACAAAGAAAACTTCCCTTCATGTATACACGAGCGTGTCGCACCTGTGTCAACTAAGAACAAATATTCTTATACAGACATCTACCCTTGGTTCCTCATGAGGGTTCAGTGTCTCTGATAGGATAGAACACATCAGGTCTCCCAGTGAGCTGTCCTAGTCCATTTGTTATCTTCGGAGTGAACAGATTTCTCTGTCAATTGTGGCATTTCTCACTCCTGAATTCAGTATCTGTCCTGTACCTGTTGTTTGTGACAGTTGCATTGGCGACTGTTGAGACTGTCCCTGTGGAACATTTGTCACATTCTGGGGTTGCAAACGTTGCTGTACTCCCGGCACTTGCTGCTGCACTGTGTGATTCTGCACAACTCCATTTCCACCCTGCTGTGAGAACGCAGATGGATTCACCATCCCTCCTCTTTTGGTTGTTTTGCACCATACCTTGACTTCTGCATGTGCTCACTAGATGCTCTGTCATGCCACACGTCCAGCATGTTGGCGGTGGTCTGATTATTTGCCCATTTTGCATACCCTGGTTTTTCATTTTGCATATTTTGAAAACCTCCTTGATTGTTTTGAAAACCTCCCTGATTACTCTGTCATCCTCTTCCTCGAAAGATTCTTCCCCTTGAGTAAAGCCTGTTATTGCTTTAATCAAACTGCCTTTGATTATTGATCTGTTGCGTGTAGATCCATCTGTAATAGTTATCATTGCCCCCTCAATGGCATACTTTGATACTTTTTTCTGCACCAATTTAGCCTCTATACCTTTTCGTGCAGCATCCTTTTTGCAATTCTTTTCTTGCAGCAGCCTGCAATAGTGCGGGATGGTCAACTGTATTTCAGACCATGGCTTAGCCTCAATCCCTAACAATTTCTTGAGCTGCTTCTGTACCTGTTCTGGCAGCCCTTGGCATAATATATGGTAAAACACGGGTATATATTTCCCCCAAGATTCACAAGTTTCCAGCACCCAGGCGTCTTGGAAATTCTGAATGTAAAGCAAAGGATCATTGTACTCCTTCATCTTGAATGTCAGTACAGCTCCATATCAGAAGTGTCCGGGTATAGCACTGGAAGCGCTTTCCATGCCGCGGTTCTACAATTGTTAAACAGTGCTCTGTCATGTGTGGTATTGACTGTAGTCACTCCATGGTAACCTGCCTGTGTCCACACATCGTCAGCTCTTAAAATCCCCAATAGCTAACGTGTTCCCATCTGTCATTTTTTCTAACTCATGTATCCATTTTCCGGTTCCTGATGTCAACATTGGGAGCTTATTTTTCAGGTTTTCTCTGTCCATGTGAGGCCAGGGTATATATTGTGGCCTTGCTCCTCCTTTTTCTAGTAAAGGGAACTGTGACACGTGACACTCCTTTTCCTCTCTCATCATTTTTCTGTCTACCACATGGGTAATATTCCTGCATCGCCATCTACCTGGCAATGTCCTTAGTCTGCTCAAATAGGGTGGTGGAGACACCCCCCTCTCACCGTATGATACTTCTTCATGCCAATCTGATTGTGTGGCTGACTCTGATGTCTTAGGTGCAGACCCACTAGAATCTGACCATCTTACTCCCTTTCCCCTAGGGAAGCGTTTTTTGCGTCTTCTCTCTTCTTCACATTCTTCTCTTTCTGCGTCAGATATTGTCTGTGCCCAACTCATGCAACTTCTCTCATCCTCTCATTTCTGGTTAGAGTCAGCCCATCTAATGACAGCTCTCTATTTCGGCTACTTCAGGAGGCATCCACAGTATTGTACAACTGAGTGCCCCCGAGACGCTCATCCTCTCCTTTCTCTTGGAGTACACTTTCTATCCCCATCTCATCATATATTCTATCGATCGTCTGTCCTAGACATGCCTGGTACTGAATCATAATTAGGGAAGTATTCTTCTAAATCTTTCCAGCCTACTACTGTATCAGGTTTTTTAACCTCTTTTTCCAGATATTCAAGATCCCGTGCTCTCTGTCATCGCTTTCGATTTATGTCGTCATCAAACTCTCTATGCTTCCCTGTATCCTCTCTGACCCTATCTTCTTCTTGTTTACTTGCATCTCTTCATTCATTTGCCCTTTGCATTTCCTCATCCCTTTTGTCTTTTTATTCTCTTCTCCCATATCTTTTGTTGTTCTTCTTTTCTCCTTCTATTCTATCTCGATCATCAGCTGTTCTCTGCTTATGATCGCGTTTTCTCTGCTCTTCTGCCTTTTCCTGTTTTCTGACCTGTTCATCATGATATAATTGCTCTCTCTTCTGTCTATCCTTTTTCTTAGCCCCTTCGTCTTTTGATCGGTTTTCCTTTTCCTTCCTCTCTAATTCATACCGTTCTCCTTTTTGTCTCGTATCCTCAATGCCTTTAACATTGAGTTTCAATAAAATATGACCTCCCATCCATTTGTTCTGTGCAAATGCGATCTCATCAGTCCTATCCTCATCTCCTTTCCATCTCTTTCCTTCTCTTCCCATATCTAGAGATGCACTTGCTTGTGTTTGGTCTCCTTTTTCTTTTTCGTGCCTCTCCTTGTCCTTCGGGACTTTAGAGGTAATATCTCTGTCTCTGTCTTTCTCTGGGCTTTTGTCACTACTTTGCGTAGGTGACTCATATGCTGGGTTGCAATATCCTGTGGCTGCTTTATGTTCCCTCAACGGGTATAATCCTTCATCTTTACTAGCTTCACTTTTAGTTTCAGATGGGGCGGGTGGCGCAGAAGGCTCTTTACCCCCCCTCTGTGCATATATTCATTATCCAATCTAATGGTGGCTCCTCCTCCTCCTTTTTTTGTTGATAAATCTTACAAAGTTCTAAACTAGCTAGGGGCCATGGCATAAACATTTTGTCTGCGGCCCCTTTCACCCATTCTGCACTGTACTGTTTAACCTTAGGGGCATGCTTCGGCAGCTGATTGCACATGTGTGCCAATGGGGTAATGTCTTCCATGCTTAACCTGTTTATATTATCTTTGTATAACACTTTATTATGCTTCACATTTCACAAAGAAGATCAACAATATTGACGAGTACCAATCGTCGCAAGCTCCAATCCCGTTTTCAATAAGAAATTTAACTTTCACTTTTACTTTTGTTATCTACAACCATCAATACATGCCATGCAACATCATATTATCACAATCGTGCAATTTTCATGCTATTTTTAAAGTTTTTACCTTCTGACGTCATAGATAAAAAACATAAAACAGACAAGACAGACTCCGGCCGGCTACACAAATCTCATGCCATCTGCTTCCTCAGATGCATTCTGCCCCTAATTGTATTCCGACATGGAATTTAAGCCCATTTCTATCAGATCGTCTTTAATCGATTCTGGTCTCCTACGTCATCCTATCAATTCAGGACCTTAAAAGATGGCTTCTTCTAGCGCTCTTTAAAACCTAGGAAAATGGGCGTATACTCTCTACCCCGGTCACTCCTGGTATCTCTCTCTGTTGCTCCACCACCCTCGAGTCAATATTTTTCCCTTATATATACATTATACATTTACTCTGATGTTATTTTTGTCCCACCTCCCTCCGTTAGCCTGCCTTTACTTGTTTTAAGGTATGCAACTTTTTGCCAAAGCATTCAGTCTTCACTGTTTGCATGTTTTTCCTCTCCGGACACTCGGGATCACCACCTTCGTTACCGACTTTCTGTGCTGCTCGTCCGATCAGCTGCTCATAGAAGTGGGAAGGGGTTTTTGGGAGAAAGCAAAGGTTCCTTCAGACCTAACCTGCAGGGTTTTTAATTAAACTAGCCACTATCTATGCGGAGCTTCTCATTCTTTCAGCCGGATGGCAAAGGGCTTGTGATATTGCTGAGGACCTGAAGTTATTTATGTCGATGGTCTAATCTTAATCATCTAATCTCTGCTACCAAGTGAACTGGATGGACCCCAGCTGGCCCATTAGACTGGGAGTCTCCAAACAGCCCTTTAATATGAGCAGCAGCACCCTTGAGATAGATGGGGATGCAGATTCGTACTCTTGCACCAAATAATAATGACAACTCAATAGTTTGGCAAAGGGAGTCCATTTAATGACAAGTACAGAAAATGGGGAGTTCAATGAACATCAGCAGCCGCTCGATCTTCCTTCTCGCTTAAACTTCAATTAATTTCAGAATAAACACAATATTTATACCAAAGAATTGTCATCATTGACGAGTTATCTTAAAAACCTAACATGCAACTTGATAGGTTATAGGAAGGTAACTTTAACATAGTGTAGAGGAGGTCCCAAATAAAACCTGCACTCCAGTCGCCCATTTTGAAGTACCAGGAACGTTCACACCGAGATATGTGACGTATGATGAGCAAATAAACCAGCAGAGAGCCGCAGTAGGGCTCTGCCCAGTGCCTATCAGGAAAACAACACCTGTTGAAGTACTGATACCTAGAAAACCATGGACAGTAAGGTATCCATTGAGAAAACCCTACCAGCAAGTAAGACGAAATGAAAATAGCCTAAATACCGTCCCGGAAGAAAACACAAAGGTGTTAATTGAAGACAAATGGTGACGACACGAAGGTCCGGACAGACTTGCAGATAGAAGATAAGACAACCCAAAGATGACACAAGAGGCGAAATGTCATGAATAAGGATATCGTGAACCTAGAAGAAGAGACGATGTTGAAAAATAAAGAAAGCTTAGACTATAAAGCAGGATGAAGTCATTCAACCAGCTAACACCTGTACATATGCTTGAAACCGCAAGAAAGCTAAGAAAACAGTGCAGCTTGCTATGCTTAGTAGAAGATAGACCGCGGCAAGCGCCACCTATACATATCTACCTCAAAGAAGCACATTATGCAAGTGCGAGTCCACTTTTACACAAAAGCAGAATTAACTCAGGTTACTAGAGGTCAAACAGGACATGATTCGTATTCCAGCTAAAACAAGAAGAGATGGCTGAATCGAAACTCTGCAGAGGCAACGTGAGCCAGGAAGAGCCAAGGTCAGACCAATAGAAGGAGCGAACAGTAGCTTCGCGGAATCGAATCTTAAGAACAGAATAGCCTATATCAGGAAGGCCGAGATAAGGAGGCGTAGGCAGGTGGCAAGCCGAATAAGAATTAAATGCACAAATTGAAGGAAACTAGGCAGATTCACAGTGTTAGCAGCACGTGACCATCCGAGCAAGAAGAAGCATGGGATCACACCTACGCCTGGCTGTCGCCCAGACAGAGATATCATAATGTTTCCTGACAAGAAGATACTGTTTCGAGGCCAACCACAGCCAAATAAAGTAATGATTGATTGAAGGGAGGCCGGGTGAATCTTGGGGTTCCCTGCACATGGATGACCATACTGTGTGCTGCTAAGTAAATTGGAGACTTATGCATGGGATAGACCCCCGGCCAACCCAATCACAATCGACCAAATAATCTAGGGTTTTATAGATAGTAGAACCAATGACACGTCTACAAGAGTAATGTTCGAAGGAAGGGCTTAGACGCCCAACTGATAGTGTTTATCCAATCTTCTCACTCCGTTACCATATACAGATATAGTACCTATTGTAAAGTTACCTTTTCCTAACCAATAGACTTGCATGTCAACTTTTGAGTGTTACACGTCAATGATGACGAGTTTTGGGTATAAATATTACTGTTTGTATGAAGTTTGCGGGAGTTGAAGTGAGACAGACTATCGCATCACTGTTGATTTCCATGTTTCCCCATTTTTTGTACTCGTCATTAAACGGACTCCCCTTTGCCAAACCATTGAGTTGTCCTTATTGATTGGTGTTGGAGTAATATACTTGCACCCCCATCCATCTCAAAGGTGCAGCTATCTCATCTTAAAGTACTGTGGAGCAAACCGTGACTCTATGGGCTGGCCGGGGGTCTCTCCAGTACACTTGGTAGCAGAGATTTGATGGTTATCGACTATCGATTATTTGGCTAAAGTAAGACACCTATTGACCGTCGACATAAAGTAACTCTAGGTCTTCGGCAATATTGCAAGTCCTTTGCATTCAGCTGAGTAGACCGTGAAGCTCCCCGTAGAGAATGGTAGCTTAAGCAAGAGTTTGCAGAAATGGCCTGAAGGGACCTGTTTTCCCACACATCCCTTCCTATTCCTACAGGCAGCTGAGCGACCGAAAAACTGAAGGAGGCGGTAACAAAGGCAGTGATCACGAGGGTCCGGAGACGAACCATGCGAATGGTGAGTGAGGCAAAAAATGGAATGCTTTGGCAAATAGTGCATGCCTTAGAACAAGTAAAGGGAAAAGATAACGGAGGGAGGAGGGAAAACAAAATCTAGTTAGAAGTAGAGAAGACTATATATATATATATATATATATATATATATATATATATATAAAGACTAGAGAGTAATAAAAGATAAGAGAGAGGTTACCGGGTAGACACCAGAGAAGAGAGTGGATTTGCCTTATCCCTGAGCTTTAATATAGCGGCTAAAAGAAACATGTACCCAGAGTCCCACATAATGGGGAACGACTACGCTACCACAATGTTCAAAGACCTTGTGAAAGGGGTACGTTTACACTCCATGAAGGGGTAATTATTAGAGGCAGAGATATTTGTTTCCAGCTGGTGTCCGTCTAGTCTGTTAAGTGTCTGTCTTACATGTTTCTCTGTTGTGACGTCACACATATGTATTGAACATTTTTGAGAAAACTGATTTAAAAATGTCATGCGATTTGATAGCTGAGACAGAATCGCACATGAATTGATGTTATTTGAACAAATCGGTAGTATAATATTTTTGTGGAAAATTTGGGTTGGAACTTTTGATATTTGGTGCTCGCTCTATTTGTTAGAAGCTGTTTAAACCACACAAAAGCATTGACAAGTGTTATATAAGAGGAAAGGGAACAGATTTGAGCATGGAGACATAACTCCATTGGCACACTTATGCAAGCAATTGCCAAAATACTCACCCAAATTAAAGGAATATAGTACCGAGTGGGTTAAGGGTACCGCCCACAAGAAGTTTATGCCATGGCCACAAAATGGGTCTTTATCCAAAACTGTTTTACAGCATATGACGACATATTTACATGCCACATATACAGGTAAGAAGTTAGAAAAACGCCTTGCTATTCTCGAGTTGTGGAAAATGTATGAACAGGCAAAGGAGGAAGAGCCGCCAACAGATTGGATACTTAATGTATGCACAGAGGTGGGTGAGACGCCTACCACGCCACCTGGCCCACCACGAAACGAAAATCAAAGAAAGTAAGGACGAGGGATTATACCCATTAAGGGAATTTAAAGCAGCCACGGGGTACAGGAACCCCACGTATGAGTCACCTACACATAGTAGTGACGAGAATCAAGGGAAAGATAAGGACAAGAATATTACCTGCGCAGTCCCAAGGGACAAGGGGAGACGCGATGACGATTGGAAAGATCAGGCACAGACAAGTGCATCTCTTGACAAGGAGAGAGAAGGGAAGCGATGGAAGGGAAGCGAAGACAGAACTGGTGAGATAGCATTCACAAAAGACAAATGGAATGGAGGACAAATTTTATTGACACTCGATGGGAAAGGCATTGATGACTTGTAACAAAAGGAGAGGTCAGATGAGACACTGCTGAAGGGGAAAGAAAAGGAGTTAAGAGACGAAAGGATAAGAAGGAAAGACAGACAAAGGCGAGAACAGCTATATCGTAAAGGCCAGGAAAAACAGCTTGATTGCAACACAAGAGCAGCCAACGATCCAGACAGACAGAATCAGCAAAAGTTAGAAGAAGAGCAAAGGATACATGAGAAAAGAATAAGGAGACAAAGAGATGAGGAAATTCAAAGGGCAAATGAACGAAGAAATGAAAAGAGAAAGGAAGAAGATAGGGTCAGTGAAGAGGCGAGGAAATGCAAAGAATTTGATGACAACGTAGACCGTAAGCAAAGACACAGAGTTCGCGATCTTGAATATCTGGGGAGAGAGGTTAAAAAACCCGCTCCAGTAGTAGATTGGGAAGACATCAAAGAATTATTTCCTGCGTACGATTCAGTACCAGGCACATCCAGGACAGATATTGATGATGACTCCGACACCAGAAACATCGGCGAAATGATCAATAGAATATATGATGACATGGGGCTAGAACAAACGCCCCAAGGAGAGGGGGAAGACGAGCGCCTGGAAAGCACTCAGTTGTATGACACTGAGGATGTCACCCGAAGTAGTGGGAATAGGGAACTATCCCTAGATAGATTAGAAATCAGTAGAAACAATAAAGACACAAGAAGTTGCGTGAATTGTGGACAGACAATGGGTCTCATTACGAGGCTGGCTGTAAGGGGTTAGCGGCGCCGGTAAGGATGCTGGCACCGTTAACCCCTTACCACTGCATTACGAGGTCCCTTAGCGGGTCCCACTAAGGCCAGCTGGTAAAACCAGCCATCCTTAGCGGGAGCCGCTAAGGGACCAGGGAGCTAATAACGGGCCCGTTATTAACAGGCCTATTATTAGCTCCCTCCCCATTCCCATTGATCCTTATGGGGGCTCGAATGGGAATGGGGATGGGTATTTTGAATGGGGATGTACCGGGTCCTCCAAGGTTGGAATGACCCGGAAAGTCCCCATTCAAGGAACCCAGACCCGGACACGAGTTTGGAGGCAGCCATGGCGCTTATAGCACCATGGGTACCTCCAAACTCGTAATGACCCCCAATGTCCGACTTCGAAAGGGAAGAGCGAGAAGAAAACGAAGAAGGGAAAAGGAAATAAGATGGTCAGATGCTAGTGAGTCTGCACTAAGAGCGTCAGAGTCCGCCACGCAGCCTGACCAATATGAAGAAGTATCTCATGGTCAGAGGGGGGTGTCTTTGCCACCCTATGTAAATAGACTAAGGACATTGCCAGGTAGACGGTGATGTGGGAATATTACCCCTGCTCGATAAGGGGGGAATAAGACCACAGTATATTCCATGGCCACACATGGATCGTGAACATTTGAAAAACAAGCTTCCAACGCTGACATTTGGGAGCCGGAAAATGGATACATGAGTTAGAAAAAATGACAGGAGGCAACACGCTAGCTATCGGGGACATCAAAGGTCTCCTGATTGCCATACTTGGTGAGAGAGCAGACGATGTGTGGGCACGAGCAGGCTACCCTGGTGTAACCACAATTAATACCTCGCATGACGGAGCTCCATTTAACAATTGTAGAGCCGCAGTATGGAAAGCGCTATGAGTACTTTACCCAGATACGTCTGATATGGGAGGTATAATGACTCGAAAAATGAAGGCGTCAGAAGATCTGTTGATTTATATACAGAATTTCCAAGATGCGTGGGTGCTCGAAACGCATGAATCTTGGACAAAATCTATACCCGTGTTTTACCATATACTGTGCCAAGGGCTGCCAGAGCCGGTTCAAAAACAACTCAAGAAATTGGTCAGCATCGAAGCCAAACCTTGGGCAGAAATACAGTTCACCATCGCACATTATTGTACACTGTTGAAAGAAAAGAATCGCAAAAAGGAAATGACTCGTAAGGGTGAAAAAGCGAAGTTGTTGCAAAAGAAATTGTCGAAATATGCTCTTGAGGGAGCCATGATAACTAGCACAGCTGAATCAGACATGCAGCAGGTGGCTAATCCACCGCAAAATAATAAGGGAAATATGGGATTCTATCCCAGGGGAAGAGGATTTAGGGGACGAGGATGGCAGAGCAATCAGGGAGGTTTCGAAAATACTCAAAGAGGCTTTCAAAATATGCAAAATGGTAACCAAGATATGTCAAATGGGCAAATGATCAGACCACCGCCAGTTTGTTGGCTGTGTGGAATGACAGGGCATTTGGCGTGCACATGCAGAAGTCGAGGCATGATGCAGAACGGCCAAGGACCAGGAGCAGGCATGACAAATCCACCAGCAGGTTTGCAGCAGGGTGGTGCACAGAATCACACGGTGCAACAACAAGCACAAGGAGCGCAGCAAGGAGTGCAACCACAAAGCATGGGGAATTTTCCACAAGGACAATCCCAACAGGCACCGCTGCAACTATCACAGACCATGAACCCTGGAATGGGAGGTAACAATGGGAATGGGGGAAATCCACCAGCACACAGTGGGCCGAATTTATATATAAACTAGGACAGCTCACTGGGAACCCTGATGTGTTCTATCTTATCATTGACACCAGACCCTCACAGGGAACCCAGGGTGGATGTCGTTATAGGGGATAAAGAATATTCCTTCCTAGTTGACACGGGTGTGACACACTCGTGCATACGTGAAGGCAAGTGTTCCTTGTCCGGCGAGGCCATAGATACTCAGAGTTTTACAGGAGCGACCAGTCGAGTTCCCTTTACAAAGGCACTTCCAGTCTCTATAAGAGATTGCGAAATGAATGTACCTCTACTATATTCTCGACAGACCACAGTAAATATTTGGGTCGAGACTTAATGACAAAGGTGAACATGACAATCACGTTCACGGAGGAGGACATAGTATGCTCCACTCCAGGAATGCACTATTCAAATGTATGCAAAATGGTTAGAGCATACTCAGGACACATAGCCATGAGGGCCATACCATAAGAGCCACAAATCTTCGCATATGGCATGCGTGTGCTTATGGCAGGATTGCCAGGTCTTGCAGACAAGATCATGAGAACCCCTGATGAGTTTTTATTCAGACCAAGAATACCTATGCATGAGGAGAAGGGACAAGCATTTCACTTGATGATACACACGGCAGCAATACGAGGGAAAGTGGTCTTGGTTGATGGTTACGATGATGAGGGCAGACAATGGTGCACAATAATTGCCATTGAAGAAGGATATCGAGTGACTGACATCACCAATGACAATCTGTTTGAAGAACTAGCAGAAATGGGAGAGACAATGGTGGAAGTGAGTCACACCTTTTGAGTAAAGATGATTAAAAGAGAAGTACCTCAGAGAATGATGTTGGCACTAAAACGTCCTGAATATTTTGATGACGATATAGTTAACGTGCCTATCTCAGTGTGGACTACTGGACCCTATGACGTGGGTCTCTTGAAGGGGTTTGGAGAAGTAAGGATTAAACTGAAACCAGGAGCAATTCTACCAAGAGCCTGACAATATCCCATGTCCAGAGAGGCGGATGTGGGAATTTTCAAGACAATTTCCGCCATGATGGACTAGGGCATCTTAGTGACATCAGAGTCACCATGTAATACGTCAGGGTATCCTGTCAAAAAATCAAAGGGAGGTTCTTGGCGTTTAATTCAGGATTTACGCTCAATAAATGATATTGTTGAGACAGAGTTCCCTCTAGTCCCTAGCCCGTCTACAATACTATGCAATATACCCGTTGAGGCAAAATATTTCATGGTGATTGACTTGAAAAATGTATTTTTCTCAATCCCGTTGCACCGAGACTCACAAGATCTGATGTCATTCACGTTCAGACAAATGCATCTGAAAAGTATGAAGCTGCTACAGGGGTACTGTGAGTCTCATTCTATTTTCAACAGAGTCCTGCAGATGGACTTAAGCAATATTGCATTAAAAAGTGTCATCCTGCAGTATGTGGATGACATCTTAATCGGCAGCACAACAGAAGAGCAATGCAGGCACGATTCTATTCAGCTACTGACTATACTGGCTGAGAAAGGATATAAGGTTGACAAGGAAAAGTTACAATATTGTCAACAGGAAGTACTGTACATAGGCCAGCTGATCTCACATGAAGGAAAGAAAGTGACCCCAGAAAGGGCTGAAGCCATATTGAACACAGCTAAGCCACACACGATAAAGCAGATGCAGAGCTTTCTAGGCCTATGCAACTATGTCAGGGGATGGGTATTCGACTACAGCTCTTACACTAAGCCTTTACTTCAGGCCCTAAAGAAGGCCCAAGTGACGAAAGAAAAGATTGAATGGTCTGAGGCCATGGAGAAAGGATTTGATGAACTCAAAATAACTATTTTCACTGCTATAGTTCTAGGGATCCCCAATTATGCAGAGGAATTTTACCTGTTTTCACACACAAATGGCAGCGTCATGATGGCAGTACTCGCTCAAAGAACCTTGTGGGGGTACAAGCCACTGGCTTATTACAGCGGCAATCTGGACCCAGTAATGAGAGGCCACTTCCCATGCGAACAAAGTCTAGCTGCTGCAGCGTTCGCCATAGAGAAGGCGACAAGCATTGTAATGGGATGCTCAATGACATTGTACGTCGAGCACTCGCTGTTTGCTATTTTAGAGAAACCGAAAGGCACATTGACATCTCAGAGAGCTTCTGCTTATGAAGTGATCATATCGAATCCCTCCATAAAAATAGGCTGATGTAAAATAGTGAACCCAGCTAAGT
Source organism: Ambystoma mexicanum (assembly GCF_040938575.1). NCBI lineage: Eukaryota > Metazoa > Chordata > Amphibia > Caudata > Ambystomatidae > Ambystoma > Ambystoma mexicanum. The sequence goes on along the minus strand of NC_090931.1, from coordinate 1,237,161,587 downwards.
TTATAGCAGAGCCAGTCACTGAGAGCCGATACATGACTGTGCAAATTACAAAGAATTCTATGATAAAATCCCCAGGGTGAAAGAAAATGCCTTGGCAGGAGGAGAGAATGTCTTTATTGATGGGTCTTCAAGGATCGATCAAAATGACTGACAAAGATATACAGGCGTCACTGTAATGAAACACATAGCAAATGGAGAATTTCGAGTACTTGTTAGTGCGCGAATACCATCTCATTACTCAGCACAGGCTGCAGAATTATTAGCATTGATACTCGCCATTGAGAACCACGCAGACCAGGAAGTAATGGTGTACAGTGCCGCTGCCTATGTTACGTGAACAGTGCATGCAGGACTGGCACGCTGGAAAAGGAGGAGCTACCACCGAGCAGACGGTACGCCAGTGCAGCATGCAGCCTTATTGGACAGGCTGATTAAGGACCCACAGCTCCCAGTGGGCATAGCGGTCGTGAAATGCGCCACCCACACGAAAGGGACAGATTTTATCTCACGAGGAAACCAAACAGCAGACACGGAAGCCAAGCGTATGGCATCCAAAGTGAGACGATTATGGAAGTTGAGGTCGCCTGTACCAATGAAAGAATGTTGGTTGCACAAACAACACCTGAAGCCTATAACAGTCATGGGCAAACGCAGCTAATGGAACTGCAAGGGGAGGCACCACAGGAAGAGAAAAACCTGTAGAAACGTCGAGGGTGTCCTCTGACAGCCTATGGCGACAAGACAGCACTGTTAAACCAGTAATGCCTGTAGCCCTACTAAATATAGCGCTGGAGCAGTTACATTACCCGGCGCATATGACAACGGAGAATCTAACAGCAACGCTCGCAGAAGACTGGTTCATACCGAATTTAGCTGAGCATGTTGCATTCTTTATGGTGAACTGCATAATCTGTCAGCAATTCACCGCTGGGCACACATTAAAAGTTATGAGAGGAGTCATCCCCAGGCCAAATGGGCCTTTTCAGCACTTGCATGTCGATTACATCGACATGATTCAAGTATGCAACGGGTACTGATACTTAATTGTTGTGGTGTGTCCATTTTCTAGATGGCAGGTCCATGTACACACCCAAACACTACCTGTGTTTGGGTGTGTACACTTTTAGTGAGGGAAGTGTTCCCAAGGTGGGGGTATGCGAAGCCATGAGATCAGATAATGACCCTCACTTTGTTAATGCTTATTTGAACAGATTAACTTGCTGCTTGGTATAAAGCACAAGTTCTCGTTGGCTTATCATCCACAAGGTAATGGATTCTGTGAGAAGCTCAACTGCTTGTTGAAGGAGAGAATATCCAAGTTGAAGCTTACACTGAGGAAGGGATGGTTGCACTGCCTTCCACTGGCACTGTATGCACTTTGGAACCAACCAGGCTCCGACCATCATCTTACGCCACAGGAAGAAGAATGAGAACTCCCCTAACACCCTGAGATAGAGCTAGATGTGATGCCCAGTCATCTAGGATGTTTTAGGGTCTGAAATGCAAAACTATCTGAACTGCATGACATCTTGCCTTACTGTAATTTCAGACCAGCTGCAGCGACGATGAAAAGGGTGCAGCGCACCACAAAACACAGAAGGAGACACTGCAACAGACCCAGTTCAAGGTCTATGTGTTCCACTTGTCTTCCCTGGAGACGCCGTCCTTGTGAAAAACCATGCAAAGAAGAGGTGGAATGAGCCAAGATTCAACGGTCCTTTTATCGTAGAGGACTGCACTCCGTCTGCTGTGAAGCTACAGGGCAGGAGAGCATGGATTTTTCTCAGTGATATCAAACCCTACATCAGAAAAGGCCCCCTGCCTGCAGCCCAACAAGAGGAATCAACGAGCGACGGGGAAGAACCACAGCATGTGCAGACGAGATCCATTTCGAGGAAGAAGGACGCATGACCAGCAAAACAAAGACAAGGAACTTTTTGCAAGTTGTGGCTTAATTTGGACAATTCCTCTAAGCAAAAAAGGGGATAAAGACATAAAAACGGACACCCTGTGCATCCTAGTTGCAGGGTGAAGAAGAAAAGTGCGCGTATAAGACACAACATATTCTGTTGATTTGAAATTTGGACTGAGGTACACTTAAGCCTTGATGAGAAAAAGACTAAATTTTGACCGAGGATATTTACATTGGAAACAAACACAGTATCCCGATTCATTCAGTATCAAGACCTTATTCTGAATCACTTATGGTGTCCCACAGTAGAGACATCACAAAGGACCTACTAACCTATTTCGACTTAGTACTGAGGTCATACCCGTCACTGGTAGGGAGGCTCACCAGTGTCACAGACTTTTTACAAGATCCTGAAAACGAAAAGACAATAAGACAACTCCTCACTGTCATTGCCGAACAACTTATCCTACTCCCCGAGTACAGTGAGAAGGAATCAAATGTCCCCAACAAAGGCGGAAATAAATGAACTTGTCAACACAGTGTTCTTTCGCATAATCAAAGACTGTCCAACTCTTATTAGAAGAATGACAGACACACTCACGTTTCTTTGAGACCCAGCAAACACCGAACATTTAAGCCATCTTTTAAATAAGATTGTCGTTCTAGTCGCATTCCACGCGACCGGACAGTGCAGACATTGTTTACATCAAGGGAAAAACATATAATCCTGAAACCAGCAAGACAGGACAGATGTCCCTGTCACCAGAAGACAGCAGATTGGCACACAATGTCCTCTTTCGCCTAGTCACTGACTTTCCAGAGCTGGTGGGGAGACCTATCGAGGTTGACGTCCTCACCTTCATCAGAGATCCAGCTAATGTCGCACAGATGGGAATGCTCCTGCCTGGAATCATACTCCAAGTGGAACTTTCCAACCATCAGAGAGATTATCTGAGGAGATTTTAAAAAAAGCCTTCCGCCGAGGGACAGATCAAAGGAGCAGATTCAAGAACTTCACTTGTTATACTTGTTATTTTTTCCCTATTTCTTCATACTGATCAGTGTCCAATATGTCCTCAGGACTGAAGCAGATTCAGAACTGCATTCTTTATGGGTGCACAAAGCGTTCCAATTTCAGTGCACCCACCTGATGATACATGCATGAAACCCACAAAAGCACCCACTCCTTATATAGTAATTCCAGTCCCTAGAAAATCTGATGGTAGAGTAAATGAACTTGAAATGACCATGATTAGTAGTGATATACACACACTTATGGTAACAGTGAGCAGGAAAGCCTGAGACAGGATCGGCATGAAATGAATGAAGAAAAAACACTGACAACTACATGCACACACACACACTGAATTCACACGAAACAGGCCTAGTATCAATGATCGCAGAACCACAAATGAAAGCAGCAGAGAAGATGAGACTGCTTGCCATAAAAACCTTCACAAAAGATAGTGTGAGAAAACAAGATGAATTAAGAGAAAGACCAACAGAAGCAGTCATATCAGAAACTCTTGAGAAAACAAAAGCCAAATTGGAAAAACTCTCTGCACGGACACAACTGATAGTAGACTCATTATTCCCACACATAGCCAGAGCAAGGAAACTACATGAGGAAATGAAGAACAAAATAGCAGAGACTGTATTGCCAAGCACACAAGTACTAACAAAAGGGACAAGTACCAGGTCTACAATACAGCCATATACCAGACCACTGTCAGGCTGGTTGGCATGGGCATTTGCACGCAGCAGAGAAAAGATACACGAGGACCAGAAAAGAGCCGCCAGACTCTTGTCCACTCAAATGGCACAGATGAGGAGACCTGCACCATGGACCGGGATGCCTGAAGATCCTCAAGCAAGAAAAAGCCATACAGAGGCATTCAGAGATGTAGTTATAGCAAACTACAGGAAAATCTTAAGAATCAAGAGAAGTATGCGTGAAGATGACAATGAACTAAACGACTACCTGGACAGCACTGCACATCTGGGAAACAACATTTGGTACCAGCACATGAAGGAAGTTGGAAGACAAAGTTCAGAAGGAGAATGCTTTGTGCACTTCTACCGTACAGCATGGGGCAGCCAAGATCTTCGTAGCTGTAGAAATTGATGTCCCAACAGCACACTGTCTCTCACACATAGCAATGTGCAAGACCAGAGGCCAGTTCATGTGAAGTGATGCCTCATTGATATGGGCAACTGAAACAGCTTATCCCGAGGAAAATGATTATGTCCAGGATATTAAGAAGAGAGATAGAGCTCATATTAGGAATCATGTGATCAGGTACGAGAAACCTGAGGTTAAAGGAGCAGGAATAAGATGGGAAGTGAACCCGAGACTGAATGTCCAAGGGAAAACTCCAGAAGAGGCTCAAATTTGGAAAAACAGAGGCCAAATGCAGATTTGGGGAACAGTACTTTCACCAAATGGATGGGAGCAAGGAGTAGTGAAATGCCGAGCATGGATGGTCCTTGGAGCCTGCAATGAAGCAAACGAGAACTCACAAAGACTGTGCAAGCCAGTATGGCCAAAACTTGCAAAACTACTGACATGGTCGAAGACAGGGGAGGACCCTTGCAGATAGTGCCACTAGAAAGCCCGAAATTGTTCTTCAGGAACAATGGCACAAGAAAGATGGGAGAGAATCAGAACTGTGGACGAATTTTTGATGCTCCAGGAATGGATCATGGAACCGCAGTAATTATGGATCATTATTGGGCATGCAGACACAAAGCATACATCAGACTGCCGAAAAACTGTAGAGGCATATGCACAATAGTGAATGTCCACATTCCAGCATTAGTAATCCCGAAAAGCGACCTGAACATTGACAGTTTCCCAAAAGCAGATGCTCACCTGAGGAACAGGAGATCTGTGGAACTGATAACTCGAATGAAGAGAGAAAATTACTTCTCTGCCAAATCAGAAGAAGCATTTCGTGCAATCCCATATGAACACAGGCTGTTCAGCCTCACCTCATCAGTATTCACAATGATTTTTATAACAAGAATCCAAGTTGGAGTAAACACCAAATGGTTGTAGATAACCAGATGGGAATTGCTTCAGACAATCAACATGACCATAAAAGGATGCAATGCAATCAAGGAAGAGCTAAGAGCAATCCGACTGATGACTCTCCAGAACAGATATGTCCTTGACATGATCACAGCTATGGATGGAGGAGTTTGTGCAAAAATCGGAGAATCATGTTCCAGATTTATACCTTCTCACGATGAAGAAAATTGAACTCTAACAGAAGCCATAGGAATGCTAACGAAGCTACAGAACCAGATGATCGACGAAACTGACAAAGTTGACGATGACAGCTGGTTTGGATCACTATTCTTGTGATTCCCACAATGGATTGCAGACATATTCAAGTTTCTGGGAGCCCTGCTATTGATGATATTACTAGGATTTTGTGTCATCAAGATAATAATCTCGAAATGCCAGAAAACTGCGAGGAAAGCCATAGGGATGAAAATCATGATTGATGTCAAGTTAGGATGGAGGCCTAGAGATCTAACTGATGATGAAATTAGAGACTTTGTGAAGGCCAGCGAGCATGCACCGGAAGGTACAAAGTTTCTTTATCCCAGGAAACGCAGAAATTATGAAGGAAAAATGGATGTACTGCAGCCCAAATGCACAATGACAATTAATGACATGGAATAAAGACAAACCTGTTAAAACGGCAGGAAGCCTGAAAGGAGTAATAAAAATATGGACTCCAAAGAGATGCTTCTTCAACCCATCATGTACAAACCCAGAAGATGCAGAAGGAATTAACCCAGGTGATGAAGTGAAGACGCATACAGAAAAACTGAGTAAGATGAATCCAAGGACAGAAGTGAAAGTGGTCGATGAATCGCCCAGAGGGGGGAGTGCAGAGGAGTTCCCAAATAAAACCTGCACTCCAGTCACCCATTTTGAAGTACCAGGAACGTTCAGACCGAGATATGTGACGTATGATGAGCAAATAAATCAGCAGAGAGCCGCAGTAGGGCTCTGCCCAGTGCCTATCAGGAGAACAACACCTGTTGAAGTACTGATACCTAGAAAACCATGGACAGTAAGGTATCCATTGAGAAAACCCGACCAGCATGTAAGACGAAATGAAGATAGCATAAATACCGTGTGGGATGTATTAACCCACTTATGCTCTGCCCTGCGGCATCACTGTGTTCTGGTGGTGCCAGAATTATCAAAACCCCTGTGCGTGCTAAAACCTATATAAATCGCACTTTACAACACGAAAAGATGGCTGCCAAATCTACCATGCATGTTGTCAGTGGTGGAACTGAGATCTCACTCCTGAAAGGAATCCAAAATCTTGCTTTTAAATCCTTTTTCTTGGTTGCTGAAACCGCAGAATGCCGGTACAAAACACCCTCAAACATCCAATATTCTTGCTGGGTGCTAGTCACTTAGTTCAAGAAATCATTATGAACATCCAATGTCCTGAAAAGCTGAATTTGTCATCAAAACATTCACAGCAAAAATGTGTTTGCCTGTGAAATCTGTCAAAATCTGGGCGCAGTACCCGCGGCCACCTGTATGACAGCTGTCAGAAACCTGCACAGAATTCAAACTTGTACAACTGAAATCTAATGTCTGAAAACTAAGTGACCTGTTATTGAGAATAACCTAGGTTGTAAATATTTAATCCCATGGTTTAGAAGCTGGAATAAGTGTTCTAGCTGCTTGTTTTGAAATTGCAAGTTTGTTTTAAACCAATAAAAAAATGTAACAGAATGACATTGAATTTATGCCTGCCTAAAAGCAACCAAACCAGTCGAACAGCTTTCCACACAGAGGCCAGGCATCTCTCTTCTGCTTCACTGCACCAGGAAATCACACCTCTGTGATGATTAGATTAGGGGAGGAGAATTTGGGGCTGCCGGGGAAGGGGACAATGGACATCCTCTGGCTGAAAGGAAATGCGAAGTGTTAAGAATCATAAATGGTAGGGCCCAGCAGGAACTGGGAGGAGACTGCTTCTGGGCTGCCAGGAGAAGAAGGAGGCAGAGACAAACCACAATGTGTTGCTTAACAAAGGCAAAAAGCTGATTTTTAAAAGACTGATACATTATTGTGTAAAATTGTCAAAAATATGTAAACAACAGATTTGTGAATCTAATTTTTGGCGGCATGTTTTAAGAGGAGCCAGAACTCTGTGAGATGTTCAGCGGAAAATATGATTTGACACCAAATATATTTATGCCAAAAGCGTGAAACTTCATACACTTATGCCCATATTCAATGCGCACATTTGTACACATTTTCTGATAAACTAGATATTGTGTTCTGGATAAAAAGGGACAAATTCTGTAAAAAGCAGACACAAGATCCTACAGCGAAGAGGATTTGAAGAGTAGCTGCTACACAAAATAAGTAAACTGTATGTATGATTGTTATAGAGATTGCACTCATGTAAATATGTATTGTACTAAAAGTAGATATTGTGTCCAAGGGGCCAAGGGGTAGACTCCAGGCCTTGTAAACCCACATCATCATGGGACACCCTGTTTTCTCCCCCAATCAAGGTAGAAAAGAGATTCTAGCCAATCGCCAGCCTAAGGGGCATGCTTAGGATAAACCGGCACACACACCCTTTTATCATAAGCATAAATAGAGCCAGCTGAGGACTTAGAAAAGACACACAGATTCACCCACTAACTGATTACCGGCAGAGCATCCTGCTAGAGAACCATCCATCTTCCTTGCTCCAGACTCCAGAAACTTGGCAAGCAGAAAGGCTCATTGCATAACTGAACCATGTTCAGCTAGGCCTTAAGATTCCAGAACCCACTTCAGAAACCTAAGAGGAACAAAAGAAACAGCCAGGCTGTGCTGTAACTGCTTTCCTGCTGAAAGAATTATTACCAGAACCAAAAGATCCAATCCAGTTGTGCTGTGCTGTGACCAGAGCCAGTGCAGACCCGATCCAGTCCTGTGCCATGCTGTGAACAGACCCAGTCCAATCCGGTGTGCCCAGCAGTCTGTCCCAGGACTAGGACCAGAATCCCTGACCAGAATCCCTGATGGTTCTGTTTGAAACCCATATAGTGAGTATATATAGATAGAACTGTGTCACTAGCATATGTTCTGTGCATAGTAATCCTTGTCATAAACCCATATTCTCTTGTATTCAGAACCGGTAGTGTTAGGAGTATTTTTGAATTGTCCGAATTTTTCTTGCGCTAAATTTCTCTCATCTGTTTTCTAAAATCATAAATCATTAGTGTTGTGAATAAATAAATTGAATCCCAGAAAGAAAGTGAGTATCCACCACGTGAAGGGTCCCAGGCCAGGACTGTGGAGATTCATGTGTGGCATTCTCTTTTCCTATAGTCATAACCTAGTATAAGAAATCCTTTTTGTCTATTAAAAGCACATCCCTGTTTTGCCATTCTTGCGCCTATCTCAGAAAAACGACCTCCACTAAAACTAAAACGTCCATAACTTTCTCAAATTTGCTAGAAACAAAATTCCAACTTCTGCTTGTAGCTAACATCCTCAGCTTTTGATAGAACCAAAAACCGCATTCCAAATCCATATAGTTCTCCCGCAATTGTGATTACCACACGCGGAAAAGTTTGCCGCAAATTTTGTTTTAGGAAATTTCTGTCACATGTAAAACAGCTTTTGATTGCTTCCAACCTTAGTTTTAAGATTTCACATTGCTCATTAGTATTAAATCATTGCTAGTGTTTGCCTGCAACTATTTAAAGTGGCTCCCATAAGAATTTAAACAATTTCAGCAAAAGAAACCATATTTAGTGTTTTACCCAATCTATTCCCAAAATAACTTTAAAACCATTTTAACAGGTTGCCAATCAATTCTATTTCTCTCGTGTGTTGCTGGGGGGAAATTGGGATTGTCATTTTGTTTGAATTCTGCATTCCTGAATACCTGCTCTCTCTCCTCCTATCTCTTTACATTGCCTGTTTGGGGGGTTGAGGGGTGTGCAGGGGGAAATAGTAACCACACTGCTATTTGATCTGAAAACACACAAAAGTATTATTTCTGTGCTGAATTGTTTTGCTCACTATTACTCCTTGTGATTAAAGAGATGGCTTAGTGTTACATCACCCTATTGGTGATTATTGTGTACCCATAAACATAGTATGATTATATTGTGAATACATAAATAAATATTTTAACTTTGCAAACCAGCCTGATTCCTGGTTCAGTGTGACCGGGGGGGGGTTCCAAGAGAGGGGCGTGATATGAGTGGTACATCGTTCAGAATAAAAGAACTTTTAGACACAAAATAAATAAGGATTTCAGTTGTGCATTACATGCTAGGCGTTGACTTAGGTGAAGTGCCGGATTGAAATCACTTACAACCATCCCAAAAGAAACCACAAAGGCCTTAATTGAAGACGAATGGTGACGTCAGACTTGCAGATAGAAGATAAGACGACCCAAAGATGACACAAGAGGCGAAATGTCATGAATAAGTATATCGTGAACCTAGAAGAAGAGACGATGTTGAAATATAAAGAAGTTTAGACTATAAAGCAGGATGAAGTCATTCAACCAGCTAACGCCTGTACATATGGTTGAAACCGCAATAAAGCTAAGAAAACAGTGTGGCTTGCTATGCTTAGTAGAAGATAGACTGCGGCAAGCACCACCTATACATATCTACCTCAACGAAGCACATTATACAAGTGCGAGTCCACTTCTACACAAAAGCAGATATAACTCAGGTTACTAGAGGTCAAACAGGACAGGATTCGTATTCCAGCTAAAACAAGAAGAGATGGCTGAAATGAAACTCAGCAGAGGCAACGTGAGCCAGGAAGAGCCAAGGTCAGGCCAATAGAAGGAGTGAATAGTAGCTTCACGGAATTGAAACTTAAGAACAGAATAGCCTCTCTCAGGAAGGCCAAGATAAGGAGGCGTAGGCAGGTGGCAAGCCAAATAAGAATTAAATGCACAAATTGAAGGAAACTAGGCAGATTCACGGTGTGAGCAGCACGTGACCATCCGAGCAAGAAGAAGCACAGTTTCACACCTAAGCTTGGCTGTCGCCCAGACAGAGATATCATAACTTTTCCTGACAAGAAGATACAATTTCAAGGCCAACCACAGCCAACTAATTGACACATAGCCACTAAAGTAATGATTGATTGAAGGGAGGCCGGGTGAATCTTGGGGCACCCTGCACCTGGCTGACCATTCTGCGTGCTGGTAAGTAAAGTGGAGATTTATGCATGGGGTTGAAGCCAACCCAATCACAATGGATCAAATAATCTAGGGTCCTATAGATAGTAGAACCAATGGGACATCGTACTCTTAGTGACATCTACAAGAGTAATGTTAGAAGGAAGGGCTTAGACGGCCACCTGATAGTGTTTATCCAATCCTCTCACTCCGTTACCATATACAGATATAGTACCTAGAGTAAAGTTACCTTTTCCTAACCAATAGAATTGCATGTTAACTTTTGATTGTTACTAGTCAATGATGATGAGTTTTGGGTATAAATGTTACTGTTTGTATGAAGTTCGTGGGAGTTGAAGCGAGATGGACTATCATGGATTTCCATGTTTCCCCGTTTTTTGTACTTGTCATTAAACGGACTCCCCTTTGCCAAACCATTGAGTTGTCCTTATTGATTGGTGTTGGAGTAATATACCTGCACCCCCATCCATCTCAAAGGTGCAGCTATCTCGTCTTAAAGTACTACAGAGCAAACCCCTACTCTATGGGCTGGCCGGAGGTCTTCCCAGTACAATAGGTACTATATCTGTATATTAAAATGGGGGGAGGGGATTGGATAATCAATGTCAGGTGGACTACGCCCTTCCTTCAAACTGGCCACTGTAAATGTCACTAAAAGTACAACATCCCATTGGCTCTACTCTCTATAGGACCCTAGAGTACATGGTCCACTATGATTCCATTGGCATCGATCCCACATATATTTTTCCACTTGCGCTTAGCAGCATGCAGAATAATCAGTCAGGTGCAGGGAGTAAGTCACCCCAGCTTCCCTCCAATTATTTTACAATCATCCATCACCTCGGTGGTCGTGTGTCAATTACTGATTTGTAGTTTGGCCTTGAGTCTGCTTCTTGGTCTGAGAAAGTTAAGGAGTATGGGTATGGCAAGGCTCAATGCATAGGTGTGAAAGTCTCATCCCTTTCTGCCTGCCTTGCCATGTGATTAGGACACCGTAAAAATCAGCCTCTTCTTCATGTAATTTTGTGTATTTGATTTAATTCTGCCAGTCGTCTACCATCAGCGGCTTATCTCGACCTTTCTGAACAGGATACTCTGTTCTATTTCTTCTTAATTGTATCCATTACTGGCCTATTCCAGCCTGATACGACCTTGGCTTCTTTGCATGGTTACCTTCAGCTGGGTTTCTATCCGTCTTAATTCTTGATTTGTTTGCTGCAGCACTCTCCTCTCAAGACCTTTAGTAACCTCTGTTCCATTCTGCTCATGTGCGTAGTGGATTTTCATTCATCTATAAAGTGCTTTTGAGGTAGATATATGTATAGTTGGCACTTGCTGCAATCTATTTTACTACTAAGCATAAGCAAGCTTCGCAATCATTTCTTTGCTTCTTGCGGTTTCTTGCATCTGTACACGTTTAAACTAACTGAATATCTTCATTGTGCATATGGCATACGTTTCTGCATCTTGACATCAATTTATTTATTTTATGCTCAAGATGTCACTCATCCATGGTATCTCATCTCTTTGTCAGTATTCTCAGGTCATTATATCTTCTATATGTGCATCAGTCTGATTTCATATGACGTCACCATTCGTCTTCCTTTAGTATCTTCTTGGCTTCTTCAGGTATTTCATTCTGAAAAACATCCTTTTGTCTTGTCTGTAGATATGGTCTTCTCAATGGGTACCTTACTGTCCGGGTTTTCTTAGGTGTCGGTACTTCAATAGGTGCTGTTATTCTGATAGGCACTGGGCAGAGCCCAACTGCGGCTCTCTGCTGGTTTATCTGTTCTCCATAAGGAGTTCTTCTTGGAGACAGGGTTTTCAGATTCCTGCCTAACAATGGTATTGTATCAAAAGCACAACAAGGTCAACGAAGTAATCTTGTACGCGAGCAAAACTTTGTCCTTAGTGGAGGAAAAATTCATTGATTATGAAAAAGCACTCTGAACAACGGTGTTGGCATTGAAGAATTGCTGCCAGTTTATCCAGGGGGAGCACATCATTGTGGAGACTACTCACCAACCCTTGCAATATTTACAAAGTGACCGAAGACCGAATCTGAGCAGGGAATGTAAGTAATTCCAGAATTACTTCCTGGATTCTGTCCATGCAAGGCTGTGCTGTGGAGGCCAAAACAAAAAGAGTCCTCTAGCGCAAGGATTGGATGACTTGCATGACTGTTCTCAAGAAAACTGTCTTGAGGATGAAAGTCTAATGACCAATGGCAATATGGTGGCATACCTTACTTCCCTGTACAAGGTTTATGAAGAAGACACGTGTCGAGGGATACCCACAGTTTATGTGGATGGATGCTCATACCATGTTGACAATAATGGGGAAAAAGAAATGGTGGCTAGCATTCGAACCCTCTGCTGGCTACAAAATAGGACCCCAAAGTAATCAGGTGGCAGAGTTGATGGCAGTACTTCAAGCCATTCTCACTGTAGTGCACCACCAACTCAGAGAACTGGTCATATGCATGGACTCCGATTATGTCAGAAATGGTTTTGGGGAACACCTGATTAGTGGAAATATTGAGGCATGCTGTGCACAAACAATAAACCATGAAAGTATGGGAGCTTAATCCAGTCAATTGATGATCTGGTAACCTCTAATGAAATGACTATCTATTGGAAAAAGATCAGAGGTCACTCCAAATAGAGGGGCAAGATAAGAGTGGAAAAACTGGAGCTCTATACAGGGATTTAATAGAAACGGAATCCCTGCTGGGTGTAATCCAAGTCACTGCTGTCACCAGGTCCCAAACCCATGCCAACAATGAACTCTCAAATGCCTAGTGGAGTCAAGACACCCCAGATGCAAGAAACCTCAGAGTCAAGAAACCCCAGATGCAGATTTGATTATTGCACAAAAAGAGGACCCGATTATTGGTAAATGTTATCATCATATTGAAGGTCCCGTGTATTTTCTCTGTCCAGATCGCAGTACACCAGGAAAGAGGATCTCCAGGTTTTGATGAAGTTTTCCAAAATGTTCTGAATCCAAGACGGATTGACCAGTGGGTGGTACCTACCTCGTTCTGAAGTCTGACGTCGAGTCACGCCCATGATGCGGCCACTGCAGGTCATAGGGGGCTCCATTTGACATTAGAAATATTGCTTGAGGTCACGGCCCACATTTGTCAGGACCTCTACATCTACTTGAAGTGGTGTCTGGTGTGTGCTCAATTTCAGCCAAGTTCTCTCACACTCCGAGCTCCGCTACAGTAAAGTAGAATTACACTGCCTTGTTCAGAATTGTAAATTGATTTCATTGGGCTAGTGATAACATGCTTGTTTACCAAGTGGGTAGAATGTCTTCCAGCCCCGAATTGTAAGGCGGAGACAGCTGCTACACTATTGATTAACCACATCTTCTCTCGTTTTGGCCTCCCGCAAAGGATTGAGTCAGACCAAGGATGTCATTTTACCAGAGAGGTGATCACCAAGATAAGGGAGATTCTAGGGGTAAAAAGAAAACTCCACATTGCCTACCACCCAACCACGAGTGGGGTTTGAGGGGGGTTGAGAGATACAATAAAACAAAGGTGGGCATCTTGAAGAAGTACGTAGCAGAATCTGGGCCTAGTCAGGACATCCGATTACTGCTTGTCCTAAGGGCTAATAGGTCCACACCATCTTCTGCAACAAACACTTCTCCATTTGAGCTCATGACAGGACAAAAGATGGTGCTACCTCAGCATCTGCTCTACAGAACACAGGAACAGACACTGATGAATGCGTCCACTACCCATGAGTACATTGAAAATGTAAGAGAATACCTCCAGCATACTTTTGCTTATGCTCAGAGCAACCTAGAAAAGTCCACCATGACCTAAAGACCACCAAGAAGGAGTACAAAATAGGTGACAAAGTCTACCTGTACAATTTTCAAATGAACCACAACAAGGAGCAGAAGTTCCTTCTATCTTTAAAAAAATATGTATTTCTCTCCTCGCCTCATTATCCATAATCCAGACTTCCTAAACCGCTTGCCCCATCAGCTGGCAGAGGCCAGACTGTGGGAGGGAGAGGAAAAAAACTGTCCAATCCAAGGGGTGGGAATATTTATTGTGGATGCTGTCAGACGTCCTATATATGGTTAATTCCCTATGACTCTGGGACAGAAACTCAGAGAGAAAGAGAGGGAGACCAAATAAAAGAGGCGACAGACACTTGGCCTCTTTCTGAAGACGTTTGCCTGGGAGCCTTATCTGAGGGAGACTGCCTACAAACCTGAGTGGGCCCTGTTGAGAATAGCTGAGCTGTCCATACCTGTGGTGAGAGCAGACTCCTACCTGTTCCCAAAAGAAGGTCTTAAACCTGGCTGGCCGCCTGAGCTAATAACAAAGATCCCCCATGTAAGTAGACATATCCCAAGGCTATTAAATGTGTGGGGAAACTACCTGTCTTAATCCTTTCCCTTAATTGTGGGTGGGGGGACTGTGTAGACCTTAGCCCATTTGATTACAAATAATTCAATGAATTCCCCTATAGAAGGATCGTGGAATGGTTCTTGATAACATTTTAAATTAATAAATCTCATTCCCAGTGAACTTTAAAGGACTGTAGCCTATAAAGTAATTGGGTAACTCTATTTTTCCAGTCAGTACAGTAAGAGCAGAGCCTCTGTTTACTGTATTTAAACTGTTAAGCTAAAGTGGACACTGAGGATGAGCAGACTCACAAGCCTCTTTATGCTGTTCATTATGCTCTATACTAATATATGTAAGAAAGTATTCATGTTTAAACCCAAAAGAAAACTCAAAGGGCAAAGGATATGTAGGCTCAAACACCATCTGGAAATATATATGTCAAAGTATCCACACTACTAGATCCAGGGGGCCATTCAACATTGTCTCTAAATGTATAGAAACACCAAACTATCCTCTTTTCCAGGGTAAAGTATTTATTGATGTATTGTTTATTTATATAGCGCTTATACATTTATATAGCGCTTATACCCACGTGAAGTGCTTCAAAGTGCCTCTGAGGATCCAAAGTAGCACTGAGGATCCTTGCAGCAAGGACCATTGGCCACTTAGCCCTGGAAATTAGGATGACCAGACCCTCAGGCCTCTTTACAGAACAACAGCCAGTCCCACTGCCAACCACTTCAGTACCACAAGGCCAACAAGTACCACACCTACAACACCCACCCAATTTTTTTTTTAAACCCAAATTGCATGTGGACCTAGACACTAATTCGTGTACAGCATGAAAAATGCATTATTTTTCAGCCTTTTGGAAAGGGTAATCCACCACATTTGACAACATGAAATACAAGTATAAGTGCAGAGATGGGTAGGATAACTGCATAAGGAAACCAGAAATGCAGTTAGGACAATCGGTTAAGAGTGATTGCAGGCTGGAAAGGCCTCACCTCAAGGAATGAGGGGTACATCAGGCATACAGACGGCAATACGACAATCCAGTAAGGCTAACTGCAGATTGGAATAGCACCGAATGAGGGTCTACAAACAGGCCTGCAGGCAGGCAATAGAACTAGGAACATCTTTGAGTGGGTGCACAGGGTATGGGAGTCACGCCATATGATGCAGGGTCAACATCACAATTGCAGGTAAAAAGGGAAAGGTGCAGAGAATAGGAATGCTGACCTCAAGGAGAGGGGGGAAACATCAGTGTAAGGAGAAGAGTGACCAAGAGGGTGTAGGTAGGTTACAAGAGAGAAGCGCAGGTCAGAGACGAAAAAGAGATAGAGGAGGGACAGAGGAGAAGGGGGAGAGGAAAGGGATGGGAAGCTAACAAGGTATAGTGGGGAAAAACAGATAGAGAGGAAATAGTATATGCAGGGTGCCGAAAGAAGGGAGGGCAGATAGAAAGCCATCCACAATGGTGCAGTGGACAACAGAAGAAAAGTAACAAGATGTGAGCAGAGAACGAATAGAAGGCAGTAGGTATCAGAGCTGCAACATGATTGCACAAATAATACCAACGAACACAGCACTGGGGAGAGAACATTAAGGAGTGAAAACACGCCAGGAACAATGCTCACAGCTGTGTTTCAGCAGAGAGGGAGGGTTCAGGTGGTGTAGTGCCCATATAGACCACAGCCTGCGACCCTCTTCGGGAGACATCCAACCAGACAGGAAGTAAGGGGGCATTGAACCTTCTACAGCTCTTAAAGGTAATCCCGCAAAGTGGTTTGGTGGCTCTGACGCCTGAGCAATAATCCAATGGGGCACCTTTCCAGAGCAATGCCCTCACTCTTTCAGATATTACCAAAGGACTGCGCTTCAAGTGGAGCCAATCGGGGTAGAGGTGAACATGTGGGGAAATTCTAGAACGTATCTTCCCAGAGCCAGTTGCCCCATGCTGCCGTAGCCAGGCCCTTGTCTTGTTTCCTTGAGAGCCAAGGCCCTTCCTGCACTTAACTTCCGTTGCATAGGTTACCCACTGTTACTCAGGTTCCAGGAGTTCGTTATGGTTTCAGCCCAACTTTTGAAGCCATCCTCCATATATTTTGGTGAGGTGTGAAAGCCTCATTTAAGGGTAACACATTTCCTGGGAGGGACTGAACTCCTATGCGAGCACGTATGGAGGGTGAAAGCTTTCATAGAAAATGTTTCCTTTGTCTAGAAAACAAGTGATAGAGAGGCAAGTTTAGTAACTTTACTTTGGAAAACTAGGAATTCTAACTCTGTTTCTATCCATACCACAAAATGTGCCTTTGGTAGAATATTGTCTCATACTTAGTTAGGACAATAATTGTAGCGTCCTATTATACTGGAAAGTGAATATTGGACAGAATGCTCTTTGTTTTCTTACTAGAAATGCTCATCTCCGTGGGAAATTCCAGAGATGAACAGCTCTATGATGTAAGGAAGCATTGACCAGTCATTGAATTGGGATAGGCCGCGAGATGACAGATGTCAAAATTCTGTGCATGAAGCAATCAAAAAAAAGTAAACACCACCCCCCTCCGTTTTTGAATCACAATCCTCCATTCACTAATGTAAAGAAAAATGTTGTGATTGAGAACAGAGTGAAGTCATATGAGATGAGATGGCATTTTTACACGGCTATACACAATTGTTTCAAGGCGCGACTAACTAGAAAGCTATTACTGTAGCACTTTCTAACCTATTTTTATAGACTAAGAAGCTGCTTTAAAAAAACAAAATCCAACACCACCGATATATAGGCATAAACGCACATGGAATCGGGGAATTAATGAATAGATATACTAAATACTTTGGCATACGCTGTACAAACCATAGCTGGAATTGCCATTCAAAGATGGCCATCACCGTGCCGCAAGTTGCTTTTCCTTCTTTTTGGTAGAGCAATGAGCAGCAACATAAAAATCTGTGCGTTGCGCGTGATATGCAGCTGATTGTATCACATCGTGTGTTGGCCGAGATTACAAATGCTGATAACAAGAATTATGGGTATGAGAGTACACTGGGGTTTTAACACGGGGCCTTTTAAACTGAAATACAACTCAACTTCTGTTGGGCAAATATAGGCCTTTACTGGATAAAATCATACTTCAGAAGAACCTCTGAACCTAAAAATACTAAAAGTTAGAGTTGTGGGTAGTCTTTTAGTATTGTTAGGTTCAGAGGTGACAATAGATATCTGTACTATATTAGTTCATCTCCCTGGTGCTCATAAAAGGAGATAACATGAGAAGCTGCTAGAAACTTTCTGCATTTGCACATTTAAAGCAACATCTTACTTTTGTATCTGAAACGCGGCCTATTTAAATTTCAGCTTTTCATATGCCTTTGAACTGTGCACAGCGAACATAAACTGTTTCCGTGATATGGAATGGATGACAGTGATTACGTCACACACTCTCTGAGCCTGAAGCCTTGGGTGCAACCACTGGCACAGATTTTATAGCCAGTCACATATGTAAAATGTGTCTTTTTAGCATTGCACAATTTCTTGCATATAAACCACCTTCATTTGTTTTGCAAAATCCGAAAACTTCAGCATAGTATGTCTCTGTAGACTATATTCTGTCACACGACCACATCCACTCATTTACTGCCATTGGCCTTGAATCATGCCTGTCTAATCAGACCTATAGCGACACTTAGAACGTTTGTGAAAATGGTTGTACCACCATAAACCTCACTGTGTATTTGTATATCAGACTTTAATTCAAGTGCCCTATCTTTAATTTAATTGGATATAATTATTCTTTGATAACGCACTTAATACCAGATATTGGTTTCTGAGCACGGGTTCGGGATTCAAACCTGTGTTGCGCTGTGTTGTCTTGCTTCCAAGACAAACGCCTTGACTCTGAGATATCCCCCTGTGAGAAACCAAATGGTGTCTCACCTGCCAGTCCTCTGGGACTTGTCATCCAGGAGGCCAGGACACTGCCATCGCTTTAGGATTCAGTTCCTGGGGGTGGACCACTGAGGGAGGATCACCTCGGTGAGGGCTCTTCAGGGAGTGGCGGTGAGATAGCCGATGTTGAGACACGGTATTCCCCTTATTTTGTTTATCCAGCCCATCCTATGTTCTAGGATGCTGCGAGGTCCCAACCCCCCTACTAAGAATTAGTAGAGATGATCATCTTGGAGCAGTTTATCAACTCATTATCTTCTTTCCTACAGAAAGCGGTATTAAAATAAATCGACCCAATCTTAACATGGCTATTGAGAATACCCAAAATCATTCAGATGCAGCAAAACCTATTCATTCCTTCCATACAACTGAAGGTAGAAAAGAGCAGAAACCACCCTACCACTCTCAAAACCTGACATTAGAACAAAGAGGACTCTCTAAAACCAAAAAACTGACCCCGAAAGAAAAGATAGAAATAAAAAAACCTGACACTAGGACTAAAGAATTAAGGCGAAAGGAACCGAGAGGGGGTAAGCCGTCACCACCCATCTGTTTCTCATGTAGGGAAACAGGTCATTTAGCACAATATTGTCCCAAAAATCAAAAAGAGGAGCCTACGGAAATAGGATGCTTAAGAGGAGAGGAATGGAAAGAACAACAGGAGGTTCTAGAAACCTTTAGCATATGTTTATGCCGATCCTCAGTGGATTTTACATATGAAAAAGCCCTGGTGAATGGGAGAAAAGTGAAAGCCTTAGTTGATTCTGGCAGTTAACAGGCAGCCATAAGAGCCGATTTGGTCTCTCCAACAGACTTAGAACATACAACAATCGTTAGAGTTACCTGTGTACACAGAGATAACGAAATGTGTCCCCAAGTACTGGTGTACATTAATATCAGAGGGGAGTCCGGCCAGTATCATCAGCCATTATCCCTGGACTTCTGGAAGCGGTAATTATAGGAAGAGATTTTCCTGAATTTTCCACCCTTTTTCAAGAGCCTTCTTCCCCATCCAGAGAATTTATGACACAAGATCACTGGAAGTCTGATTACTATTCCCAGACCTCCCCGGTATGGGAATGGATGGAGGCAGATCCTCATAGAGCCATTAGTTGTGACCAATCTCCTCAATCCCAGGTCATGGGCTACTCACAGGGAACTAAGGTTAACATCCAAACGCTAACAGCACAACCAAAGAGAAATTACGTGCATATGCAAGAGCCCCTGGATGAAGTTTCCATTTGTCCTTTCCAGAGTCCTCAGACTAGAGAACATCGGAGAAGAACAAACTTATCCACCTCGCATAGGGGAAGGGTATGTGAGAAACCAAAGGGTGTCTCACCCACTAGTCCTGGGGTCTTGTTATCCAGGTGGTCAGGACACAGCCATCGTTTTTGGATCCAGTACCTGGGGGTGGACCAGTGCGGGAGGATCACCTGGGTGAGGGGTCTTCAGGGAGTGGGGGTGAGATAGCTGATGGTGAGATACAGTATTCCCCCTTATTGTCTTTATCCAACCCATTTTATGTTTTAGGATGCTGCGAGGTACCAACCCTCCTTTTTACACAACCACTGTGCCGAGGAAGAGGGTGACTGAGAGTAACCAGACTAACTCTCTCACATCGTACTGGACATGTCCTGTTAATCGGGTCAGGCAAAGTCAGGCACTTTACACTAAGTGCATACACCTGATACCAGTTAGCTCTCCTCGCACAAATAAAAGGCAGTACCCAAAGACACACTCTGAGCAAGACGGAACACGAGTACGAGCAGAACCTCCAGGGTGAAAGCAAACCTATTGGAGCAGAGCGACAGACCAATGGTCGAGAGCAGCCACTCAAAAACCCCAAGTGTTCCCTACCACAGGTCGTTGCCTCAGACACTCACCAGAAAACACTTGGAGAAGGCTATTTCCCACAAGTGAAGACTGCATTGTGTTTCAAGGATGACAGCAACGCTCCTGGGTGTACCGCAGAGTTGAGAGGTGAGGTCAAGCCTATGATACTAACCTTGACTAGTGAATTGGGAATGGTAAAACCAAGAAAAAGACGCACATAGATTGGCAAGCGACCTGAAAGACCGATGTGTGTTAAAGTTTGAAATAGCAACATTTTATCACACGTACAGGCTGCACACGTGTGAGTGAGATGCGAATTAAAAGATAGCTGCAAAATCAGCAATACTAAGTAATGGAGTGGTCTGGCGAAAGGAAGTAGCCCACTCGAAAGTCTCTGTGAAAAGCAAATTGTTCGAAATGAGAAAATGAAAGAACAGCAAAAGTGAAATAACAGGGTTTAACTCCTAAAGTAGTGGAGAGTGGTTCTGCAGTGGTCTGAAAAGTAATCCATGCACATTTGAAAGACTTAGACATCCGAAAGTGGTCCGAGCAGACAGAGACAGAGCCAAAGTGAAGTAAACTTGGGGGAGAGAGCGCCCTGGCAAGTTCCTGACAAGTTTGTGTGGAACTTTATCGTGAGAGGTCTGAGCCTGGCTGAGGGGGACCTACGAGAACTGTGTGGTGAAACATTCTGAGCCCGACTGAGCGAGACTGGTGCAAACTTTTTGGTTGAAACATTATACTTAAATTTACAAGAGATAGGGCAGGAATTAAGTTTTGTTAGCATAGGCCATTTTGATTCGACAGACTCCACCAGGACTGCGTTATTTATTATTTGATGGTCGAGACTACTCCCATCTTAGTTATATGGCAGCATATGAGTTTCTCCAACCCCAACAATTTCAATAAAGGTTTTACAAATTGTACCCATTGTGCCAGTGTCATACTTGTGATACCATGCCTCACTATGACCCATCACCATTGTTTATGCTGTTTTTTTCTGATTGCCCCCTTTTCCACCTTTTAAATTTTAGCAGGAGCTAAGTATTGTATTTATACTGTAATACACTTTGCTTGAAAATTAAGAGTTGTATTCACAAAGCATACAATTTTCAAGCATAAGTTACGTAAGGTGTAACTTATACCAATGAATGTATTAACTTGCTTAACTTGAAACCTTTACTGGTCCTAATTTGTAATTTATCACAGAAAATTATATTGACTAATTCCAATAGAAATGAGATCTAACCTGTGACTATCTGAAAATCTGAATAAGTTACTCTTGATTCACAAAGAAAGGTCCACTCATTATTGGTAGTCTGACCAGCATGAGCGTTTGCCAGAATAAATGTTTATTTCAGACAGAGAACAATAGTATATCCTATACAAAAATGTATACTTTTACCCTCACCCCAAAATAGTTATCCACCACAAATCTCTTCCAATCACAAATATGCAACACATATCCAATATTTGTTCTCACACAACATTGACTTTCAAAACATCCAGTGTGTTCAGGTAACTTCTGAGAGAACATCAATGTTTTTTCTGTGAACACGCTCAAAGTTACAATTTTGTATGTTCCTATTTTCCATTCAACCCCTCCCCGCCAGACACACCCTCATCTCCTAGAAATAGCTCTTTGAATATCCAAATTAAATTTTTTGATAGTCATTAACCTGCATAGGTACCTCAACTTGCACATAACCTAGCACCATAGCTACTCCTTTTCATTGATTGCAGCTGTATTTTCAAATGACATAAAAGTCATTATGCAAATTCCTATGTTTCCAGCTGCAAATCTGCACTTGGAAAAGTCTTTGTGAATCAGCCCATTTGTTCTTTATTGCGTATATTCTCTACGTTCTGCTTATCATTTTGTTTCCCTCGATCCCACCCTAAATGGACCTTTTTCAGGGTCACGCCTTGAGATCCGCCAAGCCGCCAAAAAGAGAGCCAATGGTGTATTAGCGAACTTTCCATTCCCCTCCTTTCTGTTGTGTAAATGGTAGTGGAGCGAATAGAAGCCTTTACACGTTCTTCCATTAATATCCGACTAGTGATGTTTTTGCACTTTAAATGGCAAATATTTTCTTGATCTCATTTTAATGACGTTGCAAAATGTTATCAACACTGAAATACAGCAAGTAACCTAAATCAAACCATACAGTTCATAGAGTCAGCCTTTTTATTTGATCATAAAAAAGCCAACAGCAGGCGGTTCTCTGCATTAATTTGATACGTTTTAATGTGCGCGTATACATCAATCCGGCTACTCGTCTGCTAATTCCATTGCTGTAGAACATGCAAGCTAAGACTACATTTTCCCTCCTGACTGTGCCACAGGGATAAACAAATTAACTTTATGAATCTAGTTATTGCGCATTATTCATATAAAAACTTTGTGGTGCGACCAAACAGGGATGACATTCTCAACAATTTAGACTCATTTATAATACTGCCCACAAGCAGGCTGGAGTCATGCATATTTTAATATTTGCCGAATAAGATATACATATCCCATTCGATTAAAACAATCTAAAGATTCTTGTTGATGCAAAGGGGGAGAAATAATCATATCTGACACTTGCGTGTATATATATGTACATTTGTTAGATTTTTTAAAGTGTTTTCATTACAGTTTCTCTGAAAAATAGATACAAGACCCATAATAACTTTTATGCATAACGAAAAAAGGAAGAAATAAAAACAGTTTGGTTTAAAGTTAAATTTGTAGGGCTAAAATATTAAATTAATGAAATCATGGTTAAAGGAACCATATATGGATAATAATAATAATAATCATTTGGCATTTATATAGCGCTACAAACCCTCAGGTATCTGAGCGCTGCTTATTATTACCCACGGTGTGTGGTGCTCATTTATCGACCTCGGAAGGATGAAAGGCTGAGTTTGGCCCCGCCGGGAGTTAGCAGGCTCTGCACAGATGTCAAAGCGAGCGATCTACTCGCTGTGCCACTTGACCGGCTACGATGCGATGGTGCCAATAAGTGCCCCATTTCTGTGGGATTTAAAGAGATGCATGTTACACATACTTGGGCACAGAGATGCTCACTTACTCTCTGTAGTAGAGTGAAGGGATATTATTATTATTATTATTACTGTTATTATTATTATTATTAATAATAATGTATTTATTGAGTGCAAGCCTAGCTTCCAGAAGCAACAGAGTGCTTTACAATCATAGGGTGAAGAACACGGTGAAGGAAGCATAGAAACAGAAAGCAGAGCGCTAACAGCACAGGGGGAGAGCAGGCAATTTGGCAGCACGGTATCTACAAGCAAATGGGCGAGGAAACCGTGGGAAGCAGATCACCTAGCCTCAGGTAGGGTGGGAAGTTGAGGATGGGTGGATGTAGGTGTTTTAGCGGAGCCATTCTTTGAAGAGGAAGGTCTTGAGCTCCTTCTTGAACTGGGCGTAGAGCGTGATGGATTGAAAAGGTGTGCCTTTGTATAATGAAATAAATGATACACATGTTCTTTTCCATCCTGCTAAGCTATGCCTATCGAATGCTGTCTCAAGATTCCAAAATGGCGCCAGTGCAGAGTACGTGTGGCTGAGCTCGGCTCGACAGGGCCACCAGTATAATGAAGAATATCCCCCACAGAAACCATTAAGCTTCAAATAAAGTAGGGACTACCGCCCAGTACCTTGGGGATCCTGAAATTTCCCACCAAAAGAACTAAAGATCGAGGTTCCACAGACTCAGAGTGCCCGTCCAAGATGCCCATGCGAGATGCAAGATTTCACCATGTGGCGCAGGTGAGGAGGCAGGGAGTGGATGGCGATTAATCCATGGTACGATACCAGCCCCTCTGATGTCGAGTGGAAGAGGGGTGCTGGCGACTTCTCTCATCTACTACTAATGTGACATCCTTCTGGGCGGGTGTTCCTGAGAAGGTCTGTGAAGTTCAGAGCCGGCAGCACGGATTCAGTTGACAGCAGCTCCTGTACGAGTTTGGGATCCTGTCCTTCAACAGATCCTGAGGAACATCGGTGGGCAATGGAAACGTTGCCCAGATCCATGCCAAGGGGAAAAGGGGAACAGCAGGGATTGGTAGCAGGGCAGAGAGGGGGCAGGAAGCTCTCTGCTGGGCACCCAGAGAGGCCTTAAGAAAAGCATGGCACAGGAGGGGGCGCCTCCATCTAAATATATGACCCAATAAATAGGGCTTCTGAAAGCACCTGTGGATGGGTCCCAGCCCATGACAGGGATGTGTGAAATCCACACCTCAGGATCATAGTACAGGAATTAATGTTTCCACCACAGTGGGCCCTGGATCTAAAATATGTTGGGGAACCCCAGACCGCCCTTCCACCCCTGGTCCAGTAGACATTGCAGAGAGAGCAACCGGCCTGTTTCTATTGGATTGGATGTCCGTGCACCCCTCCGCCCCCAAAAAGTGAGGTTTGACCCCAAATGTGCCATCTATAAGCGCAATCTCATAAATGGAGCTTGCACCCCCAATCTTGATACCTAAAGGAAAGGGAAAAGATATCCCTGCCCACCCCAACCCTTGACACCAACGTGGAGGGTTGGGGTGCCAGAAGAGGGCCCCAGAGGGGGAGCTACAGAAACAGGAAAGAAGCAGCATGGAACCAAGGATGGCACAAGGATCATCATTGACCATAAACAAAGAAGAGCTGGTTCAGTGCCTAGAGGAATTCCAGGAGAAAATCACAGAGTCATTTCAGAAGCAATTCTCCCTGTTGAAATCGGACCTGAAACAGTCCTGAAATGAAATGTGAGGTGAGATCGCTAAATTGGAGGAAAGGGTGGATACAAACAAAAGGGCCCTATAAGACATCAGAGGATGCAAAGAAGAATGACAAGCTATTGAAACATCTATCAAGGCTATCCCAAAACCTGGCCATTTAATGTGAACACCTCAAAAATAGATTGAGACGCTGTAACGCTCACCTGATTCCCACGGAGGCGTGGGTCTTGTCAGGAAGCTGTCTGTGACTTGATGTGCAGGACTCGATTGGCTTCTGGGGTCGAACCTCTACGCACTGTGTGTCGGACTCGAAGAGTGAGGTTTCTGCAGGTGAAAGAATATGGGGGTTAATGGTCTGGGTTGTTGAATGTTCCTCTCTCTCTCTCTCTCTCTCTCTTCCCAGCTTTTTCGTAGAGCCCCCAGGTCAACGTGCTCACCTTATATAGGTGAATGCCGGGCTCTCCATCTGCGTCTGGTGCAGGGTGCCGTTGCCAGTTCCTTCACTGGTGAAACACAGGCCTCTTGAATTCAGAGGATGGTTACCGTCGTTATCTGCACGAGCGGTGAGTTTCTGGACACCTTTTGTCTTTATAGTCTTTACATGCGTGGCACGTTTATATGTAGACTCTGTATAATGCCTTTCCCTTATGTATTGCAGGGCTCTTGAGATGAAAGATGAAGTGAAGCGCTTGGAAGTTCGTAAGTATGGCAAGCGCTCTAGCTGTCTCTTTCCTTGCAGCTTAGTTCGTGTTAAAGAGACGCCGGAGAATTCGCAGGCGTTTTATTGCGACGAGCGTGATGAACGTAAGTAGATACCTGCTTAATGTCTTTTCTTTTGCCTTTCAGATGTTGGGTTGCAGGGCCGGAGTCCGCGGAATGCCAGTAAGTTGTTAACGATACTTTGTCTTCACAGGCGGCGATGCAGAACGAAGAAATCCGGAATTCACAGCGTGCCGGTAAGTATGGCAATGCTTTTGTTCTTGCAGGTGGAGATGCGGCGTGAAGAAACGGCCGCAGCCGATGGATCAGGTAAGTAAGCACTGCGTGTAAAGTTCGCCTTGCTAACCTGTTGTTTCTGTTCTTTGCAGGTGCTGATGATGTCTGGATACTGGAATGGTAAGTAGGATTCTTGCAGGTCCAGGATCGGAAGAAGAAAGGCCGGAGCAGACTCGGTGAGCGTTCTGCTGCAGATGCAGAATAACGCGAAGCACGCTTCATCTATCGGGTGTGGTTTAAATAGCCTTGAAGTGATGAGGCGTCTTCTTCCACGGCCCCGCCTAGGTAAGAAAAGAGTTCCAGTTTCCAGAAGAGTTCCAGTGCTGTATCCAGGGAGTGGAGCTGCCCCACCCAGGTAAGAAAGTAGTTCCTGTTCTCAGATGGCTTCTAAGTGGCTGGTAAGTAAGCAGCATGGTCTTCTGCAGGTAAGTCCACCCAAGCATCTTCACACCTATTATGAGCCCGGCGCTTCCAGTGCCGGGACCAATGGTTTTGATGAGCCTGGTGCCACCGGCGCCAGGACAAGGTCCAAAAGGTCCCAGTGGGGACCGGCTGGTGCTTAGGATTAGGGTTAGGGGCCTGCTTCCAAGGACGTTGGGCTGGTCCTGGCTCCTTGGAAGCAGTGATCATGACAGACGCTCTAGCATCCATCTGAAAAATATGTTGAAGATGTTGGGGATAAAGACCAGAGGGGTACAATTCATCAGCTCTTTGGGGATTCTTCTTGGATATGTATCAGCCGAGGACATCTACATTGATAGGATTCATCGAGTAGGTCCCAAACAAGCGGAGCTGGGAGCTAGACCACAGGATTTATTAGTTGCAATGACTTCCTACTGTCAGAATGAAAGCATCCTAACACTGGTAAAAACCTTTGGGCCTGCTAGAATCATTGGAGTAGTAGTCCACCTGTTTCAGGATCTCACCCAATCTACCCTACAAAAACAAAGGAGGAGGGGCCCAGTTGTCAGTCTTAATTTAAAAAAAAAAAGGTTAGATATAAATGAACTTTCCTCTTTGGTCTCATTTTTAATTGGGAAGGCAGACAGTGGTGCATCTCAACTTGTAATGAATGTCTCACCATCTGTAAGGAAGGCATGGTAACAACAGTAAGACAGACCCAAGTGACCACAGCCAAGGGTTTTTGTTGAACTTCAAAAAGGGTTTGAAAAATGGCTATCTAATCCTAAATCTAAAGCTGGGAGCAAGCTACAACTATCAAAAAATAATAACGCAGTCCTAGTGGTGTCTTGTCAAAATAAAAGGTCCTATACTAATAAACATATTGCCAATCCTTACCTCTAAATACAAATAGTGTGGGAAACAATGCTATGTAAAAGAAAGTAGTGTCCAAAAAACTATAAATCAGGATATTCAGGCCGTTGGCCTCCCTTGGCCACATTTTTAACATGAGACAAGGTGACACACTCGAGCTTAGCACAGTCGCTGGCTTCTCAAACACAAGGGTACAGTTCGATCATTAGCATCAGGGCTTTCTGTGCCCAAGTCTCTTTGCCTTTCAAAGTCTCTACTTTCAGAGGGTCTGATATAACAAACAAACAAGTTCTTTTTCCTCTCTGGATTTCACATGCACTCAACTTCTCAGGTGATTCACTATTCACCTCAGATCCCACTCAGCCGGGCTCAGATCCTCTTTGACACAATACTCGTAGGATTTTTTATGTATCCACTACTCAGGTGATTCACGGTTCACCCCGGACCCCCCCCATCAGGCTCAGATCCGTTTCAGCACAATGTTCAATCAGTCTCCCTCTGCCAGGCTTGGACCAACTTTAACACAATCTTGCTTAACCCAAAAGCTCTCAGCTGATCTCCCTAATTTGGGCTATGACCAACTTGATCTACTTTGCCATCAATTTCCTTTACTCTATTAACATCGAGGACTTTTGATTGTGCACAAAGTTTTGCTTGACCCGTTGCAGGACCACTTTGATTCACAATCCTTTGTTACTCTTTTGCTTTTGCCACCTCTCAGTAGGATAACATACAGAGACCTTCCTATGAGCACACACACTGTGCTGGACCACTCTGTCTAAGGTATCATATCTTGGTTTCAAAGTTCAATCACTTATCTGTTGTCCAATTTTACTCGCGTTGGTTATCACATACACTGTTTGCTTCAGTGTTCACCATATAATGTTGCTTCCTGCAACCTTGGCTTCAACACAGACCGGTCTGGTATGGGCCTCCCCAACTCACCAGCTGTGTAAATTTCACTGGCACTGCTTTGTTGTAGGTGCCAAGGACAGTACCATGGCAGGCGATTCTCCCCACCTTGATTATCGACGCGGAAGAGCCCAGGTTACCCCTGACACACAATGCAGGATTCTTCAGCCTGGTTTCCTGGTCTTAAGCTTTCTATTCTTGAGGGTTCATGAAAGTAACAGTTCCTCATTGAAAAGGTCAAGGGCACTTCCCTCCTTGCGATCCCCTTCTGGTTTACCATCTTTTGCCGCGTGTTAAACTGCCATCTTGGAACTGCTGCTTCCACGTGTGCTTTGCCTCGCTCAGAGTGTGCTCTCGTGTTCCGCCTTTTATCCGTGTGGGGAAATGTAATGGAAGTCAGGTATGTATCATGGTCAGTAATTGCCTGACAATGCCTGAGTATCGTATTGGGACATGTCATGTATATGGCTCGGCTGTTAGTCCATTTTCTCTCATAGTGAGCTGTCCATGTTGTGAAGAGGGGGGGTTTGAGTTCCTAAGCATCCTACCTGGTAGAATGGGATAAAGGTGTTACAGGGAAGGGGATACCACGTCTCGCCATCTGGCATCCCACTCCCCCTCCCTGAAGACTCCTCACCCAGGTGATCCTCCCACACTGGCCCACCCCCAGGACTGGATCCAAGAGCGGGTGAAAAACCTTGAGGTTTCTCACACATTCTACACAATGAAGAAGCAACATAATTGGATACCTCCAATACTCAGTCTGCAACACTCAGAAACAGGACATGGGAATGGTCTAAGGTACTCCTGGGGGGGGGCGGGGAACGAGAAGGATGTCCAAGGCGGGCCCCCACAAACTGGGTAAAATGGCACCAGGATGAGGGATGCTGGTCAGATGAAGATCGAATCTGCTCCATTTCAACATGCAGAGGAAGAAGTAGGAAGTTCCAGCCATTGAAGGGATGGAGGAGTATTTTTGTTTTCTATGTATAGAGGATGATGGGTTATCATTAGATGGGACAAAAGAGCAAGGTCCATTTGGCAATTTTAGATGTTCAATGCGCCACTGGAATCTCATGGGCTGTCTTAGCGTGCCCCCTACGTTCATTTTCTCAGGCTTGTTTTTCGGATCAATTCCATTGGCGGGTAACCTATGGGGTCATTAGGAACTTTGATCCAACCTGGGGATAGGTTGTGGGATGTTGGGTTAGGGAGGTATGATGGGGGACTGGCGAAGGTGGGGTAAGCGGGCAGGGGGGAGACTTCCATATTGGTGTGAAGCAACAAGCTGATAAGTCTTGGGCACCTGGAAAATTTTGGTCTCTCCCAGTTGCGTATTCAAGCAAACGTTGTGTTAAAACATAAGGGTTGTGAATTACAGTATACAGCCAATACGACCACAGAAAAACTCTGTTCAGAGTATTAAAATGAGGGGCTTAAATTCCTCCATCAAACGGCATAAGGTGAAACACTTCTTAAATAAGGAAAGACCAGAAATGGTGACAATGCAAGAAATCCACATTCGCAAACTGGACAAAAATAGATTTCGTCTGTGCTCATACCCTCGCATATTTCAGGCTAATGGAGAAGACAAAATGGCAAGGGTTCTTATTGCCATAAAGAAAATAAATTCCTAACATTAAAGCTACTGCCATTCAGGCAGATAAAGGATCTCAACCTGTGATATAGGTCTGAACATACACACATTAATGATATCTGTTTGTTATGATTCAAATAGGAAGGTACAAGCACACAATAGCGACAGTTTACACCCTGAACACAGGAAAGGATGGGCTCTTAAGAGCTGTGGTGGCACAGTTGATATTGGTTGCAGAGGGGGACATTATTCTAATGGGAAATTTTAATTTTGCATGGTCACCTATGGAGGATCATAGCAGGAAACAAAGTCAAGAGCAGTTAGCACCGTCAAAAGGTCTAAAGCAGAATTATTAATATTTTTCCTTTAGAGATGCTTGGCGTGCCCTTAAGGGTAGCAACAAGGGTTTCACATTTTACTGTCATGTTCATCAATCTTTTTCTTGTATCGATTGCATAAGGATCTCGGCATAGCTAGTGGGGAAAAGTGAAGGCGTAGACTTGAGTACTGCCCCTATCAATGCAATGATAAACATGCCTTCTATTAGTAACGGGCTATGGCAATGGTCTGTTCTGATTGAGATCCTTAAAGATAAGCTGGCTCTTCCTTCCTGCATCAAGATCGTGGAGGTGGCTGTTCTGCCTGCAGACCAGACCGGTGCCCGTCGCTTTCATCTGATGTCTGGCGTCCTCTTTGCATCTCTACACAAGGCAGAATGATCCACTCTTTAGCCATGCAGGAATCCTCGTGGGAGGCTTCTTGCTACCGGCCTGAGGGAAATGCAAGCATGGGTGCCGTTCTTTCCTATTTCGAAGTGGTATCCCAGCAACCCCTCTCCTAAGCCTGCCAATGGCTTGATTTTCACTGAAGATGGCCTATGGGGGAACGGCAGGCGTTAGCCGGCCCACCCCTCAAAGGCCCATGTTCTAAGACCCTGTCTGTACCAGTATGTGCGCTGTGCGGTGAGCTCTAGGCATCCTTTCATCCACCCACTCCGATGCCTTTACAATCTCCTCCATGCACATTGTTGTGGTAGTCGTGGACTCCAAAAGCTGACCACTTAAATGACTTCTATGATATCCACACTTGGACCCTTCCCTGTAGTCGCCAACAACGAAAAGGTACTAAGTTTCACACACTGTCGTTCGCTGACCTATAGTGTTGTACGGCAACTTGGGCATATCTTTATGCGTATTTGCCACATATTGCATTTTAACACTGCTACTTTAAAGTTCTCTATCTTGCACATTGTTCTGAGCCCTTGTATCACTTATATTTTATTTATGCTCAACCACTACACCAATAGCTCCAGACACTCTGTACCATCCCACTGATGTCCTTATCCACACTACTTGCCATCTAGCCATTTTAATCTTGATTCCACCAAGCTTACTGTTATGCTTGCCTTAAATATTGTATTGTAATCTTTGCTCACCTTGCTTCCTATATGCTCTCCACCTGCCTGCGACTGCTCATTTTGTTGAATCTGATGTAGTACCCTTTGCCATGTGGTGAAGCCTTTCCAAAGTATGCTCTCAAAACTAATTCACATTTGAACTGATTGTAACTGTATACTTTGATGTAGCACCCCATACCATGAGGTGAGGCTTTTCCAAAGTATGCTCTCAAAACTAATTTGCATCTGACCTGATTGTAACTGTGCATTTTGATGTAGCACCCCGTACCATGAGGTGAGGTTTTCCCAAAGTATGCTCGCAAAACTAATTCACATCTGACCTGATTGTAACTGTATATTTTGATGTAGCACCCCATACCATGAGGTGAGGCTTTTCCAAAGTATGTTCTCAAAACAAAGTCGTATTTGACTTGATTCTAACCGTATATTTGGATGCAGTACCCCGTACCATGAGGTGAGGCTTTTCCAAAGATTCTATGACTGTAACCCGTCCTCATTATCAGAAACAAATGTAACTAATGTCATAAGCTAAACGTGCCTAGATGCCTTTGGGCTTTATGCGCTATGTAAATGACAAAATAAATAAATAAAAATAAACAAGATCCTGACAGAAATTATTGGAGATGAAATACATGGGTACTTTGAAAACAACGTAGCACCAGAGATTTCACCCGGCACCCTATGAGATGCCTTTAAGTCAGTCATTAATGGAGATCTTGTTGCAGGTAAAGCATAAAGAACTTGGGGACAGATAAGTGAAACAACTAGAACAAGAACTGGAAGATCAGCTAAAAATAAATATGTGCGAAATGGCGGTACAACCTAGTAGTAACAGTATAAGAGCCTATAAAAACATAAGAGGACGATTGGACATTATGGATACTAATTGTCAGAGAAAAGCCTCCTGACTATGAGGCAGAGGTCCTATATTAATGCAAACAAGGCTGACTGCCTATTACCTAGGCAGCTCGGGGAAAGAGTAATAGCACATACGATTATGTAATGCTTTTGAATTGTGTCTTTGACTAAAACATGGAGTCTGTGTGAAATGCATTCTGGGTGTCCCCAAAAAACATACTTGGAATCCACTCCACTACGCTCAGTTTCTAGTAGGGAGAAAGAACAGTTGCAAATGGACATCACTGAGGAGGAGGTAAACCAAGCAATGAAGAAACTCCCACTGAATAAAGCGATTGGACCGGATGGCTTTCAGGCTTTATTCTACAAGACATTCTGTAACATGCTGGCTTTGAAGTTAACACATTTATACAATAGTTCACTTGGATTACTTCCAGGGAGGAGGAGCAGGGATGTCATTTCACCAAAATGCCAGGGGTAGCAGAAGTGAAATCACATGACCTTTGACCTCTGGTGACATCACAGGAAGTGATGTCATTTGAGCCCCACCTCGAAGTTACATCACGGGAAGTGATAGAACGCAACCTTTCACCCCTTGACAAAACAGGAATGGACATCACATATTGTTCCTCAGTACACTACAAAAAATATGGTTGCAATATCACTATAATGTTATATACATTTCATACAAGAATGGATCACCATATGTATTGTTAATATCAGTGTGTATAGGACCATATTACCAAATTACTGTGAATGCAAGCAGACGTCCAAGGCCAACTGATTATGATATGTTATTATATAGCACTTACGCTTCAGCGTTTTATATAGATCAAATTTACATACAATATCACCCAACCTGTGTTGGTACTCATTTATCGACCTCAGAAGGGCGAAAGGCTGAGTTGAGGTGTTTAAGAACAGGCTAAATCAAAGACTCACCACCTGAAGTGTGCCTGGAAATAAACCTTTATAAGTCTAGCAATTATTGGATAGAATTCCAGAAAGACAAATTACATGTTATTCCTATTCTTTCTTATTTAGGGTCACTGCTCCAAGTGATACACTTGTGGAACCCTGTTTTTTTTTAAGAGGCCTGAACAAGAAAGTCAGCCACTCCAAAAATAAAAAAGTAAAACTACATATTTTTTTCTAGGGGTAGCAAGGGAGACCACATGGGTAGCAAGGGAGACCTCAGGGATCACAACTGCGACCCCTGGTGACCCACAAATTACATCCCTGAGGAGGAGGGGGAGAGGGCAGGAGCCCACCACCCAGCTTCATCCCCATAACCAGCCTGAGGTCGCTGGCCATCCACTTCCATCCAGCGTGACCCATCCACAGGTGATTTCTGAATTTGAATCATTCCCTACCTCTTAGTTGCATCTACGATCATCGTCTGCAATTTGATCGTTATGCAGAGGTAAGCTAAGATGGCCACCGCTACACTTTATATGCACGTTGCCTAGCAAGGCGCCTTGAATCTGCAGCGACGCAATTGGCCCTGCTGCATTATTTACTCACCCCAGCGGAACCGGAAGGTGGAAGCTGGCCTGGTGATCCAAGGCCAGGTTCTTTAAGGCCTCCTGCCTGTCTTTAGCATGTCTCAGTTTGCTCGGATTACTTCCAGGGAAGAGGAGGGGGGAGGGCAGGAGCCCAGCACCCAGCACCCAGCTTCATCCCCATGACCTAGCCTGAGGTCACTGGCCATCCACTTCCATTCAGCGTGACCCATCCACAAGTGATTTCCAATTTGTATCATTCCCTACCTCTTTGTTGCATCTACGATCGTCGTCTGCAATTCGATCGTGATGCGGAGGTAAGCTAAGATGGCCGCTGCTACACTTTGTATACATGTTGCCTAGCAACGCATCCTTGAATCTGCAGTGACGCGATTGGCCCTGCTGCATTATTTACTCACCCCGGGGGAACCGGAAGGCTGAAGCCGGCCTGGTCATCCAAGGCCAGAAATTTAAAGCCTCCTGCCTGTCTATAGTCTGTCTCAGTTCGCTCAGATTATTTCCAGGGAGGAGGAGGGGGGAGGACAGGAGCCCAGCACCCAGCACCCAGCTGCATCTCCATGACCTAGCCTGAGGTCGCTGGCCATCCACTTCCATTCAGCGTGACCCATCCACAGGTGATTTCTGAATTTTATTCATTCCCTACCTCTTTGTTGCATCTACGATCGTCGTCTGCAATTCGATCGTGATGCGGAGGTAAGCTAAGATGGCCGCTGCTGCTGGTCATCCAAGGCCAGGTCTATAAGGCCTCCTGCCTGTCTTTAGCCTGTCTCAGTTCGCTCTGATTACTTCCAAGGAGGAGGAGGGGGATGGCAGGAGCCCAGCACCCAGCTGCATCCCCATGACCTAGCCTGAGGTCGCTGGCCATTCACTTCCATCTAGTGTGACCCATCCACAGGTGATTTATGAATTTGAATCATTCCCTCTTTGTTGCATCTACGATTGTCATCTGCAATTCGATCGTGATGCGGAGGTAAGCTAATACGGCCGCCACTACAATTTGTATACACGTTGCCTAGCAATGCGTCTTTGAATCTGCAGTGGCGCGATTGGCCCTGCTGCATTATTTACTCACCCCAACGGAACCGGAAGGCGGAAGCCGGCCTTGTCATCCAAGGCCAGGTCTATAAGGCCTCCTGCCTGTCTTTAGCCTGTCTCAGTTCGCTCAGATTACTTCCAGGGAGGAGGAGCGGGAGGGCAGGAGCCCAGCACCCAGCACCGAGCTGCATCCCCATTAAATAGCCTGAGGTTGCTGGCCATCCACTTCAATCCAGTGTGACCCAACCACAGTTGATTTCTGAATTTCAATCATTCCCTACTGCTTTGTTGCATCTACGATCATAGTCTGCAATTCGATCGTGATGCGGAGGTAAGCTAAAATGGCCACCGCTACACTTTGTATACACGTTGACGAGCAACGTGTCTTTGAATCTGCAGCGATGCCATTGGCCCTGCTGCATTATTTACTCACCCGGAGGGAACCGGAAGGCGGAAGCTGGCCTGGTCATCCAAGGCCAGGTCTATAAGGCCTTCTGCCTGTCTTTAGCCTGTCTGTAGCTGGTAAGTGCAGATCCCTGCACCCAGACACCTACACTCCACCACTCACATAGCACGAACAAACGAGGCTACAGCTACCGGAACATCGCCTACCTGCCTACGGTCATGATAATTCTGAGAAAAATTCCAAGGTACTTTCTAACTGTAGCCCTAACAGAACTACTCCATTTGCCACCTCAGTGTCTTTGTCTCTGTTTGTGGGGGTAATAATAGTATATAAAATCGACCCAGCCGCATTAGGCCAGGTTAATCCTCTTTGATACCCCCACTCACTGGCACCCATTTCAGTTGGCTGATGTGTAACAATCACCCTGCACACTGTCTGCCACTACCTATTCGAGCGACTTACAATCCAAATTAACCTACTGTTTATGAACCGTGTTAATGTTATAACCTAATCATGTTCTGTACCTCACTCGTGATTTACCCTGCCTAGCTTAGCATGTCTAGCACTGTGCTTGCTACTCGCCATTCAAATCAGGGGGCTCAGGCTAAAGATGTTTACTTAAAGGTATAGTGGTATGAACTTAGTTGTTGTCTTGTACAGCATTGTGTGACTACCAACGGTTCAGTGATTTGTTGCTCCACTATCCATCACGCAAATGTTATATTGAACCTTAATATGTTCCACAATTCCAGATTGATATTACTTTTTGCTGTTATGCTTAGAATCTTAGCTAATGCGCCGACACAAAGTCCATTTGCACAATTACCAGCCCAACAAGTGTACCGATCTTTGCTCTAACATTTAGTTACATCTAGTTAGCCTCGCACCTTCGCAACCCCTGCAAGCAGCCACTTATAGCCACTAATAGCTCCTTAATCCCACACACCACTCCACACATCAAAGTATTTATTATCACTTCTGCGTTCTACAGCAACATGCAAGGCACGCTATTAATACTGCAGCCTCTATTCACCATGCAAACTTGGTTTACTGTAATTATGTTTCCCTTTTGTATTATTGAAAACAGCGTACCATGCCTCGGTAATCACTATGTAGCCCATAAGAATGGTCTGTCTAAGCCTGCCTGTCCCTGGCACTTTCCAATCACTTGCCCTACACCATTCCTGCCTACCGTGCCACCATTTCCAGCAGTCACCATATACTCTTGCACCACTCGCCTAAATGACTACACATACTAGTAAAACTTACACTAAGTCACTCAAAATAGGGCACACTCAAATCCATACTGGAAACTATCTTTCCCACCCCATCCTGGGTGAGTCCAGATGCCACCGCCTAAGATCCCGCACTCTATGGCGTGGCCATGTAACCAATCCCAACCCCAAATCACCTAGACTGACCCGAATCTCAGGATCCCTCTGCCCCATCTGCCTAAAATCACTCCCAAACAAACCCACCCCACTCCTCGCCCTAAGATATCCAAGGAAATAACCACCTCCAAACAGAATCCGATCACCAACTTCAAGGTGCCCTCATTAATGCCTGATCCTTAGGAGCCCACACTACTGAAATTCACGATCTTGCATTAGAATCTCAGCTAGATCTCCTTGTCATTACCGAATCCTGGCTGCACCAAGCCTCAGGCCCTCTCCTGTCACTCGCAATCCCATCTGAATACACCATCTTCAGAGTTGATAGGACTCAATCTCAGGGAGGCGGAGTTGCTGTCATAGCTAAGACTAAACTCCAACTGAGATCATGCCCCATTGAAAGCGTTGCTGGCTACAAACTCCTTCTAGCTAAACTAGCTATCAATGACAAAACCACCATCAACTTCGTCGTCATCTACAGAGCGCCTAACTCAAATAACCATCCTGAAATAGACATCCCCCTCATGCTTGCTCCACTCATCAAACCCAATACTAAATGCGTCATCCTCAGAGACATTAATTTAGGATTCAATGATAGCCTAGACACCAAAGCAGAAGCCCTTCATTCAGCTCTCAAGGATATGAGCTTCACACAACTTGTGAATGCCCTCACCCATATCAAGGGTAGAACCGTAGATTGGATCCGTATGCATAACTCCACCATTGCCATTGATTCGATCTCCCCACTCAGCTGGACATATCACTTCAACATCCAGTTTACTATTTTCACCGATGAACCCCTCCCCACTGAACAAAAATTAATTCACACTTATGAAGCTAGAAATCTTCGAAAGCTCACTCCAGAAAACCTTAGTTCCATACTGAGTAAAGCCCTAGACACCATGTCAATTGCTAGCGACAACCCTTGTTTCTTAGCTGACACATACAAGAATTGTCTCACCTCTACTATTAATGCGGTAGCACCTCTAACCACCAAAACTAAACGCACTGATAAACGGTCATGCCTCTGGTTTAATGATAACCTGGTTGCTCTTAGTAGAAAGAAATGCGCCCTTGAACATGTTTATAGGAAAAACCCTACACCAGAATCAGAAAATGCCTTCCTAATGACAAATAAATATATAAATCAGCCATAATCTCAACTAACGCTAATGCCTATAACATGCAGATCACAATGCCGCTTCTGACTCCAAAGAACTATTCTCCATCTTGAGTGAATTGGAAAACCCAATCCTGATCATTAATCCTACAAAGCTAATTACCGTCCAATAACAACAGTTCACTTTCTACTTAAAATCATTGATAAAATAGCTTACAATCAAGTCCAAACCCATTTAAAAAACAACCAACTTCTTGGTACAAGACAATCTGGGTTCAGGCCAACCCACAGCACGGAAACGGCCTTACTGGACCTCAAAATCCAGAAGGACACCATTAGAGACTCAAGCAAACTATGTATCCTTCTACTATTAGACCTTTCTGCTGCGTTCGACCTAGTGGATCATGATAAACTCTGCTCCACATTAGCGAAGGACTTTACCTTCTCCACGGATGCAACTATGTGGATTAAATCCTTTTTAGCTGATCGAAATTCTAGAGTCACTATAGGCAAGGAAGCAGCTGACCCCATCCCAGTCCCCATTGGAGTGCCCCAAGGCTCCTGCCTCTCACCCACGCTCTAAAACGCATACACCAAGCTCCTTTTCTCAGCCTTAGATGATATGGGTGTCATCTACACCAACTTTGCGGATGTCACCCATATCCTCATCCCGCTTTCAGGAAACTACACCCAAGACACACTACTTATTAACAAAATGTATGCCATTATCCAAAACTGGATGGCTTAAATAGCCTTTGTCTCAATGATGAGAAGACAGAAATTCTCATCGTGGGATCCCAGCCTAAAATTGGTGCCCTCCATCCTGACTATGCCTCCATTAACGTCGACTGTACCTTTGATACAAGTAAAAACCATAGGAGTTTACCTGTATGCTAATCTTTCCATGACTAAGCACATCAGTAGCCTTTCATCTACCACCTCATACACAGAGAAACAAATTGCTCTAAGTAGACATTTCCTCACCCCTGCTAATTGCGCTACTCTGGCCAGAGCTTTGATTCTCTCACGACTCGACTACTGTAATGTATTACTATTAGGCACCTCTAAATCCAATTTTTAAAAAATTACAATTTATACAAAATAAAGCTTTGAGAGCTGTCCTTGGCATCAGGAAATCAGATCACATATCTAAAATCAGAAAACATCCCCACTGGCTACCAGTCACAGAGAGAACCATCTTTAAAACGTTGTGTATAAAGTTCATATGCCAAAGGGATACAGCTCCTAAGTATTTAAACAAATCACTACAAAAAAAGTAATCACAAGAACACTAAGATCTACACTTATTACTAGAGATACCCCGCTACAAGAATACTAAAGCAGGGGGTAGCAGCTTCCAATATTTAGCCCACAAACATTGGAACTCCCTTCCCGACAGCATCAAAGAAGAGGGCTCCTTTTTCAGGATTAAAAAAACTGCTCAAAACCTGGCTTTTTAATCAAAATGAATGATAACTGTCTTGAGGGGCTGTAAATATGCTATAACCGATTTGTACTGTTCATCTTTGTGTAACAGAATGTAATTATGCTTCTTGAATGTCTGTCTATAACCAATCCGTTAGTGCCACTGTACAATATGTGAATAATCTGTCTGCAACCTCGCTGTGATACCTAAGGGTCTGGGCGTGTAACAAATTTAATAAATAAATAAATAACTACCTTTAAGACGCTGAGTGGAATCACATCCTTAATGGATCAAGCAAACGTGACACTGTTTCCTAAAGCAAATAAATATCAGATGCTGCATGGCTCTAACTGCCCTATAGCATTAATAAATACTGATGCGAAAACTTATACTAAAATTACGGTGAATAGGCTAGAGGTGATTCTCCTCACCTTAATAGACAAAGATCAAACTGGTTTTATAAAAAACCGGCAAACATTTGATAATATAGAGAAGAGTCTGCCACCTAGTTGAGAAAATATCCAAGTTAAAATTCCCACCCTTTTTTTTTTTATCACACAACACTGAGAAGGCGTTAGACTGAGTTGAATGGTCGTTCCTGTTCCGTATGCTAGAACATATGGGGTTTGGGACTATGTTCATTCAAATGGTGTGAGCAAATAATCATACTCCAATATATGGCTATCAATCAATGGCCAATTATCCCAGAAGATCAATGTCAAAAGAGGAACAGAGCAGGGATGTAGTTGTCATCTTTATTGTTTGCTATCTATCTGGAACCCTTCCTCACAAGACTAATGAAATGGCACAGATCAAGGGATTCTCTTTTGGAGGGGAGGAGTTTAGGATTGTGGTCTTTGCAGACGATACGCTACTTATGCTCATGGATCCAGTTTGCTCTCTAAAAGCTGTAGTTCATGAGACAGAGGCATTTAGGTGAGTGGTGGGAATAACATTAAATCTTAATACATCTAAAATGTTTAATTTATCAATAGAAAGAGACCAGTTGGAGAATGCTCGTACTTACTCCTCATTCAGATGGGCTCAAAGCAGTATCACTAATCTTGAGGTGACCATAACAATGAAACAAGGCTCGTTATATGAAGCAAATTATTCGCCATTACTAAAAACTACTTACAGTCACCTCAGTAAGTAGGGCCCCTCAACATTACTTGGTTAGGTAGGGGAGCCCTACCCAGGATTCTTTACTTTTTCCAGCCGCTTCCTATACCCCTCCCAAAGACGTTCTTTACTACATTGGCCTTTCGCTGGCCACCTGAGATGGGGACCACAGGGAATAAGAGGTGAGGATACCTTCAGGTTCCTCACAGGATGTACACTGAGCCAATGGTGGAGCTTCCTGGAACCGACCATATAGAGCCATGAAAACACAAGTCAACAAGGACAGACATGGAGAGATGCATACAGTGAGATATAGGGTGCATAGATCGAGATGGGCAAAAAGAGGCGGGTGGATACATAGAGACAGATACATATAGATGGAGATCATTAGCATAGAAGATGTGCGTAAATTACAATTAACATCATTTTCTACAACAGTAAATAATCTCAACAGGTCCCAATTGGACTCATTAAAAATAGTACAAGGTCTGAATGATTTTGTGATTAAACCCTCTGATTAGGGTTCAAATATAGTGTTGTTTGATCAAGTAGATTATGTTGCTGAAGCTTTCATCTTTAAGATCACATGTGCTATTCACAGTTGACAGTCAACCCTTTTCCCAGTTTAC
Organism: Ambystoma mexicanum; assembly: GCF_040938575.1. NCBI lineage: Eukaryota > Metazoa > Chordata > Amphibia > Caudata > Ambystomatidae > Ambystoma > Ambystoma mexicanum. Next base: position 1,237,120,846 of record NC_090931.1, on the reverse strand, counting down.
AATCTGGAGGAATGAGGCAGGCATGATAGATGGTGATTTTGTAACTTTTGTTGTTCATTCTTTCTATACCATTCCAACAATCTATTTCCTGCCCAAGATTCAAAAATCCCTTGTCAAGCCACCAGACCCATTTCTACCTTGTCTGAATCATTAATGGAGAACATATCACGTTATATTGATGAAACTCTAATGTTGTTTGTCTCTGCTTTTCTTTCCTTTTTGAAGGATACCAATGATCATATTCATGAGGTTCCTTGGGAAGATGGCTTTGTTGTGGCAACCCTGAATATCATATCCCAGTATACGTCTATTGATCATTCAGTGGGGGTCAATGCATAGAAATATTTTTTTACAAACCAGATCTTTGAATATTTTGTCTCAAAGTAATATGATTCTAGAGATGTCGGAATTCTGGCTCAACAACAATGTTTTGCAGTTTGAAGGCACTTTTTTCATCATGTATGTGAGACTGCCACAGGCAGTTCCTTTGCTCCCTCATATGCCAATCTTACTATGGGGTGGTGTGCCTCTGCACAACATTTGTCAAATTGAACCATATCAGAACAATTTCTTTGATACCACACAAACTTTCCATAATGGATACTTTTTTTGTGCACATGGTGGGATGACTTCTTGTATCATGTAATGGTCACCCCTATTTGGGAGGTTTTTTTGTAAACTGTGTTATGTAGCCCACTATTTTACATGGTAACCTTGACATCTAAATAAACAATATAAGTGGTACGGTGGCTTTCTGTAAATGATAAATTAACACTGTTGACATTGATATTTTTAACAAACTCAACTCAGAACCTTTCCATATAACAAACACAATTTGAACAGGCTACAATTTGAACAGGCTACAATTTTATCTGAAATCCTTCAGAATTCTTTGATGATCACATTGTTGCCTGGTGGTGTGTTATCAAAGATGTGTTTGTTCTATGGAAAGGATCTGTGTTGAGTTGGGTTCAATTTGTTAAAAAGATCAATCTCAACAGTATTAATTTAGCATTTAAATAAAGCCACAGTACCACTGACATTGTTTATTTAGACGTCAAGGATCAGTGACGTCTTTCTGGGAGGGCAAACGGGGCATGTGCCCGCGCCCCAAACCTGGGGTACCAGGAGGGGGCCCAACACCTACTGCCCAGCCTGGGGAGGGGGTTGGAACCAAGCTTGGAGGGGGGCTTTGTGGGATGTCTTTTTGGCTGATTTGCAACTTTTTCAAGTTGAGACGCAGTTTTCTAGAGTGCCTCATACATATAGATGGCATAGGGGATTGACATCCTAATGGATTAATTATTTGTATGCGTCCAGACAGATTTTAGCCAGCACAGGGCCCCTTTCAACTTATGGCCCGTCTTTGAGTGATCATTTGATAATCTATTTTGATATCAGCTTTACCTTCCCCGCACACAAGGTGAATCCCTCTTTGCCGTGGATATCCTCTGATGGGGGGGAAGGCACGCAGTGAGATGGAATGATGGACTAAGAAGAAGATCAACACAGTGTTTATATATTGCATTGGAGGAGGCTAGTGGATTTGATGTGTCCCCTGGCCCAGTAGGTTTCAATTTATTAGATCTCTATCCGATTGTTATGGCTTGTATCCGACGTCTCACTCATGAGTGGGACGGGCTGATTAAGAGGAAGGTTTCCCATTAGTGTGATGTAAGAATTGCCACATCCAAGAGACAGAAAAGCGTATGTATCAAAAACATCTCAAACAGACGGGGGAATCCTATGATGTCTATACGTCAACTAAAAAGCTTATGTCAATGATCTGAATGACAACCAAAATGTATTGAAACCTATATTGGATAAAAATGCCTGGTAATTTTGGCTCTGCATTAATCAAGGAATAGGTGGTACTTTGCCACAGCTTGAGAGTTCCATTGCGGAGACTGTATGGTTGGATTTATTTAAGCACACATTCCATCTTCCTAGGGAGCTTAGCATTTTAGATACTTCTACGCAAGGCACGATAGAGCCAGGCCTTTGTCCGTGGCTTGAGGAGGACATTCTGTGGGCTATTGCAAAATGGAAGCCTTCAAGGGTGCCGGGCCCCAATGTTTTCCTCTTTTTGTTTTGAAACAGGCTCCATCTATGTGAGCAGAGCTGCTGAAACCTTGTTTTTATTCTATATTTAGATGTCATAGAATTTCTCCCATCCTGGTTACAGTGTATCATCATTCTGATCCATAAAAAAGGGGCTACTGATAATTCTTTAAACTATCGACCTATTGCATTGATTGATGTGATTAGTAAGGATTTTTCTATTCTTTTATTAAGGGATCTCAACCTTGTTCTACATCATTCACAGATTCTGTCTCGTTTTTAAACTGGTTTTAGACAGAATATGGGAACTCCCCTCAATGTGACCATCTTGGCTCATTTGCTGCAGAATACTGTCCGGGGGGGTGTGGGATCAATCTATATGGCTTCCCTGGACATGTCCTGTGCATTTGATTGTGTGGTACGCTCTACTTTATGGGCACAGATGTTAACTTTTAATGTTCCTCCAAAACAGGTCAAACTAATTGCTCTCTTATATTCCAATTCCTCCCTTAAGACTAGAACTACCCGTGAGAGGTTAATGTCTAGGGAAAATCTGGTGGGTTTGGGTCTCAGACACGGGTGTATTCTGGCACACACTTTTTAAAATCTTTATGCGAGTGATATTGAAATTTTGTGGAGTGGATCCAATACAAATCCTGCTAGGTTGGGTCATCTGAGGATGCACTGGCTTGCGTTCTCAGATTACCTCATATTTTTCAATAGGACACAAATGGGACTGCAGGCGAAGTTGAACTTGTTTCATTTATATGCCGTCAAGGACAACTTACAAGCTAATGACTACAAATCAAAAGTGGTAATTTTCACCCAAAAAAAAGACAACCTAAAACAAAGTTGTGGTCAATTGGTAACAAAAGACTGAAAGGGTGCCCGCTATAAGGTACCTAGGTTACATTCTAAGACATTCCACATTGTATTCAATGTGGAAAGCGTCTTTGAAATCTAAGCTTTTACCTTTTATTTCTCAGTTGAAGCGTTTAGTGGTCAGGCTGTTTACATTTTCCTTGTCTCCAGCCTTATTTTACTATCTTGCCACGGATGAGCGGTTTTGTTGTTTGGGTTTTGGCTTTACTAGATTTGGGTGACTACCTGAATATTTTGCAGGTTAAGTTATGGAAAAGGGTCCTGGGTTTGGCCCTTTCAATTCCCAACTCAATTATTCGTCATGAATTGGATTTGGTTTCACTCAGAGCTCGTTATGAATGGAGAGAGTTGCTTAATTATTCTAAAATCTTGCAGCTGCCAGAGAATTCTCTTTATCTTGATCTGCAGACTTTGTTCCTTGGTTTCTTTTAAACTTAGGATGTCAGCCTTGCTGTCGTGTTTCGAATCCTCTGAAGAGGAATTGATTCAGTGGCCAGGAAGGTCGAAATGTAAGCTTTTTATGTATGATTGGTCTTTAACCTTGAAATCGTTGCTTACTTATTCTTTGTATGCTGAATATGCAAATTTTCCACGCAAAAGATCTCAACACTCGCCGTACCTCTCTCGATTTCCTTGTAACAAATTGCATAGTTTATATATGCAAATTAAACTAAATAAATTGTTTACTAATGAAAGGATTACAGAGTGGACTGCTACAGACTTGTCTGTTAACATGATGTCATGTCGCTTCTGCAAGTTTGTTGATGTGGTTGATGTCATGCATGCTGGACGCTACGCTCGTAGAACAGCTAGACCGTTCTACTCCAAATGGAGGCTATTCGATACGTTACCGGGAAAACGACGTTTACACTTTTCACGTCGCTAACTTCACGTGACTTTTGCTTCGTCACGTGAAATACGGTATCACGTATTTAAGCTGCGTAGAAACTTCACTCGCTGCTTCTGATCGTCTCTATCGGCGTCGTGTAGCTGAACCTCTGATCTACATCCTGGTATATTCCTACAGCTACTTTTGGGCCTTCGATAGCGTGTGTTCCGCCACACGCTGATTCCTGGAGCTATCCCTTCGCGTGATAATCCACACGCGCTCTTTGTCTTCATACGCGGCTGGCCAAGGCTGCGTGAATCCTGCCCGCGTGTAAAATCCACACGCGCTCTTTGTCTTCATACGCGGCTGGCCAAGGCTGCGTGAATCCTGCCCGCGTGTAAAATCCACACGCGCTCTTTGTCTTCATACGCGGCTGGCCAAGGCTGCGTGAATCCTGCCCGCGTGTAAAATCCACACGCGCTCTTTGTCTTCATACGCGGCTGGCCAAGGCTGCGTGAATCCTGCCTGCGTGTAAAATCCACACGCGCTCTTCGTCTTCAAGTGCGGCCGGCCCAGGCTGCGTGAATCCTGCCCGCGTGTAAAATCCACACGCGCTCTTTGTCTTCATACGCGGCTGGCCAAGGCTGCGTGAATCCTGCCCGCGTGTAACATCCACACGCGCTCTTCGTCTTCAAGTGCGGCCGGCCCAGGCTGCGTGAATCCTGCCCGCGTGTAAAATCCACACGCGCTCTTCGTCTTCAAGTGCGGCTGGCCAAGGCTGCGCGAACCCTGCCCGCGTGTAAATTCACACGCGCACGCTGTCTTCACACGCGGCTGGCCCAGGCTGCGCGATTCCTGCCCGCGTGTAAATCCACACGCTCACGTTGTCTTCGAACGCTATTTTCTTCTAACTCCTACATCTGTGGAATTAACAGAAGGATTGATCCCTAAGTGGGAAGGAAGCCTTTCAAGGATTATTGGAAGTGACTTTGAACTGAACTTTGGACGCTATCCTGTGGTGAATTCAACCCGTATCTAGCGTGAGCCTCGTTCCGTCCGGGATAAGTCTCCCTTACTAATTTTCCCTTCCCTGTCGTTTTGTTCTTCAATTCAAATCCATCAAGAGGCTTCTGGATTGTTCTACCCAGTGATACAGGTCAGTGTGATCATTCCTGTCATTATCTAACTCATCATACTCAGGTTGGAGCAGTTATTCATGATACTTTAATTTGTCCTAGGCTGGATTACTATACCTTACCCACGCCCTTTCCAGTGATCCATCGCTCTGCCTGTTTTATCAGCCAGAGGGTTGTATCATTTGGAAGGTCTTTGTTGACTTCACGACTATCAAGTCGGGTGAACAGGGATCCGGAAGACCCTACCTCCTGTATCCTTTTGAATATCGTATCCTTTTCAGTTGATACTTTGGTGCATTCTGACAGAATCAGAAGCCATGGAGGGTACGGATCCTTTAACTGTTTGACACAGTTGATCCACGATTTGAGAAACGAAATGGTTACTGCACAGGACATGTTACGGCACCGTATGGACGTTATGCAAGACGCCCTACATGGTAGTCCTCAGGGAACACAAGCGCCGATGGCTACCGCATCCGGATCTGGGACTACGGCACCCCCACAGGAGACTATTAACGTGGTTATGCCCACTCAGTTTCCCTTGGCCCCTCCAGAAAGGTTCACGGGTGATCCCAAAACCTACAGAACCTTTGTAAACCAGTGCCGACTCCATTTCCTTTGCCGTCCTACATCTTTTCCTGACCTAACCACGAAAGCAGCCTTCGTGCTTTCCCATTTAGGGGGCACGGCTGCTGCTTGGGCTAACCCTTTGTTGGAAACTAATAGCCCTTTGTTGTACGATTGTGACGATCTCTTGACTGCTATGAGTAAAGTCTTTGACATGCGTTACTCTACTCAAGCCACAGATTTAGAGTTGCTTAACCTACAACAAGGCAGCCAACCCCTTATGTCTTACGTCGCCCGGTTCAATCAACTGACGGCGGAAACCCAATGGCCTGACAGCAAGAAAACGGCTGTTTTTTACAAGGGTCTTTCTGAAGAACTGAAAGACGCCTTATCTACTGTTCCTGTGGTTCCTACGGGTTTCCCAGAGCTGCTCGATTTGGTTCTACAAATCGACGCCCGAAGGAATGCTCGAAAGGGAGAGAAAAAGCCCTTCATGCCAGTCTCGGGGCGGTCAGAGACACCAGCAGTCATCTCTAACGACCCTGAACCCATGCAAATAGGCGCCGTGAGAGGCCGATTGTCCAATGCAGAACGGGAGAACCGAAGAAAAAACCACTTATGTATGTATTGTGGTTCTTCCGAGCATTTATTGGCAACATGTCCTAAAAAACCCGTCAAGCGTGCGGGAAACGCCAAAACTCGACATTAGCAGGAGTCCCTATGTCGAGTGTTTCATCGGACTCCAGTACCATTCCTAAACATGCACCTGTAATAGTTCAGGTGACGTTACGTTGTGATGAGCGAGAAGTGGTTTCCAAGGCCATGGTTGATTCTGGAGCCACCAGCAATTATATAGACATCACCTATGCCAAGAACCGTTCCTTACCCCTAGTAAACAAAATAAAACCGGAAACGGTGAATACCGTGGACGGATCTGTGTTAACTTCTGGTATGGTAACCCAGGAGACGGTACCTGTTCGGATGACGTTATCAAATAACCATTCAGAAGAAATCGTCTTCGATGTTATTGCTGCTCCGCAGTACGAGATCATACTTGGTCTTGCATGGTTAACCCTTCACAATCCTACTGTTGACTGGGTTTCGGGATCGCTCCAATATCCTTCGACTCATTGCAACGAACATTGCTTTACCGGTCAGGAGGTGTCAAATAAACAACACATATTGGCCTCTGTGGTGGAGGATTCTACTATCAGCGTTGTACATCAATGCGACAATAACATACCATGCGAATACGCTGATTATGCTGATGTCTTTGATAAAGGCCAGGCAGAACAATTACCTCCTCATCGACAGTACGACTGTCCTATCGAACTGATTCCGGGTGCCAAAATTCCTACAGGCCGTGTTTATTCTTTAACACCTAAAGAAGATGTCGTGTTAAAGGAATACATTGACAAGGCGCTAGCCACGGGCTTTATACGACCCTCGCAATCTCCTGCTGCATCTCCTCTATTCTTTGTTCCTAAGAAAGAGGGAGACCTCAGACCATGCATTGATTACAGGGCACTTAATGATATCACCATAAAAAACCAATACCCCTTACCACTAATAAACGTGCTGTTGGATCAGTTAGGCACTTCCAGTTACTTCACCAAACTGGACTTGCGAGGTGCATACAATTTGGTTCGCATTCGTGAAGGCGACGAATGGAAGACCGCTTTTAAGACACGGTATGGTCTTTACGAATATTTGGTGATGCCTTTTGGTCTGTGCAATTCTCCCGCCACATTTCAATTCTTCATGAATGATATATTCAGAGACATCATGGACCGATTTGTGGTTGTCTATCTGGACGACATTTTGATTTACTCCTCATCTCTACCGGAACACGTCAGACATGTTTCTACAGTCCTACAAAGGCTTAGGGAGAACCACCTTTATGTGAAAGCCGAAAAATGTGTCTTTCATTCGCAGGAAGTGGAATTCCTTGGTTACGACATTACCAATCTAGGTGCTCGAATGAGCCGTTCCAAGGTAAGGGCCGTCTTGAATTGGCCAATTCCACATAACGTCAAGTCGCTACAGTCTTTCTTGGGCTTTGCGAATTTCTATCGCAGATTCATCCATTCCTTTTCCAAAACAGTAGCTCCTTTGACGGCTTTAACTAGTTCCAAAGTACCTTTCTGTTGGAACCAACATGCCCAAGCAGCATTCGAAAAACTGAAGGAAGCATTTACCACTGCACCCGTGCTTCAACATCCGGATCCTGATCGCCAGTTTGTCGTTGAAGCGGATGCATCCAGTGTCGCTATTGGCGCAGTGCTCTCACAAGTCTGCACAGAAACCAAGGAGGAACACCCAGTGGCTTTCTTCTCTCGTAAACTCACCTCATACGAACGGAACTACACCGTTACTGAGCGGGAACTACTGGCTATCAAAGATGCCTTCCGAGAATGGCGTCATCATCTTCTTGGGGCCAAACAACAGGTGTTGGTGTACTCTGACCATAGAAACCTCCAAGCATTCAAATCCATGAGATGCCTTACGGCCCGTCAGGCCAGATGGCATGTCTTTTTTGCCCAATACGATTTCCAGGTCACCTATCGTCCTGCCCGAGAACATGTTAAGTCGGACGCTTTGTCCCGTATGAGTAAAGAGGCGCAGGAAGAAAAACAAGTTCAGATCCAGCTGTTGGCAGATCATGTGATTTGTGGTTGTTCGGTTCAACCCTCCTTAAAAACCGAAATACAAGAGTGGGTAAAAAATAATCCACAAGCAGTCCAGGATATGAATCTAGACGTGCATAACGGTTTACCATTCACACAGGGGGTGCTTTATCTATCAACTCCTTCAATGCGGAATAAAGCCCTCACATGGAATCATGATTCCTTGATTGCAGCCCATCCTGGACAGAAGAAAACACTGGACCTGCTCAAAAGGTGGTGCTGGTGGCCATCCATGGCAAAAGACGTCATAAACTACGTATCTTCTTGTTCTGTATGTATCCAATGTAAAAATACTCCTGGGAAACCAGTGGGCTTACTCCAATCCCTGCCTGTCCCTACCAAACCATGGGACATGATATCTATGGACTTCGTGGTGGAACTTCCCCCAAATCAAGGATATGATACCCTATGGGTCGTAGTGGATTATTTCACTAAATTGGCCCTATTTATTCCTTGTATTGGTTTACCAACTGCTACTGTTCTGGCTGATCTATTCATCCAACATGTATTCCGTTTCTTTGGTCTACCATCAGTAATCATTACTGACAGGGGCTCGCAGTTTGCGTCACGCTTTTGGAGAGCCTTAACATCTGCATTACTAATTGATGATAGAATGTCCAGCGCTTATCATCCTCAAACCGACGGGCAGACTGAAAGGGTCAATTGTACTATGGAACAGTATCTGCGGTGTCTGTGTTTGCAATACCAATCAGATTGGCTCACGGTACTGCCGGCGGCTGAATTCGCCTATAACAACTCTTATCATAGTGCCATAGGCACTTCACCGTTCTATGCTCTCTATGGACAACACCCCCGATCAATACCTCTAGATTCCGGTCTATCCCTGGACACGCCTGCCGCAGGCCGTACGCTTCGTGATCTGAAGAGATTACAAACAAGGGTGAAGCAGCAATTGGAGCAGGCCAAACGACGTGACAAGTTCTATGCCGATGCTCATAGGGTATCCGCACCTGTCTATAAGGCTGGGATGAAAGTCTGGCTATCCACTAAGAACTTAAGAATTCCGGGCAAAAAGAAATTGTTGCCTAGATTCATCGGTCCGTATGTTGTGCTCCATGTTCTGAATCCTGCTGCTGTACGTCTGGCTTTGCCACAACGATGGCGGGTGCATCCTGTATTCCACGTCTCGCTCATCAAGCCATTCTCTGACACTACTAGACTGCCGGTACGGCCTGTTGCTATTTCTGTGCGGGGGTCTGATGAATACGAGGTACAAGACATACTGGATATGAAACTCCGTTCTGGTAGACCATATTATCTGGTGGACTGGAAGGGCTATGGACCCGAAGATAGGTCCTGGGAACCTCTTTCCAACATTCATGCTCCTGCTTTATTGAAGCGCTTCCACACAAGAAGGGGAGAGGTTGTCCCTTTGGGGGATGGCACTGTCATGCATGCTGGACGCTACGCTCGTAGAACAGCTAGACCGTTCTACTCCAAATGGAGGCTATTCGATACGTTACCGGGAAAACGACGTTTACACTTTTCACGTCGCTAACTTCACGTGACTTTTGCTTCGTCACGTGAAATACGGTATCACGTATTTAAGCTGCGTAGAAACTTCACTCGCTGCTTCTGATCGTCTCTATCGGCGTCGTGTAGCTGAACCTCTGATCTACATCCTGGTATATTCCTACAGCTACTTTTGGGCCTTCGATAGCGTGTGTTCCGCCACACGCTGATTCCTGGAGCTATCCCTTCGCGTGATAATCCACACGCGCTCTTTGTCTTCATACGCGGCTGGCCAAGGCTGCGTGAATCCTGCCCGCGTGTAAAATCCACACGCGCTCTTTGTCTTCATACGCGGCTGGCCAAGGCTGCGTGAATCCTGCCCGCGTGTAAAATCCACACGCGCTCTTTGTCTTCATACGCGGCTGGCCAAGGCTGCGTGAATCCTGCCCGCGTGTAAAATCCACACGCGCTCTTTGTCTTCATACGCGGCTGGCCAAGGCTGCGTGAATCCTGCCTGCGTGTAAAATCCACACGCGCTCTTCGTCTTCAAGTGCGGCCGGCCCAGGCTGCGTGAATCCTGCCCGCGTGTAAAATCCACACGCGCTCTTTGTCTTCATACGCGGCTGGCCAAGGCTGCGTGAATCCTGCCCGCGTGTAACATCCACACGCGCTCTTCGTCTTCAAGTGCGGCCGGCCCAGGCTGCGTGAATCCTGCCCGCGTGTAAAATCCACACGCGCTCTTCGTCTTCAAGTGCGGCTGGCCAAGGCTGCGCGAACCCTGCCCGCGTGTAAATTCACACGCGCACGCTGTCTTCACACGCGGCTGGCCCAGGCTGCGCATTTCCTGCCCGCGTGTAAATCCACACGCTCACGTTGTCTTCGAACGCTATTTTCTTCTAACTCCTACATCTGTGGAATTAACAGAAGGATTGATCCCTAAGTGGGAAGGAAGCCTTTCAAGGATTATTGGAAGTGACTTTGAACTGAACTTTGGACGCTATCCTGTGGTGAATTCAACCCGTATCTAGCGTGAGCCTCGTTCCGTCCGGGATAAGTCTCCCTTACTAATTTTCCCTTCCCTGTCGTTTTGTTCTTCAATTCAAATCCATCAAGAGGCTTCTGGATTGTTCTACCCAGTGATACAGGTCAGTGTGATCATTCCTGTCATTATCTAACTCATCATACTCAGGTTGGAGCAGTTATTCATGATACTTTAATTTGTCCTAGGCTGGATTACTATACCTTACCCACGCCCTTTCCAGTGATCCATCGCTCTGCCTGTTTTATCAGCCAGAGGGTTGTATCATTTGGAAGGTCTTTGTTGACTTCACGACTATCAAGTCGGGTGAACAGGGATCCGGAAGACCCTACCTCCTGTATCCTTTTGAATATCGTATCCTTTTCAGTTGATACTTTGGTGCATTCTGACAGTTGAGCCGTCAGGTTATGGACTGTCCAAGTCTCGTTTTGCGTAGACAAAGGTCATTTTCTGTGGAGGGGATGTTGTTACACTGTTTCTGTAAAGAACGTATTCTGGTCGAGGCTCATGTGGGCAGAAGATGTTTCAGTGGTTATATAGCTCTGTGTCATTTTTTAAATTAAATAATATAATACTTGAAAAGATGTAAATAACTTTGTTTTTATGGTTCTGTATTTCGATGTTTTGTTTGCAATGTGATAGATTTTTGTGTAAGGTTTATTTTAAAATAGCACAATAAATATATAAACAGGCAAGAGCAAGCAACCATTAATTGCAGAGGGGGATGATATGATTCTGTTTCCTCCTTTCTACCTTTTCACACTGAATCGTTCACAGGAGAAGGCCATCTTAACAACCAGTGGCATTGTGTGCACCTTCTCTTAGCATCACGTGAAGACTGTTTCTCAGCACTGATGCGTTTTTGATTTCTTTTCCAAACATGAAAGCCATCCCTAAAAATATTAGTTACTGCCTCACAATCATTGCAGAAAATCACCAGCCACCGTTTGCCTTCTGGAAGTGTTGCATAGAATGCTTAGAAGAGTGTGCTTTCTGACTCCTGGAAATTCGAAATGTAGCAAATGACAGACAGCAAAATGAATCACAACATTCTGAATGTTTCCAAATGTATTCAGCTAAGATTACATTTGATCCTCCAAAGAGGCCAAGGAGCAGATTTAACTAAAAGTTTCTTCCATTTTATAATTGGAGCAGAATATCATGTTACACATTGGAGCATGCACCTATGTCTGCACATTTTTTTTTAAAAGGTGGAAGTTTAGTGAGTTTTAATAAAGATATGTTTTTTCCACCATTTTCCCCATGATTTTATTAGAGATTGAGCAAACCCAAAAGCATGAATTGAATGACTTTAAAAAGAAAATACATTCTAACATAGGTTACTAACCTGATTACTTAAGAAGTTACATCTAATTCCATATTCATGCATTTAGTATGCAGTCACCAGCACTTGCACACGATTGGATGCATGCAAGTGTACACAGAAGCACCGATAGATACACGTGCACCCACACACCTTCCCTTTTGCATATGCCAATCTTTAGTATGCAAGGGAAATGTCAGGTTTCTGTTCCAAAGCAGAAGATGGGACTTTCCATTGCGGTTGACAAAATACTGTGCACTGGCAGAGCGAAATATCCCTGCAAATGCATTCACTAAAATGGCTTTATTCTGTGTGTAAGTCATGCAGACGGATGCTGCCTGTCTACGGCATGTCTTAAGAAATGCATTTTTAATAAATTATTTGTTTTGGCCAAAAGGCACCCAGATGCATGAAGCCAAATGTTTCAGCAGCACAGATAAGCCCTTTTGTGCTTGGGGATCATAATTAGAGTCATTCACAGAAATAGTATTCTATATAAGCACGGAGAAAGTGCACAATTTATATAAAATACAAATAAATGCTGTCTGAGGATCAATGAGAAATGGTTCAATTGCATTCCTCCAAAAGGTTCATATTAAACTTTCATAATATTAGAACAATCGAGAAAATACTGATTGATTTAAGGGACGCGTTTCCCGCTACGCATAAAATATTTAATAACCTCATATTCCCCAGTCATATTTTTAATAATATGTTTAATGCCTCATTTGCCACAAAGTGTAACATTGCAGGATGCAGTCAATACGTAAGTGTACATTGTTCATGGCAAAAGACCAGTTCGTCTTTGGTTGATGGCCCTGCTGTCTGGGGAGCCAGGCTTTCATCATGTAGATGTGTCATAGCAATGAGAAAGTCACCTGACCTGTATGGGATGATGTGGTGCTGGTTGTGAGATGCAATAAAACGAACAGTGCCTTTCACAAGAAGCATTTGCTTCTATTGAAACAGTGAAAAGATTGTCTATTGCAGTAGAGAACATGGAGTACAGCGCATGGTGTATTATTATCTGTGTGCGGGGAGTCGTGGGTGGGGTGTGTGTGTGTGTGTGTGTGTGCACCATCAACGTTCATTTTTTAAAATCTTAAAGGATCAGTGCTGTGGAATGGATGGGCTGATGGGTTTTGATGCATTACTGTTCAGGCCAGTGGAATACTGTTTCCTAATTTATTTTCTGAGAGACATGGGCCTGTCATCAATTGAGGGATATGAAGACCTTGTTGTTGGCGGTGTGGCCCTGTCGTTGGGATACAAGCTAGCAGTTTGTCCCGAATAGCTTCCATGTGACTGGCTCAAGACAGAGTTGTATATGGATGGTTATTTTTTTGTAATGGCTGAAACAGTATAATAGTCATTGGGATGGAATGGTAATCAGATAAAATCCCATTGGTTTAGAAGTAAGCTGAAGCATATACATCCATCGCTGGTTGCTTTTCTGAAGGACAGGCAGCCCTATGGCTAAATTGTTTTTTCTTTTTAGGCAACAGTGATAGAGACACTTCGCCTGATGGGCTATAAAGGGAGATCAAGGACGTGGACACCGCAGCTGTTGTTTCGTAAGGCAAGGGTATGGGGAGGGAGGACACCAGCTGATGCTCTCCTTTGAGAGGCAAGAGGGTGAGGTGATATCACATCTAATATATCATTGGTGGGGGAGCGTTGTGCCATATGGAGGATCTACCACACGTTAAGGAATTTTGATTAAAAGATGAAGATGGGCACAACTGAAGATTTTGGGTTTGCAGCATGGAAGCGACCTTTCGGTGGATTGTCTAACTTTAGAGGCACAGAGGTGAGAGTTCCTCCTTGTTTTTATTTGTGGAGAAAATGTCACCAATTACGTTTGCTGGGGAGAGGGAGGAAAGGGTAAAGATATGCAGTAACGGTGCAGGGATAGGGGACATTTCGGGAACGGCTGGAAAAGGAAGATTCGCCATTAAACTGAATGGTCTGCCCTGTAATATCAAGACTTCCAGGCGTGGCCTCCTGCTTCTTTGAGGCTGCCTTGCTGCCTGGGATCTGTACCCTCATCTGTGACTATCAAGCAGGGACAGAGCAAAACACCTGAGCACATGAACACAACTAAACTACCTGTGACACTTCATGTAGCATCTCCCATCTACAGCCATCATTATGAACAGGTGATTGCTGTGGAGATCTGGTTCCTGCTGAAGGTTAGGTGATTGCTGTGGAGATCTGGTTCACACTGAAGGTTAGGTGATTGCTGTGGAGATCTGGTTCACGCTGAAGGTAAGTTGATTGCTGTGGAGATCTGGTTCACGCTGAAGGTTAGGTGATTGCTTTGGAGATCTGGTTCACGCTGAAGGTTAGGTGATTGCTGTAGAGATCTGGTTCATGCTGAAGGTTAGGTGATTGCTGTGGAGATCTGGTTCACGCTGAAGGTTAGGTGATTGCTGTAGAGATCTGGTTCACGCTGAAGGTTAGGTGATTGCTTTGGAGATCTGGTTCATGCTGAAGGTTAGGTGATTGCTGTGGAGATCTGGTTCACGCTGAAGGTTAGGTGATTGTTGTGGAGATCTAGTTCATGCTGAAGGTTAGGTGATTGCTGTGGAGATCTGGTTCATGCTGAAGGTTAGGTGATTGTTGTGGAGATCTGGTTCACGCTGAAGGTTAGGTGATTGCTGTGGAGATCTGGTTCATGCTGAAGGTTAGATGATTGCTGTGGAGATCTGGTTCATGCTGAAGGTTAGGCGATTGCTGTGGAAATCTGGTTCATGCTGAAGGTTAGGTGATTGCTGTGGAGATCTGGTTCATGCTGAAGGTTAGGTGATTGCTGTGGAGATCTGGTTCATGCTGAAGGTTAGGCGATTGTTGTGGAGATCTGGTTCATGCTGAAGGTTAGGTGATTGCTGTGGAGATCTGGTTCATGCTGAAGGTTAGATGATTGCTGTGGAGATCTGGTTCATGCTGAAGGTTAGGCGATTGCTGTGGAAATCTGGTTCATGCTGAAGGTTAGGTGATTGCTGTGGAGATCTGGTTCATGCTGAAGGTTAGGTGATTGCTGTGGAGATCTAGTTCATGCTGAAGGTTACGTGCCCAACTCCCAGAAGGGCAAACCCAGTTTATCATCCTTCTCGGATGGATAAACTGTGCATTGTTAACATGGCTAATAACATGTGCATTGAAGCAGAATATCAAGCCGTGCCTAAACGAATAAACTGGCAGTTATGTTTATTTCCACAGTGGTCGGTTCACGGTTCATTAATCCATAATTTTGCGACGTTTAGCAATGGATGTGGAAGTTGTCTTTTTCTGGGACAGTGGTTCTGAGCACAGACGGGCTCACAGTGGTGTATGTGTACGGGTATGTCTAAATACATATACTGAGGATGGTGGAATGTCCTCTTTTGCACAAATTGGGAACACATTGTAAGCATGAAAACACGTCAGCTATCTGCTCCTTCAGTTCTGATTCTTACTTTCTATTATGGGACATCAGTTATTTAGTTATAATTGCAGCAGGGTGCAAATACAGAAATTGGAAAGGATGGAATGCCCGGATGGGATGCCCACACCGGATGTTGGGCACACTGAATGCATGTTTATGTGATTGTTTTGAAAATAGATTTGAGCTACTTTTTTCTCAAATGTATATGAAGTATATTCACTTTGGCTTCAAAGAAAATAATAAAAGGTTTCATTAGGGCCTCTTTATACTCTGGGTGGATATTATGCGTGAAATTCTCCTGGCAGTGATTACCACCATGGCCAGAGGTATTTAAATAAAATCATCCCAATTACAGAAATATTTCCTAATCAGTGAAACGTTAGTGTTATTTGTAGAATAACACTATTTGCATGCCAGAAACACCACTGGATGTCATTGTTTTAAATGGTTTCTCTCCAATTCCACCTTCTTATTGATGGTGGTAGTAGTGTGTAGGAGTGGTTCATTTTTTCCAATGCGCAAAAGGGTCTATTTGATCCTTGTATGCATTATATGTAAAAGGTGTTAAGAGAATGGGCAACAGCGATTCCATTCCAATGTCCTTTACGTAAGAGGTTTTCATTGAATTGAACAGTTGCTCTTGTGCCTCCCTTTTGTACAGTAAAAACATCTTTAAAACAATTCCGGGTACATTCGACAATGCTGGCATATATTGTGGGTGCAGATGACTTATCATGAAAGTTGTGCAGTAGGAAAGCTGGCATGTATTGTGGGTAAAGCATTTTGAAAACTTTAATTCAGCAATGTTGGCCTGTATTATCAGAGCAACATCATGAAAGTGTGGAAAGTGGCAATGTTGGCATATACTTTGGGCTTTATGGCTGATGACAATGCTGTATAATGCTCCTGTGTACTGTTGGTGACCTTGCGTATATTGGGTGTTTTCACGTATTAACCTTTTTGTAATCTTTTTGTAAATTGCATGACTTTTACCCCATTTGTCTCACACGGTGTGCTGGGAAAGACACCATTTCCACCCATTATGCTCAAAATAAATCATGGTATGGTAATTCCATGTATGGTAATTCACGCTAATTAGAGGAAAGTATTAATGCCCCCACACTGAAAATGTTGACCAGCCGCCACTGACTCTGAATCATTAAGAATGCGTGTCCTTCTCCTGGAGCCTCCCACCTCTACTGGAAACAAGTGCCACTATATAGGTAGGAAAAACCACGAGAACTGCATTAATCCTAGGTCAGGGCTGTTGGTAGAATGAGTAGTTGAAGCACATCTGCCACTCCCCCTAAAAATGTAAATTGTGACAATGGGGGATGATTGCGACGACCCGTGAAAGACCTCTATGCTTTGGACTTTTTGCAAGATAGTGCAAGTGCTGCCACTCTTGCAGGGGTCGCATGCTGCATTTAGCATGCTCAAATGTCATGGTCACAGCAAGGCAAATGTAGCGTCAATGCCATGGGTTTCAACACTACTGTCCTCAACCTGACTCATTCCTCCATTCTCAAATTCTAATGTATTCAGCAATCCCATGTCATTTACCTTCCTGCTTATCCAATACTCCATCATATCACACGTATGCGTTTATTCATCGATGCATCGCCACACTACCATATGCCCATAAACATTCATTCAATGATCATATATCCATCTTCGAAATATTTCAAAATATAATTTGTTCATTCAGCAACATAACCATTCATCAATCCTCATAATCATTCATAGGCCTTATAAATGCCATATCATATCATATCATTCATTCACACATCACCCCTCACTCTTTCATTCAGTAGTCTTCACATTCATATTCATCCATCCACCCTCCTACACCCTCTCTTAACTGTCTGCTTTCCCCTAGACATTTTCCACATGTGGTTTGTGTATAAACTCAGAAACGGTTTTCACAGTACAATAGACAATCTGATTGGCTTCTTTGATGTTTGTTCATTTGGACCGAGTCTAGACAGACGAATGATGTAGTTCTGCATGTTTGAAAGGATGCCATCATTTTGCTTGCTCTTTCCTTCCTTTGGTGCCTTCATCTAATCATTATGGTATAGTCTAGGCTTCCACTGTCTTCTGCTTTTTGCCATGGCTACAACTTCCATTACTAATTGAATTCATCAGCACGTACAGTGTATGGCTAGTTGGGTGATGGGAGCATGGGTACCATGACCATGCTTGCCCACCTTTGAAAGCATTGGAAAAGGCGCACGGCAACCAGTATGAGTTGGACCATTGTCCTCCCGTGGCCCTCAAGCACCACAATTCCTTTCTCCCCTTTCCGGTCCCCTGTACAATATTAAATAAAAGAAACTGAGGTCAGTTTATATACAATAACTGACCTCTACTGAACACAATGGGTCCTTCCCCTGGCACTCATGACCAAATCCTGACACCCTTCATATAAAACAATCACTGCTTACCCACATAGTCCCACCCTGCGCTGGGTACAAAAGGCATCAGTCACCCAACACTGCATTTTCTATGAAATCTGTGGCGAGTTTGACAGAAGGAGTGGGTCAGGAAAGGACTTCATTTATCATGAAGTGTGGCCTGAACCTTTCTGGCCTTGCCTACCCATTTTGTCAAACCGAGCACCTAATCAGTCACTAGTGTTTAATCTGGACCGGGTTTGGCATATGGGATGGGCCAAACGCAGGCTTAGTTTGAGAGGAGAGGCAATGTGACTGGGATGCTACAGCCCTGCCCCCTTTTGTGACCAAAATGAACCACTCCTTACCTCAGTTTGTAAAATCAGGTCAGGTTTTCACAATAGGTAATTGTAAAGGGCTTCAGCCTAAAGAGCCTGTCTCAAAATGCATCTCTAATTCTATGCATGCTACTTTTTTAAGGGAACATAGTGGAAATTCATATCTTCTAACACCGGGGACAACAGACAGACACCCTGCCCCCCACGCTGAAGATGGAATAAAAGCTCCTCTGTCTGCTCCCTCTTTCTTCCTCCACAAACTGGCATCTGTTCAATGAGCATCTGTGTTTAAATAAACCCAGGGCCTTCACTGGAATGACGTGGTCAAGTACATCCCACATTGCTCACTGCTTGGGAGCACCCTGGCCTTCATCCATCAAAGTCTTCTGTCAGCAATGCGCAGAGAAGACATCCGTGTCAGGCCTGCTCTTATCAAAAGTAATATTTTCGTTATCATGAAAACATTGAGCTGGTGACCATGTGTAGCTGTTCTTAAACTCCAAAAGCGAGTGCTTGGCCTTAAGGAGCTCGTACCACTAGCTGTACTGAACAAATCCCTCAGTCACCATCAGCTCTGACCTTGCAACCAATGGATGGTAATCAGTGGTTTCGTTGAAACAATTTAGTTCAACCTATTTTTGGTGGTACAAAACATATGATTTACGCATAGAAATATTCAGTAAAACAAACATATTTAAGGGACAGTTAAAGTGAATAAGTTTTGTGAAATAAAACCGTTGAAATTCAGTGAAAAGAAATTAGTGAAAGTGACTGTGCTGATTTAATGCAATAAAACTCCTGAAATTTTGTTATATGATGTTTTATAAAGTGAAACAATCCCCGTAAGGTATTTCAGCATTGTAGAAGAGATACACAAGCAAATTTGTTAAATAGTGAGCCCAGTTCAGATTTATTTTAAAAAAAGGTGTTTTTCATTGCTTCCTGAAGAACAGAAGGTTATGCTCTTGTGATTCCATGGAATATTATCCATCTCCCCAAGGGGTAGCCATCCCCTTTGGGACTTGGTAATTGAGTTTTTTATGCCCAACTCCCCCTAGGGGACGGGGCAAGTGGGATCCCATTAGGGGTGACCCTCCCCTTTGACGACAGGCAATCCCTAAACAGGCATGCGTGTTATACTCCGCGCACATGGTAAACTGTGTTTACAATGAAGATTAAATGCTGCCCAATGTGCAAGCGTGTCAAGCTGCGTTTAATTGTACTTGTGAGCACCACTTGCCATGCTCACAATTAAAAGTAAACATTTTCTGCCATGCAAGTATGCAAGTCAGCATTTACTCACTTTGCACTCCGTTGTGCAAATGACAAACTTTTTCCGGATGGAGGCCTTTTACTTTACAGTGCTAACATAGCGGCTCTTCAGTTTCAAATTACGTTTTTGAGCAAAATGAGCTCTAGAGACATTGGGCCTCATTCCGAGTACGGCGCTAACCAATGGCGCTATTAACGCCTTGGTTGACGCCGTACCCGGACCGGCAGCGCCTTGGTGGTTGGCGGAATTACCGCCCCATTCCAAGGTTGGCGGGGCGGTAATTCCCCAATCCCCATTTACCCTTCCCCATTCCCATTCTCGCCCCATAGGGCATAATGGGAGTGGGGAAGGCGTCAATTACGCCACCGTAAATTACGGTGGCGTAATTAACATCAAGGTCCCTTAGCGCCATGGTATTTAACGCCTGCTAAAAGCAGGTGTTAAAAGCACCATGGCGCTAAGGGAACTCGGAGTATGGCGGTAAGGGATTACCGCCACCGCTCTCGTTAGCGGTGGCCGCTATCCCTTAACGCCATACTCGGAATGAGGCCCATTATGTTAGGGTCAGAAACCATCCATCATTTGGTCACATTTCCTAGATTTCAGAAGAATTCGAAATATCTGCAGCCGAGAAATGATTACTTTAGGAAGACCCACGTAGATACTATTGATAAAAACCAGGTGGGAGGATACCAAAGAGTTTGTTACCAAAAGGGGTTCAATGTCAGAACATTTCCAAGTATCAGGTAATGATACAGGAAATGAAAGATGTATTAGACAAGTGTACAATTTTGCCAAGAAAGATGGTTTATATCGCGGCCGATTCTAGGAGCAAGCATATCGAATGGGGAACCAGAGCATTAGGCAGAAACAAATAGGTGGAGGTCTTGACTGCCTAATGTCAGTAAAGTATTATTAAATGTATTGATTAATGTGCTACTTAGTCAATTATCAAGGTGTGAAAAGCCTTCTCTTTGGTTAGCAGAATGTAAGTCGTGCCTAATTTTGTAAATTGTTGTGAGTAAATTGAGAGGCTGTTTGATCTGCCAGTAGTTGAGAGGGAATGATAGTGATTACATTAGGTTTTTGTTTTGTATTCACACATTTTTTATAATTTGAATAATGACATTCAGAATTACATCACATTTTACACATTCATATATACATTTAATTCACAGAGAGGGAAGTCCAGCTGAACAAAGTTGTCACAGATCCAGAAATGTATCCCAGCAAGTCCCCTCAAGTCCGCTTTGCCGCGGGAGACCTTTGCTACTGTTGCTGCTGTTGTACCTGTGTACCTGTTTTTGGTCGCGTTTCAGGATCCTTTGGACCTGTACTTTGAAAAGAACTCCAATTACCAGAAGGCTTGGCTGCCTGCAGAGGCAGGGCTATAAAATCAGTGTTGTGCACGCACCGCGCGTGCACACCCAAGCAAGTCCCCTCAAGTCCCGCTTTGCCGCGGGAGACCTTTGCTGCTGTTGTACATGTGTTTGGTCGCGTTTCAGGATCCTTTGGACGTGTACTTTGAAAAGAACTCCAATTACCAGAAGGTGAACCTTCTATACTGACTTTTATATTAGCACGTTTAGTGCTAAAAGGACTTCCTAAAACGTTGTGTGTCTCTTTACTTTTTAGGCTTGGCTGCCTGCAGAGGCGGGGCTATAACATCAGCGTTGCGCGTGCACCCAAGAAAGGCCCCTCAAGTCCCGCTTTGCCACTTAGCCGCGGAGTTGCGGCTTTGGGGCTAGAGGACTTTGATTTTATTTTTATAACTTTTAGTTGGTGTTATGCAGGGTTGAATGCCCCTTTGTTTTTTATTTACTTTATGCTATTTTATGTAATTTTGTTAACATCATTGTTATTGTTTGGCTGTATTATTTATATTACCTTTGCAGAAAACTAGCTCTACTAATTGCACCTTTGTCATGAGTATGTTACCATACGCCCTTACGTCTAATATGCCTAACTCTGTTACACAAATAGAGTGTCATCATGCATCTCAATCACACTAACGCCGCAAGCTAAATCTTGCACGAAAACTCTGTCTGCGAGTAAAGATATTAGACAATTTTGTCCTCCTTTGAAGAACATGCCACAAGACACTATCACTCTAACTCCTCAGAATGGTCATCTTACTGAAGCAGACGCGTCTCTTCCCTCAGTTCAAAATGGCTCTCCTAAGACTCTTTTACAGGCTCGTGAAGAACTACAAATTCCCCCAAAACTCATGGCACAGGTTCTCAGTCATCCGTTACCACAGCTCGAACCGCCCGAGGCTCCAGCGAAGAATTATGAGGAACCTCAAATCGGCAAGGACCTTCCGGTATCTGACAATACCATGTTACAAAAGCTTAAGGTTTCTGAACAAGACAAGCGCCCGCAACCTCAATTAGATCAAATAGAAGAAATCGCAGATGTCGAAGAAAATGAATACGTGTTCTCAGAAGTGTCGATTCATACCGTTACTCGAGGAAAGAGTTAGTCTCTGCGATCTGCAGCTACAGATCATCGTCAGCGCTGCTCAATGAATTCTTCTATGTCCATGGCAGCTTTATATATTCTGACAACGCTGAGACATCGAGCCTTCTCGAGAGAAAAAGCTGTAACTCCAGCAAATTCAGGCCTACTGGAAATTACGTTGGTGGCAGTTAATTCCACTATTCAAAGTTTATTTAAACTTCTCGAAACCCTTGAATTAAAAATCAATTTACAATCGGAAAAGATTGATCAAATTACCACATGGATTCAAACACATCCACCTCAGAGAGAGCTGTCCCTGCAGGAGAATACATCTGCAAATGACATGTCCAGGAGTGTGGAAATTATGACAATACCTTCAACAGTCCCGTCCAGTCTTCCTGCCTTTGAACATGTTAACTGTCCGATTGAATCGGATGCTCCGATAACAGTGGACCCGAACTCCTCATGGATAAGTGTAGACAACAATGCTATAATAACTAACCAACAGTGTAACAAAGCAACCTATGACGTCTTCACTAAACGTCCTCGTCCCAAAGGTAAAGCAAGACATCTTATTACTAAACCCTTTCAACGAAGCAAGATAATAATTAAAGTTAGCAATCCTCCACCTCGTACTCCTATGGTTGACTTAAGAAAACCCACAAAGAGTCTTGATGAACAATCGGGCCGAGTCGAACCACTGTCTGAAAAGCAAGTTCTCCCAAAACAAATGCAAATACAGCCTCAATTACCAATGAGTCACTCTCCTTTAAATCAACTTATTACAGTACTTGAGGCAGACATTCCGGACCAACATACCAAACCAAATGCACAAAGATCTTGTGAGGAACCCGTACATACACTGAATTCTGCCCCTTCGCTGGCTGTAACACAGCAAGCAGCTGCTATAAGAAAACAACCATTACCAGACTGATGAAATGTGGACTGCTGTGGACGCAAACCTTCTTCAACGTTCAAATGAACTCAAGGCGATAGTACCGACAAAAGTAAATGGACCCAAGGCATTGAACTTAAATTCTCAAGTATCAAATGCCAGCGAAGTTCAGCATCAATTAAATCTGCAGGGAATCAGGGTTCAACCAAGTCAATTAAGTTCCACGAAGTCCGCTCCATTGTCATTAAGAGAAATAATCCCTGTTCATATGATCAATGAACAGAATGAGACCATTAAGGCTGCGATTTAAACTTACTTCGCACAACATTTCCAGGTGTTGAAGCCCTCTGCTCAATAAAAAGAAATACAACAAAGAGTTGCATTTTCTAATGACAGTGTTCCGTTTAAAGACTCTATGGCACGACAAAAGACACTCAATTTGGTGAAAAATCCTTCACATAAAAATCAATCCTTAACTGAAGGTCCCTTCACTAAACATCAGAAGATGGATCCCAAAAAAAATGCTTTTGGCAAATATCACACATTGATATTGAAATGTCGAGCGGCTCCTACCAACAATATGACTTATCAAGAGCAAGTGTTCTTAACATCTTTAATGACATTCATGAATTAGAAGATCTAACATCAGCGGACATTGATCAAGTAGAATTCATTTGTGATGTGAACTTATCCATAGTTCGGTTATGGATGAAATCCGGTCTAGTGTTGAATACATTATGGCAAGCAAGGATGGAACTCTTCAGAATGGGCTTCCTGCTAGCCCAAGATCCTGAAAGGAAGAAATATGAAACATTGAGTGAAACACAAGTAAGCTCGAAACCCTGCATTAATGAATGTCAGTGCGCGTATTGCACTTTAGCACAACAAACTCTTACACTAGTAAACTGGAATAGGAGGGGACATAGCCATCTACAATCGGAACAGAATAACAGCCTTACTGAGGCAGATATAGTAGCCCTGAGGGAAACCTGTATGTCTGTGCCTCCGACATGGGACAATCATGAGATAACTATTATTACAGCGTTATCAGTGCAAAAGGGCCGTCCTATGGCAGGCCTCTTAGTAGCCATCAAATCCAGCTCAGGACTAAAATTACAACCTTGGGTATGCCCGAATAATTACATCCAACTTTTCAAAATCCCAGCTGATGCTCAGGATATGGCATTAATCAATTCATACAGAAATCCGGCAGCAATATCCGATTGCCTCTTCTATAAAGCTCTGTCTCAGTTATTCTAACTGATCGCAAAAACCAAAGGAATAACATCAATCATACTAGCTGGAGATCTTAATCTCGATTCCATTAAAACCACCAATGGGAAGAAAACCCAAGAGATTAATAAATGGAATAGCTTTATGACGCACATAGGTATGAGAATGCCCAATGGATCACTTCTTGGTGATATACCATCGCATGTGACATGGCAGAGAGGAGCCTCGTCAAGTACCATCGTGTATATATGTCTTTCAGAGGCCCAATTTATGCTGTCAACAAGTTTCAAGATAATAACACAATCGGCAAGGGATCATCATATGTTAGTCTGGCCCAGGAATAATTATGATGATCAGCGAGAACGACAATGGATGTCACAAGCCCTAAGCATTAATAACACTTAATCTCGCTTTAAATGGACCCCGAAGAACTTGATATTGTTAAATGAGACACTGAAGTTGCAGCATAGATTAAATCAAACACATTCTTATGTTGATGTCTTGACACTATACAAAAATCTCTATATTCATTCAAGAAGAACACATAACCACATATTTGACCCTCATATGCAACAGGCAAAAAAAGAATACCGAAAAGCTCTGAGAATAACCATGAAACTCCCATTGATTGAGATGATCAAAGCACGCAAAGAGATAAAATCACGCTACAGAAATTGGGCCAGATCCCATAAAGGCAAATTGTATCAGCAAGACGGTGAAGCTTTCCTGGTAGCTACATCGAATAAAAATGCCTCGCAAATCTGGCAATTACTAAATGCAAGCTCAAATAATAAACAATTCCAGTCTCAACTAAATTGAGTCTCTGCAAGCCAATGGATAACACACTTCACGGCACTGTATGCTGATAAGTCTTTTGAATCATTTCATCATAAAAGTCAATCTGTATCACCTTCATCACGAGCTGCTGGACCTGATGGCATTACCAACTACATGCTAAAACAGCATTCCAAACATTGGGCAATAATTTTAAATAACATCTTTCAACGCATCCTTAGATCTCAGAAAATTCCAGACTCATGGCGCACTTCTTTAATAGTCCCGATCTTTAAAAAGGGCGATCGTGGAATACCGTTGAACTATCGTCCGATAGCTTTATTGGACTCACCAGGTAAAGTCTTTAATCGCCTAGTCCTAAAGGACTTTAATAGATGGACAGAGTCAAGTAACTGTCGTGATCAAAATCAGACAGACTTTGTTGCTGACCTTGGAACCTCAGTCAATTTAATGATACTCAACGCTTTAAAAGAACAAGCACAAATCACAAAAACATCCTTGTTCTTTGCATTTATTGATCTAAATGCTGCTTTTGATTCAGTCTCTAGAGTGAAGCTAATTAAAAAATTGATCAAAGCACAATGTCCTCAAAATTTGATTGACATAATTTTTGCCCTACACGCCTCAACTTCTATACAGGTTCGACTGACTATTATGGGTCTGCTGTCTGCGGTAATAGGAACATCAAGAGGGCTGAAGCAGGGATGCATCCTAGCTTCAGCCCTCTTTAATTTCTTCATCCATGATGTTAGAGATATCTTTCTGATCATAGCATCAGATTCAACCAAAATGAATTCAATTGCTATACAAACATTATGGTATGCTGATGATCTTGTTCTTGTCTCAAAGACCCCGACAGGACTACAAGAGCTAATATCTGCACTCGCTCTTTACTTTGATGAGAATGAGTTGTCGATGAATGTCAATAAATTGCAGATAGTAGCATATACCCCGAAATTAAATCATAGAAACAAATTTGTCTGGAGAGTTAAGGACCTCACATTAGATATCATACCTAACTACAGATATCTGGGCTCACAATTTGAAGGTAATTATTCTGCCACATTACACCTACAGACATTGCAAAATAAATTGACTTCAGCCATATCTCAAACTAAATTAATTCTCCATAAATATGGCAAATTCACTATCAACCCAGCGCTACACGTTTGGCAACAAAAAGTATCACCTGTGTTATTGTATGGGTTGGAGGCAAGAGATATTACTACCACTAATTGTCTGAATAAATTAGAAGCCAAATTTTGGAGACAAATTTTAAATGTACCGCAATCCACCCCTGGTCCTTGTTTGAGATACGAGCTAGGTCTTAAATCTTTAAGTGCAAAATACCACTGGCAATTATGTGCTTTACTTCGCAAATGTCTTGTCAGTACTAATGAAGCATAAATTCTTGCTACATTACCTTCTTATTTGTTTTCATCGAATCATCTGTTTATCCAGAAATGGATCAAATATGTTTACCAAAGTATGGCTGTGGCAAATGTCAATCTGGAAACACTCATAATGAATCCAGTTATAGCAAAAAAGAAACATTTTCTCCATGATTGGATTGAGACTCACTCACTATGTCTAAAATATAAGCACTTTAACAGCAAATGCTATGTTGACAAGAAAATGGGGATTGTTGAAGCCTATTTGTCCAAATCTCCTTCTCCGCAAATACATTTGGCAATAGTAAGAATGCGACTCAATCTGTGGCCTACTCGTGATATCTTAGCCCAACGTAAACAAATCTGTATGACAGAGAATTTTTGTAGATTTTGCAGAGATGTAACACAAAAAGAAACTCTAGAACACCTGATCATAGAATGTGTAGCTTTGATTCCTTTGAGAAACAAACTATACGAAAAGCACATGGCTGTAGTTGCTAATGTGCAGCCGGACCTTAGATGGGCCTGCCTACTTAACTCTGCTAATATGAGCATAAATATCACCTCAGTGAATTTTCTTACTGTTCTTCATTTGAATGATTAATGGGGCCATCAAGAACAGCTAATTAAATGTTACAGAATGTCATAGATTTTTATTATAAATGCCTCCCTTAAGCAAAGACTTGATGTATATCAGTTAAACATTCTCTAACCAATGGTTAATTGTGTAACTAAACTTAGAAGGTTTTCCTTTCTGTAACTTAGTATTGTTTTATAAATGTGTTTTTTAAATGCCCTGATTATTAATTAAATAATGTAGAATTTTCTTCTTTTCTTCTTTTGTATTTATTCATCGTAAAAAAATGTTTTACGATAAATTCAAAAAAGTTGATTGATTTCAGCTAAATTTCAATTAAAAAAAAATGTATCCCAGATTCCTTCATATACGTCTCTTTTCTTGTTTCTACATAAGATCACCCTTTCTATTTTTGACATCTGTGCACCAAATCTGTCATCCATTCCTAAATAGAGGGTGTGTGCTCATTTTTCTAGTTCCTCAAAATAATTTTCTTTGCAGAGAGCGAAGCTCTAAAGAACCAACATCTCTGCAGTGAAGGTGAAATCTACTATCATATCCTCCTCCCCCAGAATAATACTTTCAAAATCATACTCCACATCAATCATCAGGACATTATTCATTGTCAGTGTTACTTCTCACAATTGCCCATTCCCACACAATATATTCAAAGGATCCAACTCTGTGTTTGTATTTCCACAAGCTTCTGACTGTAACAAGCCCCTCTTATATAATTTCTGTGGAGTCCAGTATACCCTATTCAGGATCTTAACCTGTCTTGCTCTTTCCCCTAAATTCAACGAGGTAAAAGACACATTCCTATATGTATTGTTCCATCTGCTCACACTCACCTCTGACCATTTGTCCAAAAGTTTTTCATTGGGTACCTTATATTGCGCTAGATGTTTATACACCTTGGAGGCAATGTGACTATTTAACTTGAAATCTTGCAACCAATCCATCCAGTCCTTGCAAACTTCAGGAATTTTATTCCCCACAGCTTTTTTCAGTTTTCTATATTCCCCGATTGTATCATTCTCAAGTTTCTTTTCCATTTTCAATCTTTCAAAGGAGATCAATTTTCCCTCTTCAAAAAGGTCACCCAGCCATTGGATACCACTCAGATGTTTTCTCCTGCAGCTTATCTTCCGGATTTAGCCATAGAGAGGAATTATTTGAGTAGGAGACTCCTTTGTTACCAAGCTTCATAAGCTCTTCCCAGCACTCCCTCAAAAATGTTGTTGGAGCATATGATTTGCAACCATGTGCGTCTTCTGACATCATCAACACCCTTGGTGCAAGTGGAGTACATCTGCTAGTTTCTGCCTGAATCCAAACATCTGTTGAATTCTCAGTGAAAGGTAACACATGTCTGGAACCATAGGCCAGATGATCATTTTCAAAATCCAGGACTGATAATCCTCTGTTTTCTGTTGATAATTGTATTTTACAGAGCTTTAGCCGAGGGTGTTTCCCCTCCCATAAGAACAACTGTATCAGACTCTCCATCTTCCTCATTAGCTTCTTTCTTGCTATTATTGGGATCATACTCAGGATATAGTTAATACGAGGATCAAAAGTAATCTTGATAGTGTTCCCACAGACTCAGCTTCAATTCATCCCACCTGTGCAGGTCGTCCCCCAGCGTCTCAGTAGTGTGAAGTAAATTAACATCCATCATACAATCCACATCCCTCAGAAGCCAAATGCCCAGGTGCTACCATTTTCTCTGGACAACATCTGAAGCCAGACTCAATTAGCTGTTGATTGGTACAATTCTTCGATGACGTCATCGCTTCAAATTTAGACCAGTTTATTTTATATCCAGAGTACTTCCGATGTTGATTTGATCCATTGTTGCTTGGACCGAAGAGTCTAATCCTTGGACCACAATCAACATATCGTCCGCATATAGCCATAGCTTTTGCAAGGCTTCTCTGAATTGGATCCCTTGAATCAACAGATCTCCCCTGATTTTTGCAGCCAATGGTTCCATAGTGAGTGCAAAAAGCAACATTGAAAGAGGGCAGCCTTGTCATGTTCCTCTGCCCAATTTGAAAGTTTCCGAGGAAAAACCATTAGTATTTGTACTTGCTGTTGGTTTTGTGTATAGCAGTTTAATCCATCCAAGTACATTTTCTCCCACTCCGGAGCCCTCTAAAGTGGCCATTAGATATTCCCATTCAATGCAATCAAACGCCTTTTCAGCATCTAAAGAATGTATTGCCACCTCAGCAGGTAACTGCTTCCTTTCATATAGGGTCAGTATCAGTCAGCGCATGTTTTCAGAAGCATGTCTCCCTTTAAAAAAGCCAGATTGTTCTTGGCCAATGAGCTCTGGTAGCAGATTTTCAACTCTCGTTGCTATGACCTTTGCTAGGATTTTATTATTTGTGTTAATTAGACTTATTGGCCTATAACTGCTCAATTCATCGCTGATTTGCTTGTTTTAGAAATAATGAGATGGTGGCAGTGTCGAGTGGAGAATGCCCTTATTCTACGAGGATTGCAACATTGCCAACATCAGAGCATATACTTCATCTGGCATAATCGTGTAAAATTCTGCCGGTAATCCATTGGGCCCCAGACATTTCTCCATGTTCAGATGGCACGTTTCCCTTTTACTTTCTTCAATGTCCCGATCCTTCTCTACATTCAATCTGCCCTCGGGATTCAATTTTATTAGTTTGCAGCTTATATATTCAATCAAGCGGTCCTGGTT
The DNA here is from genome assembly GCF_040938575.1 of Ambystoma mexicanum. Taxonomy (NCBI): domain Eukaryota; kingdom Metazoa; phylum Chordata; class Amphibia; order Caudata; family Ambystomatidae; genus Ambystoma; species Ambystoma mexicanum. The sequence goes on along the minus strand of NC_090931.1, from coordinate 1,237,091,341 downwards.
AATCTGCACTTCGGATGTGTATAATCTTTTGTAGTATTTCTTGAATTCTGTGTTGATCTGTGTTGGTTCAACAGTTATTTCTCCCGTCAGGCATTCAGTTGCGTTAATAGATTTTTCATTTTCCATAACCTGCAGACGGTGCGCCAAGAGATGATCACATTTCTCTCCACCCTCATAGTAGTTGCTTCTTGCTCTGAACAAAAGTACATCAGCTTTTTCTGCTAGAAGCTTCTCCATTTTCTTTTTTTGACAGCTAGTGCTTAACAATATTCTGCTGTATGAGTTAACATTGTGTTTTTTTCAATGTCTTCAATTTCTTGTCCAGTTTCTTCACTTCAATATCTCTGTCCCTTCTCAGCATGCCTCTCATGTAACATTTGTACGCTTCCCATACACTCTCTACTGCTATTTCCTCTGTCCTTTTTTTTCTCCACAAAAAAGCTCAGCTTCTGTCACTATCTTGTCCACAATTTCTACATTCTCAATTTTGTGTGCAAACACCTGAAGTTAGGGGCAAGTCTATACGTGAGAACATTTTACGACGCCCCGAATAGAATGAGTATCATCTATCCAGGGGCTGTTGAATTCTCCACCTATCCTGTAAGCCACATTCTCCCATAAAAACTAACATGGATGTTCGCTTCATTTTGCTTTCGTTACTCACAGAGAATACACTTTTATCTATCATGGGTTCCAGTGTGATATTGAAATCTCCTCCCACAACTTGGTTTTGTTGATTTAAATTCTGTATAAAATGTGTGAGAGACACATGAAACTTGCCATCCCCTTCATTTGGAGCTTAAACATTGCAAATACAATATGAAACATTTTGAACTTTCAGAGTAATACAAACTATTCTCCCTTCATTATGCTTATTGCAGATTATTACATATATTGGCAGGTTTTTCTTTATCGGAATGCAAACTCCCCTGGAGCTAGATGTAAATGAAGAGCAAAACACCCTCCCCATCCACCCATGTTTCAATATGTCAGCCACTGTTTTTAGTAGGTGTGTTTCTTGTAACAGGGCTATGTCTGCCCCCAGTTTATTAAACCTGCTTAATATCCTTTTCCTTTTGGTTGCACAGTTTACACCATTTACATTCCAAGACACTATTTTCAAACATGTTTTGTCAGGATGCGCCATATTAGACCTGAACAGAACCCACAGTGTGAGGAAATGAAAACACACACAAAAACAGATTACAAACATAAATAAAAACAGAACATGCAGTCGCTTGGTATTGTCAGTACAAACCCACCAGCAACTCCCTTCCGCAGTCCTTATAGAAAGATATCTGTGCCACCCCCACCCCACAGAATCCAATATTTATAAAGTACACATCTTATTTTAATGTCCCGAATACCTAATATTCTTATAATCCAAATCCCAAAACCTATATGCTGCAGCAACTTAATTCCATGTGACAACACCATTACTCCTAAAGTTTCCTAGTGATCGCTACTTCTAACCATGGAACATAACAGCTTGTTCAAATATTCCTTACATCAGTCAAATATTATCTCAATCTATTGTCATTCGGGCCCCTCAAGTCTAGAATGAGTTTAATTAATGTTGCCTCTTTTGTTATTCAACCCAACTTTGATCAGTGACAAGCAACCTTAAATGACTCCTGGCATCCTAAATCCTTCAGTTTGTGTGAGTATAAATATTCTGTTAACAATAAAGGAGGTGATAGTGCCACAAACCTCTGTGTTGAAGATTGACAGAATATGCTTAACGTCATTCATTCAAGCTCACCACTACCAACCATATTGCCCCCCAATCACTCTGTTTGCATATTATACTGCCTACTGGAGCATTACTAATTACCAAGTCACTCCAGAGCCATGCTACCACATCCCTCCATTGCATCACCAAACTTGTTTCTCTTACAATGTAAGCCTACTACACCACACTCATCTAGAGTGCTAATCAACAGTGAAAGGGGTATTTTGAAGAAATTGGGGAATGATCATTTTGAACATTGGGGCACAGCCGTCAAACAGATATTAATGATGCAGGCTTACCAACAAAACAGAAGATCCATGGAAATACCTTCACCAAACCAGCACTGCCCACAGTTCCCGCCAGCAAAATGCATTAGACATTCCTCAAATGTGGGGGTGTCAACATATATGTAGTGACCACTGACATCTGACCCACGTTACACTATTACATGCAAACCCAGATCATAACCTGTCGCTGAACAAGGAATAACAATTTATTTACCAGTTCAATGCATCGGCCAAACCGGTGAAACCAGATAACCCATTCTTTGTATGATAAATAAATGGATTAAAGTCAAGCCATCAACAACATCATATATTCACAGGAACCTTCCACTGACTCCATATAGTGCCCAAGCTTAGCCATAGTGGTGCTGGCCCTCAAGATACGAGGGGACCAGTGAAGTTGCTCACGTTCAAGACAATCATTTAAAGATTCCCCTTGCACTGCTTAAACACCGACCAGAATGGATATCGTGGAGCAGTGCCTCAACAAACCGGCGCCAAGAATACGTCATTCCCAATCCCACCTACCTGGAAGTGACATCAACTTAACAACAATGCGCAACCTGGAGGCCGCACCTCACACCAAACCAGCGGTCGGGACGAGATTCTTGCGACTCAAATATAGAGCCATAAACTGTGCACCAATGTGGAATGCTCTGCCATTTCATACACTGTGGTTTTCATTTCTTTGTTAAAGGAAGGCACCTCATGACCTAGTGTGCACACTCTCTTTCACACAATGCACTCTCGAAACTCAACTGAGCCGTTTGTAATGGAAATCCTACATTTAAACAATAATACCAATCATCCATAAAAATAACTTAATTAATCAACCAAAATATAAATATAAATATACAAATCTAAAGAAAAATGTTTAAATATTACAGCAATTTAACCCAATGTTATAAATGAAAGGCTGAGCTATTTCTGGGCAATCCATTGGGTTTCAGCTTTTTTAAGCCACCGTTCCGCCTCAGCATGGTCTACTGTTTTTTTCACGCCCTTTTCCATGTAAATCTTCAGAGTTGCAGGTTTCACACCATAGTTTTAATGTTTTTCTCAAGAGCAATGCCTTTGGCGACCTTGAAAGCCCTCCTTTTCTCCATAATTCTCTTGGGAAAATCCGGATAAACAGCAAGGGTTCTGCCATCAAAAACAACTTTCCCTTTCTTCTTTGCTGCCTTCAAGATTCTCTCCTTTACGTTGACTTTGGTTAAAACCAAAATTATCTGCCTTTGTCTGTCCTTCATGAATTCCCCATCTCTATAGCAGTAATCCAATTCACCAGAGGTCACAACTTCCTTTTCGAGCACCTCTGTCAAGACCCGGAGGACTCATGACTCTAAATTCCTATCTAATTTAGGGCTTTCCTGCAAACCCTGCAAGCGCAGATTAAGGTTCCCGCTTTCAACTTCCAGGGATAAGTTCTTGTTCCTTAAGTCAGCATTCTCAGATCTTAGGTCTTTATATGCCCTGAAGCGCCCTGCTACTTCTGAGCCCAAGGCTGAGTTACCAGATTCAACTTTTGTAACTCTGATCTGCAGATGGTTCACCTTTGAGGTCAATTCATCTAGGGAGCCTTTCATCTCTTCCACATTCAGGGAGACCCTTAGTCAGAGGGAGTAGATATCACTGCTGCTGGGTGTCTCCTCCATCTTGCTTCCTTGCTTTGTTTTTTTTGAAATAGCGTTTTCAGGAACTTCAATCTTCTTCTTATTCCCGGTATTCATTACTATAATTTAGTAATCCACAGGCAGGGGAGGGAGCAGTAGCCGCTGGTTTAAGCTGCTGCTAGGTCAGCCAGCATTGCAAAATCGTTACATTAGGTTTGTTAAAGATCTCTTTGACCACTGCAAAAACCTTCTCTGTGATGTTGGGAGCAGCAGAAAAGTTATGCCTTTAAAATAGTTTTTTTTATTTGAAAAGGTCTCCTTTATAGGCCAATTGATGTTGCTTAATTGTTCTGTACTCTTCATGATTACAGGAGTGACACCATTTTCTCCCCAGGTTCCTAACGCTGTGTCATAAAATGTTAAGCTAAGAGGAGAACCTTTTTTTATTTTGAGTATGTAATTTGCAAGGTTTGATCAAGGTCAGTGGACAGTCAGCCATGGTACAAGCTGGATTTCTGAGAAGTTAATTTTGGTCATTATTCTCCATTAAATTGGAGTTTGATGGTAGTGTGGCTAATAAACTAGATACTGATTCTTTGTAACTTATCTTCCAGAAGCGGGACATGGTTGAAGGGTTGTGAAGTGGTGTCTTTTTGTGTAATGTTGTTACAGAAATTGAGAATACAATACCATAATGTTCAGTCCATGAAAAGAAATGTGTAATGAGTCTCATACCTCCGGTGACCAGGCAGTGAGCTGCTCTAAAGTATGACCACCTTTGTGAGCAGGAAAATTAACATGTGCTGAAAGTTAAAGTCGCACAGATGAAGGGCAGTTTTCTCTCTCTTGGATTCAGTCATGAAATTAAAATAGCCAAGTACTATTAGCTTGGTGTGTTCCATAAATAGTTTGACAATGGAATTGGATATCTTGTTCCTTTTGGGTCCAGGGGTTTGTATACCAGCAATAAGGTGCTAGCAACCTGTTGTCCAGCATGGAGTTGTAAAGCCCAAAATCCTGCCATTCAGTTTGCTGAGCATCCTAATGATAATATATTTCATTCAGAATTAAGCAACCTACCTAGAACAAAGGCCTCGGGGCATTACTGAAGGCAGTAATGCCCCCCAGCGAAGGGCTTTTTGCTATTAGTACTCTGGCCAGTTAGACATGGGTACTAATAGTGTCTTTATTTTAGTTGCAAAATGACATCCTTTCCCAACTGAAAAAAAGATGGAAAAAAATATTTTAAAAAAGATGGCTGCCGTGGAATGGGGTGAAAGGACTATACCTAGTCCCTTTTCCCTTAACAGGGTGGCCATGCAAAAAGGAAAAAAAGAAAACAAATAAGATGTCTGCCATGGAAAGGCGAGAAGGTACTACACTTGGCGCTCATTGAATTGTGAGTAAGAAAGAAAATAAAATGGCCGCCAGGGAACGGGAAGAAGGGACTATACATGTAGTCCCTTTCCCCTTTCCATGATGGCCAGTCACAAAAGGAACACTGATGGACTTGGCTGTGAGCAGTGCTTTGTCAGGGTGGAATGGACCTGGCGAGGGCCATTCAGATCATTTGTAACAATCTGATTGTCCCTTGCCGGGTACTAATTTAAGATGACAGCTTGTCCACCACCTTATTGGTGGTTTGGGATTTTGAAATCTAGCTATAATTTTATAATATAGTTCAGTCGAAGTCCTTAACCCTCTATGAGAAAATCACGGATCCACCAGCAAATTCTTTATTTCTTGATATGAAACAGGCTGCATGAAATAACTCCTCAGCTGTGTTGACTGAGTGGTTGAACAAGTCTGTGGTAGTTTTAACTAACCTGAATCTATCACGCAAGGGTCTGTTCATTTATCCCACAGAGATTTAAAAAAAGTGGTTTCAAGCAAATTGGATTTTATCCAAAGATGAATGGCTTAAATATAAACTTCATAAGAACGGTATAACCATGAGAAGAGATTGGGCCAACATCGCCAATAATAGGTCAAATTTCCCCATCCTTCTTGGAGAAAGTTGTTTGAGGTTTCACCTCAATCTCTTTCCAACCTTAAAGGTGCTAGGTCCTCAACAAAACTGTAAGGCTAGTAAAAGAAACTGGACTTAATATGCTGGAAACGTTAGAGCACCTTGTAATCAATTGTCCAACTTTGCAGCGGGAATAACATTTATTTTTTAATCAAATCTGTAAATGATTCTGATGATCTTACTCAATACAATTGTTGGGCAAGAATTTTTTATGTTAATCAATTATCCTTAATTTTAGTGGTACTGTCATTTTTACAATTTGTATTCCGAAATAATGAATTGAAAAATTGTATTGATTGATATTACTAGGTGTGAAGTTGTGGTCTATATTTTCTTTTTGGGTTCTTTGTTGTTCTGCTTTAAGTTGACATGCTTTTATGTTTTTATATTATACTTTGTTTCTTTTTCTTTTTCATTGCTGTTCTGAATATTGCCATGAATAAAGTAATGCAATTGCTTTTTGTGCAAGGTTTATTTTAAACAGAAGACCAAATAAAACAGAAATAAATATAGTCCTAATTACTGGGTGTAAGGTGCAATAAGATAATAGGACTGCCATCTGGAATCCATGTTTCTCTTAAGAAAAGCAAGTCCAGGTTCAGTTCTATGATTAAATCATTTATTAAAAGTACTTTTTACTGCAGGTTTTTCTTATGTGAGGTGCACATAGAGTTCATGACTGTTTATGTACGTACGTTTCTCAGACAGTAATTATTTGATAGTTTAATGGAATGGTAGAGGTTAAAAGATATCAAAAGTTGAATAATTTCAGGTTTTAAGGGATTAAGGAAGACACATTGTGTGGAGTCAAACAATTGGGTCAGACGGGCAGCCTGATGAGATATGGGTTCTGGCTCTGTGCTCTACATTATGCGCTCTATGCTCTGCATGGATGGGCGCAGAGAGGGTGGCTTAGGCGTGCACACTCATATGGCATGATCAATTACATTACTGGTACAGCGGTACATGCGTGCAAGGGGGAGAGATGCAACCTTTAAAACGTGAGTTACTGCATTTACATATAGAATCATGTTCTAAGCTTGATTGGAGTTTATATTTTTGTCCAATTACAACCATGGTTTTCTTACACAGCAGAGTTACTCAATATAAAAAATAAAAAAAAATACTCTGGTATCTTTATCACTTCGTTCCAAAAACAGTCCCCTGTGCAAATTAGACCTATGGTAGTACACTTATGACTTTCACCAGACACCAAAGATTACAACAAACCTCTGAAGGAGTTTCCCCAATCTACATATGACGGAAAACTTACTGTCATTATAACAAATCAAAATGTAGGCATTGACCATGCCAAATGATGAAGGTTAGGACAGGTGGCCTCTAACGGTCAATCATGCGGAAAAACGGTTTCATCTTGTGAGGACATGTGATTATAAGGACCAAAGTAACTAATGTACTCAACTGATGCAATTTGTAATCTTTTTAGTGAATGCGTTTAAAATCTGCATTTCGCGACATGTTGTGGACTATGACTCCCATGATCCCTCACCATTGCCTATGCTGGGTAGGGCTAGTGGAAGTTGTAATGTAAAACCTCTGTCTCTCCAAAGGTTGCTGACTCCTGCTGTATTGCATCTGAAATTGTTGAGTCCTTTGTGCAAGACCAACTTTCTTTAGTTATCCTCTAATTATTGTCAATGCTTGAAAATGTGTTTGGACCTTCAAAAAAGACCGGGGTGCATTACATCTGTGCTAGAATGGACTTTCTATCTTCAAATACAGTCAAACATGTTTTACACCGGCTGGTACTTACCAATAAGGTCATTGAGGAGAGATGATAAGTGGCATCAAACTGATTTCCGATGTGGCATTTTTGATCTCCTGTGGGATATGATGTGTGATGACCTTCCACTTCCTGTAATTCTACATTCTTCTGATAGCATAACTGATTTCATATCCCTTGTTATCAATATGTGTTCTTAAACTATGCAGCATGTGGTTTATCAAATATTTCTTTTTTCTCCACTAGATGACAATGTGTACTGGGCAGAGGAAATATGATTTGGAGGTAATGGAGTACCCCTACAATGGAGTACTAGTATGAGGAAGGGAGGTGTCAATGATCTAATGGATTACTAATGGGGTAATGGGATGAGGAAGAGGGATGTCGGGATAATGCAATGGATTACTATTGGGATAGTCGGACTAGGAAGAGGGAGATGGGGTAATGCAACAGATTAAGATTGGGGTACTGAGATGACGAAGAGGGATGTGAGGCTAATGGAATACTGGCATATTGAGAGAGAGTTGGAGTAATGGAATAGTAGGGTGAGGAAGAGAGAGATTTGGATAAAGCAACAGATAACTATTGGGGTACTAGGCTGAGGAAGAGTGAGGTTGGGGTAATGAAGTATGGCAGGAGGAGGGGCAGGTGGTGGTAATGTAAAGGATTACTTTTGGAGTACTGGGATTAGGAAAGTGGGATAATGCAAAGGATTACTAATGGGTGTGAGGGGTCAGAAAAGAGAGCCGGCCACAAGGTAGGCATGTCTTCAACAGAGGAAAGTCCCTACCTAGAGATCAGTCTGTGTCAGGACTAACTGAAAAGTCTTTCCTGTGTCCAAAACGTCCTATCCTTACCCTCATACTAAAACAAAACAACAACAGGGGTGCAAGCAAATGTCTTTGGGCCTCACCAGGGCTTGGGCAGTATCCCGGTGCTAATTGCGCCTGGATACCGCCCAATGCTATTAGCATTACCACAACTCGGTGGGGAGTTGCAGTGGGGAGGTAAATCCCAATTCACACTGGATCCATTGGACCCAATGGAGGTCCTTGGCGCTATTAGTGCCGGTGCAATTAGCGCTGTGCTAATAGCACCAAAAACATGCAGAAATGGGAGATTTTTATTTTCAGCAAAAAGATGGAGGTAAAACTCCCACTTTCTGCCCAACTCGAGATTGGGCAGAGCATTAAATGCAGCGGTAATAGTGTTACCACTGCATTTTAGCACTCTGCCAAAATCATGATGAGTGATCCACTTCCCGGGAGGATAGCTCAGCGGCAGCGTGCGCGTCTTGGAAGCAAGACGACACGAAGCAGCAACAGGTTCGATCCCCGGGTCCGCGCTTAGAAATCTCCTGGTGTTTAAGCGCGTTATAAATACGTAACTAAGACAAAAAAACACAATTACGCAACTAAGAAAAACAAACAATTCCTGTAACAGCGCCTCGATGCCTGCGGGCTGTGTGAGCGCTTTATAAATGTAAATAAATAAAAATTCCCTTGGATTCTTAAATAGGATGGCAAAAATGTCTCTATAGCTAATAGTTCCTTTGTGTCTTCACTAGACTCACAAAGTTCCTATTTAAGCAATATGTTCAGTAACAGTCTTTCTGTAGGATTTCTTTTAGCTCTGTAGATCACCTGGTATACTGCCCTGCCAGGAATCTTCATTAAATTTGAACCGCCTGGTGTACTTGCCTGCCAGTACATTTTATGCATTTTACAGTTCTTTGGTTATACCACAATAGCATATATCGTGAGGTGTTTGGTATGGATCTATGGTAACATTTGTTGAACCCTCTCCCCCACAATTGCATCTTATGCATCTGTATTGGATTGGGGTTTGCCTTTCTACTTTGCCTTGTCTGCATTCAAACAGTCTTTTCATTGTGTGTTGAATTTGTACTTTACCTTGACTGCATTCAAACAAACTTTGGGTATTTTCAGAATTAGCAACTTTGTGCCATTCAGACACTTGCTAGTGCACTTGTTGGAATGCCCTGAGGTCCCCATCTGCTTTGGCAGACTCACCAGTTCCTTCCAGCATCTTTGATTTCTCTCACGACTCTGTGGTGTGACTCCTTTACCTGCTTTCCAGTTTTGAGTGTGCAGATGTTTCTCCAGCGTCCTGTGCGGCTCTGTGGTTACATGCCGACTTTTCTCTTCAGCCCGTTCTGGAGAAGGCTTGCCTCCTCAAGCGACCCAACACCCAGGAGCTCCTGTGCAGCTCCCAGCATCTGCACCGCCCTTTTTGCCACAAGCAGCGTCTCTCCTCTTGTTCTGACTGCCTTCTCTATTCCCGGGTGCCTCACATTTGTGAGCCTCAGTCTTGAGTATAACATCTTCTCCTTCACTGCTCTCTCGCATAGTGCGGTTGCCATCTTTAAATATCCTGTGCACTGAAGGCTTGGAAAAACAGCTGGCCTGCATGTTGTACTTTGAGTTCCTGTCACTTTGCACAAACTCCCTCGCCCTCCTTTTCTCAGTACCTGGTTGGTCATTGGAGTGGAGTCCATGGATGCCTTTGGACTTTTAATTGTGAGATGGTTTTTCACATAAAGGCACATCAGAAACAAAAGGTGTTATGTATGAGTCATGGGTGTTTGAGTTAAAGGTGGGTGTGTGATTAGAATAGTGCAAAGAAAACATTTCTTGACTTTTTGTACAGGGGGAACATTTAGCTGACAATAGGCCATTGCGGTCTTGGTTGTCAGAGGGTCTTCCTCATGGAAAAGGGGGGGGGGATATTGTGCCTCATCCAATGAAGTCATAATTTCCCCCATGAAGTTATCTCCTCCCATGTGATGCTCCCTCATACAACAGCCCCCAGGTTCCGGACCAGGTAGCGGTTGTCATCCCCGGCCACATGGGAGGAGGTTCCCACTAGGGAATCTGTGATGACGCCATTGGATTCATCATTAGGGGTACTGGTACATGGAAGAGGGACATGGGGGTAATGCAACAGACTACTAATGGGGTACTGGGATGAGTAAGAGAGGTGGGGTTACTGGTGTACTGAGTCAAGGAAGCGGGAGGTGGGGATAATGTAATGGATCACTGATGAGGTACAGTGATGAGGAAGCATGAGGCTGGGGTAATGGAGGACTGTGATGAGGAGGAGGCAGGCAGTGGTAGTGGAGTACTGGTACAAGGAAGAAGGCACTGGCAATAATGTCATGGATTGCTAATGGGGTATTAGGATGAGGAAGTGGGTTGTGAGGGGTAGGTAATTGTGAGACTAGGTAGAGAGATGTGGGGTAATGTAATGGATTAATTTTAGAGTACTAGGATGAGGGAGGTGGGCTAATGGAGAGATCTTCACTGCTGATGTGCAGAGAAAATCGGGATCTTCACTGTTAATTCACATGAAACCCTTGTCCAATCAAAACATTGGGCCTCATTACGAGGTTGGAGGTAGCCTTTGCCGGAAAAACCAGTAAGGCTACCTCCAAACTCGCATCCGGATTCGGCATCTGCGAATGGGCAATTACTGGGATATTCCGGCCCAGCTTGACCCGGTAATTGCCCTTTCGCGGGTGCCGGACTCGGTACATCCCCATTCAGGGCTCAATGGGAATGGGGAGGGTGGTAGCACCGTTACCGTTAATAACGGTAACGGTGCTACCATCATGTTCTGCTCGCAGGTGCCTGTATGGCCACCAGGTCAGACCTGGTGGCTGTAAGGGCACCCACGAGCAGAACTCGCGATACCGGCACCGGTGTTGCCTTACCGCCATACTTGTAATGAGGCCCATTTAAAACATGCATCTGCACCACTCAAGCATCCTTTGGCTGCTTCTTTCAATGTCATGAACCAAATTAAAGTTTTCAAAGCTAATCCAAGGTCCCCAAACAATAATACTCCCCTAATATCACCCTCCCACACATTTTAGATTAATTTAGGTAGCACTGCCTAGATTTTATTTTCAATAGTAAAAAAAACAGGAATTGGTTTCTAAATTCACTTAAGATACTATTCTTCCCCACTAGCGTTTACTGTGCTTGCCACATTTGATTATTGCATATTTTTTAAATAGTTACTCACCTTCTTTTCACACTAGAAACAAATCTAGATCTCAGATCTCAATATTGGAAAAACACTCACAAAAACATAAAAGCCAGTCTACACTACCCCCAGAATCCAAACCTTGACAAATCCTCCACCCCACACTGTCCTTATAACATTTTAGGCTTACAAAAAGGAAATCTAGACTTGAAATGGAAAGTCTTGGCTCCAGCAATGCATCATGGGAGATATGTGGGGGCACCCCTCCTTTCCTTGCCAAATTATTTCAAAAAGTACTGGATGGATTTATGCTAAACAAACACAGGATTCTCTTTGAGTGCTTTGTAGCCAACTTGTTTTTTTTTTGGGAAAAATATAGCCAGCAGTTTGGGCCGTACACATGAGTAAAATGCTGACATTTTGTCTATACAAAAAGTGAAAAACACACCATTTAACTTGTTATCTTTTGAACCATGACATGGATTTGCACAAATTGTTTCACATTTGGGGGGTCTGGGACAGACATCCTTTCTGGAAATGTTCGTGCTGATCCACCCTACAGTGCAAATGTTGTTAGGCATAGAAGTTTCACATTTAGTAAAAATGATAGGTTTCACCTTAATTATAGGGGGACTATTGGTTGATTACACGGCCACGATATTGGCCGTGTAGTTATGGTTAAGTTGCTGTTTCCATAGGAAAAGCACTTTTTTGGCAGCATATAACTTCGCTCCCCCTGGCTGAATCCTCACCAAACTTTGCAAAAAAAGTATATGGGCCACTCTGAATATTTCCGGAAAGTTTGGTGAGGTTTGGTGCTGTTGATTTGAAAAAGTGTGAACATAGCATTCGGAAAAAATTGCGGCAAGAATTCTGTGGTTTTGCTGCCGCAATCCATGTAAAGGATGCGGGGAACACCCCAGCAAACCCCAGACCCATTATACCATTTAAGGGGAGCGGGGTACACCCCCACAACCCCTGCTCTCCTTAAATGGTATAATGGGGTACACCTTTACCGGGTCAAACCACAGCATTTTGCTGTGATTTTTTGTAAATGTGACATTTTTGCTGCAATTTTATTACTGCATACCTTCGGAACCATAAGGGGACGCTGAAAGATCATTGTGATTGTGAGCTGCAATGTTTCACATGCAGACCGCATTTTCAGGAGCCAATTTCTTCTCAAGTGTGCGTAACATTTCCTCATATGCCAACATTTGATGCAGAAACACAGTACGTTTGTTGCATTGTCTGTGAATGGAACCTCTGTGGCACTAGGCTTAGTGACATCAAAAAAGCAATTGGTAGGTCTCAGACCCGAAAGACCCGTCCCACTCAAATCCCTAAGCCTGACTAGCTTCAAAACCCCAAGTAAAGTTCTGAAATGGGAGTCCCAACTCTTGGATTTGGGAGTAAAATCATTTCTTTGACCAGAGGCATATCCAACATTGCCTAACAAGTAGGGCTAAAGCTAATGTAGTCGGGCCCACAGCAGTGACATTAACGCCTGTAAATGCCCACACAGCGCTGCTGAGCAGGAATTTACAGATTTTGGGTGGGCCTTGTCTGCTCATGCCCTACCCTGTCTATGCCTCTGCACAGCCTACATAGTAAAAGAGCAAGGGTGCCTTCATAATTGCATTAGTGAAAACGTTTTTAGTTGGCAAGGATTAGGGCATTACCTGTTTGTTGCATTCCCTACTAAACAAATAGAAAGATGTGTGCTAAAATAATTTGCTTCACTTTTTTGCACAAGGGAAAAGTGTATATGATCTGGCCCCACAAACATCCACACTCCTGTTCAGTAAAAATCTTAAAAATAATAAAAATACATTGCCTTTGTATAGCGCGTTGTGCCACTACTGCCCAAAATGTTGCTATTTTCACTGCCAGCTGAGTGAACCTATCGTGAAAATGAACCTGTGCTTCAAGACTGAACTGAGTGGCCATTCTTATATTGGACATCATAACGTTCTCTGCAACTTTTGGCTCCCTCGTGCTGTTTTGGACTACAACTCCCATCAGCCCTAGCCAGCATAGTCGATGGTGAGGGATCATGGGAGTCCTCGCCCCAAACACTTGGGGAGACACAGGTTGCATACACCAGCTCCAGATTATCAAATGCTGATGCGAATCCTGGTAATATTATTTTTTGTGGTGTCACTTCTGATGTCAATACATATGCAAATTATGGGGTCTGCATGCCTGGGCGTAATTTTAGGGGGGCACAGGGGTGTTTGTCCCCCCCAACTTTCATGTCACACCATATTGTCCCCATTCATTTGGCTGGGGCACCTTTTCTTCAGATGTCATGTCCCCCCCAACATTTTCAGCAAAGTTACTCCACTGTGCATGTCTTTTTTTCTGCACTGGGCCTTGCAAACCCACGCGCAGAGGCCGTAAGAGAAATCTATCAGGCCACTACACTGTTATAGTGCATGACAGTTCTTTTGTGTTATTTTTGTTATTCTGTATATGTCGAAAAAAGCCCTTTGCCAATAATGTTACCCTGCATGTGGATGGGAGAGGGGCGTAAATGATACTAAACAGTACTGGACGCAGCACAAACTGTTCTGCAAAATCATTCAAGTAGGTCTCACTAACAGGGAGATATCCTCTAATTGGAGTAGGCTGTTTCCATTGAGTTAACCAAGCAGCATCTCCGGAAACACTGAGAACGAATAGACTACAGTGTTACCAGTCACGAGAAGTTTAATTGTTAAATAAATCAGCCGACATGAGACCCGTTACTGATAAGCTATTTGCATACTTGCTGTAAAAACGTTGGCAGAATTCCATTGTTTTGCTGTTTAATTCTTAATTTACATTTTTAATGTGGTGTGTCCTCATTTGTATTTCAGCTTTTACTCATCCCTGCGTATGTGTAATGGATGGGGTGGGCTTATTATACATCCTATGAAATTTTAAATGGCGTTGCTTGTCTTGAAGAAAGACGGGCTCGGAGTTACTTTTCGCTTTGCTTTCCTACCTCAATGGGAGAAAAGCAGGAATTGTTTGTTTTGATAGAGGAACATGTCTAACGTTCCAGCTTGAACATTACACTAATCATGACTTTCATTTTTTAAAATGAATTGACAGCTAACATGACACCCTGGTTTCTACTTTCTAAACAAATGTGATTTTTGGCACAAAGCAGCACAGAATGTCGCCATCGGGAAAGAATAAGGTCCAGATGGTCGAAGACTCGTTGAACGGGAGCAGGCTGTTTGGTGAATGGTGTGGCGATTGTCACGATTGATGTAATGACTTATGAAGACTTGGAATGGGGCGCAGCCCCGTCAAAATTCCACAGCTCAGCTCATATACAAATGTGTTGCTAGCCTGGACTCAACTCTGGTTGACTAATTTGGAATAATGCTTGGCAAGGTATCAATCGTTTCTACATCTGGTGTCATTTAAATTCTGCTATCAAGTATCGTGTTCCTGACGTGCATTACCTCCTCCACTTCTATGTCTTGTCACAGTATTTTCTTAGGAGGCTCCAGTCTCCCCAACAGGGACCCATTATCATATTATAGTGTGGTGGCCGCCACAAATTCGTTAAGTTGAGTATCAAGATACATAGGAAATGCAAAAAATTAATTTTGCTAATAACTTTTGACCTATGAAAGTCAATGGCAAAACGTTGTTACAGGGACGTTATGGTTACACATAAAACCGAAATAAAAACAAAATTCGCCAGTATTAAGCAAACATAACTGGCACCACCAGTTTGCACTGCAAGGACTAACACCCATGACATCAAATATGCCATCACAAATCTCATTGATGACATCACTGATGACAGTCTACCGCCCTTTCAACAGTTATGTAGGGTAATTTCATGTACAGCATTTGCCACATCTGCTGTAGGCAACAAAAGGGGCACTCCTGTAGGGCAGCAGAGCTCCAAAACATCTGTGCAGACCATATGCCGCGCTACAGACCCTTAGCTGGCAAAGGGCATTGTATTGTGCATGTACTGCAACGCGCTACTCTACAGAGGGAAGGTACTAGGAAGTCTGTGGGAAGGGTGTGGCTGCTAGCATAACAATGATAACAATGACTGGCGCCTATGTAGGTGAGTGCCACCCAATAATTCCTTCTCTCTGTGCACGTCCCCTATGGTATCCATGCAGGTGTTTGGCCCTTCTGCACCAGGCCTTTCCTGCTGTTCCTTCTGTGGCGTGTGTCAGAAGACCATAATAAATGGAGATGAACAACAGAATTGCCAATGAACGGATGCATGGTGGGAGGCAAAACATTGTAGTTCAATCGGTTGGAAAGGGAGTCGCTGTAGAAAGTGGGTTCTTTACGTGTTGCACAGCGTTTTGAAAAGTGTCTGTGCGCAACACATACTACAACATTTTTTCCACTACTTTCAAGAAGGGCACCAAGGCAATTTGGATGAGGTGTGCAAAAATCAGGATGGCAGGCATACTAAGATGAACGTTATTGCTGGGGAAAACTGTTCGTGCTGTGAAACATAATTTTCCCATGTGTGAAGTACACCATTGGCACATGTCGTACAAAGGCACAAATACACTTCTTCGCAATGTAACGTGCTTTCTTCATTTGCATACCAAATAAAGAATGACACAGCCACATTAGTGTCTGCATAATGCAATAGAAAGTTATGCAAAAGATCTAAAACAAACGCATGACCTGGGCAAGTGCCGCCTTCATTGCAAATGGCACTGAAACACGTGTAGCATGCTCTGCAATTTTCCCTCCACAATGAACAACAATAATGTCAGCATGATTGCGTGCCACCAAAGTATCACACAGACAAACCAAAATCAGTCATTTCATTGTAGGTACTCCATAGCACAACACATCCACATGACAGATTCCAAAATGAACAGCCACTGCACAGTGTTTTCCATTCACTTTCAATCAATTTATTTTGAAAACCCATAGAACCTGCACGCTGTGACTCCTGAAACACACAGCCATGACCGCACCATCTGCATTTCTGTCTGCAAATACGCCATGTACCACAGTCAGTGCGCACACACTACACCCAGAAAACTTATTGACCAATCCCGTAGCCTCTACATGCCCATTTCTATGGCCGCATCTGCAAAAGGGGAGTATCCAACACGTGCCACCCTGCAACTATCACGATATTCGCTGACTTGTCGTGCTGTGCACGTGTGGGAGTGGGGGAATAACTTTCAACCATGGTAGAGGACGTCGTTAGTTTTGGCTTCTCTTAAAATAACCTTTCTTTTTTTTGTAAAGGTGCTTCCATAGAAACACCTTCTTGTGTGTTTTTTATAAGTATTTCTGTGTTTTCTACATCAGCTCACATTCTTACAGTACGGTCTTCACTGCAGCCTGTATATTGTGAAAGAAAATGTCATTGCCACTGGTCGACAAAGACATGCCATTTCCTTTGAAAAGGTGTGTATATCAAAAACAAATGTCATTCTCACAGGAAAACATCCTAGCAGCACTCAAAAAGTCACATATGCTTCTGTTGATGAGACCCCTTCCAACCTCTGGCTGGCGACAGCAATCATTTGAATAGTTCCACAATATTCTCGGGGGTATACATGAGAAAAGCACCTTGGCAGTGGGAGAAATGCGCTGCACTGCTTTCATCATCTTCTTCAGGTGACGGTACACACGGGAACAAGGCGTGGAATCCAAAAAGAAGGCTCCAAAGTGCACGGCCACAACATGTACTGGTCCGGAAGTGGCCATGCGTTGACATTCTACAAGCACTCCAACTGTGC
Source organism: Ambystoma mexicanum (assembly GCF_040938575.1). NCBI lineage: Eukaryota > Metazoa > Chordata > Amphibia > Caudata > Ambystomatidae > Ambystoma > Ambystoma mexicanum. Next base: position 1,237,074,190 of record NC_090931.1, on the reverse strand, counting down.
GTCCTGCCATGTTTGCCAGCCGCACTACACAAAGTAATGGAAGAAATTATTACCACCCTTTCCTGTGACGTACACCCTGAGCACCTGATTGGCCAAAGGCCATGTTCCCATTTCCATTGGCCACCATGGTGAGAAGCGAAGAATGTGGCACGTGCCTTTCCCCAATTAGCGTGAGGGCCGTACCCCAGTGAAGCAGGAGGAGTCCTTCACCCTATTAGTGCTCTTTCCTGTGACTTATACGCTGAGCACCTGATTGGCCAAAGGTCATAGTCCCATTTCCATTGGCCAGCATGGTGAGAAGTGCAGAATGTGACACGTGCCTTTCCCCAAGTACCGCGAGTGCTGCGCCCCAGTGAAACGGGAGGAGTCCTTCTTCCTATTGGCACACTTTCATGTGATGCACACCCTGAGCACCTGATAGAACAATCCCTAAAGTCCCATTTCCATAGGCCAGCATGGTGAGAAGCGCCGAAATGAAAGAGAAAGGTCTTTAGTAGTTTCCTGAAGGTCTGATATGTTTCTGTTGTACGTACCTCCTTAGGGAATGAGTTCCCAAATTTGGTTGAAATGCTGTTTCAAACATTTTAGTTTGAAACATTTTAATTTGGATGTTAATGAGTTCTTTTCTATGCACAGCTGCCATTTTCATGGTCCTAGGTGCTCAGGCAGATCTCACAGGAAAGAGGGATAGGTGAGAGAGGGATAAGCGAGGGTTAGTTGGTGGGAGGAGAGGGAGAGCGCTTGAGTGCTTTTTCTGTTTCATTTTGGAAAAAACGGTCAGTGTGTTGGGTTTGCATCTAGGTGGAATGGGTTTGGTGTTTTGGTGTGTGAATCTAAATAGGATTGTTTTTTGCGTTTTGACGTAGTGTTGGAGATTGAGTGTGATATGTGAGACGTTGGAGCGGGTGTGCAATTCGGTGTTTGATTTCAAGTTTTTGCTGTGGTAAACGTATGTGTGTGTGTTGTATTTGGTGGTTGTGTGGTGTGTTTGTAGGAAAATAGCATGTGTTAGAAGGGTTAGTGGTGAAAATGGTGAGGTCTGTGTGCCGTTGTTGGTTATATTTTTGGGCCAGGCTGAAGTTTGTTATGTGCTGATTAGCAATATTAGGTTTCCTTTTGTTGGGTTTGCCAATTTGGTTGAGTTGGTTATTATGGGCCAATAGTTAGTGGTGTCTCCCATTGTACCGTGGTTGGGCGTTTCTCTTAGACAGTGCTTTGTTTTTAAGTTGGTAGATTAAAGTGAAAGGTCTTTAGTAGTTTCCTGACGGTCTGATATTTTCTGTTGTTCGGTCTGTCGGTACTGCACATCATCACTCGGCAGCTCTATTTCTACCCTGGTCAAGGGGCACCATCGACTCAACCCTTTTCACCCCCACCCTTCAACAGATTCTTTTGCAGCATTTACTTTTATTTCATTTCAGTTAGGATCCTTCGCACCTCTGTTATGGGTCTGACATATTCCCTCTCCCCTCCTCATAGGTAGGCAAGGAGGGGGGAAGGTCTTGAATAAATGCTGTGCTTTCCCAGCAATTATGGAGGTGAGGCCACATGCAGAAGCAATGCAACTCTACGGTGCCTCAACTCATCAGTTTCTTTCACAATCTCTCCCACTTACTTTTCTAGTGTTCCGATGCTCATAACATCACCTAGAAACACATATATACTTTCAACATGTTGGAGGACTCACAAATGCACTTCTCCGTCGCTCTGTTGTCCTTCGATGGAAAGCCAATGCACTCATGTGTATTTATTTGTATTTGCAGTTTATTTTTATTTGGTTGCAAAGAACAACTTCCACAAAATGCTCTGTAAATAATTAAATATGTCTGGATGGGCAGTTGCAAGGCAGGATGCATTCCATTAGTACAAGTTGGCAGTGGCATAAATATTAACTAGAATATGGAGGCAATGGGGTAAGAAGAGGGACAGCACTGTCAGGGCATGATTAAAAAGTACAAGGAACACAAGTGGCAGTACAGATTGTTTACAAATAGTACAGGTTTTTTATTTGCAGTACATGCAATAATGTAAAGGAGAGGGTGAGGCTCATGAGTAGTGGAACACCAACTTGGGTGCTCTCTCAAGCGAGCAGGAGCCATTTCAGGGTAGCTTCGAAGCCCAGTAAAGGAGGGCTAGACTTTGTCAAGGATTGATGTTCCAGTGGAGGAGTGTGTTTAGAGTTATGGCATGAAGGTGAGAGGTAGAACAAGGAGGATTAACTTTAGAGTGGTTGAGATCATACATCATGAGAGGCCCTATAGCGGGAGATGGGGTTAGTTAGGTAGGGGTGTGGGGTAGACTATCGATAAATCTGAGATATAGAATACGGAATCTAAAAAGGGAGTGAGCTTGCATGGACAGCTATCTCATTGAAGGCTGTGCACAGAGATGGGACAAAAGTGTGGGAGGTTTAAAAGGGTATGGATAGAAAAATTAAGCACCTTGCCAAGTGGGGTCAATGAGTAGAGTGGACGAACTCATAAGAAGCTGGACCAGTAATGAGTCTGCTGAGGACAATAGTGGAACCAAGATTTTCAGTGGTGTGAAAGGTGCAGATTTTAAAGCTGTTGAAGAGGTTTAACCTGGCAGACAGAAGTAGCTGTCAAACTAATACATTCTAGAAGTCTCAGATTGCTGTCTGATAACTATGATAAAAAGCCATCTGTGAGAGTATGCAGTCCCAAGTTTTTTGATTTTTGCTATGCAAACTGATGGTGTTTATTTTCTCCAAGAAAGTGTGCTCTGCTTAACAGACCTCACTTTCCAATGCCCCATGCTAAAATGTCTAGTGAATTCATGTACCCTGCTGGGCCACAACTACTGACACACCAGCAACTGCAATGTAATTTGGCCACATGACAGATTCCAGAGAATTATGTATCTTCATATGTGCACAGAGAGCCATTAGTTAGTAAGGGTTCATGTAGTGTTTCTCATGTGCAGGGCTGAGTGACTTTAATGGAACACACCAAACCATGCATGTCGGCCCATCCTTGCTTCTACCATTAGATGAATAAGGTAAAGGGAAAGCTGGATTTGATGTCTAAAATTGCCTGCTGGATTCAAATTAATTCCAGGAGCCATGGGCTGCCATTAGACGTAATGGAAAGGAGACAGATTCCGACGTCACCATTGCCGGCGGCCTATCAGAGGCGGAAATGTTACGCAAGCGCAAAGCGCCATGCTCAGGATTGGGCAGTTGCCCCGGCTGAGAAATAAAGAGATAGATTACCTGTTACACAGCTATGTGTACTTATTCCTCATTACAAATTCGGAACCTGTCACATGCAAATGCAGGACAGGACCATGGCAACGAGGATGGGATAGACTCATGTGTCTGCATTCACATCACCTATTAAAAAATATTTTATTTTTCTGGTTCCTGCAAAGGGCGATAAATACTTGCTCCACCACACCTGCAAAATGTTGGAGCAAGGACAGGAACAACGAGAATGCCATGAGCACGGCATGCCAGATGCAAACGCATTCCGTAGGCCGGTGCCTTTCGACATGCAAGATCAACAATCGCTTGTACCAAGGTGAGAGAGATGGCTGCAGTACTTTGAAAACTAGCTGGCACCCCATGATGAACAGGCCCCTGATCGTTTTGCAAGAAGACTGCTCATAAATCTTGTGGGAGACGACGGCCATCTTACAGCCCTTAAAATGGAGATTGCAGCAGTGACCTACAACATGCGGCAGGATGACTCCATCATACAGACCTTACCAGCACTGTTTACTGGTCTGGGGTGCCTCAAAGGAGACCCCACACTTTATCACTCCTGTCACTTAGCACACCAGGATGATACTGTTTCACCTCCAAGCACAAGTGGAGAAAGAAATACAAAGCCTGCTCGAACAAGACATTATTGAACCTGCCAGCAGCCCTACCCTGTGGGTGTCTCACATAGTGGCAGTTCCAAAAAAGGCACACCTGGTGCAATACGCATATGTGTCCACATGCGACAGGCCATCTGAGGGATCGGACGTGATAGACACCCTGGAATGTATCTGGACGACAAGCTTAGCCTACTGAATGGATCCCGGATACTCTCGGAACTCGATCTCAACAAGGGATAACATCAGATAAAGATAGAGGAGCAATTGAGGTATATCACCACCTTTGTCACACATGTTGGGCTTTTTAGGTACAAAAGTCGGCAATTTGAAATTTCATCATCATTGGAAATATTCCAAGAAGCATAAGAAAGGCCATTCGTCACATCAAAAACTGCTTTAATTACAATGATGATATCCTGGTATTTGGAGCCACTTCAGAAGAGCATGATGGGCCACTGCATAAAGTGTGCACCACACTGATGGAAGTAGGACTAACGCTAAATCATGAAAAGTGTGCATTTTGCAAGGAACATCTCAAATTCTTTGGGCATATATTCTCACAAAGAGGAATGAGTCCAGATCTAAGCAAGGATGCTGCCATATCCAGGATTTCACCACCAGAAGATGTTAGTGATGTCAGGTCATTCTGAGGAATGGCGAGCTACTACAGTAGATATTTACATGACTTTGCCACTGTCAGCGCCCCACTCCGAGAGATTACCAAACAGGGACATGTTTTCAATGGACTTCAGAATGTCAGAGAGCGTTTGGACATATAATACAAGATAAGGTTTCCGCAGAGAACATAGCATATTTCAATCCAGACCTATGCACAGAACTAACAGTGGATGCTAGTCCAGTCAGACGAGGAGCCATTCTGGCACAACACCCACCGGGATGAGAAACACCATGGCAAGTAGTTGCGTATGCCAGCAAGAAGCAATCGGATGTGGAAATGAAATACTCTGAGCCAGAAAAAGAAGGACTAGCAGTCGTATGGGCCTGCAAGCACTTTCAAATGTTTCTTTCTGGGAAAAGCATTCACCAACCACCAGGCGTTGGCCACCATCTATGGAAATCGACACTGCAAAATGCCTCCTCTTATAGAAAGATGGGGCCTACGCATACAGGGCTTTAAATTTACCATAATACACCAGCCAGGAAAAGAGTATAACTCTGCAGACTTCATGTCACGTCACCCCCTGACCAACACCACTCCAGAAACATTGATGGCAAAAGTGCACGTCAACTTTCTCATCCACCAAGGAACTCTAAAAGTAGTCACCACCAAAGCACTAAGAGACCATACTCGACATGATGGTCTGTGAGAGAAATTAAAGGACATCATTTGGTCCGGAAAGTGGAGAGAAGTAAATAGTGGAACTGCAAGGGAACCAACTGCCTTGAAGCGGGTACATGAGGATCTCTCAATATCAGCAGATGGGCTGGTAATGCGAGGACATTGTATAGTAATTCCCAATAATTTGCGTAAAGCTGTTGTTGGCTTAGCCCACAAAGGACACAGAGGTGTTGTGGCCGCCAAACGGCAAACCAGGGACACCATGTGGTTCCAGGTCTCGACAAAATGGTGGAACGTGTTGTCAGCACATGTCATATTTGTCAAAGCACCTCAAGAGCAAACGCTCTGGAACCGCTTTGAATGTCCAAGCTCCCAGACCAACCCATGACACATCATGCCATTGACATTTTTGGACCATTTGAAGAGAACAAATACTGGATGGTCGTCATGGATGAGTTTTCACAATTCCCTCTTGTCCAGCTGCTGACCTTTACATCGGCCAGTATGTTTCGGAGGGGGGGGCACTCAGGGGTGGCACTGGTCTGCCCTCGGGGTAGCGTACCAGTGAAGGGCTAGTAAGACTTATATATACAACGAAAGGGGTACTGGTAACGCAGGGGACGGCCCCTAAAACCTAATAGGGAGTGAAGTCCTGTATGGGTCCTATTCCCGAAAAAACCTCATTGGTTATGTAGAACACTACACCCAATTGTATATTTCAAAGTCATAACCTCACATAACAATTGAGTTTTGTGTAAGATAGAAAACATATTTAATACAAGATATTTATACATACAATTAAGTCAAACATGTAATACACATACATAACAATAAGTGAAATCATTGAAATCATATATTAACTGGTTGAAGCGATATACTACACATGTATATAACAATAGGTGAAATCATTGAAGCCCTGTATTAACTGTCAAATCAACACTTTTAACCAAACAAGGCCAAAGGGCAAAATACAGGAGAAAAAAGAAAAAAGAAAAGGGAAGATGCCGGACCAAAGCCGGACATAAGTAGGAGTTCTTAAATTGTTTTCAAGCTTACACTATTACTTAACAACAATAAGAGTTCCTAGAATACATATTCCTTTGAAAATGAAATCCCAGGTTGAAAATATTAGGAAGCTGGGCCAGTACAGTAATACCAGAGCTAGACAACATCTTCCCAGCTTGGGGCATTCCGGTTGTGCTGAAATTGGACAATGTACCAACGATTAGGAGCATTGGGTTGCTCGAATGATGGCCCAAATGGGCATACAACACAGAAAGATCATACTAGTATGGCCTCAAATAAACGGCATGGTTGAAAGATTTATGGGAAGGTGCTGCAACAAAATGAACTGTGTTCCAAGTCAATCAATTAGGCTGTCTGTAACATGTTGAGGTGCTATAGGAACTCGCTGCATGGAATGACAGGATGGTGTCCTTCTGAATTGATGTTTGGCAGGCACACCCAAACCAGATTGCCACACAATGCAACCGTGCCAGTCAGAGGAGAAGACGAACTACGAATAGTGGACACGACTAAGTACAGGAAAATGAAAGCGCATGCCGATGTCAAGCTTGGTGCCACCAATTCAAGTTTTCAGTACAGTGACAAAGTCCTTGTGCACCACAGGCAAAGCAAATAAATGGACTGTGAATTTGATCTTGCCCATCTGATAATCACCCATATGAAAGGTCCAATGATCACCGCCAGATCTCCACACAAGGTCATTAGGAGAAACGCATCTCACTTCAAACTCTTCAAAGAGGGCGAGTGGCACAGTGAGAAGGAAGAAAGCAAGGTGCCACTGCTCGAAGATGATGTGGGGGAACGAGACGCGGAGGTGAGGCCAGATGTGTCAACAAGACTCGGGAAGAGCATCGCGCATCTGATACGTTTGATTGAGAAGATATGACCGCAGAACTGTGAGTGAACAATATTGTAAAACTGTCATCAGAAAGGGAAGGTGTCGTGTCTGGCAAGGACATGGTTAAAGGAGCCAGGCTCCCGACATCACCATTGCAGACGGCCTATCGGAGGCTGGAAATGTAATGCATGCACAAAGCTCCATGTTCGGGCAGTTGCCGCGCTAAGAAATAAAGAGATAGTTCACCTGTTACACGGCTCTGTGTTCTTATTGCTCATTACAAATTCAGAACCTCTTGCATGCAAATACAGGACAGGAAAGCACTCATGTTCAAACTACTTTTATTTGCATATCCTCACTCATCTGTAGGCAGTGCTTTTAACTAAATATAATAGAAAACATTGCTATAATTGATTCAATATAGTGGCAGATCAGGAAATACAGTTGAAAGTTCTAAAACCCAACTTGATGTAATATATATTATCCACTTGATTTCCACTGTGATCTGCAGCTGCAGAGCCATTTGTGCCTTTGCTTCTGGCCATGGAAGTTTCACTGATAATACATGGTAGGGTTGTCCAGCTTGACTTTTGCCTTTTGCTGGGACGCTTTAACATCTTTCCCAGGAAAACAGGACGTAACCCTCTGTGGTGAGATAAGAGCATGGAGCTTCAAAGGAACCTCTGAAACATGCACCTAAGCATGGTAGAGTGAGCTTTGAGGCTCTCTAAGCCTACCAACCAGCATGCTAAGCAAGGCAAAAGGGCCGCCAGTGGCCCCAATTTTCAAGTAGCCCTTTCTTTGAACCACACGTTCTTGCCTCCCATAATTCTTAGCTAAAGCTTATGATACTTGACTGGAGTTCACAGATTGCCCCTTCCCCCTCATTGGCCAATTTGCAAATTGCTTGTTGGTTTGCACATGGGATACAATGTATTGATGTGAGAGAGAGAAGGATTGTCAGAGGCAGTGTGAGCTAATGAAATGTGATCTGTATGTAAGAGGCTAGTGGGATGGGAGTGAAGGGTTTCAGGTTGTTTTGCCTTATAAGGCCTACTACCCCATTCACCTAATTAATCGTTTTAGGAGCACTCTGTATGGCGGAATGATTGCTTTCCAGCTGCAGGGACAGAGACATTGTAAACCTCCTATGAGCCATTGCCCCAGGACAGGGCCGTCAAGCTCCAGTAGCAGCTGCCAGCAGATGGCCGCATGGGGGGACAGTACATACAAAGCCATGAGCATGTCTAATTTGGATGATTCAAACATCTTTCTGTGGGTAGTGTGAGGGGTCAGTAATGTGAAGTGGACAACTGCTTCTGGTTTTCTCAGCATTAGACATTTTATTAAAAACAAAACATGCAAATAAATCCTTGATAAACCTACTCTATCAGGGAGTTTCCTAACTAGTCTAAGGGATAACTCCTAGCATAAACAAAACTAACCTCACACTAAACAACAAAACATTCAAAGTAAACCATAAACAACATAAATAAGTTAATAACCACAGCCAGTAATTTGGATGACCTTCACCTGTCATGGGTGGAACCCGTCCCCAGGATTGTTCAAAGTCAATTTCCCTAAATGTTCAGAAATGAAAGTGCCAAATAAAACAAAAGTTCACCCGACACAAATCCACTGGTAACAGTTATTCAGTTTTCTTTTGAAAAGTTCCCCTTCCAAATGCAGTCAAGAAAAACAGCACCAATGGTAATACTGGATATCCTCTTTCCAAGATTGTGTTGCCACAGTTCAAAGAAAATAGGAACAACTTCTGGTTCAACAACTTTTCATGTATGTATAACCTATGCAGTGTCTTTCGTATAATTGCTGTGATGCTTCTTCTTAGGGTGTTGCTTTCCTCTTGACAACCCCTTTTCTACTACTGTTACCATGGGAACAGACTCCTTTGTTCCACAGTATGCCGCTACTTCAACCGCCTCTAGTATAACATTCACTGACAGTATTATACACAAACAGTTTTGCTTCAACCTTGCACTTTATAATTATTAGACAAAACTATTTGACCTCCACAGGTAGGCAAGACGCTCTTCATTCCTATGCTGTAAGAAAAGGGCAGTCGCTTTGCCTCTTATTATTGCTACCTGCCTCTGCTTCCAGACTGCTTTTCTGTCAATTTCACCAGTCTCAGCATTACAGATTGCTGACATTATCTTCTCACAAGCACCCAGCTCCCCTCCCCAGCTTTATTGACACCTCCTTGGTTGCAGTAGCTACCCATAAGCTGTATTGCCACACTTCCAGCTTTGGATAACAATGCCACACTTGTATCAGAGGACACTGGACCTTTATCAACTTTAACAACTTCAGAATGTAGGTGGATAGATTTCAACAGGACTGGTTTCACTTTATAAAGGATGTGTCTACTGGCTTGGTTAATGCTTTTACTTCTCATCAGTTCAACAACGTCTACATTTACAGAATTCTTGTTCTGGATGTTACAAGGTTTAGACTTCAAAAGAGAAACAGATTTAGGTACATGCGACCACTCTGTAAGGAGGATCGTTAAATTTAAAGAACCATAGGATATGTATTCCCCTTGATTAACACAGAGTTATACACAGACTCTGGTCCGGAACCGCAATTGTTCACATGCAACCTCTCTTTGATGTAATATGCCTTGCAACAATTTTGTGAAAGTCAGCTTTAGGTTTCTGAGGCATTCGAAAAGCATTCTACTTCCTAATTGGAGACACACGACCACTACGTTAACGTTGAACAGTTCAACAATGAAAAGTTGAAAGGTTTCCTTTATACACGAGCACACCGATTTGAATTAGAAGTGCACGTGATACATTTTCATTGTCAGCAAGACTCTTCACAATGACTAACAGTTTCTACTTACTCCCATTCTTATGCGAGTTAATAAAGACCTGACAACAGTTTCCAGCAAGGTTTTCAAAGTGAACCTGAACACGGAACTTCACTCAACGGCTCCAGGAACACTGCAGTTACGTGCTGCTTCCACTTCATGACTTCTTCTCCTTCTGCTACAACTTTAGGCACTCTTTGGACCTACACCCCTCTTCAGCATGGGTGTGTTTGATCCTGACTTAACCATGGGGAGTCTCCTTCACTCCTCTGTCCCTTGGCTTGCTTCTCTACACGGGCCTCGGGTTGCAGCACAATCACGGCTCTGCAATTACAGAAACTTGGCACACCTGGGAAGACCTTCAATCTCAGTATGATATGATATGGCATTTGTAACGCGCCTATACACAAGTGTTTCAAGTCTCTCACTGCAGCCACGGCAAGGTAGAGTTTGTGAACACAGGACCCACTCAGAACTTGCAGGTGAAATCTGCTTTCATCTTGTCCGGGTCCCCCTTAAGTGATCACATTTCTTCATGAACTGCCAGCCGCGTGCTCTTCTCCTTCTGCTACTACTACCAGCCTTCCAACTCCTGCTCCAGCTCCATTCTACTTCCCCCTCCTGCTGCAGAATTGTATGCCTCTTTGGTGGGGCAATCGATTTCAGGTGCAGGCCCCTACTGTTAATTGCCTTGCCCTCGCAAAGTCCTTCACTTCTACATGCCTCCTCAGCCCTCTTTTTCTTCTCAGTCTGCATGGGATTCTGGAACATGTAGTTCACTTTAGTGCAATTAAGTTTTTTCACTTCTTTTTTAGTATTATGGGTAGATGTAATTCCCTTATTCATTTTAACAGAGGGGCTGACTTATTAGAGAAAGCAATATTTCCGCCATTCCTTGTAGTATACCTTTGGTATTGAGGAGGACATTTGATTTTAGGGATAGAAGAGATTGGATCTTCTTGTGTAATATGTTGTGGAGTTATAACCTTAGGATTTACCATCTGTGTTTTACCAGGAAGTTGAGAGATATTAAAATGACAATAAGACTTAACCACTTCTGGCATAGTGGTAAGAATATCCCCTTCAGAAGAAAAATACTGTGCCTCACCCCACAGATTCTACTCCCTACCCTGGGTCCTGTCACCACCCAGGTGATCCTCCTGCAGTACACCACCCCCAGGGTTTTAGTGAGGGTTCTGCAGGATTCTTCACAGCAGTGCTGGAAGCAGATTTTAAGGAGGGAAAAGTCAATCAATTTACCCCCCTGCTTCCTGTTGCAATGGAGGGCCCAACAAGAGGAATGGATCTGAGGGACATGGCACAGCAGGACCAATCTTCAAGATCTGTGGGATGTTTTAACCCAATAGGCTCTGCCCTGCGACATCCCTGTGTACTGGTGGCACCAGAATCAGCAAAATGGCCACAAAAGCCCTATGCGCGCCAAACCTATTAAAATTGCGCTTTGAAACCAGAAAAGATGGCTGCCAGATCTACTTTGCCTGTTGTTAGTGGTAAAATGGAGACCTCACTGCTGAAACATGTTACTGGGCTGCCCACCAAGTAAAAATGAACACTGCAGGAAAGGCAGTGCTTTATTGCAAGAAACCCAGACATTGCTCTTAAATCCCTTTTTCTTGGTTGCTGAAAATACAAAATACCGGACCAAAATACCACAAAACATCCAATATCTTTGCTGGGTGTTACCCGCCACTTCATTTAAGGAATCATTATGAACACACAATGTCAGGAAAAGCAGAATCTATCATCAAAATATCCACAGTAAAAAGTGTGCTTGCCTGTGAAAATCTGTCAAAATATGGGCGCAGTACCAGCGGCCGCCTGTATGACAGCTGTCATTAGTTGCATCAGAAGCTTAAACTTGTGCAATTGAAATCAAATGGCTGGAAATTAAGTAACCTGCTATCAAAAGTAATATAGGTTGCAACTATTTAATCTCCATGGTTTAGAGACTGATTTAGAGTTCTGGTTGCCTGTTTTACAATTGCAAGTTTATTTTCAACAACAAAAAAATTTAACAAAGCGACTTAAAGTAAGCCTGATGCAAGCCAAAACTACAAAGCAACTCCCCCACTGGGCAAGGCACCTCCCTTCTGCTCTCTGGACCAGGAACTCACATTCAGGTGTTGATTAAGAGGGGAGGGGCACTTGGGCTGCTCCTGGGAGAGACAATGAACCTTCCTTGGCTGAAAGGATATGCAGATTGTAAAGTGTCAAAGTGGCCTCTCCCAGAAGGAAGGGGGTGGATTGCTTCAGATCTGACAGAGAGCCAAAAGGCACAGAAAGCATATTTTTGAAAAAGACTAATAAAGGACTGTGTGAATTTGTAAACATAATAAAATTAATAGCATTGTTAATGTGATTCTTTTGTGCACATTTTAAGAGGAGCCAGAACTCTGTGCGATGTTCTGAGAAGGCGCAGTGAAAATTCTGGTTTTGTAGCGATTGTATTTATGTCAGAAGCATGAAACTTCATACGATTATGCCCAGATATCATGCGCACATATGCACAAAATTGTGGATAAATCAGATTTTGTGTCCCTGATACAAAGTGCAAAAATGTGTTAAATCCAGACCAAAGATCTTACAGCAACAAGGCTTGGAAGAAGGTGTGCTCCACAAAATATGTGATCTATGTATGTTATTGGTATAAAGATTGTACACATGTAAAGATGTATTATATCAAACATAGATTTTATGTGCAAAAGGCAAAGGGGAGGATGTTTTGCCTCATAAACTACATCATCATGGTGACATGCTGTTTTCTCCTCCAATCAAGGGAGAGAGCAGACTTTAGCCAATAGACTACCTACGGGGTGCGCTTGGGATAATTCAGCTTGCCCACCCCTTTATCAAACAAATAAATAGACACAGCAGAGGACCTAAAGAGACACACTGATCCACCCACCATCCCGAATTTGACGAAGCACTTTGAAGGAGATCCATCCATACTCCTTGTTCCAGACTACAGAAACTTTGCAAGCAGAAAGACTCAGAGCATAGCTGAACCACTTTCAGCTGGGCCTAACTTCCAGAACCCATCCCTCAACTTGAAGGGGAAACCAAAAGAAGCCGCCAGGCTGTGCTGTAACTGCTTGCCTGCCAAAGAATTATCTTCATAACCAGAAGGGCAGATTAAATCCCAGTCTGGTGCCGTGCTGTGCAGACCAGAGAGCCATTGCAGATCCAGTACAGTCATGCTGCGCAGTATAGACCAGAGCGCATTGCTGTCCAGTCCTGCCGAGCGGTTTCCAGAATGCCTTGCTGATCACGGAACCAGACCAGTCCGGTGTGCCCAGCAGTCTGTCCCAGAAAGTATCCCTGACCAGAATCCCTGACGGTTCCATTCAAAACATTGGTAGTGAGTATCCATAGCATAGGATTGTCACTAGCCTATGTACTGTCCATAGTCATCCCTATCAAAATCAAATCTATCTCCGATGCAGAACTGTATTGTTAGGAATCCTTTTTGTATTGCCTGAACTCTCTCTCTTATCCTATAGTCCTTCTGTAATAATATTGTTAAAATCATCTTTGTGCTGATATAGGGCAAAACCCTGATCGGTGACGTCCTGGTCTGGTGGTTGTGCTGTCGTGTAGTTTGTTTCTTCATAGTCCATCCCTAGTGTAAAGAAACCTTGTTTGTATTTTAAAAGCGCAATCTTGTTTTACATTTTGCCTCTATCTGAAAAAAACAACCTCCACAAAAACGTCCATAACTTCTTCAAATTTCATGCTAGAAACTAAATTTAAGTATCTACTTGTAGCTAACATCCTAAGCTTTCTAAAGAACGCAAAACCACATCCCAATCCCATAGATTTTCTGTGATTGCGCTTACCGTGCTCGGAAAAGTTTGCCACAAATTCTTCGTTTGACAAAAATCTATAACGTGTAAAACAGATTTTCAATGCACCCGACCTCAAAATTAAGTTTCAACTTGCTTATTACACTCAAATCATTTCTAGTGTGTGTCTGAAACCAGATAAAGTGGCTCCCATTAGAATTTCCACAATTTCAGTGAATTAAACCATTTTTAGTGTTTTACCTATTCCATTCAAAGCCAACTTTAAAACCATTTTTGACAAGTTTGCCAATCAATTCTGTTTTTCAATGGTGTTTGCTCTGGAGAAATTGGGATTGATATAATTGCTTGAATTCTGCATTCCTGAAACCTGTTCTCTCTCTTTCTATTTCTTCATATTGCATATTGCGGGGATTGAAGAGTGTGAAGGGGGAAATATTAACCACATTGCCATTTGATTGAACAAACTCACAAAAGGATTATTTCTGTGCTGCATTGTTTTTGCCCATCATTACTCCTTGTGATTAAAGAGATTGTTTAGTGTGACATCACCCCATTGGTGATTATTGTATACCCATTAAAAATAGTGTGATATATATTGTGCAATACAAGAATAAATATTTTAATTTTGCAAACCAGCCTGATTCCTGGTTCAGTGTGATCAGGGGGGTTATAAGAGAGGGATGTGATGTAAGTGGTACATTGTTTAGAATAAAAGAACTTTTAGACACAAATAAATAAATAAGGATTTCAGTTGTGCATTACACGCTAGGCATTGACTTAGGTGAAGTGCCGGATTGAAATCACTTACAGATCAGGTCTGATTTAAAAAACTGTGTGAGACTTGGAGTGTTGCATGTCTTTGTGATGTGAGCGTGCTTTTGTGTTCATATCTTAGAGTGGAATTTCATTATCGGGAAAGCCAACATTAGTGTTCTTACATAAGGCTACTGCCATATGTTGGCACAGGCCTCATACGATATGTTTTCTCATAGTGAAATTACATTATTTTTTGGCATAATAGGTAAAGCCAACATAAGCGTTAATACATGGGGATATTGGACTACATTGAAACAGCCAGCATGAATTTGTTTATTTACTGTGGCTTCACTGGCATTATGAGCAAAGCAATGTAAGTGTGTTCCTATGTGAGACTACTTTTTGAAATTAGCCCAGCCAGCATGGACATTTCTTCTGGCAGTGGCATTAATGGCATTATGTGCAAAAATAACATGAGAATGTCCTTACATGGGAATAATGGCATACATTGCCTCATCCAGGCAGGATCTTAAAGTAGCTTTACTCGTGTTCTGTGCAAACCGAAATTGAGTATGTTCTTAATTGAGTGCTTGGCACAAATGAACAGTCAGCAAGCAGGTTTTCATGCAGTTGCATTACTGGTCAAATGGGCAAAGCCTCTATGTTTGTATATGGGAACACTGACAAATATGAGCACAGACAGCCTGGGCATGCCTTCCTACAGTTACATTATTGGCATTATGGGCAAAGATAACAAGCCAATCTTCTTATGTATGAATACTGGAAATACTGGAATACATTGGTGTTGGGAGTGTGAATTTCTGTTCTTAGTGTGCCAATACTGGCATTATTGTGCAAATCCAGCATACACATACTGGCCTATATTGTGGGCACTGCTAGCATAAAAATGTCTTCTTACACTGGAAGAATATTTGCACATATTGTGTTAAATAAGCATCAAGAAAATGCGTTTGAAAATGCTTCTGTGTGCTGTTGGTGACTTACTGCCTATTGGATACTTTTTTTCAGGTGTTCCCCGACAAAACAGATTGTAAATTGTGAGGCTTTTACCCAATTTTTCAGAAAAGGTGTTCTGTAAAATGCACCATTTTCACTAATCTTAAAAAGATTTTGAGGGACCCCTGCCTCACCTCCAAAAACACCCTCTAGTTGTTTGGGGCAGCCTCACTATACTTGATCGCTCACACACATTCTTGGGACATATTTACACCTCCCAAGAGAAAAAAACATACCAGTTACTGCTGGATTTCAGCTACAGAACACATGACTTTCTTGACAAGGGACAAGGTAACATCCTTCAAAATTGTTCAGGGTTCCTCCCTTGAAATGTACCAATGTTTTTCACAACCTGATATGTTTTCTTGACCCACCCCTCGCCCTTAGTGGTGTTCAACACTTGTTTTTTAGTCAATTAATTAACTTGTATTCCCTTTCTTAGATAATTGCTTAAACAAGCACAGTGAAAGTTCCTTGTCAATAGCGTTACTTTCGTGTATATCACGCCTGATGCAAAATAAAACTCGATAAATAAGAGCCCATCTGCTGGATATCACAAAAAGTTAAATCATGGCCAATTCTCTTCTATGCTGCTTCCCTGACTGCTGTCCACTCACAAAAATGTAAGCTGGTGGTCTTTTCCTCCATGGCATTCTCCTCCAACAATTCTGTTTCCCAGTAATTAACCTTTGGATTCCCTTCTGGTTACCGCAATGGTGAAGGAGTGCCACCTGGCAAGGGTGGAGAATCCCTGCTGTTTTGATTTTTGTAATTTAAAATATTGCAGATAATTTTGTTCCAGAAAGCGTAGGCTGCTAGCCAGGCGCCCCTTTTCAGCGAACTCCAGGACAAAAGCATAGTCATGAGTCAGTATCCTGATCTGAAGTGGCTGCTGCTCTCGAGTGACAGAGCAGGTTCAGGGGTCAGAGGTGCCGTCTTCATAGCTGCAGTGATTGCCAAGTCACCTGCATTTAAGATATGCACCTCTGTTTCCACATCACTTACCTATGAGAGTTACTATCCTGTTGGCAGTTGTAAAGATTAAATATAAACCATACTTGAGTTTAGGGTATTGTGGCTAGTTTCTCTCATACTTATAGCCACATCACATTGATATCATACATGTGTTGACACTGTGACCCCAGCTCAGCTGTGAAAGGGTTATGTGTATTCTGGTCACACAGTCTGGCCCTGCCATGCTGGCAGGGCAAGAGAATGTATGGCTGGGCCTCTCATTTGATCCTTTGTGAGGTCTGGT
Organism: Ambystoma mexicanum; assembly: GCF_040938575.1. NCBI lineage: Eukaryota > Metazoa > Chordata > Amphibia > Caudata > Ambystomatidae > Ambystoma > Ambystoma mexicanum. The sequence continues at coordinate 1,237,057,498 of NC_090931.1, read as the reverse complement.
AACACGTCCCCAGCAGGAAATGTCCAGCTAACCAGGCATCAAATGGCACACCCATCCCAAAAGGACTAGCCTCACACCAGGGTGATGCATGCCTACTGACAAGGAAAGGGTGCAAAGTTAGTGTAGAGAGAGGGAACTCAGCATAGTTGGAGGAAGATTCCAACATCTTATTTCTTTGAACATCTCTCTGCCTTCCCGTCTCCTCCTCTTCTTTTAGCCCAAAACACTTTGGGTATGATGTCCTAAGGTAACATCCACTTGTCTGAAGCAAAGGGATTGGTCTCCTCAAAGCAAGCTTGCTTTAGTCCAATCACCTGTCGGGTTTCACCTTTGAACAAATACTTAAGGAGGAATTAATTTGGACCATTTTTGGTAGTGTTCACCTTTCCAAAGCCCTCATCTATTGAGGTGAAGAAGCAACAGTCCCCCTGGCACTTCTCATCTCCCTTCCCCTTGCACTATCTGAATGACCAGGCCTAGTAAGATCGTTAGTTTTGTTCCCCTTGTCTTCCCCTTCCTTATCTTGTGGCACCTAGAAACACTTGTGTACAGGTGCGTGATAAATGACTCATCATATCATATCATAACAGTCTGCTCCCTACCCACTCCTAGGGCACATTGGGATGACCCTTGCTGAGGACATGCCACACTGTACCAACCCTTCATAGGTGGGGAGAGCATAACCTTAATGGATTCCTCCTGTCCTAGAGCCCCTGAATGGAACCATATCAGCCCAAGATCCCTGTTCTGCTAGCCAAACCACATCTGAACCATGTTCACTGCACTGCAACCACAGTGACTCGCCGGTGCTGCTTTTGGCACTTCATGGAACTCTAACGACCGCTGAATCTCACCTGTCGAACCGGTTTGCTACTGCATCGTGCCAAGCGTCACTTGTTCGGCTCGAACAATGTGCTTGCCACTGCCAGCCAAACTCGAAACGCAGTTTCTTCAAACCATGCACTGGGCACTACATCGAACCGATGGACCTTGACTCAGACCACTTGAGCATTGTGTAACTAGCCAACCCAAACAAGAGATTATCATCATCTCAAACTGCCTCAACTACCAATCTGACCCTGGTGAACCATCCGAATTGCACAACTCGAATGCTGCACTCACTGCACTGAGCTCCTGACTCTAACCAACAAGACACATTGGGCCTCATTAGGACCCTGGCGGCCGCGGAATGAACAGTGCTTGTAAGGGACCGGCACAGTTCATTCTGGGCTGCCCTATTACTAGGTCTGCAGCGGGTCCCTCTGAGGACGTCTGGTCAGACCAGGCGTCCTTAGCGTGACCCACTAGCAGACCAGGATGCTAATAACGGGCCCGTCATTAACGGGTCCATTGTTAGCATCCTCCCCATTCCCATTGAGCCCTATGGGGGCTCAAATGGGAATGGGGATGTACCGGGTCTGGGTCCCGCGAAAGGGATTTACCGGTCCCTCCAAGGTCGGAATGGCCCGGTAAGTCCCCTTTTGCGGGACCCGGACCCGAGTTTGGAGGCAGCCATGCCCTTAATAAGGGCATGTAAGGGCATGGCTGCCTCCAAACTCGGGTCCGGGTCAAACTCGTAATGAGGCCGATTGACTGGATATTGCTTTTTATTTTTTGATTGTTTTATTTTGCTGTTTGCATCACTACTGACTCACATGCACACCCCCTCTGAGAGTAGAGCCTTCACTTGGCCCACGTTACTACAAAAGGAAAAGGAGGTGTTTCTCTTGGCTGTATCTGTTGTACCTTGTTGATTGGGACCACTGTTGGTTTGTAGAAGGGTGAGGGTTGAGCAGGTGGTTTAGCCACTACTTATCCTTATACTCCTGTAGAGCATAGGTCATTTCGTCATACCAACAAAAGAATGGAGGCACTTCAATACCACTTTTGTTCCCTTCTGCTCACACACTGAAAAACTAGATGTTGCAGTAGAAGCCTGTTTGGCCCGCACCGTACATATTGGTCCATTATGCTGCCACTTCTCTCAGACCCACTAGAACAGATGCTCCGTTTATTATGACCGACTTATCCTCATCTTATTTGTGCCCATTCAACAAACGGCACCAAAGTAACATTAGTTGTATTGCTTGATCACAGTTATTTTCACTTGGTATGACTATTTTTTGTTTTATATTTTGGGGTGATTTTGTTTCTTCACAATGTTAACAATGAACTTTAATCTGGATTAATATTTGTCCAGTCATTGAAAATGGTTAGAAAAATATTTGGTCTCTTCATTTTAAACCTCATTTATTCTCTCAGCCACTAGTCTCTTGCAGCAAAGGCATATGCACAATGTATTTTCAATAGTGGTGGCTTTCTTGAATGGAAACCACGGTAACATTCTTTTGTCTGCTCTCCTTGTTTGCACATTTTCTTACATTAGGTGGGCGTGTGAATGATTTGGCGCTTTGCACCCTGCCACTAGCCTTGCTTCGCTTTTCAGTTTGTATATTGGGTTTTAAACTGCAATATGTTGAGGGCTATAAAACATGTCAAGTTTTCAGGATACCAAATATGAATATTCTCATGATATGAATGTGCATGCATTAAGAATCTGTGGACAGTATATAGTGGCATTTCTGCACCCTAATCTGGTGCAGTAGTTTTAGCCCTGTAGCAAAGGACCTACCTCCTGGGTGTGAGCCCACCACACACTCTTCGTAAGCTCTCAAGTTTGTACGTTAATATATATATTTTTTTAAGCTCTGGTTTCTTTACGGCTCCTTTCAGCATCTGGACTACAGTCCCAGCAGGTTGAGTCAAATATATTGACTCATTTTAAAATATTCTGTGTAATTTGCCTTCATCCCCTCCTCCACCACTTTCACTGGAACTCACATTCATGCCTTGTCACCATGACATTGGCGTTGCAGCCCACAATCATCAATCTGTGACAATTCAACCTTTATAACATCACTCACTCTCACTCCCTTTATTTGGGCTCTATTTCTCACTGAACAACTCTGCTCCTCTCGCCCCCTCCACCCCACTCCCCCCCTTCTCTCTCTCTCTCTCTCTCTCTCTCTCTCTCTCTCTTTCTCTCTCTCTCTATTCCACTATTTCTCTCTGTGTCCTACTCTGTATCTTTCTAGGTGGGTGCGAGTCAGGTATGCAGATGCTCATTTGCTAGAACCATCCCAGCCTTTGCTGACAGCTGTTTGATAAGAGAAAAAACTGTATTTGGGGGAGCTGTGTCTATTAAAGAACATACAAAATGTAATTGTACTTGCATTCTCTACCAAAACTGTTGGCTTTACAAATGCTTATTTTTTCAAAAAGGGAAATGACTTAATTATGCAAACATTGCTCTTTTTAAAATTGTACAATATGTTTTATAATGATCACTTCTATATTGCAGACAGAATAAGAAGTCTTATTGTCCCACTGGGCAAAACACGCATTCACAACACCTGGAGTGCCCATATACATATTCGTTTTTTATAAATATATAATTATAAGATGAATAGTCTGGTACTCTCCTTTTTTGGACTCTTTTGAAATACTGTGAAAAAGAGGAAGGTAATCAACAGAACCAGTGAGGGTTCTGGCCTTCTTTGATAAAACCAAAGTGCGTTTTGGGAGCATAAGAGTGTGTATGTGATGAAAGGGTTGCTTGCTTGAAGCCCACTGTGCTTGCTGCTCATTTAACTGCTCACAATGCTCGCCCTAAAGGTTCAATGTTTGCAGAATTGAAGCATGTATACTGAACCGGTCAGACTCAGGATTCACTTGTAAGGATAAAATGGCTGCAGCACGGGTCACTGCATTGGAATCCAATGACCATTACAAGTTTGTACCGGTAAAATCGGCAGGCTTCCGCCAAACTTGCAATATTTTTCAGCACCCGCGAATGGGCAATTACTGTGTCATTACGACCCGGCCGGACCCGGTAATTTCCCATTGGCGACCGACGGAAAAAAGATGCTCCCCATTCCCATTCGGCTCTATAGGGTCGAATGGGAATGGGGAGGTTGGATGCACCGGCACTGTTTATAACGGTGCCGGTGCATCCGAGATGCTGTGCTCGTGGGTGCCTGGCGGCCAGAAAGGCACCCGCAAGCACAACTCCGAATTTTCCCGTCTGGGAACTACGGTATCAGCAAGCTTACCGGTACCGTAGCTCGCGGACTGGCAAACCTATAATGAGGCCCAATGTGTCCTTTCCCAGTGCAGAATGTTGACGGAGTCTCAGGGTAAGTGTGTGACACATGCTCTGCACATGCTCAGTTCCCCATGCACAGACATCCTAAAATAATGATGCGTACATAGGATGAGATTACTTTTTTTATATGAATGAACTCTGACCTGTTTGCATTCCCCAAGAATTGGAGGTTGTATTTCATTCCCTTTTATTTGTTGTTAGTGATCTTTTTTACGTTTCCATTCAGCCTCTCTCTCTCTTTTTGAAACTAAGCCTGCCGTGTTTCTGCTTGATGGGCATATTCCCATTCTGCTCTCATCATCACTTGTTCCCGTAATTTCTCATGCATATGTTTGCTTTTTCTCACCTTTTAATATGGTTATTAGTTTTTAGTGTCAGCTTGCTCTTTTCGTATTCTTCACGCCAGTATTTTGTCCCTCTAGTGACACTCTTTTCTATATATATCGCAGATAGCCCACAGACAAGACTATCCATGTATTAAATATTAAAAATACATTACTATTTCTCACTTTTGCATGAAAAAACATTATTTCAAGGCAGCGTGCATTTGACGGCAGTTTGTAATTGGCAAAATGTTACTTTGCATTTTGACTTTAAAATGCATTTGCGCTGAGCACAGTGTGTGGAAATAAATAAACCAAAATAGAGTACCCATAAAGAAACTTTCAACTGACAGCATTCGTGTATTACATTGAACTTTTTAAAATCCAAGATATATGCTATATTGTCCTGTAGTTTATTACACTTCGTATGCGCTGGCATTTTTTTTTAGCAGACCTAAAAACACTCGGGTTTGAACTAGTTTGAGAAGGCCAGAACTTTCAAGCTTTTTCTAGGTTTCAAGTAAACAGTTTAGACCAAGATTGTCCTCCTGGGTCTATGAAGGCAAGTCGGTCAAAACCTGAAACACTAGGTGGTTGGTGTTTGAAAAGACAGGAGCAGTACCTCAGAGCTCTGCATTTGTGTAGTTGTGGGGTAGTTTAGCATTAGTACTAGTTAGTGTAGGTGAGAGTCGAATTAAATTGCTAATAGAACATAGGCAGTGTTAGAGAATTAGGGTTGAATATTGTGGGGATTGATGGTGGTACCTGAGTTTCAGATGGATGAGGTGTTCACAAAAGCAGTGACGGTTAAACCGTAACGTTTTCAGAGGGAAAGTATGGTTCACCATTTACCAGAGACATCACGTCTTACTGTTGGCAGGAGGCCAAGCAAGTGGTGGTCAAACATGCCTTTTCTTGCCTGAAGCGAAAACCAAAGATCTGTTAGACAAATGTGTCTTTTATTGGTGGAGAATAAGGCGAAAGCAGTATTGGACAGTCAATTAGTTTTGGGAGAAGATGAAAATCAATATAATAACGTGGCTGAACTGCTACTGTACCCAGATGTGGTAGGTGATGCGATACATCATCCAGAGGAGGAGTGAATCTGTTCAGTTGTTTATACCTTCCACAGCAATTGCTGTATATGTTGGAGACGGCCAGATAGTTTGTGGCTCCATGCAACAGTCACGCCAGTTATCTTCTTCGAGTCAATCAGATGCATTGGGAAGAAATTGGATTGTTCATGCACTGCTGTTGGACCTGCTGCATTAGTTGTCTGAGGAAGACGTTCAGAAGAAGGTCGGAGGAGGAGGTCGTTTGCGCCCCACCATCTGAGAAAAAAGAGCGAGAAACGATGGCATTACTTCAGAAACAAATAGTGTAATTTAACAGCGATGAGCAAGAGATGATTCCTGAAGATACTTCACCTCTGGTTTCCTTCAAATCAGATGACAATGAAGAACAAGAACAATGAATATGCTTTGTCTCTATAAGACTGAGACTAAGACTTGAGGAATTCACAGATAGCAAGGGAGACAAAAAGACAGAACAAGACTGTATAGTCCCTGACTAAATGATACAATTATCCAGTGTAAGCACTGCAGTTAAGACACTCTTCGAATACCAGTGTAATCTTTTCCAAATATGGTCTGAAATAGCACATGCTAGCGGTAGTGCAGCGCTGCGGTCATTCACATAAATACCAGCATCTCTGTCAACAGCAACCACTGCAAAGTATACGGAGAGACCCCATCAAGGACGAAACAGTAGTGTCCATCTCAGCCATAAACATACAAATAAGGTGGAGTTATTTAACAGACGAAATGCATTTTACCACCTGTAATATGTGTAATATATATTATTGCAAAGTAAGCTGATACCCAATTTGGGCACCTCTTCCATATGGACCGACATGAGAAGGCATCATATACTGTGAGGGTGTAGTAGGAGGAAAATTACAAGGAGGGGTCATGTTGTGGACTATAAACTTTTTTTAATACATTTTTTAAATACATAAACAAACATATCCCTCCCTACTCCTAAAGAGCTTGCCCTGTCTCAATCTAGGAAAACTTTAGTGAGCTGTCAGAATGTCCGTCAAAATCTAATATTCTGCGTCAGAAAACAAACCAATCTAACTGTAATACTATAAACATAAGTCATTAACTAAAGTGAAGTTCACATTTCCATCACCAGGAGAGTGACTCCCTTCTCCTGGCTGCTTCAGTCTTATAGTAGAAGTAACTCCTTCAATGTTCTATCACAAGGGACAAGGAGAATGGCTCCCTTATCCTGGTCCTTCTATCAAGAATCCACACAGTATTCTTCAAACACTCTTACAAATAACTTGAACTAGCCTCGCCAACTCCTTCCAGGAATTATAGAAGCTCACAGAGTATAGAAGCTCACAGATGTATTTGGCTTCCATTTAACATTCTTATGAGGGACATGTTTCCCAGGGTTCCCTGCGTCTTCCTTGTACGTCTCTTTTTTTGTTTATCGTGATGAGGGATTTGTTTCCCGAAGCATTTAGGTTTTCCAATAATGTTTGTGGGGCTACTACACTGATGGAGATGGCTCCTGATGCCCTTTGCTTGAACATTGGTATTGGGTGGAACACTGTGACGAGGGAGTTGACTCCTGATGCAGACTGCTTGGGCAGTGGTATTGGGCTGATCACTGCAACAAGGGAGATGACTCCTGATACACTCTGCTTGGGCAATGGTTTTCTGGCTGACCACTGTGATGAGGGAGATTACTCCCGATGCACTATGCTTGGGCAGTAGTGTTTGGCTGACCACATAAATGCATGAGATTACTCCCGATGTACTCTGCTTGGGCAGTGGTGTTTGACTGACCACTGCGATGAGAGATATTACTCCAGATGCACTCTGCTTCGGCAGTGGTGTTTGGCTGACCACTGCGACCTGGGAGATTATTCCTGATGCACTCTGCTTGGCCAGTGGTGTTTGGCTGACCACTGGGTTGAGGGAGATAACTCCTGATGCACTCTGCTTGGGCAGTGGTGTTTGGCTGACCACTTCAACGAATTAGATGACTCCTGGTGCACTGTGCTTCGCCAGTGGTGTTTGCCTGACCACTGACATGAGATAGATGACTCTCAATGCACTTTGGCTCCTCGGTTTGGCTACCCGGATACCTCCTGGTCTTCCCACCATTTATGTTATCTTGTTCTTCTTTTCTTCCCAGTGTCACGGGTTCCTTCCTCTACGATTTCCGACACCTGTGTGACTCTGCGACCGGCTCCAGCTGGTGGTCTTGGCACTGTTTTCAGACCTTATACTCCACCATTCTGCAGTCCTGCCACCACCTCAATTGCTTCTTCCTTCTAGCGAGTCAGCTCCCAGCCAGCTCGTGGGATGTTGTAGCGACATCCCGTTCTTCATGGCCTCTGTCTGGAGGAACAGCTTCTACACATCTCTGGTCCGCCTGTTTTGCATCTCCTGGGCAGGACTTGCGTACTCCTGGCTTGTTTCGGAGTTCTCCTTTATGGTTTCCCTTTCTCCAGGCTGTAAACCCGATTCTCTTTCCTTGTAGTCCTTTGACGCTTTTTATCCCTGACAGCAGGTTCCTCTTCAGCGGACTGTTTAAGTCTGTTCTCTTTGTCCATTAAATGTTCCTCAAGTCTTTCCTTGCTATCAATGGAGTGATCTTCATGTTTCTTGATAGCCACCTCTTCCCAGGGCTTAAGTGGTTTTGCAGGTTGTTACTCCACATGTTTCTCTCACTCTTCTGCGTCCCAGCACTACCAATACTGGGTATCTCAGTCACAATACAATACAGATAGTATTACCATCAATTGAAGAGTATGAGGAAGAGGAGGAGGGGTAGGCAACAAGGGAAAGGTGTTGTGAGGTGAGATGTTTTGTGACTGGGTGTTTTCCCAAATGGCTGTCCTTGTCCCCAAGAGGGGAGTCCCTCCTTATGAGGTCTTCCTGCATATTGCCGCCGCTAAGGGCATTATTGGGTAGCGGCCTCACCATCGTAGCCTCTTAAAGGTCTCCCTACATACTTGCCAAAAGGTGATAGGTCTACCTCCCACTTCTTAAAATAAGGAAAATGACACAAAGAAACCATCATCAACAAAACTACACCAGAGAGTCTTGCAGATTCTCACATTTTATCAATCAGTCTTTAACTGCAGATGACACATTTCATTTCCCGCTCAATGCACAAGCTCACTGTTGCTGAGGCTTTTGAGTGTGTTACAAAATATCATAAAAACACAATACATTTTGTCTCTTCAATGACAACATTGGTTTAATGTTGGCTATAGATTTATTGTCCTACTTCTTTATTGAAAAATGGCTATATATATGGCTAATTGGCCGTGAACACTCAACTTACCTCGACGACCAACAAATGGCATGGTATCACGCTCGATAGGAACCCTTTTTTTCATCCTTTTTTTCTCTCAGGCCAGATGATATCTACCCTCTATAGTTGGAGCCTTTGCCCCAGACTCAAAACCCGAATCATAGTAGCACCCATGTACTTGATGGAATTGATTAATTACCTTGCGCCCCAGAAATACTGTACACGTTGATGCCTAGAGATAACTATCTCCAATAATCTGGATGATTGTGCTAGACTCGTACCCAAGCACTAATAGCCCTCATGATCCTGATGAAGGCCATGCAATTGTGCCATACACTGTCAGTCCAAGTATGCACATGCCTGCAAATCCCACTCATCTGTAAAATCAAGAGCAGAACTAGATACCGGGGGGGCGTCTAGCACTTATTTTACTAATCACACCTACCAGTGAATGTATTTAGCAGAACTACCTACCTGGAATCTATCTAGCAGATCTACCAACCCAAGCACTAATAGCACATATGAACTCGATCATTGCCCTGCAAATCTGCACTACGCTATCAGTCCAGGAAATGCCCTTGCTTGCAAATCCTGCACATCTGGAAATCCCTGAGCAGAACTATATACCAAGGGCCATTCTAGCATGTACTCTTTGCTAATCCCAACTATCTGGGAATGTTTTTAATAGAACTACCTAGCAGGGAATCCATATAGAAGAACTACCGACCAAGGACATCTCTAGCACCTATAAATTAACAACATGAGTTTGGGACAGATATGCCAGTCACCACCAATCAGTCTTCGCCAAAGCAATCTGACCCAACAAGACATAGGGAGGACCTTAGCCTAACTGCCTGTACTCAAAGGAGATATCACCCCCTCGATAGGCACTGGAAGCTCAACAGGAACAAGGTCCCCCTGGAAAGCATGCAGACACTCAAACACACCATTATGCAAACTCGTTCCTCTGCACCAACAAACAGAAGAATACTGCTACACCCCTCGATTAATTTGGCCTAGCTGCAAACATACTTATACACCTACACATTCAACTCAACACTCTTTAGAATTCAGCCATAACCCTCGAAATAAGCATAGCTGCACACGAGTCGCATTCACAAGCTCCAGCACCACCAGAATGCAGATACCCAAGTCCATTGGTCTTGCTGCACACATTCTACTGATTTCCCACAACCACCGCACCGCACATGGCACTAGTGTATAGCCACACACCCCCTATTTCACACTGGCTGCACACATACTGAGTGCACCCAAGCACGTTTTATGAGATTACTCTCTCCACTGGCCTGGACTTCGGTCCCCAAGGACGTTCAACCCACATCGCTTTGGAATCATACCAATGATAAAAAACACTACACAAATTCTGAATAACATAACATAACATAGGTGATCACTACTGGGAAATTGGCAGCATTACTTCACATGAAATTCAGCACCGTGCCTCTACACCCACTTTCAGTAAGTAACATGAATGACACTGGACCACTGAGAGGATAGGGAATTCTACCAGACCCTAGTCATGTGGACAAGTGTTCAAGGCGCAGATTTCATGCGCTCCCAGATAAGTATCTCACCAATGCTGAAGCATTTCTGAACCTGGGGGCCAGAAAAGAGATGCTGGGCCTCATTATAAGTTTGCCGGTCCGGTAGTAACAGTGCCGGTAAGCTACCAGCACTGTTGCTAACGGACCGGCAAACTACGAGTTGTGCCTGCAGATGCCTTTCTGCCCACCAGGTCTGACCTGGTGGGCAGAGCGGCACCCGCAAGCACAACTCGTCGGATGCACCATCCCCTATGGGGCTCAATGGGAATGGGGAGTAATGAATACCGCACCCGGAAATGGGGATGGACCGGGTCCACGGGGTTGGAATGCCCCCAAATGTCCCCATTGCCAGCTGCCGGTTTTACTGGCACGGCGACCACCAAACTCGTAATGAGGCCCACAGTCATTTTATTTGATTTTTTCAGTTTGAGCTCTTATAATGGCATTTATCCATTTTATCAATCCTCATTGCTTAAGTTGGTTCTTTATTACAGATAATTATCCCTGATATAATAGCCCCCACTGCAACAATCTGGAAAAAGAAACAGGCACTTTTAATAATACATTTTGTTTTATTTCAAATAATACATTTAGGAAATGCAGAGGATCCCATAACTCCCAATGCAAGAAATGTCTCAAATAAAACACAAAATGCTACCAATAATTTTGCACTACAATGAATATAAATGCACTGCAAATGTAGTGAGTCGGCAGTAGTGTTGACACACTTAAATTGGAATTTAACCTAAACAATCAAGTCTATTTTGTATCTGCACACAGAAAATCCTTGCAAATACAAACATATGAATGACTACTGTAGCCATCAAGCTCATATTTTGTACTAGTGATGGATACACAAACTGACAAAAGTTAAACCAAACCGTCTACAGTATAGAATTTTTTTATTTTTTTTAATCAAACAAATGATTTTTACAAAACTTTTACTTTTGTCGATGTGTCAAGTTATCTTCTGTACTTTTAGATTTAAAAGTTTTTTTATTCGATTTCACTAGAGTCTTCAGCCAACTAGTGGCCCTTTGAATTTGTCGTCTTATGTTGAGTTGGTTTCTATTTTACTCAGAGCATACTGAAGTATTTTATTAGTCGCGGTTAGCCAGGTTGATCTATCTCCACTAATCATCCTTGACCACCAACATAGTTCGGATTCAAGCGTTAGATCAGATGCAAAGTATTGCATGTAGCTAGACCTAACTTTCCCAATTTCTGTGCATTTGAGGAGAAGGTGCCTTACTATTTCCTTTTCGCTTGGCTTTTTACAAAGTCTACAGTCGCTGGTAACTGATAAGCCTCTGATAAAGTTGATCTCGTTTGTTGGAAGCAGATTTAGCCTAGCTCTCAGAAGGCAGTTTCTTGCTTGCCTGTTCGGGAATTGTTTTACGTAACCCTGGAGATCATTCAATTTTTTTATATTTGGAGGCAGATGAAGCGTTAATTTATTTTCTGAGGCTTTGTCCAGTGTCTGAATCCAGTCAAGATCTTTCAGTTTTCTTAGGATCCTCAATGGGTTAGACCGCAATTCCTCTTTGTTACTCTCGATTGATTCAAGTAATGTCAGCATCCTTTCTTTCCAAAACTGGAGCGATTTCTTGGTGCCCAGGTCCAGTTCTGTCTTTATTAGTTTAAACAAGATGGGACTCGTTGGCATCAAGCATTTTCTGTACAGTCTTAGAGAGCTACAGTTTACTGACCCTAACAGGGACAGCAAGCTCAGTTCCCTGCGGATCGAGGCAACAGGCGTAGAGGGGGGCAATCCCAGGACGGTTCTCCAGTAGTAGGCTTCGAGTTTGTGCCAGATAGTGATAGGAAGCTGTAACATAGCCTCCACTCCATATGTTACCGAAGGCACTACTTTAGATTTGTAAAAGTTCAAAGCTGGGATCATCGAGAATCGTCCAAATTTTCTATCGATTGCTTTGCCTTTTGTAGCTAGTTTCCTCATTTTTGAGTGAAGCGCTTCCTGCATGGCTAGTTCGTTTTTTGTACTATCCAATATCACACCTAGATATTTGAAGCTCTGACTTTTTCAATCGGAAACGAACGGTAGTACCATTTGTTGTTGTCAGATTTCTTCACTGTTCTTTCAAAAACAAGGATTTTTGTCTTTTCCTTGTTTACTTCCAGGTTGTTTGCTGTCACATAGGCGTCAAGGTTATCCAACTGGCGTTGCAAGCCCACTGGAGTCTGGTCTATCAGGATTAAATCATCCGCATAAAGGAGTTAGCTGAAAATCTCCAATATATGCCAAAAAAATTGAAGGTGCCAGGGGGCATCCTTGTTTAACTCCTCTGTTTGTCGCGATAGCTGTAGAGAGGGATCCTTTACAATTTAATCGAATTCTGACCATGGTGTTCGTATGAAAAGCTTTAATGGGGTCCAAGATTTCTTTTGGACATGCCCATGCTTCAAGTTTTTTCCATAGGAGTAATCTATCGACTCTGTCAAAAGCTTGAGTAAAATCGATAAACGCCAAATATAGCCCATAACCTCCTTCCATCATTCTACTTTTGAGAAGGCTCAGCAAAAAGATGTTGACTGTGGCTCCTGTGTTCTTCTTGAATCCAGATTGAAAGTGGTCATTGCACGGAGCCTCGTTGGCCCAAATTTGAAATCGTTTCAGAAGTAGAAAACCGTAAACCTTTCCAATTGGGTCCAATAAGGCTATTGGCCGATAGTTTGCGGGATTATTTGGATCTCCTTTTTTGTAGATGGGCACTATGATAGCCAACGTCCACGAAACAGGAATCGTTCTGGAATCCGAGCATCTTGCAAAGACTTCAATGTTGTCCAAGCCGCCGGGTGAGCTTTCAGGTCAATGTTGGTAATGCCCTCCGGTCCCGGAGCTCTTGAATTTTTTAACGACGTTATTAGTTTGAAAATTTCATCTTTGTCATCCAATCTAACCCACCCATGAGCACTTTCCATAGAGTTGGTAGGTTGTCTATCAAGAGGTGATTTGAAGGTTTTTTCTATATGTGTTCTCCATGCACTTTCTCCTATTGTGTTTTGGATACTTCTAGAAGACGTTGATGATGTAGCGTTTAACAGAGACCAGAAGTCTTTTGAGTTCTTTGAACATATAGATTTGATAATTGCCTCAGCGTCTTGTTGATGCATGTTCAATCGGTGAGTTCGCAGCCTTGAACGATAAGCGATTTTTGCGTCACGCTTTAGATTTTCAGCATTGGCGGAAGTTTGTTTTGATGCATTTCTCACAGTTTTCCGATAGATCCGTCGCTTTTCGATTACCTGGATTTCGTAACTATGGTTTTTTGACTTTGGTGATGAATAGATCTTGGTACAGGGCTTCTTGTACAATGTGAGTAAAGGTCCATAGTCGGTCTTGTTGGACTGTTTTTCAAGTTCGAGAATTTTGTAATTATCTGTCAGCTCCTTGAAGTTTTCTGCTGAGAGACAGAGTCTGCTTCCTTGCCTATTCGTTTCCAATTGAAAATCCAAGATCTCCACAGGATCGGTCGAGGTTTTCCAAGTAACTGTCAACAAGTTATGGTCGCTGTGTTTTGTTTTAATTACCTTGAAGGTTGAAATCAGATCCAAAAAGGCTCTCGAGGTAAATATATGGTCAATTGTTGATTCCCTCATTCCGTTTGACCATGTTGCGATGCGATCCGAATTAAGGAAGACCAGCTCGAGATTATGCAATTCTCTAGAGTTCATTAAATTCTGCCATAGCGTTCCTCTCTGATTCGCTGGCGTATGGTTTCTTTTAAGTTTTTGCGAGGGAGTAGTTGAATTTAAATCTCCACAGATTAACAGGTAAGATATTTGGTAAGTAGCCAGAATTTCGTCAATGGCCGCTTCCATTTCCTTCATGTAGATTCCAGCTTCTGTTTTGGCCGGATTCCAGTAGGTGTTTACGATTGCCACCGGCGATGTGTGTGTTTCATCGTCAGTGGCTAGCTTATGTGTCCATGTTAGGAGCACAGTTAGTAAAGACTGGTTTGCCGTTAGTATTTTTTTCAGCTTTAATCCATGGCCTATACGGATTGCCGTCAATAGACCGGACGATGGGCGGCCCTTGATGCTCTTTTTCGCCGGGGCTAGAGTTATTTCATAACCGTCTAGTCTCGGTGGTTTGGTTAGCCATGTTTCTTGTAGGCACAGGATGTCACAATCGACCAAATTTACGTCTCCTGAAACAGTTAGATGGTGGAAGCCTCTGTTATTCCATGAGCCAAGTCTTAAGTTAGACAGTAGATTGTTGCCGCTCCTCGCTGACACCTTGAGGGGGCCTTTGTTGCTATGAGGATTTTTTTTCTGTAAGAGCTTTTGGCAGCCAAGCCCAGAGACTCGAAAGAGACATAGATTTAGATTTTAACTTTTCGTCCCTGGAACCATGTTGCATTTCTTCTCTAATATTTTTCCCCAAACCAGAGGGAAGTGGCACCGTTTCGGCCAATCGTTGTGTAGTTGTATTGTTTGTTCTTAAACAAGATTTTTCACTTTTTATCATGTGGCTCTTTGAAGTTGTTGACAGTTCATACTGTCTATGCTGAGGTCGTAGGAACTCAGAGGTTTGTCGTTCCACGTTCTCAGATTTGGACAATTTTCTGCTTCCTTTCGGGATGGTGAGATTGTATCCTAGTCGGAGCAACTCTTCGGCTTCGTTAATCAAAAGATTTTTTATAGTTTCCGATGAAATGTAGAGGTAAGTTTGTGCTCTGCCCTTTTTATGGCTAGGGCCACAATCTTCAGGTCATCAGTTGTTATTACTCTCAAGCTGCGAACATGGTGGAGCAAAGTTAGCACTGATCTCCTATTCAGAATTATGTCATCAAAGTTTCCTTTAATTTGCTCCAGCTTTAATTGCCATCGCCATTCCGTTTTTAGTTTTTGATCTTTATGATATTTATCTGTCTGCGAGTGGTATCGATGGTCTGGAGCATAGGGCTTTTGCGTATGGGAGTTAGATGACAAATTTCTTGTCTTTTTTCGTTGCTTCGATGAATGTCTAGGCGATTCAGTACTATAATTTGACCATCGGGCTTTCTTCGTTGGACTTCCCAGCATAGACGATCGTTGTCTTTTTTCTGCGGACTGTTGGACGTTGCAAGGCTTATTCTCCGTTCTAACTCCTTCTTTTTCTGTCGCCTCTGTTCTTAAAGTTTTTTTACGACGTTCTTCAAGTGTCAAGAAAACTTCGGGGCTTTGGACCCTGTTGTTGGTGAAAGAAGTCGTTGTTGGGCTATCGGGGGAAACTTCAAAAGTCACTTTTCGAACTGGTGAAAGATAAGGCTCGCCTAAAAAGGTCAGACGTCCAGGATCTTCTAAGTGTTGAGATAAGTTCATTAGGCTTTCATTTCTCATAAATTCATCCACTGCCTTCGTTGAGTGTGTAACTGGGTCTTGATCTTTATCTGTGAGCAGCTTGGGAGAATTGCTTTCTTGCGGTCCCAGTCTTAGTGGCTGAGGATCAGACAGTTTCTTCTTTGTGCCCGTAATGGGAACTTGGGTCTTTTTTGCACAAGGGTAATTCCTCTCTGTTGATAATACTTTTGCTAGGTCAGGAGCCTTTTTTGTAAAGATTTTAAATGGCTGGGCCGTAGTGGCAGATTGTGGAGTGTTGTTTTCGTCTATAATTAGAAGAACTTCCGTGCTTCTACAATTTTCTGCTGCTGTTACACATTTGTTTGCTGTTAATGAAGTCTTTGTCTTAGTCTTTGTCTTACAAGCTAAAGTTTGATGACTTGAGGTTGTTAGATCAATTTGTGACATTTGTTCATGGGACTTATCCTTTACTAATTTGTCTGCCGGACAACCATCATTCAATAGAAGTGGTAGCGCGGCTGAGGAACGAGTAGGTAAATTGCAGTGTAGATTTTTTTCAAGCTGTTTTTGCCGGCCGGTCTGGGCGGTTACATATCCTTCCAAATACGTCAATTTTGTAAGTATCGTGGCCTGCAATGACGTGTGGTCCTTTAGGGTATCATTCATGGACTCATAGAGTTTTATGAAAGGAGCTAGTGCAATTGTGATGGCTGACATGATAGTTGTCATGTCGGGCTTTTTCGTCGGGGTCCCCTTTGCTGGGAGTAAGCCCTGGGCGGGAATCTTCCTTGGTGTGAGAAAGAGAGAGTTTGTCGTACTCAATGGTTTTTGTTGCGGATTGTTCAAAGAATTATCAAGTGAGAGGCCTCTATGTAGGGGTCGCTGGTGCATGCCAACCGGTCCTTCTTCTCGACCTTCGCATCTTGTATGCCCTGAGCGACATGTGGTTGGGACCATTATGGGTAAAGAGTCAAGTATGGGAGAGGACCCGGTAGCCTCTCTTGCAATTGCTCCAGCCGTCCCCTTTTCCAACAGATTTAATGGCTCCCATTTCCTATTGGGTGGTCTGGTCGGTAGGGAGCTGTTGGATGCTTGCCCAGCTATTAAACTGGGATCAATGATTTTAAGAGCAGGATCTGAAGGTTGTTTCGTTATCGCTGTGGAGGGGACATCCTCCCCAGTTTTTCTCCCGTCTGTCGTATTTAGAGCTAGTTGCTAACGTTTTGGGCTCTTTTTGGAATTCACAAATTGATTTGCGCTTTCTCTGCCACTAAGGGCAATGTTTCACATTCCTGCTCTTGTGTGGGTGGGACTGTATTCCCTCTGTCCTGCAATTTCTTCGTATTCGGGAAGATCTGTTGCTCCTTTGCCCCCAAGTTGATTGACTCATTTGGCAAAGCTTCCGGGGCTAGCGAGCTTTGAGAAGTTGATGGCGGGTCAAATGCCGCTTGTCGTTCCAACCTCCTATGTTTTGATAAGGGCGGATAATCTTTGATGGCTTCCAATATTTCCAAATCAGTTATTTCAGTGTTAGGGGAAAAGCGGCCGACACTAATGCCTTTGAAGAAGCTCATTAAAGACGGCTGAGAGGGGGGTTTTTCATTCTCTTTCCCCTTTTTCATGTTCAAGGCTTCAGTCTCTCTGCCAGTACTTTCTTTGAGGATCTGATTTGTCAATGGGCGTCCCTTCCTTATGAGGTGTTTTTTGCCTTGAAAAATGTTTACTCTGCTCTGTGGTGCGGGGACAGACGCCCTTGGTCTTTTCTTTGCATTACATGGGGCCGCCGAGTCAGTTTCAGTTGGAGTCACTGATCTCGGAGGCCCAGCATCCACGCCGACTCCTTGGCCCGTCTCTCTCGACTGGCCCGACTCCTCCCCGCCCCAGGGCAGGACCGGGCACACCTCCGGCAGCTCCATCTGCTCAACTCCCATGCAGCCATGGATCTGTGCCTGCACGGCAACCAGGGGGGACGGGTCCAAAACCACCCGCCCCTCCCCCGCTTCCACCGCATCTCCCTCTAGCGGCCGAACCCCGCCGTCCCCCGCGACGGCGGTCGATGTCGCGAGCACAGCACTTCCTGAGATCTCTGGCGGACCAGCCAAACCGGGAACCACACCACCGGACGACGCCAACCCAGTCCCCCCACTGGGAGCACCAGGTAAGCGGGACAAAGGGTGGGAGTTTCCCAAGTTCGTCATGGTTGTTGTTGCCGTTTCCATAATTGGAATGCACGAGTTCGTTGTTATTCTTAAAGGAGATTCAAAACTCTTCCTTAACTCGTTTTCGGCCTCGGCCGAGGTCAAGACAGGTAGAGAATTTGGGTGAATTTCAGTTAAAATGTCATTTGGGGATTTAAGCATATCATGCTTAGTGGGTCTTCCTCGTTTCCCTTTTGGGCTTTTCGCGCCTACAATTCTTTTGATGTTTGGCAAATGCAAAGGCAGCGGTTCGTCAGAGTCCCAGTTGGGACGTGTACTGCGCAACCTGCGCTTTTCCTCAATTGGGGAGGAGTTGGCGGCAAATGCAACTCCCGCAGCCACGACTGCCATGACTGCAGGACTGCCACTCGCCGCCATTCCGCGTCCGCTCCGCGTCCCGCGGGGGTTCTTGTAGGTAGATTAGGTGAAAAGCTCCTCCTCCAACAATGAGAGGCAGGGAGGACAGACTCTGCATGCACAGTAACCTGCAGGACAGCCACTCGCCACCACTCCGCGTCCCGCGGGGGTTCTTGTAGGTAGATTAGGTGAAAAGCTCCTCCTCCAACAATGAGAGGCAGGGAGGACAGACTCTGCTTGCACAGTAACCTGCAGGACTGCCACTCGCCGCCACTCCGCGCCCGCTCCGCGTCCCGCGGGGGTTCTTGTAGGTAGATTAGGTGAAAAGCTCCTCCTCCAACAATGAGAGGCAGGGAGGACAGACTCTGCTTGCACAGTAACCTGCAGGACTGCCATTCGCCGCCACTCCGCGTCCGCTCCGCGTCCCGCGGGGGTTCTTGTAGGTAGATTAGGTGAAAAGCTCCTCCTCCAACAATGAGAGGCAGGGAGGACAGACTCTGCTTGCACAGTAACCTGCAGGACTGCCACTCGCCGCCACTCCGCCGTATAGAATTTATCTATTATTCTAACCCCCACTGATATCAAAGGTGAAGAAATGCTCAGAATAAAGTTTAAAATGAAACAATATACTTTCTGAAATCATTAACAGGCATTAACATTAGAGAAATAGGTTTGCTTTAACATATGGTTCTCCAATTCTTGGGCTGACTTAAATTCAAAATATTGGACACTATCTATGACAAAGTGAATTCCTATCTTTGGAATAGACCACATTGATGTAATCTTTTATGATGTTGGATTGGTTGAAAATATTACCAAAGGCTTGGGTTTCTCTGGATTTCTGTTGTTTCTGTAAAGCGTGGGCAGCATCACCTAACTCTCTATTTGCAAAAAATCTGGTTCATCCACACAACACTGAAGTTCGATGTGTTCATTTAGGAACAGATTTCTAATACTTTATTGACTATGGCAGACACC
This sequence comes from Ambystoma mexicanum, assembly GCF_040938575.1. Lineage (NCBI taxonomy): Eukaryota > Metazoa > Chordata > Amphibia > Caudata > Ambystomatidae > Ambystoma > Ambystoma mexicanum. Next base: position 1,237,038,267 of record NC_090931.1, on the reverse strand, counting down.
AACCAAAGCGCTAGTCATTCCAGTTTTTAATTTGTGATGTCTAAAGCTACTAGAGATCTCAAATTGCCAAATTAAAATCTTTTTTAGGGTTCCATTTTAATTATAAATGACAAAGCAAACATTGAAATATATTCCCTCTGTCAGTGATATAGCTTTTAAATAGGTCTCACAAAATACTTTTAAAGGCTAGCTGGGAATGAAATAAATCTTTGGTACAAATGTCTAAATTATCTGGGGATTGGTTACTCATTTTGTCGCTGTCTTTCAAATGCACAGGACATATAGGGACACTGAATGGCCTCAAGCTGCTCTGCCAGGGAGGCTCCCCCTTCAGTCAGAGCACCCGTTTGAATATCTGTCCCAGGAAATCTGGTTCAGCTTTAGAGAAGGTCTTTGCATTCAGTCCAATCTGGAGAATACTCCTTTAAAGAGACTTGTCCATCAGCTAAATCAAGCTGGAATTCAAATTGCCTATCCCCTGTCAGACGGCCCCACTTCCTTTCGGTTCTCTCCTTCCTATGTGTTCGAGCTAAAATACCCACTTATCAGAATAATTTGTCACAGTTTTGAATTTGTCAGACCCTGTATTAGGTTCACTTCACGTTCCCACAATCACCAGGGTCCGCCTTATTTTGCTTCTATTGGCCCATTGAATTTGTGTCAGCACCATCACTTGGAGTAAAACTAATATTAAACTGGAACATTCATTTTTTAAATAATTCTCTACATGGACATTGGATATTGGTAAAAAATGGCATATTCATATTTCTGAAAATATTTTGAATCCAGGGATATTGTTTTTCTCCCACTTCATGCATTATCAAGTTATTAAATATGCCAATTATGCATACATTATACATTTTAATATTTTGTATTTGGTTTTCTTATCTGAAAAATTGTAACTAATAAAACACATTTCCAATTGTCACTTTGAATGCACAATAAAGTGTATTTTATGCTAGATATTTTAGCTGAATTACATTTGGGGGCCTTGCCTTTTTATCAATAGAAACCATATATTTTGAGAAAGTGATTCTGTTCAACAAATTATTATTTTAAAAGGCAAATTAATGAAACAGACACACATTTTTGGCAAAACCAAATGCTTTGCAAGGTCTGGGGGGTGGGTAAGGGGCTTTCTAAGCATCAGCAATTTGTATTTGCACTTAAATGTCGACCAGACATCCATTGATCAACTTCCAGAGTAATCTTTTATGTCAGCTAAAATAATATACCACGTTCTAGCCCGAATGTGATATGATATGGCATTTGTATATTTTATATTTTATTTCCATTAAAACGTTTGCATTTAATAATATTTCTGAAATTTAGAAACAGAGCCTATTTTCTTCAGTAAATACAGAACGACCATTAATCTTCTATACTTTGATCAAAAGGATGGGTAATAAGGCCTGGATATTCTCGATTTTCAAAGAACCTAACCTATTGTTGTTTCTGCATAACAGCTCACTGTGCTCAGAGAGGCACAGCTTCACCTCACTGATGAGGCCCAACAAGGCTGAAACACGTGTATGGGGATGCTGTTGGTACTCTTGTTCAGAGAGGAATTGCCATAGCATTTCGGTGCTGGACTGCCCATGTGGGCGGGACAAAGACTGATATGCAAATGGATATTTCCCATCTGTGAAAGGTACAGTGAGCAAAAAGCGTGTGCTGCAAACACTCATCTCAGAACAGGTTATCATGCCATGTTCTTTCTGGAGAGGAGTGCCTGCTACCTTTTTTATACATTTAGATTTAGGGTTAACTACAGTTTAGAACTCAAGATTCAGCTCAAGGTGTATTCTGTCCCGTATAAAAGAAAAAGTTATATGTATTCACATGTAAGAGAAATCAAGCAATATGTTCTACCATATAACTTCATCTCTCGTGTGATTCATATCATTTCATTATAGAACAATACAATTCTATTTACACAAGTCATTGTGTTCTCTTTCACATGGCAGCAAACATGCTTTGTATGTAGATGTTATTGAAATACACCTTTAACTTGTGCTTCTACATGTTTTTCCTAGTAAATTTCCTTTTCACTTCGTTTTGTCTGTTGAACATGTATTGCCACAGTGTCAAATATCATTCTGACCATGCATCATTTAATAGAAAGCATCATATTTGATCAACTGATGCATCATACTGTCAAAAGAGTACACATACCTACTTGGGCATGGACATAATCATATGTGGATTCTCAATATTCTCACCTACTAACCTTGCGATACAGTCAGGTTTCTTTCTCTTTTCTGGTATACATAATGGTTAAAATATACTGTACGAGATAGTTCCATTGTTAGATGAAATCATATGAAAAAGCACAATGAGTGACACAATGATGTTTGAATGGGTCCTAAGTCACCTCTAGATGTGGGCATATTAACTATATGATATGAAAATTGCAAGGAATCAATGCTGCACATGGTTGATGGCTGTGCTGTGAGAGCAAAATCATAGAAAGTCTAACAAAGAAGACTAATGAAGGGAAGTTAGATGATTTCCTTCTTACCTGTTTTCACTCACATTTGAGTGTTAAAAACGGACAACACATATTTCGATAACCAAGTTCTTATTAAAAACTATGAAGGTATAATGTCTATAGACCAAGGAAAACACATTTGTAGTTAAAGAGATTTCATGGCTATCCCTTGACGCAGGGTCACATTTCCCTATACTTTACACCAGCAAAGCCCAAGACAGCAGCAGCAGAATGACATTTAACATCAGACCACATATATATTTTATATATATATATATATATATATATATATATATATATATATATATATATATATATATATATATATATATAAGGATTGAACAGCAAGCCCCATTGTGGAGTTGATCTCTTGGCGAACATAGAGGTTTAATTGTATTGGATCACTCCCTTCGGTTTACAAGTGCGATTTGTAGCAGCTGACAATCATTCTAATATTGTAGCTGCCCTGAATGTATGGGAAACTATGCACATGCCTTGTTTTGCCCATGTCATCTATCTAGTGGCAACCTACTTCATAAACCAGTACCCACCATGTGATGAGATGTTAGCGTGATCCAGAATATATCCACTCCGATAGTGCCCAAAATATGTTACAAAAGCTGTAGTTATGCCACAGCCTCCCTTAAAATGAACTGAAAACCATGATGCCAACTTGCTGCAATTCAACCCTGAATATGCTTGAGCATCTACGAGATCAGTGCAATGCTCTGACTACTGTACCTACCTAAGACCTATATAGTGGCACATGTTAGACAACGTTTATTCTTTATTGTAGCATTTTTGTGGAAACGACTTGATTAATTAGCCCTATGCTACCCCATTCTGAAAAGAGTTGCCAATGGTGTATCTGTTGGAACTAGTTAACATAAACATGGACATGACATGTCTGGTGATGCAGAAGCAGGACATCTAGCAATGAAACTGCTGTTGACCTTTTGACCGTCTGCACAGATTGCTACAATGAAGGGAATAATAAGTACCACCTGGCATCTCTTTCAGACCCATGTTTTTTAAAGTCAAGATGGCAACTTTTAAATGCCATGTGTGAGAGGATGTGGAAATCATGAGGGGTTGTCACTTGCAAGAGTAAATGATATGCATTTATAAGGATGCCATAAACAGATGTTAAAAAGCTACATGCAACAAGTACAACGAACTCCCCAGTGCAGCACTCAGCCACTGCAAAGTAGGTTATTGTACAGTGCACACTTATTCTTTTGACAATCCGACACTAGTTAAGGAACCACCCAGAAACGTTGGTACAGTGGATTAATAGAAGAGACTGTGAAACATACTCTATCCCCAGTATGGCTTGCTGTACATTCATTCAGTGGGTCCACTACAGACTAGATGTTTGATACCTATGTCCTTGACACATTCTAATTGGATAGTGTAAAGAATCCTTGGATGTCGTCCTTTCTCCCGTATGGGGAGGCTGCTCCAGAGGGCCAGGGTCGTGCGTAAACAGTACACTAGTCCCCCTAAGGGTGGTGCACAGGGAGTGGATCACATGGGAGAGGAAGCCCCTTATGGGATTAGGGACGACTATCCGCAGAGAATGCAGTATATCGCATATGGGCCAAACTCTCCTTATCTGACAGAATTAGATCCCTCAGATATATTGCCAAACAATACCAACATGTTTTATTGTGCTGTCAGTCCAGCTAACAAAATATACTGGAGGAAGCCTCAGGAAAATCAGACTTTCCTGTCTTGTACCTTTAACACAGGTAGTGGGAAGAAGAAGATGACAAGGTGTAGGAAGACCACTCAGCTAAACTATGGTGAATGGTCTAGTCCTCTGTCGTATCTCATTGGAGCAACGAGATATATAAGGGAAAGCAAAGAGGGGAGAGAGATCCTCTGGAGAAGTGCTGTCAGGGAAGCCGGCTCGGCAACCGTGAAGCAGGGACCAGAGACGCTGTGCAATGAGGGGGAAGAGAGAGTGACCATAGCCCAAGACCTGGTAACTATGAGTCTCGCTTCCCGTGCAGCCTACAGAGCATCCCACGATAACTGCATCAACAGTAAGCCAAGAGGAAACTGCAAGAGAAATGTGGAGCGCCACTGAGCAGCACCTGACACGAAAACAGACATGAACGTTACCGGAGACTCGAGAGGGAGATCTGTTGCCCAGAAGATGCAAACCAAAAGAAAAGGTAAGTGGGCTTGCAGAAGGGACAGGAGGTTGGGGAAACTAGGAGAAGCAGATGGAGAACCGAGTGAGAGGGTTGGGAAGCCAGAAGGACAGAGAATACAGCGGCCTAATACCCTGAGAGAAATAAAGACAAAAAAGAGGGTCAGATTCTCTAACCACCAGAGAATCAACAACGAGGGAGGACCTGGGTTGGCAGGAAAATGAAACAAGCTACCAGAGGAGAGGGTTGAGAATCTGGAACCTGCACCCACATTTGAAACAAAGAGGGGCCGACACCATGAAAGTGAGAGGAATGAATATAGAAGAAATACAGGCTTGGCAGGAGAGTAAACCAAGCTACCAGATGAGGGGATTGCGAGTCTGGGACCCACTCCCATATTTGAAACAAAGAGGGTCTGAGAGAGAGAAAACAGAGAGTGTCCACCGCAGAACAGCACAGCAATCTGGGACTGAAACCCATATTTACACGGGAAACCTGAAAACCAGAGAATAAGTAGGTCTGAAACACTGAAAGCAAGAGAAATGAATATAGAAGAAATACAGGCCCGGCAGGAGAGTGAACCAAGCCATCAAAAAACTATACTGCAAGTCTGGCACTCGCACCCATACTTAAAACAGAGAATAAGAGGATTGGTGACCCTGAATGAAATAGAAGGGAATACTGAAGAGGTACACACTTGGCAGGAGAGTAAACCAGGCTGGTTGTAAACAACACAGAGAGTCTGTGACCCATACCCGTACCCATATTAGAGTCCAAGAATAAAGTGAACTTTAGTTATACTACAGCGTTTGGGACTCAACTGAAAGAGACTCTTAGAAACCATCAGATTCCCCTGGATAGTATTTTGCAGGGGAGTGGACCAGACCTACCCAACGGAATAAAGGGGGAACCTGGTTTTAACAAGAGGCCGACTATTTGCGGAAGAGTGGAAAAGCTAGGGAAAGGGAGGCAACTTCCCTGGTGGAGTAAATGTTGATTCTCAGGAGCCAACATCTTAGCTTGTGAAGTGAAACAGGCAAGGATTCAGAGGAAAAGAGTAATTCCAAGGATATTGAAACAGTTTTTATTTATTTATTTTGCATTTTTAAAGCGCTCACACACCCCGCGGGCATCGAGGCGCTGTTACAGGAATAGTTTGTTTTTTAGTTGTGTAATTGTTTTTCTTTTTTTTGGTCTTAGTTGCGTATTTATAACACGCTTAAACACCCAGAGGTTTATAAACGTGGACCCGGGCATTAAACCTGTGTTGCTTAGTGTCGTCTTGCTTCCAAGGTGTGCACGTTGCTGCTGAGCTATGCTCCCGGGATAGTGTGTCTGTGGAAGAGAACATTTCCTTTTCATTAAAATGACCATTGACATTTGGAACTTTCCGTTCATGAAAGAGTTTCATCATCACCTTTTGAGAAGAGAACATTAGATTTATGTTATTAGTGTGTTGGGGGTCGAATTAGGGTTTTTGGACACGACTGTGACTAATTTTCTATTTGACATCTGACAGTTTCACTAGTTTTCTTTGAGGCAGGGAAACCCCTCTTAGCATTTAGGGACAGGGAGACATATTTCCAACCCTCAATTTACTTTAATAAAGGTTTATGACAAACATCATGTTATCTCCCTGTCAGAACTCTTCTAAACTAAACTAGACTAAACTAAACTGAGGAGTTTCTTATATAGCGCAATCACTCACCCGAAGGTCTCAGGGCGCTTACATCAACATATACAGACATATAACATAAACTAGAAGAAGGGAAGAAAGTAGCCGCCATGGCGACTAACACGTCCTGAGGGGTAGCCAATGATCATAAGGCATCAAATGGAGATTATGCCTTCTTCTTCTTCTGCACCATTACAGTAGTGATGATGATCCACGTCGAATCTGGCTTGGTAAGCAGTCAATGTGGCCTTCTGTACTTGTTAGATTAGCTGTGGGAACTCAAAGCTGACTCAGAGCTAGTGTGCAATTTGAACACCTATTAAGTGCTGGTTAAGGTATTGTGCCTCATTACAGTTTTGCCGGTGCAGGAAAAGTGCTTGTAAAAGTGCTGGTAATTCTGTGACATACTTTTCACACACCGGCAAAACACAAGTTTGCTGGTGGGGGTCACTGGTTTACCTCCAGCCAAGAGATGGGGGTATATTAGGCCCCCATCGGCAGATAAAGGCTGGTGTTACTGGCACTGGAATTACCAGTTCCAGTAATACCAGCGGTCACCTCCATGGAATGGGGATTTACCACCATTTCCATCACCTGTAATATCGTGATAATACAGGAATATCAGGTGGCGGAAATGGTAGGGCCGTTTCCCAGTATCCCGCTGGAATGACCAGTGGGCTACTGAGAAACTTTTAATTGCCCTAATTGTCTCAGACCAGATGAGATACCTCTGACACCTGTGTGAGAGAACTCTCTTTCAATAAAATTAATGAGCATCATACCACCGAAGACTGGAGGAGGAACCCCCAGGCTCATCAACTGGAAGACTACACAACAAATTCAGATCATTGATGCGTGTATGCAAGCCAGCTACAGGGACTTTGATAGGGGATCATAGGGAATGGATGTGATGTTGATTCTGACAGCAGTGGGTGAGTGCCTATCAAATATGGAAGTTTGGCTTTTTTTCATCCTCAAGTTATTTTAGCTGTACCAGCCAGCAAAGAAACTAGCTTACTCCTATTATTACTGCAATCACAAACCTGGAGATTCTGCCTCAATGACTTTGGCTCTACTACTTTTTCTATCCTCTTGCACAATCATCTTCAAGAGGGTAGAATGGTAATGGAGAATGTGCTTCTTCATGGCATCCTCCACTTCTATGGGAGCCAGACCCCCCAACTGAAATATGCAAAATGTGCCTGCATTCATCACCTCTCCATCTACCCTCACCTGTCAAAACGGCTCCACAACTCCAGCCCACCAGCAGAATTCAGCCTCATGGGTGGTGCCAAAATTATCCTGCTGATGGATGGTATCAATGGTGCAAGCTGAACTTGGCCATACACAGAATATCAAGACGCTTTTGCTGGGCAAGAGAATTGGGGGCATGAGGATCACTTGCAACAATGTGTCTGATGATGAACTGGTTCATCATCCAGCACTTCCATGTCGTTGTCAGTGCTGAAGGTTATTCCAGTAGTGGAATCGGAGGAGGTAATGTATGCTGTTTGTGAACATCCCTGTGCCACACACAAAAGTGTTTGAGCATTGCTGGGATGACCCAGGTGCTCTTACCTGAGCTACCCTGCTTGACTGTCTTTTTGCAGAGGTTGCATATTATTATGTGTTCCTCCCCTTGACAGTATTTTGCTCCCACAAGCTAAAGTACTACCAAGTCCCATGAGTAGATGAGCCCTATCTTGTGGAGAAATCGGATGGTCTGCCTGAAACTTCTAAAGGAAAGCCGGAGCCTGTCTTGCCCTTCCACAATGACAGGAAGTTGCTCAGTGGCCCCATTCAAGGGGATTGGTTCCTCTGACGTATTCCACATCTATGACAGGTAATCACCACAGCTGTTCTGCTTCGGAAAATTTTCGGCGTCTGCGTCCTGTGTCGATGATGTCGATACGCTGTCCTCGAGGGCCTCCGGCGAGTCGACGTCACCGGACGTTATAAATAGGATGCACGACGCCCGTAGCCACAGTTCCGTTTTTTCCACGAACGTGTTCGCTTCAGAGATCTCGGCGCGCCTCGGTTCTTCTGAGTTATTCTATCGATTCTTAGAACCCATTTGTTTGTGAAGATTTCCTGATGTCTTCGTCTTCTTCTACCCGTGGCCGGGTTTCAAAAAGTGTCGGGACTGTGGTTCCAAGATGTCGCTGATGGACCCCCACAACGCCTGCCTCTGGTGCCTTGGTGAGGGCCACGCCATGGACGATTGTGATGATTGCCAGTCGTTAACATCGAAGGCCTTGCGGGAGCGTAAGAAGAAGCTTTCTGTCGGTAAGGTGTCCAAGCCCCGGAAGTTGAAATACACTGGGCTTTTGACCGATGATTCGAGGGGCAACTCTGCGCATTGTTGGCGTAAATCCAGGGGGCCTCAGTCTCAGAGTGGGTCCCGCCATTCCTCTGCCTCTTCAAGGCACTCTCGGAAGCACTGTCACCGGTCGCCTTCCCAGTCCACGTCCGAGGACTCCGCCCGTCGGCGGGCTCCTTGTCCCAACAAGCATTCTTCTCCTGCGGAATGGGATTCATTTCGTAAGGAGATGTTGGCGATTTTTCAGTCGCAGGGCTCCATTCCGTCCGTGCTGTCGAAAGACGCCGGCAGGGAACGTGCTAGAGCCAATGTTCGCATGCCTTTGGGCTCGAGGGGTCAGCGCGATCACCGGGAACCTTCGAGGTCCCGGTCGGACAAGGTGGATCGCACTAGCCATGTCCGATCCAGGTCCTGGTCCTCAATGCCCTTGAGACCGTCAGAGCCTGTGAGGTCTTCGAAGAAGACGTCGACGCCATCAGCGCCATGTCCGTCAAGGGACTCTCTCTGTCGAGGCTCTGCCTCCGAGGACGTCATCGACGACATCGGTGCAGAGGCCGTTGAAGGACACCCTCTGCCCTTGAGGCCTGTGTCAAAGCCATCGGTACCACACTCGACCTCAACACCGATTCTGTTGACACCCTCGACGCCTTTCGAGGAGGCTTTATTGGAGGTGCCCCGTAGATCAGTGGAAACTTCGAGGAAGGCTTTGGCCAAGTCCAAACACGTACCTTTTTCTGTGCCCTCATCCAGGGATTTATTCCAGCCTCTTGATTATATATCTCAGGTAGATGAAGGGTCTGATAAAGGTCTAGTTCCTGAGTAGGTTCCTGGTGACCTTTTATCTGGTCATAGCCAGTTGGAAGACCTGCTTCAGTCTTTGCACAACGCCAGTGGTTTGGACACCTCCACGGGGGTTGAGTTTGGCAGGCCTGAGCCAGGTACGCATGCTGAATCCTTGTACCGGCGCTTCATGTCGAGGGTGACGGAGTACTTGGGGTGGTCTGTGCCACCAGGGGATTTTCTGCAGGATGACCTGACAGATATCTCCGTGTGTGCCTTAGCACGTTTCACTCTATGGAATTGTGTCTCTTTGGCAGCTGAACATATTCCCGAACAGGATGGCTTTCTTGCTCTTGTTCAGGATGGCAAGGATGCCATGTGTGAATCTGTTCAGTCGGGTCTGGACATGGCAGATTGTGTCAGCCGGTCCATGACGGCAAGCATCGTAATGTACAGATTTGCGTGGTTGCGGAAGTCGGGTTTAATCCTGATGTGCAAGCCCGGCTTCTCAACATGCCCTTTGATGGTCAACACCTTTTTGACAGCAAGGCTGACAAGAGCCTTGAGAGGTTGCAGACCTCCAAAGCTGCAGCAAAGTCATTGAGCGCTGCAGTTCGCCAACCTCCGCCTTTTTGTCCTGGGGGACAGCAATGGAGGGGAGGTTCCTTTCGATACTACTCTTGCTTTGGTAGATCGAGAGGGGCTGCAAGTCAAAGGGGCCACTGTAGGAGTGCCAGAGGTGGAAAACAAGGTACTCGAGGTGCCAAGGCCGCCCGGGCAGTTGCCTCTTTACCCTCAGGCACTGCAGAAGCCGATTCAGCTCAGTCATGAGGCCATGTCCCATGGTCCGCCGATTGGGGGAAGGCTGGCGCAGCATCTTGTAGAATGGTGTGCCATTACTTCAGATGTGTGGGTTCTGGAGATCATAGCCCACGGCTACTGTCTTCCTTTCCGGCAGAGGCCTCATGACAATCCACCAGGAAATGTCTCTTTGAAGAGTCCGGATCCGCTCCTTGCGCAGGAAATCAAATCCCCGCTGGAGAAAGGCACCATAGAACTGGTGCCTGTAGCGGAGAGGAACAAGGGATGGTATTCCCCTTATTTTTTGATCCCGAAGAAAGACGGGAGATTGAGACCCATCATGGACTTGCACGCTTTGAACAAGCTCCTTAGGAAGGACAAGTTCAAGATGGTTACTCTCTCATCTTCCATGCCCTTCAACTTCAGGACTAGTTGGTGTCTCTCGACCTCAAGGACACTTATTTTCATGTGCCGATTCATCCCAAGCACAAGAAGTACCTGAGGTTTGCGGTTGGCGACTCGCATTTTCAGTTCCTGCCATTCGGATTGACCTCTGCCCCGAGGGTCTTCACCAAGCTCATGGTGGTGGTGGCGGCAACGTATCTCAGGAAAGGGGGCATTCACATCTACCCCTACCTGGACGATTGGTTGATCAGGGCACGCTCTCCCGAGCAAGTCTTGGATCATCTGTCAGTCACCTTCCACTCCATGCACAGGCTGGGCTTCTCCCTCAATTTAAAGAAGTCCCACTTGACGCCAACACAGCGGCTCAAGTACATCGGAGCAGTGTTCAACACATCTCTGGGGATGTGTTTGCCTGCCCAGGTGAGGGCTCATCACATTCTGCAGATGGTGCACAAGTTTCAACTGGCCCAGAGTATCCCAGCGTTCGAGTTCTTGCGGTTGCTCGGCCTCATGGCATCCTGCATTCTTTTGGTGCCAGAGGCACGGCTGCGGATGAGATCTCTGCAGTGGGCTCTCATGATGCAGTGTTCATAGTCCTCTGACAGGATGTGGGATCCCGTTCAGGTCCCGCCCTCGGTCGCCCAGGCCCTTCTATGGTGGGCCGTCGAAGGCAATCTGATGAAGGGGGCTCTGTTTTGGCTACCCTGGCCAGAGGTGATGATCATGACGGATGCATCCCTCACGGGATGGAGAGCTCATGCCAACGAGTTGACACTCAGCGGTCGTTGGTCTCCGTCGGAGTCCAGACTCTATATCAATCTGTTGGAGCTGCGGGCCGTCAGGCTTGCCCTGAAGGCTTTTCTGCCGACTGTGAGAGGGAAGAATGTCCTGATTCTGACGGACAACACAGTGGCCATGCACTACCTCAACAAAAAGGGGGGGGCTGGGTCACTTCCTCTATGCAGAGAGGTCATGCAGCTCTGGTCCTGGGCCATCCAGCAGGAAATTTCGATCTCAGCAGTTCATCTGGCTGGAGACGAAAACAAGACGGTGGACGCTCTGAGCAGGCAGCGCACGATCTCTCATGAGTGGGAGCTGGCTCAGGAGATTCTCCTGGAGATATTCGCCCTTTGGGAGACCCCACACGTGGATCTCTTCACCAGTGTCAACCGGAAGTGCAAAAGGTTCTGCTCACGGGAATTTCCTCCAAGAGGAGCCTGAAGGTACACGTTCATGGTAGAGTGGTCCGCCCCACTGCTGTATGCGTTTCCTCCAGTCCCCGTCATTCCGCAAGTGCTGCGGACGTTAAGGAGGTTTGATTTCCGGATGATCCTCATTGCTCCGGCATGGGCCTGGAGAACGTGGTACCCGGACTTTCTCGACTTGTCCATCTTCCCTCCACGCCGTCTTCCCTACCGTGACGATCTGCTCTCACGGAAGGGGGGGTCAGGTTCTCCATCCAGAGGTCAGATCCCTCAACCTTCACGCTTGGCTTCTGAAAGGTTGAGGTATAAGGATTGGGACCTCCCTGTAACGTTGCCGTTGGAGAAAGTTCTGCGACTGGGGCACGGTTCAGAATGTGGATCCATTTTCATGTGACATTCCTGTGGTTCTGCCTTTTTTGCTTTCCTTAGCCCACAAGGGCCTGCAAGTGGGTACCGTTAAAGGTTACCTGGCAGCGCTGTCCATATTTAAGCGCTCGTCTGAGAAGTGTTCTTATTTTAAGATTCCTTTAATTTCTCCGTTTCTGAAAGGGCTCACTAATGTGTTTCCACCGTCACCTTTCCAGGTGCCCTGTTGGGATTTGAACATGGTTCTAAAATTCCTAATGGGTGCTCCATTTGAGCCTTTACATTCTTGTCCTTTAAGACTGTTAACCCTTAAAACTGTATTTTTAGTTGTGGTTACTTCCGCTCGGAGAGTGAGTGAGTTGCAAGCACTTTCTGTTAAGCCACCCTTCACAGTCTTTCATAAGGACAGGGTTGTCCTTAGGGTTCGTCCTTCCTTTCTTCCGAAAGTTGTGTCGGAATTTCATTTAAGCCAGAAGGTCATTCTTGCGATGTTCTATCCTCCTCCGCATCCTGGTAAGGAAGAGGAGAGGCTCCATAGGTTGGATCCTAGGAGAGCTTTAAGTTTCTACATTTCACGCGTGTCCCGGGTCAGAGTGGACAATCAGCTCTTTATAGGGAACGCTGGAAGGCGTTTGGGACAAGCTGTTACTAAGCAGACTTTGTCTAGATGGATTATCTTGGCAATTTCTGAATGTTACCGCTTGGCGGGTAAGGACCCTCCGGCGGTCCTTTATTCTGCAATTTAATTGGGCATTCTAAATTTCTAAATTCTTTTCCCTCCTCCATACGTTGGTACTGCTTTGGGAGTCTGTCATAGATATGGAATACGTCAGAGGAACCAATCCCCTCGAAGAACAAGTTACTTTCTTACCTGGTAACGTTCTTTCGATGGGATGTTCCGACGACGTATTCCATATTGTACCCTCCCGGCCTGCCCCGCTACAGAATTTCTTATGCGATTGCAGCTTACGTTTCCGCAACGCTTTCTGTGGTCATACTGGCAGAAGATTGGTGCCACACGTTCTGGGAAAAAACTACAACTGAGGCTACGGGTCTCATGCGTCCTACTTACAACATCCTGTGACGTCAGCTCGATGGAGGCCCTCGAGGACAGCGTATCAACGTCATAGACGCAGGACGCAGGCCCCGAAAATGTTCTGAAGCAGCACAGCTGTGGTGATTACCTGTCATAGATATGGAATACGTCGTCGGAACATCCCATCGAAAGAACTTCACCAGGTAAGAAAGTTACTTCTTCTACTCCTGTACTATCTGCTGGGGACCATTTCTGGTTTCCATTTCTGATGCTCCTCAATCTCCTGCAGCACCACCATATTTCCCCTCTCCTTGTTGTCCTGTTGCACCTGTGTGGCTACCTCTCCCTGTTGCTGGGATACTATCACCTCCCCTGCTACTCCAGGGTCTAGCCGTATACTGCTGCATATTTTACATAAACTCTTGGAGCTTGCGTTCAGCTACCACATCTTTATTCTCCTGATTTACCATGGCAGCCACAACGTCCCATGCACAAAGTAGTCACCTTCTTCCCCACTTCTGCCTGAAAGAGGACTCCCTGCCCCTGCATGACCCCCTCTGATGGCCCTCTTCCACCTCGAGCATAGCCTCTTCCAGTGCGCTTGACTCTTCCACCTTTCCCTCCTCAAGCATTGTTCCCTCCAAAATGCCTGGCCCTCTCCTCCTCCTCAGACTCATTCTCTTCCTCCTCACAGGTTTGGCTGAGCACCCCTCCTCTGACATGGAGTAGTAGTCCAGTTCCTGATATTCACTTCCCACCGCCCCCGCGGGATAAAACAACATGCTATCAAACAGACAAAAGGACACATGATTGAGACAGACAAGTAGATTAAGGCAGGGGTCACGCAGACATTTGGAAAGAGTTCTCAGAACACACAAACACTAATACACAGGAAGGATTATCTAGTTTTCACAAAGGTTTATACAGTTTGGCAGGTTGTATTAAAAGGAAAGGTATCCGGAATATTCTTTCAATATTTATGTAGTTATTTTATGTTACACAAAGCGAAAAAAGGAACTTGGGAAGTACAAGAGAAAGTCTTTTTTGTGGTTTTTGGTGACATGAGGGTGTAAGGAACAGGGGATGTATAAATGAACCTTTATAGGTTTTTTGAAAATAATTATTGTATAAAGAAGTAATGATAAACAAGGGAAGATAAGAGAGGGGACCTAAAAAAAGAAGCATAACCTGAAAACTGGCTTTCAATTGCTGGACAAGAAACACCACAAACAACTACAAGTACACACATTCTCTTTAACCAAGGATTAACCTGCACCACAAGACGTGTCATTTTAAGGGCACCAGAAGAATAACAAACAAGCATCATACTGTGCAATAAATAGTAATGAACAATAGAAACATTGGCGCCAGTCTTTCTTTGTAGACTCTAAATCATTACATATTTAAGCCAGGTTCCATTCATTAGGCTAAAGTCTGGCTGTAGAAGTTGACTCATTAAGCGAAATGCATTGTACAAGTGTATATGGGCAGCCTTAAAAACAGGCTCGGACTGTGGCATGAAATTGTCTCGGGCTCCAGTGAAAAAGTGGCCCACCGTTGCAAATGGCTATTCATTCCTTTTGTGACAGACTGTTTGAGAAATAGCTAACAGGGAGGGGATTGATAACATGTGATGTAAATTGTGAATTTTAAATAATATATATTCAGTAACACTGGTCAAAACTTCTAGCCGAATGTTATAGTAGATCATCAAACTGGCACACATTGGCCAAAAAAAAGTGGCCCACCTTGACCAAAAAAACAGGGTCCACGCTAGCATTTTGTGTTTTGGGCTGGGGCATGTGCCTATTGCCCTATATCTCCGAGTCTAACTAAAAAGCACTATAAACTCTGAAAGACCAGTATGCCCTAAGCGCTATCTCAACGCCTGATACAATTGCAGAGCTGCTGCGTAGCCTTGCGCGTGCGGTGATTGCAAAGATGTCATTCTCGCCAGGGCCGGCCGCTCCGCTCGTGGGTCAGACCTTTGGAGCTCACGTGGTTGCTGGATGATGTCAGGCAGCAATTTAGCTACGCACACAGATTTGCAGCTGGGTATTTAGCATGCTAATGGATCAGAAAGAAACACATGTTGCTGAACATCTGTTGAGGGTATGTGAGGGCATCAAGGTCCACGCTAGAGTTAAAAGCAACAAAACACTGATTTTTGACTGCACTGCCAAACGAGCAGCAATTTCCATGAAGGCAGACCATCTAAGAAAGGATACCAGGCATCTTTCAAACCAAACATACTCAAAATACATGCTGTGTTATTTATTGAATCCTGTTGCTCATGAACGCACTCCAGCCTGCCTAGAAATGTCAGCTCATCTAAAATGTTCATTGTACAGAGGAACTTGTTTCTGGGGAATGCTTAAGACAACTACTTTTCTAACTGTTTAATGTTTTTAAAATGAGATACCAGATGGAAAATACAGAAATACAAAATAGCGAGTTATGATAGACTTACTTACTTTATAAATGTATACTGCGCACCTATGGACCTGGAGGCTTATGGGCACAAGACAGACAAACATAACCAATGGGCAGACACGTTTTTTATGGGAGGGCATAAGGGGCACTTGCCCAGGACCCACCTTGGAGGGGGCCCCACAAGGCTGCCTGTTCTAAAAAAAGATTCCATTGTTCACCAGACTTAAATCGCACACGCCAGGAGATTTTATAGCATGCTGCTGAGGCGCTAAACCCATTGCCTGTCTGTTTTGACAAGTAGATTCTGCCTTGATCAATTAATCATGTAATCCTTTCTGGGTTCACTGTGGAATACATAGTTTGCGCGGCACAACTTCTGTAGCATTCTTTCCATCCTGTGGGAATTATGTTGATCATTGCAATAGCCAACGTTGACATCCATATTGATAAATTGAGTGCCATAATGGTTCAGAAGTTAGCTCAGTGTCTTAAGCACTCATTGCAGAGATATGTGTTCATATGAAAGATTAAAGGAGCACATTCCAGCAAGGGTGTCTGAACCTTTCATATGTCTGAAGTTTATAAACCTACCTGCATATGTACTTGGTTTTGCATCATAAGAGGTGCTATTATCACCAATGTTCCTGCACCAGATAGGGGCTGCTATAAAAACTAACATGTCATTTGTATGTTGAAGGTCTAGAAATTGGTTTGTTCAGATGGGGTGTTCTAAAACCTAGGAAATACCCTCCAAAGATGAGCATAAACTGTTAGTCCAAAAGGCGAAAAAGTATCCAAATTCAAAGCTGTCGAAGTGTTCATGCTTGTATCCTGGCTTTGCCAGCAGACGATACAGTGATCCTGGTCAAATCATATAATGTCTCTTGCATTACTGTGCGGTCTTCTGTGAGGTTTGCCTTCTTGCATGCTGGTGTCATCATTTAGCTCATTACTTGATCTTTCTTCGTATGTAGGCCATTTGTGTGGAAAGTGTGGTAGACAGGAGAGAGCAGATCAGATGTTGTAGACCTTGGGCAAGCATATTTTAAGGTCTGCTCGTTTGAGACGAAAAAACTTTAGCTTTTTGTATAAAAGTCAAAGGTTTTTCTGCACGTTTATGAATGACAATTTCAAAAGCCATTGTTTTGGAAGCATTTGAAGCTTAAAAGTACAAAAGACATACCTAGATTAAATCTGTTAAATCACATCGATTGGTATGATGGTACTTATATACTTCCCTTGATGATGGAGAGAATGAAGCTAGAATCCTTCCCATTTTGCGTAACACCCTTCTGTAATATTTTGCTTTTAAACATTGTCAGGTTTGGAATTGTGATTTGTGTACTTTGCAAGTCTGTTTCATAAAATAAGATTGTTTTAGTACATGATAAGAGCTGGAAAAGAAAGTGTTCAAATGAAGAAATTGCAGAGTTGGCAAAAATTCCAGCTTCACCCCTTAAGCAATGTGTGATCCTGCGCATCTCATTTAATCTTGTATTGCCTAACCTCTCGGGATTGCCAGTCCCTAATCCTTTCAAAATTGTCAGCCCTTCAGAGTGATTTCCTTCTCAGGGTATGATCTTCATAAAAGCTTCTCTCATGGTTTCACTGTCTATAGGGTTGCTTCCACTATAATAGTGAGCATTGATATACTGTACACCACAGGCACTTGTTCCCTTGATCTCCAATGTCAACACTATTTGAAAACCATGTCCCACTTCTAAACTCAGTCGGTCTGTATCGATACACCTTCCTGGTAGCTTCTAATCTGCATTCACTATCCATGCTATGCTATGTGTAGCTTTCTCCTTCCTTACAATTGGTCTACTCTATCCATGCTTGAGCACTTTTGCATTCTCCAAGGCAGTTAATGTGAGTTATCTGTCTATTATGGGTTAAATTTACCTTTTACATACAGTCCTGCATTAATACTACAGGCTGCATACCTTCTCGGATGCTACTGATAAAAAGTATCCTGTTTATACACTAGAAGAAAAGTACCCTCTTCGTAGATTACTAATATTGGCCTTCAAATGCTACTTGTTTATCATTCTGATTGGAGCAAGTATGGAGAGGGTAAGGGGACTTAAAGGGAGTAAACATGTTTATTTTGAATGCTGCGAGGCAGCATACCAACCTATAGGTTATGATCACGGTGGGGGGTGCCACTGAAGGGGCCCCTGAGGGACCCTGGGATGTGGAAACAAGGCACAATCACCACACATGAACTGATACGCCAGACACAAGGTTGTATTCCCAAAATCTAGGGTTTATTGCAAAAACAAATAGTCTCAGTTGGCCAAATGGTCCCACGCCACGCGACGTGTGTCTAACAGACCTCGGGGGACGCAAGAGAGCGAAAATCATACATCAGTTACATATATACAAAATGAGCATTTTACAATCAGTAATGACACATTTTACACATTCCATGCCGCCCCTAATTCATTCCCTTTGAAGTGGAGGCGATGATTGACCATGGTGACGAATATGACACTTTAGATCACCATATTTAGTAACAGTTTGCAATCTCGAATTAACAGACACTATTCTTTATTTGTGAGAACACAGCGCTTCTGTTTTCATGGACAAGCTGCACGTAGGGGGACTGGCACACCCTATAATGGCTCTTGCTATTGTCTCGCAGTTTACCTTTGCGATATAGGGGTGAATTTTGAGTTAGCAGCTTGATATAGTATGCTGTAATAGAGATCAAACTGCACACTTGGGCATTAATTTTTAAGTTTTGGTCCAGATAAATTCCAAGTGTTTTCACTTTCTTTTTAGTTTCTAGGACACAGCCTGCCACCTGGAACATCCTATAGTTCGCTACAAGCTTTCTGTGTTTTTTCTACTGTTGCCACCACCATCAATTCGGTATTTTCCTTATTTAAGGCAAGGCCATTCTTCACCATCCAGACCTGAATGATATCATAGACTTCATTCAGCCTTTTTGTGTCCTGTTCATAATCACCTGAAAGTGGGATGACACATTGTGTGTCATCAGCGTAATTCGTAAAACCTATGCCTTTTTCATCCAGCAAATCAAACAATGGGACAGAAAAAACATTGTAAAGGGAGGGCGATAAGAACACTCCCTGTGGCACTCCAAACTGCAATACTGTTGGTTCTGCTATATCACTACAGACCCTACACAGCCTGTTTCTTAAAGATTCTGTTCAAGCTGTTTCTGTGTCCAAAAAGGCAGCCACATCCTTCAACCTGGTGAGAAGCAACGCGTGATCCACCAGGTCGAAGGCTGTGGATAGGTCTAATAACATCAAAAGAGCTGTCTGTCCCTTATCCATGACACGTAGAAGGCTGGACTTCAAATCTAACAATTCTGTTTACGTGCCATGTCCCTGTCTAAAACCAGATTGCCTTTTATGTAAAGCATTATTATTGTTAAAATACTCTGAGATCTGGAGTTATGCCACACAACCTAAAATCTTTAATAAAAAAAATAGTGTTTGTGATGGGCCTGTAATTGGTCAGTTCAAAAGGGCAAAGAACTGCCTTTTTCAACAAAAGGGTGATCCATGCACTTTTAAACTGACCAGGAACATGACTTTCTGCAAAAGAAGCATTAACAAATGTAGTTAGTGTTACAATCTTCATATGGGACATGCTTTAAAAGTATCCGCTGGACATGGGCCCCCTTTGTAGTTTGTGGGTTTCAGTTTCTCAATAATGCCCAACAGTTCTGTCTCGGTGACTGGGAGAACATTAAATTGAGACTCTAATGTACTACATGTAGTACTTATAACCACTAGCTCTGCAAAAACCACCACTTTCCTTTGTGCTTCAGGGTTTTGTTTTATCCCATCAAGCTTGCTCATCATGGCCTCTTGAATGGATACGGACCACTCTACATTTTTTATTGGCCATTCCGGATGCCTGGACATGGGTCTTCTAGAGTGTGCAGAGATCATTAACACCACAGGTTTACATGACTAATGTGAGAATCCTTAAGGTGTCTCACCCGCTAGTCCCCGGGGATCTGTCATCCAGGTGGCCAGGACACGGTCATCGCTTTTGAATCCAGTTCCTAGGGCTGGACCAGTGCGGGAGGATCACCTGGATGGGGGGCCTTCGGGGAGTGGAAGTTGGACACTGGATGGAGAGATGTGGTATCCCCTTCACTGTGACACCTTTACCCCACCCTACCAGGTAGGATACATAGGGATGCAATCCTCCCCCCCCCCTTTTTCCGACACAAACACTTTCTCACAGACAACTCACTGCCAGGGAAAACGGACTAACAACCGAGCCGTATACCTGACATGTCCCACTACAATGGTCAGGCAGAGTCAGGCAATTTCTGATCATTAAACACACACCTGACTTCCATCACACTTCCCCATGTTAATAAAAGGTGGAGCATGAAAGCACACTCTGAGCAAGGTAAATCACACGAGGACGCAGCAGTTCCAAGATGGCAGTTTAATACGAGACGGAAGACGGCGAGACCAAAAAGGATTGGAAGGAAAGAAGTTCCCTTGACCTTTTCACCGAAAGACCGTATCTTTCATGAGCCTCCGAGAATAGAGAACATAAGACCTGGAATTAAAGCTTAAGAATCCTGCATTGTGTGTCGGAGGTACCCAAGCTCTACTACGTCTATAGTCAATGTGGGGAGAGGCGTTTGCCTCTGTGCCAGTGAAGTCAGCACAGCCGGTGAGTTGGGGAGACTGATACCAGACTGGTCTGTGTAGAAACCAAGGCTGCAAGCGGCAACATTGTATAAAGAGCATTGAAGAGAACGGCGTATGAACCATATGTGGCAAGCAATTGCAGAGATAATTAAAACAGCAGATGAGGGACTGAACTTTGAAGCTAAGATACGATACCGTAGACAGAGTAATCGGCATCACTTGGGTACTCATTCGAAAGTCTCTTAGGTATCCAACTAAAATGTAACAAACGAAAATGAATTGTGAAATCGAAGTGGTCCTGCAACGGGTTAAGCCAAACCCTGTGCACATTCAAAATTCTTCCATACAGAATGGTCCAAAAAGCCAGAATAAAAAAGCCTGGATGGTTATTTGGCCGCATTAATGATAGAAGGTGGTGCAAATATGCTTAGTTATCCTTCAAAAACCCTTCCTTCTCTGTAGACATGGATTGGACTCCATTATAACTTACCAAAATATCTGGTATTCCTTCACAGTGAAAAGTGGATGATACATTTGATGGCATTTCTGGTGGCAACAATTTTCATCACTGCAGACCATTCCACCTACTTAGAAGAATAGGGAATTAGGACACTTGGGTATATTTTGTACCTTCAAAGCATTTTAAATAATCTGACAATGTCAGTGAGCCTCTCTGCCATACCTTTTTGGTAGATCTATTTAAAGCAGCTGAAATATGGTTTTTACGGTCTTCTCGCTCAAACCGAAGGGAGCGCACCTTCAAAGTCACAATATATGCCTGGCCACCAATAATGTTCTCATATTATTCTCTTGGTCATGCTGATGGTGTTGATGTCCATTTGTATAGCACACTGCCACCAAAGGTTATGCTGGTGCTCGCATGGAGACCCATAATGGAGAAAAGAGGAGAGTCTTAAGAAGTTTCCAAAACTGTGCATGGTCTTGTGTCATCCTCAGAGCTAAGGGAGGAGTATTCCAAAGCAGAGTTGCAGCCACAGAAAATGCTGTACTACCGATTGCTGATTTTTTTAAACCTAGGAATTGCTAAAAGGCCAAGATTGGATAAACAGGGATTTCTAAGGGGGCAGTAAAAGGTCATTTTCTCTTGAAGGAACAAGGCACCTTGTTTGTGTAATGCACGGTGAGTCAAACAAAGGACCTTGAAATTGGTTCTATGATCCACTGGAAGCCAGTGAAGGTGGGCAAGCATAGGTGAAATGTGACTAAACTTTGGCAAGCCAACAACCAAGCGGGCCGCAGTGTTTTGAAGAACATGAAGTCGTTTTCATAAAATATTTAGGTTGAGTGAGGAGAGTGGTGTTACATTAGTCAAGGGTGCCTGAGATGGTTGAAGAAACAATCACACCCAATGTGTTTGAGGTAAGACAGGTAATACTTTCTTCCAAAGTGTTTTGCTTGTAGAAACCAGTCTTACACATGGAACTAACTAGCAGCTTAGGTGACAATGAAGCCGAATTTAGACTCAGATTTTTCACGGAGTCCTCGGGTGAGGGGAGAGGCCCGAAGCTGAGAGGCCAAAAATCAGGGGTCCAGAGATGACGAATGGTGGCAGACTGACAACTAAAACCTTGTTTCTTTCGCATTAAGCTTAAGCCAGTTAACATTCATCCACTCGCCTGGGGCTTTCAAACATTCCCTCAGGTGCCCTGCTGCATCCTGATGATGGTGATCTATTCTGAGGATAAGATGGGTGTCATCTGCATAAGAGTAGAAACAGCAGCCAAAGGTGTGTATCAGTATGGTAAGAGGGCACACACAGATATTAAAGAGCAGGGGTGACAATGTTGAACCCTGCGGGACACCACACGCTAGAGAAGATGGCTTAGATCTAAAAGGAGGCAGTGAGAGTGTCTGCGAGAAGTCAGACAAGGAGGAGATGAACCACTGGAGAACAATGCCTGACACACCTGCATATTTGAGCCGCGGACACAAACTCAGATGGTCGACAGTGTCAAACACGGCCGATAGATCTAGTAAGATCTACAGGCCAACTCCACCCTGATCATGGTGATGTCATCAATGACCAAGGTAATTACTGACTCGGTCCCCATCAATGATAAGGGAATCTTCAAGGAAATCGATGAGCTGAGGTGTTGCAATGGCATCCAAAACCTTAATTAAAAAATGAAGCAGTGAAATAGGACAAAGGTTTGTCAGCAGCGAAGGGTCGAGAGTAGGTTTCTTAAGAAGAGGGATCACTAACACATGCTTAAGAGCTGTAGGAACAGCTCCTTGAGTTAAGAAGTGATTTATTGCTGTAAAAAAGAACTGAAACTAGATCATGACAAACTTCCTTCAACATGTGTAATGGAATGGGATTTAGTGGAGAGCAATATTTAAGCCAGCTGAGGACATCTATGAGGTTAGTGTCAGTAACTTCTGTGAAACGGGACAGTGACTTACCCTGAGATGACAAAGGAAAGGGAATAGTAGGAGCAGAATTTATGACAGTAGAAGGCAGAATTGGAATGTTAGCACGAAGGTTCAGGAATTTATGAACAAAGAAATCAGCTAAGAATCACAGAGGATCTGCGTTAGAGCGCACTGAGGTAGAGATCATGTTCGGGCAAGATAATCTTTAACTACAGAGAAAAGTGCCTTGGGTTTATTCAAGGCCACCTGAATTTTGTTAGTAAAAAATATGACATTGGCCTTATTTATTTATTTATTTTGCATTTTTAAAGCGCTCACACAGCCCGCAGGCTGAATGGTATCTGAGGTGGCAAGTTAATAGCAGCTTTATCTTGGTGAAGATAGGCAGAGCACCATGTGCGTTCCGCCTGTTTATAGAGCAACTTAAGTGCTCTAAGTGCAGATGTATACCACGGGGGCGGATCGCCTAAATGGTTTTGGATGCACTTGAAGAGATGCAACAGAATCTGCTGCACTAAAAAAAGCATCCTGGAGTGTGGTGAGAGGATCATTCAAAGAAAGAGAAGGATCAATGTGAGAAAGAATGCACAAAGCCAAAATGGAAACATCCACTTTCCTCCAGCCACGGCAAGGACCAGTATCAGAGCTAAATACTTTTGAGGATCCTGGACCATTTATAGAAAACAGCACTAGAAAATGATCTGACCACGGCAGCGTCTGAGCTGCAAAAAAATCAACTATGACAGCATCAGCAAAAATAAGGCCCAGAGTGTGTCTTTTAACGTGCATGGGAGCGTTGACATCCTGGGTCAGATGTAAATCAGCCTGTGAGGATAGAGGTTTAGTAGCATGGGTGTCTGAGGATATACCTGACCAGACATTAAAATCACCTAAAATCACTAGAGAGGGATATTTAAATTTACCATCCATGGAAAAGTCAGCAAAGGATTCCGCGAAAGAGGAGGAACATCCAGGAGGATGGCACACAATAAGAAAATAAAAGGTAGAAATTGGCAAAAAAAGATATGCGTACTAAGAGATGTTCCATTTTTACACTATGAAAAGATATCCCTGAGCATTGCAGATGATTTTTATAAATAAATGCTACGCTGCCACCAGGGCTGATGAAACACGATTCGCATGCAAGATTGTGTGGGAGGATGGAAGGGCCGGAATAAGGTCAGGAATGGAACAACTGGTAATTTAAGTTTCAATAAGGCCATACAATCAGGCTCATATTTATGGGGACATATCAGGCACATGGATTTATGTTTCACTAGGGAGCGTGCATTACAAAATAAACCAAGTAGTGATGATTGCGAGGAAGGAGCAGGCGGGGTAGTGGAGGGAGGAACCCAGGATAAGGGCCAACGCGTGGTAAAAGACGCTAAGGCGCCAAGAGAAGATCTACTGTAAGAGATGTGTTAAAATGTACTTGCATGGCGGGTCCTAGGTGGAGATAACTTCTCTGTCAACCATCGACCAAAGCCTGTCCGAGGGCCGGACTGACACAGACGGGCTTAACTTTGGTGATACTTCGGCGTACGACCGCCACATGATCGTGTTACCCTCCTGGTTGTATAAGACACACTATTGTGCTAGTCCATTCAGGGCACAGTGGGCAGCCGAGAAAGAAAGCGGACTGCAGAGCAGCCGTGTATGAATAATGAAAATTGAAACAGGGGTTCCCATCCTGAGTCTAGCCGGGTTAAAAAGCCATACGGATTGTGTTCGTGAGGCCAGACAGCGTCACCACAAATAGCATGGTCCATAAAATGCAATTCATGGAAAGCAAGCAAAAACTAAATAGGCTAATGCACATTTTAAAATACACATAAAAAGTAGTAATTCAAACATGTAAAACTGCAGCAGCCAGGCTAAAGCTACAAAGTTAATTAAGACAGGTACAGGAAAATAAATCAAATCATTTAGCAGCAAAAGACGAAAAGGAGTGTCGTAGCAACAGCCCCTCACTAGAAAGTCTTACTGTGACCTAGAT
The DNA here is from genome assembly GCF_040938575.1 of Ambystoma mexicanum. NCBI lineage: Eukaryota > Metazoa > Chordata > Amphibia > Caudata > Ambystomatidae > Ambystoma > Ambystoma mexicanum. The sequence continues at coordinate 1,237,013,548 of NC_090931.1, read as the reverse complement.
GTCTATAATGGGCAAGCTTCATGACATTTTTTCTCAACTCCAGAGGGGGTATTAACCTTCTCCCCCTCACTAATCCCTAATCGCCATCAGAAATCACCAATCTACTTTACTTGCAGTGAGAGAACTCTTGCCTCAGATTCCCAACTTTCCCATATTCCCTTGTGAATGCTGCTCTCTATTGTGCTTGCTACATTTCATCCACTCCTCCTTATTAATGGCAATGGTTATGGCTCCTGTGTAATTGTCCTCCTCCTTACAAGCATACTGTGACTCCATTGCACCATTGTAAAGACTGGAGGGGGGTGTGTGTACTCCTGCTCTCTGTATGGTAGAGGAGAGGCACAGAGACCCCAGCCAAGATTCTCTATTGTTGGTAGCAATGGACGAGCAATCCAGTCCTAGCTTCTCAGGAGGTGATGCGGGCTGGTTCTTAAGTACAGTGTATTCCCCAAGCACCCACAGAGGAATGTCTGCACACTGTATAAGTTAAAACACAGTCTTTATATAATTAAGGTTCAAGGTTATATACACAATCACAATAACTCACTTTGTGCTCAGTTAATCTACAATGGCAAATATATACAGTTCAAAGTGGTACCACAATTATTATCCGATTTCATTAAAGTGCATCAACTGTACTCTGGTTAAATGTCACACAAATCAATTAATAAAGGTAACCGACAATAGACATAGGAGGAAAGCAGTTGGTTAGAACAATTGGCAGAACACTGGCCCTGTTAGCTAGACACAGCTCTGTGTGGAGATCCACCCACCTGGGCAACCTGTAAAACAAAGATATACTACAAGCCCAGTCCATATAGTGTTCAATGAGTCTCATTCCCTTCTAAAATGTTTCTACCACCCCAATGTACCTGGAAGAGCAGAGTTCCTCGAGGAGGCGTCAAGGGATACTTCTTGAGTGACTCCCTTTAAAGCAGGAGCCACGTATCATCGATGGGCCTCGAAGAAAGTGAACTCAGCGTTGAGAATCCTCGATGGAAGTTCAGCAGCATCGAGACAGCAGCTTTGGTCCTGGCGGTGCTTGTCAATGATGAGTCGAAGACGTCCTGCAAGGAAGAGGCATGCGGGGCCCCTCGATGTTGATAGTTCAGGACTGCAAAGAGTTGGTGAAGAGCTGTGGCCCAGAGTCGTCCGGCGTCTCTACCGTCTTTGGGTGGTGGGAAACCTATCGGCGGATGCTCCTCAGCGCGTCGACGGCCTGGCCTTCTCCAGCGGGATAAGGCAGTCAGCGGTGCACACGAGCGCATCCAGGAATCAAAATGTCTTAATCAACGGAGCGTTGTGGCTCCGGGCGTCAATGGCACGGCGTCAAGCGGTCCCCGCTTCTGGGCAACACGGCTTTGACAGGCTTCCAGCGGTTGTAGCAAACCTGCAAACCCTGGTTGATGATGGTGGACAGAATGTCCGGTGCTTCTCTCCGTTCTCCTCGGTGGTCCCTGTCTCCGGTCTGCAGCCTGTCGAGGATCTAACTTCCAGGGAGCTTCGGCAAAGGTTAGCAGTGCTTGATGGCCCCTAGGAGCTCGGGAAGTGGGCGCCTAACCAGGTCCTCTCTTGGATCAGTTTCGACGTCACAGCGGCTTTCAGATTGCGGTGAAGGTAACAGCAGTCAACCTTCTTCTTCGGGCTCGGCTTCGAGATCAAGCATCAGTTTCGACTTCAGCTTCTGAACGGCGTCAGTTTCGATGTCAGTTTCTACTTCAGCTTCTGAACGAATTCTAGCAGTGAGAGGCCCCCAGTTATACTGTTGATCTCCCATTCATTCTGCTGGGTCACACTGAGGCAACCAATCACTCAGAAGGGCATTCAGCAGTCAGTCAGCCAATCAGGCATACAGTGCATTCAGGTCATTCTCCTCCCTCTCAGACACTCACAACAAGGAATGTGTATTGGAACAAGTACCCAGCCATTCAACACTACACATTACATTCATACCATTTTGGGGAGGGCTGTCTCAATCATTGTGTTTTATACTAGAAACCAGACATCCACAACAAGAAGTGCATATTGGTCATACACTCCATTCACTCAGGTCCCACCCACAGGGTGTACCCACAACATACAGTCACTGGGAATGCTCCAGCCAGTCTGGCCTGGACATCTCTACAATACCATATATGGAACTTCTACCCAACAGCCAGTCAGGGGGAAGGGACATAGTCAGGGCTTCCCATGTCTTTGGGAAAAGAAGGTAACAGGAAATAGAAAGCAAGAGGCCACAGGGGCCATCTTGTTTCCTAGCAGTAATCAACTGATTACAATGGCAGGGCCTGGATATCCCAAAAAGGAGGATACTCAGAGCACCTGTCAAATTCAGCATGGAGCTGCCACCAGCCCATACCCTGCTCTGTGGGCCACACACAGTTGCCCAAAAACATACACTAGGGGCACAGGGTTGTACCCCCACCCATGGGTGCCATAAGGGTATCCCATAGGTATGTACACCAAACCAAAAACAGGAAGAGCTGCACTGCCAGGAGTCCCACATGGACTCCTGGGCAGAAAACAATACAGAACACAAATGAAAAAGTACTACAGGACAAGGACAGGGAGGCCCTGTCCCTCCAATGCATTTCCAGCATCACAGTGGCTCCCCCAGACTGAGGTTAGGGTGCCTAATCTCCCACGAGATAGACACCCTCATCCAGACGGTCAACATACCTTCTGGAAAGGCCATCTGCATTATTGTGACTCTTCCCTGGTCTATGCTCTATGGTGAAGTCTAACCATTGCAGTTTAATGGACCACCTGAGCAGTTTCGTGTTTTCACCCTTCATCTGCATAAGCCACTTCAGGGGCTTATGATCTGTTTGGACCTTGAAGGTAGACCCCGTAAGATAGGGCCTAAACGCCTAAGGCTCCATACTATGCTAAAACATTCCTTTTCAACAGTAGCCCACCTAAGTTCTCTACCCTTGAGTTGTCTACCGATGAATGTGATCGGGTGTTCCCTCCCTTTGTCATCTAACTGGGACAAGACAGCTCCAATTCCGGTTTCGCAGGCATCCTTCTGGACGATAAAGGGTTTGCTGTAGTCAGGCGCACACAACACAGGTGCCCTACACAGACTTTCTTTCAAGCCATCAAAGACCCTCTGGCAGTCTTCGTCCAATTAACCTTCCTAGGTTTTTTGGGTGAAATCAGAGCTGTCAGAGGTGCGGTTCCATAGTCCACCATGAAATTGTGATAATACCCAGTGAGGCCCAAAAAGGCTCTCACCTTGGTGTGAGTAGTTGGAGCCTCCCAGTCATGTACATCCTGTACTTTACAGGGGAGAGGTTGGATTTTACCCCCTCCAACCTCATGACCAAGATACGTGACTTTGCCCTGAGCTATCTGGCACTTGGTAGTGAGGTTAGCCCTTTTCAAGGCCTGCAACACCTTATTCAGATGTGTCAAATGCTCTTCCCAGGTGGAACTTTAGATGGCAATGTTGTCTAAGTAGGCCACACAAAAGGCCTCCTGCCCACTGAGTGCATGGTTGACCAATCTCTGGATGGTGGCAGAGGCATTCTTCAACCCAAAAGGCATGACCCTAAACTGGTACAGTCCCTCAGGTGTTGAGAACGCAGTATTTTGCTTGGCATGGTCTGTCAGAGCTATTTGCCAATAGCCTGAGGTAAGGTCAAAGGTGCTCACAAATTTGGCAGCACCTATGGTGTCCACAAGCTCGTCAGCCCTGGGCAATGGGTGCGTGTCAGTTTTGGTGACAGGGCATTGACTCCTCAGTAGTCCACACAGAACCTCCAATCCTTGGTGCCTGCCTGGGAACTTACCTTGGGGACAAGGACCACTGGACTGGACCAGGGACTGGATGAGGGTTCACTAACACCCAGATCCAACATCTTGGCGACCTCAGCCTGGATGTGGTTCTTAACGGTATCTGACATACGATAGCACCTGTTTTTGACAGGCACACTGTCACCAGTGTCAATTTCATGCCTACACCACGGTGTAAGGCCTGGTGTCAGTGAGAACAGAGAGGCATACTGCCGGAGCAAAGCCCTGCAGGCCCTCTGCTGCTCTGCCGTCAGATCGGGAGCGAGATGTACTCCCTCCACTGAGCCATCCTGAGGGTTGCTATGCAGCAAATCAGGAAGGGGCTCACTCTCATCCTCTTCTTGCTCTGAAGCTAGCAAGAGACATGAGACCTCAGCTCGCCTATGGAAAGGCTTGTGCCTGTTGACGTGGAATACTTGAGGGGCTACCCCAAAGACTCCCATGTCAACCAGATAATTTACTTTTCCCACCTTGGAGATTATCCTGAAGGGTCCAGTCCATTTGCTTCTCAAAGCTTGAGGCTTGGTAGGCTCCAACACAAGGATCTCCTGGACTGGAGTCCAATCCACTTGCAAGGCTTTAAGGTCATGCCAGTGCTTAGTCAATTCCTGGCTGGCCTTGAGATTTGCTGTCGCCTGACCCATCATCTGTGTCATCCTCTGTCTGAGGCCTAACACGTAGTCCCCCACTTGCTTGGCAGGACCTGGAGGGATGGTTTCCAAACCTTCTCTGATCAAAGCAAGGGCCCTCCTCACGGGATGTCCAAAGAGTAACTCAAAGGGGTTGTAATCGACACCCTCTTGAGGTACCTCTCTGTAAGCGAACAGCAGGCATGGCAGGAGGAGATCCCATTTCCTCCTTAGGGGCTCTTCCAAAGCACCTAGCATGCCCCTGAGAGTTTTATTAAATCTCTCAACCAGACCATTGGTCTGGGGATCGTAAGAGGTGGAGAACTTGTAGGTTACTCCGCACTCTTTCCACATGATTTTCATGTAACTAGACATGAAGTGGGATCCTCTGTCAGAGACAATCTCCTTAGGGAATCCAACACGGGTGAAAATGCCCAGGAGAGCCCTGGCAACCACCTTGGCAGTAACAGTGCGAAGGGGTATAGCCTCAGGGTACCTGGTGGCATGATCAACCAAGACCAGGATGAACCGATGTCCACCTGAAGTGGGAGGGTCAAGGGGACCGACAATGTTGATGCCCACCCTCTCAAACGGTGTGCCAACCACTGGCAATGCTTGCAGTGGGGCTATGATACTGCCTCCTGTTTTGCCAGATAACTGACAAGATGGGCAGGTCCTGAAGTGGGAATACACTTCTACTCCCATCCGTGGCCAGTAGAAATGGGCAGAGCGCCTCTGCTTAGTCTTCTTTGTACCAGGATGACCAGCTAAGGGCACCTCATGCGCCAACTGCAGCAGGAAGGGCCTGTAAACCTGGGGTACCACCAACCTCTTGAGGGCACCAGGTTCATGCTTAGTGGGCTCACTAACAAGGAGATCACCCTCCCAATAGATCCAGAATGTTCTAGGCACTTCTTCTTGTGCCTGGGACAGGGCCTGTTTTCTCAGACCCTTGAGAGAGTGGCACTCTCTCTGACCCTTACAGAAGTCCGCCCGGGATGGTCCCCCTTCAGCCAACAGGCATTGAAGGTCTGGGTGGTCCTCCTCGTTGAGCACCTCTCCCGCAGGAGGGTCTTTTGCCTTTTCTCCCTCAGGAGTTGAGTTTGGGTTTTCCACTGGACCCAGCCCGTCCATAGCATGGATCCCAATGGGTGCTGTAGGAACAGCAGGAAGAGAAGGAGCCCCCTTCACAGAGGTGGCCTTCTTGTTCTTCCGTCATCTTTCCGTAGGCCTCGCCTTTGGCTCAGGTACCTGACTCACAGCCAGACCTGGTGTCACCTGTGACCTAGTGACTTCAGCAGCAGTCATGGGTAGACCATCCGAGATCAACCCCAACTCTTCTAGATCATTTCCTAACAGAATGTTAGCAGGGACAGTGTCCTGAACCCGGACAGGAAGCTTTGCTGTCTTGTCTCCAATCAAATCATGAGTGTGACTAAGGCTACAGGTGATATTTTGGGAGGCCCACTAGCTAACCTGGTGGTTCTCAGAGGAGCACCTACAGAGTCCTCTGGCTTGAGCAGGGTCCTGTCCACCACTGTCATGCTTGCCCTAGTGTCTCTCAAACCATTAGAAGGCTGGCCATTCAAGAGGACACTTCTCAAAAACGTCTGGGTGTTTGGTGAGATAATCGCCAGTACTTCGGCATACTGATCCCAGGCCCCAAGGCACACTAGGGAAATCTCTACAGGAGCACCGAATGTGATCCCTGTAAAGGAGGGGAGGACAGTGGCCTCCACCTCAGACATGGGGTAAGGGTATGTCAGGCTCCAAGTGCCTTACCTTTACACTTGGGGTCACCCTTCTTGTGGTCCAGAGCTGCACAGTCCCAACAAGTGCCAGGAATGCGTGGTATAGTACTGGAACCACTGGGAGCCTGCTTTGCAGCAGGTGGACCACTACTCTTTTTCCCACCCACAGATGACTTATCCCCACTAGAGATTTGGGTCTTAGGAGAGAAAGGTTTTGGTTTACCCGACTGTGATTGCTTTTGGGACTCCTCAGCTTTCTGAGAGATCCCCTTTTCATTGTCCTTGTCCTTCCCACTGGAGTCTTTAGGGGACACCTCGTGGGAAACCCACTTGTCAGCCACCCTGGCTAGCTTAAAGGGATCCAAAATGTTCTGGTCAGCAAGATACTGACACAGTACTGGTGAACAGGCTTCAGACAAATGCTCAAAAAACAAAAGGTGGGACAATTCAACAAAAGTTTTTACCTTGTATCTATCAATCAACCCCATCATGTTCATATGTGCAGCACTCACCCAGTCAACCCAAGACACATTCTCTCTTTTCTTAAAGTCCCTGAACCTTTTAAGGTATTGGGTATGTGTCTTGCCAAACTTGGCAATTAAAGCAGACTTCATGCACTCATACTGACCGCTTTCCTCCACACACAGTTTCAGAATACAGTCATGTCCAGTCTGAGGCACTCTGCTTAACAAACACTTAGCCCAATCTCTCTTATCAACATCATGAATTGCACAAGCCGCTTCAATCCATTGGAGGATATCAGAACCCTCCACATGCACACCAACCAAACCAAATCTTTTATAAACTTGGTGGCTGGGGACCTGACACTCTCAACTGATTTCGCTGAAGTCTCCACTCTAGCATTCTCTAGCAGGATTTTCTGACACTCAGTGTTCTTGAGTTCAAGGTCCTTATCTTTGAGTTCAAGATCCCTATTCTTGAGCTCCACTTGTTGTGAAAATGACTCTTTCGCAAGCTCAGCTTCTATTTCCAACTTGCGGTATTCACATCCTTAATAACTCAAGTTCCAAGTCATTCCCTGAAGAAACATTGCTGGAGGTCGGAACAGAGGCAGCAGGAATGGTGGCATTCCCAGAAACAGATTCTCAATCGGCATAACATCTTAGAATTGTTCTCAGATATTCCATTATTGCAGGACATTGGCTCAGCAGACATTGAACAAGTGGATTTTTTTAATGACAGCTCTGTGAGTATGGCGTGTCTGTGGCTCACGTATCGAGTTGTCAGAAATCTTATCTGGGAGGCTAAAGATCAGCTCCTAGGACTAGGATTTCTATTATTATTGGGGCCAACCAGCTCCAAATATGCACTCCCAAACGCAGGTGTGTGGATTGAAACCGTTACAAAAGAACTTGGAAATGGTCCCTTTGCAAAATCAGCAGTTGAAGCGGCCTCCAAATGCTGCTGTAATTGTGATCCCAGAAGTTAACTAGAGTATAAAATTGAAAATGAACGTCTCACAACCCTTGCATCTTGGAACACTCTGGGTTTCCATCATTTACTTAATAATAAGCAAGACACACTTAATGACCTTGATGTGATCTTATTACAAGAAACTTGGTTAACGACCAAACCTTCTTGGGACAATCATGCGCTTCATTTCTTGCCAGCCTTGAAGGGAGAAAAAGGTTGTCCATGTTAGGTCTCCTGACTGGCTCCAAATTGAGTTCAAAGACTAGCATAATCTTCACATATACACCAAACTCCTTTTCCCAATTAACTGTTATTTCAATCGAAGCAATTTTATACGCAATAGTTAACTTATACTGGAATCCCAAAGGCATTGATAATCAGAGGTTCTTAGTTGATGTTTCCACTATGCTGGATTTTATTGTACTTGTTCCGAAAATTCAGTATACAATTGTGGCTGGTGATCTAAATCTTCATTGTTTTCTGCAAAAGAATGCTGTAGAGGATTCGAGACGTATAATGTGGGAACAATTTATGTCCGCTAGAGGATTTTGTATGTTAAACGGGAGTAGTCTTGATAATAGTGATTTTAAACACACTTTGCAACAGGACACCCTAAAAGCCACCATTGATTACATTTATGTTGATGACAAATTATTCCCTAAAACTAAAGCTTTTTACATCAAGTCAAAGTTAAACAGTGACCATCGAATGCTTATTGTTGAATGGTTGGCTACTGTGGCCCCTATCATGCCACGTCCAATAGTTGTTACAGGCATTTTGTCTATTAGCAACCATTTAAATCATATAAATTGGAATGGAACAAACTTGAATGAATTTGACAAATCTTTACAAGCTGCATTTTTCATTCTCGAGAAAATATACTAGCAATTGACACTCCCTATTACGATCTTATGCAATGCTTTGTGGCTAAAAGTGCACGTAAACGCTGGTCTTTTCGACCTAATCACATGTTTGACGTGGAAGTCAAAAACAGGAAAACTGAATTTCGCTTCCAAAAATGGGAAGCTATGAAGTTACCTTTGAGCTCCAGATTAAAAGTGATAACCCAAGCTAAAACCACATACAGAAATTGGCTGCGATGGCATCGTAGCAAATTGTTTCAACAGGATGGTGAGTTAATGTTACAAGTCACTCGTGATCAGAATACGGCCCAAATTTGGAAAGTATTGAATAATGTTCTAACTCCCCCTCAGACTATGTCTCAAATTCACAATGTTCCTGAAGCGGAGTGGATTAGCCATTTTACTAAAATCTATGTGCTTCCCTCCTGTTTAGGATTAGACTCCAAGACTGTCTCTCACAGCCTGTTTCATATTACTATCTCCAAGTCTGACATATTATATTTCATCAATAAAATAAACTCCGGGTCCTGATGGCCTGTCTAATGAAACTTTCAAACAACATCCGGAAATATGGTCATCAATTCTCTACCAAATCTTTGAACACATTAACATTACGCAAAATATACCATCCTCTTGGAAACACTCTTTAATTATCCCTATCCATAAAAAAGGCGATCGGTGTCTCCCTGAGAATTATAGACCCATCGCCTTATTGGATGCCCCCGGAAAACTTTATAGTCGCATCATTTTACAAGAACTGAATATGTGGACCATTCGAGAGTGTAAAAGAGACCCTTTTCAAACTGGTTTCGTTGCTGGCCTAGGGACTTCTATAAACCTTATCACTCTTAATATGCTGAAGTCCAAATATTCTGAGATCTACCAACCAATCTGTATGGCATTCGTGGACTTCCGCATAGCGTTTGATTCGGTTGATCGAACCTTATTATTTCATAAACTACAAAAATATGGTTGTCCATCTTCTCTCCTAACTGTGATTAAAAAACTTCACAGAAATACCATTATGCAAGTCAAACTATCACTTGATAGCTTATTATCTGCAAATATCAAGACCCTAAGAGGGTTAAAACAAGGGTATATACTAGCATTGACATTGTTTAAGCTTTTTCTGTTGGATATAGGAGTTTCTCTTGAAGATACTGAGTCTGATTCTCCAAAGTTGGGATTACAAAAGATCATATGGCTTTTATATGCCGATGATCTTGTATTACTTTCCGAAACACCTAAAGGCCTGCAAGAATTGTTAAATAAATTAGATGCTTATGTGTGCAATAACAACCTGACCATCAATATGGCTAAAACGCAAATAGTGATATGTCAAAGGAATAAGAACGCCAAAATGACAAACTATCAGTGGTTTCTTCAGACTACTCCATTAAAGGTCGTCCCCTACTATAAATATTTAGGTCTTCCATTCTCAGGATCCGTGAAAAACCAGATTTATGATGACACTCTGAAAGCCAAAACAATGACACTAATATCCCACGCCAAGATAATATTGCACAAGTATGGCAAATTCACATCAACCCACGTTGTTACCTTCTTTAATCAGAAAGCAGTGCCTATTCTCTCCTACGGAGCGGATACTCAACTACCGAAACCAAGAACATTCTGGGACCGTTTCGAAGGGAAATTTTGGAAAGCAGTTTTCTGTCTACCCGCTTGTACTCCCATTTGCTTTCTTAGATATGAATTGTGCTTGATTTCAATGTTTGGGCTGGTACTTTGGAAGATTTGCAATTTTTATCGAAAATTTTTTTGGGGAGTTAACAACCGAACATTTTAGGCACAGTAGCGGTGTATATTTGCTCATCAAAAGATGAGTTTCCAAAGAAGTGGGTTAAAGTCATCTTGAATGCGCTTGTTGATGCTGATATATCAACTGATTTGTTACTCACCAATCCTGAAAAAGCTAAAATACAACTGTATCAGCATGATTGGATCTTGACTCAATAGTCTTGTACAAGTTATGTAGATTTTGATCTAAACCTGTTCCCACATAAGAAATTCAAACAAATGGGACATTATCTCATAAAATGTCCTTCTCCCTCCGTGCGCTCTGAAATGCTAAGACTACGCCTGAATCTATGCCTGACAAATCAAATTCTGGCAAGACGAGGTTTAATCTCGCAAAAATCAAAATTTCTGCCGATTCTGTAAAAATCTAAGGCAGTAAGAGACTTCATCTCATTTAGTAGTTGATTGTCCTGCACTGTCTGAGTTACGAGAACACTATTTCCGGAATGTATTGCAATTTTCATGTGATCGCTCTTCTTATGAAATATGGAGTTTATTAATCACGAGCAACAGAACTGATATATATATATTGTGCTTATGCAGTTCATAAAAACAATTCTGCCACGTAATTTTTCTTTTAATGAAAATTGAAAAATCATACTGTTTTATGTTTTTTAATAGATCTTGTTCTATTCAAATGTGTTTCTAAATATTTTACGAAACAGAATGTTTCTTTTACGAAAAACTGTGTCTTATGCTAATGAACTTTCGATCATGCTTGTCTTTTTTTAATATTTGTTGTAGCGCGATGATATACTATAATAGTGTTCTTATCTGTAATGTTGTAGAAAAAAAAATGTAATGTATCCTTTTGTATTAACCATTTGTCTAATTTTTCTGTAACTAAAAGTGTCATTTTGAAAGGTTGAATCTTTCAGCCAAACAAAATAAAAAAAGAAAAAAGAAAAAAAGAAACAGATTCAACAGTAACCCCAGAGGCATGGACCTCATTGGTTACATCCTCCCCTTCAAGAGCTTCACAATCAGTCTGGTAGTCCACCAGGGCAGCTATCGGCTCAGCCCTAGAATTATCCTCAAAGTCTAATTCCCTGGCTTCACAAGCACTCTGGAGAGCCTCTAAGCTCATCCTAGTCAATTTACCATTTGCAATAGACTCCATTGCATGTAATGCAGTTATCTAGCACACAACTAAACCTCAATTTAGCAAAGTGCAGATATTTTGTAAGTTGCACGGTTACACACTGATTCTTAAAACCATAAGCATCCCACCGCTGCCACCAGTGCAAAGACTAAGACTGGAGGGGGGTGTCTGTACTCCTGCTCTCTATATGGTAGAGGAGAGGCACAGAGAACCCCAGCTAAGATTCTCTATTGTTGGTAGCAATGGACGAGCAATCAAGGCCTAGCTTCTCAGGAGCTGATGCAGGCTGGTTCTTAAGTACAGTGTAGTCCCCAAGCGCCCACAAAGCACTGTCCGTACACTGTCTTAGTTAAAACACAGTCTTTATATAATTAAGGTTCAAGGTTATATACACAATCACAATAACTCACTTTGTGCTCAGTTAATCTACAATGGCAAATATATACAGTTCTAAGTGGTACCACAATTATTATCAGATTTCATTAAAGTGCATCAACTGTACTCTTGTTAAATGTCACACAAATCAATTAATAAAGGTAACCAACAATAGACATAGGAGGAAAGCAGTTGGTTAGAACAATCGGCAGAATACTGGCCCTGTTACCTAGACACAGCTCTGTGTGGAAATCCCCCACCTGGGCAACCTGTAAAATAAAGATATACAACAAGCCCAGTCCATATATTGTTCAATGAGTCCTATTCCCTTCTAAAATGTTTCTACCACCCCAATGTACCTGGAATAGCAGAGTTCCTCGGGGAGGATTCGAGGGATCCTTCTTGAGTGACTCCCTTTAAAGCAGGAGCCACGGATCGTCGATGGGCCTCGAAGAAAGTGAACTCGGCGTAGAGAATCCTCGATGGAAGTTCGGCAGCATCGAGGCAGCAGCTTCGGTCCTGGCGGTGCTCGTCGATGACGAGTCGAAGACGTCCTGCAAGGAAGAGGCGTGCAGAGCACCTCAATGTCGATAGTTCAGGACCGCAAAGAGTTGGTGAAGAACTGTGGCCCAGCAAGAGCGTAGAGTTGTCCGACGTCTCTATAGTCTTTGGGTGGCGGGAAACCCACTGACGGATGCTCATCGGTGCGTTGACGGCCTGTCCTTCTCCAGCGGGATAAGGCAGTTGGTGGTGCGGATGAGCACGTCTGGGAATCAAAATGTCTTAATCAATGGAGCGTTGCGGCTCCGGCCGTTGATGGCATGGCGTCAAGCGGTCCCCGCTCTGGGCATCACGGCTTCGATGGGCCTCCAGCAGTTATAGCAAACCTGCGAACCCTGGTCGACAAAGGTGGACGGAATATCTGGTGCTTCTCTTTGTTATCCTCGGCGGTCCCTGTCTCCCGTTGCCAGCCTGTCGAGGGTCTGACTTCCAGGGATCTTTGGCGGAGGTTAGCGCTGCTCGATGGTCCCTCGGAGCTCGGGAAGAGGGTGCCTAACCAGGTCCTCTCTTGGATCAGTCTCAACGTCGCAGCGGCTTTCAGATTGCCTTGAAGGTAACAGCAGTCAACCTTCTTCTTCGGTCTTGGCTTCTAGATCAAGCATCAGTTTCGAATTCAGCTTGTGAACGGCCTCAGATTCGATGTCAGTTTCTACTTCAGCTTCTGAACGAATTCTAGCAGTGAGAGGCCCCCAGTTATACTGTTGATCTCCCATTCATTCTGCTGGGTCACACTGAGGCAACCAATCACTCAGAAGGGCATTCAGCAGCCAGTCAGCGAATCAGGCATACAGTGCATTCAGGCCATTCTCCTCCCTCTCAGACACTCACAACAAGGAATGTGTATTGGGACAAATACCCAGCCATTCCACACTACACGCTGCATTCATACCAGTTTCGGGCAGGACTGTCTCAGTCATTGTGTTTCATACTAGAAACCAGACATCCACAACAAGAAGTGCATATTGGTCACACACTCCATTCACCCAGGTCCCATACACAGGGTGTACCCACAACATACAGTCACTGGGAAGGCTCAGTCCGTTTGGCCTGGACTTCTCTACAAGACCATATATGGAACTTCCACCCAACAGCCAGTCAGGGGGAAGGAACAGAGTCAGGGCTTCCCAGGTCTTTGGGAAAACAAGGTAACAGGCAATAGACAGCAAGAGGCCACAGGGCCATCTTGTTTCCTATCAGGAATCAACTGATTCCAATGGCATGGCTTGGATATCCCAAAATGGAGGATACTCAGAGCACCTGTCAAATTCAGCATGGAGCTGCCACCAGCCCATACCCTGCCCTGTGGGCCACACACAGGTGCCCAAAAACATACACTAGGGGCACAGGAATGTACCCCCACCCATGGGTGCCATAAGGGTCTGTACACCAAACCAAAAACATGGACTCCTGGGCAGAAAACAATACAGAACACAAATAAAAAAAGGACTACAGGACAAGGACGGGGAGGCCCTGTCCCTCCAATGCATTTTCAGCATCACAACCATGTTCCTTCTTTTCATTGGGGAATCCAGAGAGACCGTCAAACTATATTTTTATGTCCTATGGTATAGAGAGATTTCTCATTAAACTCCATTATGTCCATTGCATATTCTGGGTTAGGTTATTCAGATGCCTTTGGTTCCTATCATATGTATTAGAGGCCTGAGATATATTTTTACTATCAGTAGTTGCTCATCCACAAGTGTCTTAGAGTGATTATGCCATCGGAGCACCCCCAGTGCTTCCCTTTTCACTGTTGAATATTTTTTTCTGTTCCTTTTAGTGCTATTGAGGAAAAGCTATGGAAAATTCTTTTTTTCTATATTTGGGTTGGAACTTCTCTAAGTCTTGTGAGTGTATGGAATGAGGAGACTGACTGACACACAGGTGGCATGATTGTTGCCAACAACTTTTATTCATGAGAAAAGTAAAGGGAATTCCCTACCTGGCCTTATTACTAAGAAGGGTTTTCCTGCCTCAACTTAATACTAAGGATATGTCAGGATGTCCGTAACGAAGAGTCCACTGTCCTGTGTTAAAATCTATTTCCTTCCCTTACACTTCTAATTAAACTAAAATGTTGGTGAATCTTCTTAATGCAGTGGAATGGCTCCCCTCTTCTATAGAGTGGACTGACTGCCAGTAGTCGGGAGGTACTATTTCCTGAGGGAATGATCACCTTCCCCATGTTGCAATCCCTTCCTTGGGTATCATACAAAGTTCTAGATTGAAAAGTCTCAGTTAACAAATAAAGCAAATTTCCAACTCAAAACCTTGGTGGCTACAGAATGACTCCCTTCCCTTGGTCTTTCTCAGGCTTCTGCCAATGTTCACAACACCAGGGGGAATCACTCCCTTTGTGTGGCCTTTCTTAAGATTCTCCCAATGTTCCCAATATCAGGGGGAATGACTCCCTTTCCCTGTCCTTTCACAGACTTCTCACAATGCCAAGAGAATGATTCCCTTCTCTTGGCTTTTCACACAATGTTCAAAATACCAGGTGAGTGTCTCTCTTCCCCTGACCTTTCTCAGACTTCTCACAATGCCAAGAGAATGACTCCCTTCCCCAGGTCTTTCTCAGGTTTTTGACTCAGAGCCCACCTGGTTCACTACCCTGCCAGGTGCTGTGACTATAAAGATGACTTAGGTTACTCTTCATAAAAGGGTGCAGGGCCCAGACCTGTGAGATTGTATTCTCTTGATGCTGCAGACCTGGTTCACTATGCTGCCAGATACTATGACTATGAAGATAACCTGCTTTACTCTACATAAAAGGGTGCAGGTCCCAGACCTGTGAGATTCTCTGCAGACCTGATTCACTATACTTTGAAGTAAATGTGTTCATTGTGACTTTTCTACCCTTTGGGTTCCCATCAAACCATCACGGTTTTCCAGACCGCTCCAGATTTCTTACCAGTGAGCTCCAGTTGTCCATTTTGGACTTCTTGCAATTTATCCAGGGACTACAACAGCCTTGCAGCATTCCCACTCTTGGGCTCACATTTCCAGTTCTCTGCACACGCCAGCTGTCCAAGTTTGCTGACTGCCCTGATCCACCATACTTCCCACTAAACAGTTCCTGCATAAGAAGCTGGTTCCTTCTCTTTAACTTTAGTTTGTTAGGTAGGGAATTCCTTGTTAGGTTAGGGAAAGATAGGTGCTTGTCTCACCATTTATTATTTAATAAAATGGTGACTTGTGAGAAGACTCCACCTACGTGTCCGTCTCACATGTCTGACCCCTCACACAGTGGAGAGCAATCCAGTGATGAATTTCAGTGAGACAGTTCGTAATCCATTCTGAGATGGCAGGAGTGAAGGCGGGTAATGAGAAAAATATTTTAATGTTTTCTTCACAAAAGGTAATGTTGAAAGCCAAATGATGAGATACATTTTTCAAGGGCGGAGGGTGAAAAGCTGTGGTCCAATGAGTGATTCTTCGGGGATGCCAATAGGAAGAGGAGTGGGGTCAGAGCTTTGCTAGTTCCAAGGTTCTGAGCAATTTGAAAGGATCAACCTTCCAAGTAGGAGGTGATCCAGGCAAGAGCAGATTAGCTAAACTTAAGATCCTGGAGGGTGAAAGGAGGAGTGCTTGACAGTGTTGAATGTGGCAGAAAGGTCTAAAAGGATGAGTATGGAAGAGAGTTTTGAGTGGTGAGAATTACAGAGAAAGTTGGAGGCATGCATGAGTGCAGTTTGAAGTGCATTGAAATGGATATCCTGTGTCGTTATCCTTAAGGTACTTGGTGATCTGGTCTCACTCAAGGACTTTTGAATAATTGGGAAAGAGAGAAACTGGGCAATAGTTTTCTGGGACATTTGGGTCAGTAGAAGTGTTCTTCAATAGGGGTTAGACAGTTGCAGATTTAAAGGAGGCAGTGAAGAGTCCCTCGGTGAGAAAGAGGATAACAAACTCAAAGAGATAAGGGCAAGTGACTGAGACCAGTCTTTGACCATTTGGGGAGAAAAAGGGTTGATTGGTGTGCAAGATGGGTTAGTACTGTGAAGGACAGGGTGCCGATTCCATAGACAAGGTAGTGAAGAAGTAGTTGAGAGTAGAGTAGGTAGGGGGTAGAGGTGGTGGACAGGAGGAGGGCTGTCAGTGTCACACATTTTAGCAGAAAAGTAGTGAGCAAAGTCATTAACAAATAGGGAGGAGATAATGGTTATTGGCTTGGGAGGTATGAGCAAATATTGGCGGGTAGCTGAAAGTTTGCAGGGGTGATTGCAAAGGAAGGAGATTGGCTTTGTGAAGTAGGATAATTTGGCAGATTTCAGTACAGGGGTTAGGGCACCAAGGGAATTTTTGTAGGTTACGAGTAGGGCAGGTTTCCAGAATATGCGCCAGTGTCCCAGGTCACGGCACATGTTTATTTTGTGCATCAGGATTTCAGAAGTGATCCAAGACTGATGATGAGTAAGGGAAGGTGTGAACGTGTGAGGAGGATAGTGTTGGACAAAGGGAGTCATAAGTGCATAGTGAAAGTTGGTGAAAGCACAGTCAATTAAGAGGCATGAATAGGGGAAAGAGACAGTAGCGAGGACCTCACATCATGAAGGTAAGGGGCAAAAAAGTATTGCCTGACATTCCTTATTCATTGTAAAGCGGAGATGAGTCAAAGATGGAGGGATAGCAATGTTAAAGTGAACAATGGAGTAATCAGAGGGAGAGGGGTCAGAGGAGGAGGGTGAGTTAGAGAGAAATACAAGGTCAAGAGAATTCCACCCAGAGTGGGTAGGCTGGTCATGGAGAGAGTAGAGGGAGTTGTTGGATAGGAAGGATTTAAGTTCAAGGGAGGTTAAAGTCTGGCCAGCATGATGAAGGGGATTCCAGTAAGAAGTGACTTGAGGAGAAGAATCGGGGGAAGAAGGAGTTGAGTGGACTAACTGGTTGATAGAGAGCCACTGTCAGAAGTAGCCTCTGACCTTAACAATGTCTTTGGACAGCATCAAGATGAGAATAAATATCATCCATCTCTTTAGAAGGATTGCATGCCCCCTGAGTGCCACATGTCGCTGGGTGGTGCCCCTGAAGATGATATACCCAATGGGGCAAAACCTCTGGGGAAGAAAATCCCCTCTGCAGCAGATGACAAAATTCAGAAGTAGGTTATGGTAGCTGAACAGCCTGAGTGGATAGGACAGTCCAGGATATTCAGGAAGGATCCAGCAATAGACGAAAGGAGGAAGTAGGGTTGTAGACAGGACAGGGGAGAGCAAGGGGTTCAGAGGTAGGGAACCCATAGTTCATGGGTGAGGGGACTGTGAACACAGTAGAAGGGGAAGGGAGGAGCAAAAGGAGGGCCAAGGAGAATTAGGCAAAGACTTACTTTAGAATTCAGGGAGCGTCTGACAAAGTAACTCTGCGGTGTTGCGAGGCATGGAGCTCCGTCCTTCGCTGTAATTGAAGGCGTCTGTTCTGTTGCATTAGAGACGCAGATGCAGCCCTCTTGGAATAAACTAGGCCGCTACCCGCATTTCCGAAGAAAGGTGTAAGGGGATCCCAGCGCTCCTCTATTGCATAGAATCATGACAGTATGTCCCCTCAACATGCCCCGGCCACCAGGCTTACTCGAGTGAAAGCAATCAAACTTAAACACTAAAGACGGTGCTTTAACAAATTGTGCGGGCTCCCATGATCTAACACAAGGCTGGTACCCTTTCCAATCCACCAGGTACTGTAAGATTGTTGAAGTGGCTTTGCCGGAAAGGTCTAAGGAGAAAGGAGTGGAAAACGGAGTGGATCCTGTTTCTTGAGGGAGGTAACTAAGCCTAAATGTCACAGGATTGATCTCTTGAAGCTCTTGGACAGTCCAACATTTTCTGTTGCATTACAGACGCAGATGCAGCCCTCTTGGAATAAACTAGGCCGCTAGCCGCATTTCCGAAGAAAGGTGTAAGGGGCTCCCAGCGCTCCTCTATTGCGTAGAACCATGACAGTATGTCCCCTCAACATGCCCCGGCCACCAGGCTTACTCGGGTGAAAGGAATCGAACTTAAACACTAAAGACGGTGCTTTAACAAACCGTGCAGGCTCCCATTATCTATCACAAAGATGGTATCCTTTCCAATCCACCAGGTACTGTAAGATTGTTGAAGTGGCTTTGCCACAAAGGTCTAAGGAGAAAGGAGTGGAAAACGGAGTGGATCCTGTTCCTTGAGGAAGGTAGACTAAATGTCACAGGATTGATCTCTTGAAGCTCTTGGATGGTGTCCAAAATAACGAGGTTCCAGCTTGGATAGAACTAGATGTCGTGGCAGGTTCTGAGATGCTAACCATACTTGATCACGCACTTCAAAGGTAGAATTGGGGTTCCTTCTGGTGATCAGCAAATACCTTAATTCACTCCTGGGCATGAAGCAGATGTTCTTTTTCGACTTATGGGCATAATGAATGAAGTTCATGATTAAATGGTCGGTAGAAGGTATACGGGTTTCAGGGTACAATTCCAATGGGAAGGCTCCAGGATGGAATCCATAAGACGCATAGAATGGTGAGGTATCGATAGAGTATTGCAAACATTTTTTATATGCAAATTCTGCTTCCGGCACCAACAACACACAATTTTCTGCAGATGCAGTGGAAAAATAGCAAAGGAACTGTTCCAATACCTGTTTCACACATTCATTCAAGCCGTTGGACTGCGGTGATAATCGGGGGATAGGTTCATTCGATGTGTAGTTTTTTACACAATTATTTCCAAAATCGGGAAGTGTAGTGTGGTCCTCTATCTGATATTATAGAATGAGGGAGACCATGAAGGTGAAATATTCCCTGTATAAACACTTCACATTTTAGACGAGTTGAAATCTTGTCCATTGCAAAAGAATTTGCCATCTTTGTGAACCAGTGGACTGTGACCATGGTGGTGGCAAGTCAATGATAAAGGCAGCGGAAATATCTTTTCTATGGTAGACTGGTTGGAGTATTTGCTTTGGGAAAAAACAGAACATGAGGCTCCACGTTCTGAGATATCATTTTCCCAACCAACCCACCAGAAATACCTGGAAATCTGAAAGGCAGTAGCCCTGCAACCTACTCGTATAGCAGCATGATTATCGTGGCCTTTTCTCCTCCCCCTTCCCTCTTCCCCTTCCATACTAATTTCCCCCTGGTGCTGCGACTGGTGCCTGGTCCCTTATGAGTCTTACAGGGGCTATGCCGTCCTCCTCAGCACCCCTTTCCAGCACTTGCGTTTGGGCACCCTTCCCAGACCAACCTGAATCTGGTCCACCCAGTCCATTGCACTTTTTCCCTTCCCCTTGCTTTTACCCTTGCACTTGCCCTCAGTGACTCCCCATAGCACTTACTCTGTCCCCTGCCCCCCCGCCTCCTGCACTTCCCCCAAATCCCCTTTGTCACTCACCTAGCTCACCCTCCCTGTCCTGAACCCTCCCCAGCCCTTTTGGTCAATGCACGTGCCTGGTCAGAATGATTCAAGGCCTAGTATGACCGTTACCGTTTTTTTTTCCTCTGCACCCCCTTTCTTTTTTTGTCTTGTGCACCTGGATACACTTATGTATGGACACCATACAAATGTCCAAGAAATAAATAAATAAATCATGTTTTGTCATCTGAAAGTGGGCTATGACCTGGCCTGTTTGCATAGACTCTGCTGGAACGTCGTTCCCAACTGGAACTGACAGAGTAGGGGCAAAGGCAGCCTTGGCTGCCTGATTTTTCCTTCTCTCTGTCTACTGCTCTTGGAGTCTATATTCAAGTTGGAGTACAAGAGTGACCAATTCTGGAAGGGGTGCAGGACTGCAGATGCAGGCTGGTTCATCCTTAAGTTCTTCGGCAAGTCCTCTGCAAAAGAGTGTAAACCTGGTTTCATCAGGCCAACCTGTCTCATCCAATGTTTAAATGTTCTTACATAACTCAAGGTGTCCATAGTTCATTGAACGAAATCCAACACGTTTTCTTGAGCTATGAAGAAGTTTCTGGATGTTCAAACATTCCCATCAGAGACATCATAAATGTAGCACAGTTATCTAAGACAGGGATGTTAGTGGTCACCATGGGTGTTACCCAAGCTAGACAATTCCTCACCATATTGTTTACCATGTAACCCACCCTAACTCTGTCTGTGAGAAACTGGTGGGAACGAAAGGTGACTTGGACCATACGTTGGCCCAGGAACTCCTTAAGTTTCTTGGGAGACCCATCAAACTTATGTCCGGCAGTGCCACTGCCAGATACGTCTATCGAGATTCCGTCTCTGGCTGCTACCACCTGTCTCAAGGTGAGATTCTTCATGTGTAACTCTGTGGACAATTTATGGACTGTGTCCAACAACACTTGTATCTGCTCCATGTCTGATTGTAGGGTCTGCCATCACAAACTGTCAGAACGAGACTTTAACCTTCTTGATGTCTTCGGATGGCCTTGTAATGAGAAGATATAGGGTCTATCTCTGTAGAAGGCCAGTCTGCTCCCTGAGGTCCAACAGGTAGCAGGAAAGCCACCCTGCAGAAGATATACCTAAAAAGGGAAACCCACTGGGGAAGAAAACCTCCTCTGCAGTAGATGACAAAATGCATGAGTAGGATATGGCAACTGAAGAGTCCAACTAGATAGGAGAGTACATGCATTCCAGGATTTTCAGGAAGGATCATGCAATAGACTGAAGGAGGAAGTAAGGCCATAGACTGGACGGGGGAGCAAGGGGTTCAGAGGCAGGGAACATAGAGTTCACGGGTGAGTGGACTGAGAACACAGAAGGGGAAGGAAGGAGCAAAAAGAGGGCCAAGGAGAATTAGGCAAGTACTTACTTTAGAATTTGGGGAGCATCTGCCAAAGAAACTCAGTGCCATTGCGATGTGTGGAGTTTCATCTTTTGCTGTCATTGTAGGCATCTGTACTGTGCCTGTGCGAACGTGTGCCTGGCCAACTTAGAATAAACTAGACAGCTACCCGTGTTTTTGAAGAAATGCGTAATGGTTTCCCAGCGCTCCTTTATAGCGTGGAATCATGACAGCCAGAGCAGTGAGGGGAGTAGGGGGGGTGAACAGTGGCATATTCAAATAATTGATGTCAGACAGGGTAGAGGGGCAATGCTGAGAGCATTATTGAAAAGGAACCCCCCACTGCTTTGTTGGGTGTCCTGACCCACGTTTAAGCTATCATGCTGCAACATTTGGTGCTGTGGGCTTAGAAAATTCAAGATGGCGGAAAACCCACATGTGCGCTGAAATCCAGGAAAGCTGCGCAGTTTGTGCGCACACTAAAATGGTTGCCTCACTTGCCACCCACCAGTGCGAGAATGAAAGGCTGGGTTGCCATGAGGGAAATGGGTTGCCAAAGGAAAAACAGTAGCGCCGGTTAGCTTCAAAGCGCTTTAAAACCACCATTGGACTACCCGCACAGTAGTCTGAAACCATTGGGAGTGGCAATGCTGATTGCCAAAAGCAAACCCATAACTGTTGGGAATTCATTTTCTTAAATCCCAAAAATGGGTGCAGTACCAGTACTCACCACTATCCAAAAGCCGGCAGTTTAAAACCACCCTGTGTTTCTCTGAAGGCAGGCTCAAACTGTCTATTTTAAACATTGCAACACATCTAAAAACTCACTGGACACCAGCAGACATTTGGTAGAATGGAGTGTTGTGTGCCTACAAAATCTGGGAAATGAAGAGCCCAAAACAATGCTTATAACAAAACTGCTATGGAGTCAGCAGTTTAAGTTGCACTGGATTTAAAGACACTAAAATCGAAAATGTTTAGATTAAATGAGTGAGCTATGTTTGGTGTCACATGCCTTTGTAACTGTTTAAATGTCATAGTTTTAAACTTAGAATCAGCCTTCTAGCTGCATATGTAAAAATGTTTAGTTTTATTTGAATGCAGAAACTGGGGAACAAAAAGTGACATTTTATCTGAAACCCGGCTTAAGGAACTGAATTCTGCCTGGCAACTACCCCCAGCAGCAGTGAAACTTGAGTCACCACTGTGTTCCCAGGCCAACCTTCCTTTTGCTGCCCACACTAAGGATATGCCATCTATCTGATAATTGAATTATCTGTGCTCTGCAAGAGAGTGAACAAAGCCCTCTTCACTCAGGCAAAGGTTTTTATTACGCAGTCGTAAAATGTAGCTTCCTCTTGGCAGGAGCTGGGAGGAGCACTGCCTGTGAGAGCAAGCTGGCTTGGCAGAAACTGGAAAGACTGGTTTCTATACCATGTGACCTGGGAAACCACACCCCTTTGGAGCCAGAACATAACTTTAAAAAGATGAATAACTCATAGAGCGGACATGTGAAAATGTTATAAATGATACCATAATTCTTGTGATTTTTCTGCCCACATTTTACGAGGTTTTTCGACCCGGTGGCATGTTCAGGGGGGTTTTAGCGGAAAAGTGGATATTACTCTAAATGTATGCATGTTAAAAATCTGAAACTTCATCAGTTAATGTCCCTACTCCCTGCACACATGTATGTAAAGTTGGGTCCATGTCAGAAATTGCAAAATCAGTTAAAAAGTGAAATATGTGCCAGTTCTGAATGCAAGCTCCCAGGAAGAGCAGAGTTTGAACAGGGGATACCTCCTGTAATGCATGATGGGTGCATATGATTTTAAAACAATATGTACCTCTGCAAATATGTATTTGTTTCAAAGCTAGATTTGTGTGTAAGTTGACAGGAGGAGTGGACTTTCTGCAGGCTGTAAAATGACATCACGCTGACTCACAGTTCATTCCCCAATCAAATGATAAATGGAAGTTTGACCAATTAGAAGCTGAGAGAGAGGTAGGGTCAGTGATGCTAGAACACACCCACATTCTAAACACATAAAAGCAGACAGACAGGACAGATAGGGACTTTCCAAATCCATCTACAGCGGGACGCTCTGCCGGAAAAATCCATACTTACCTCCATCAACCTCCAGAAAGCCAAACTAGAGACTTCAATCTATCCAGAACTAAGAGAACCAGAGAGAAAGCAGTGCTGTACCCAGAGAGACCCAGACCAGCAGAGAGAGCTGACCCAGATCACTGTGAAGTGCAGAGGCCAGACCAGACCAGACCAGAGTCCAGTCTAAAACCCTGACCAGATCCGTGATGAGGCCCATTTCACTCAAGAATATAGTGTGAGTACCTAGAAAACTGTGCAGAACCAATCTCTTAGTTTAAATTCATCTAATTCAATCTATTTAATCTAAGTAGAACTGTCTCCTAACTGTCACCTGTCACTTGTAAAGCTGTTACCTGTGATTTGCTAGTTGCAAGCTGCACTTGTCATTTTGAGCTTTTGAAATTTGCAAACCCAAAAACGACCTTTATTAAATCGCTCATATCTCCGCGACCGTTTGGGCTAGAGACTTGCAATAACTTTTATTTGATAGCTTAGAATCGTGGCTTTCCTACGAACCGCATTCCTACCCCTTATAGTTTTACCGCAATCGCGGAACACGCATCCGCGAATTTTACCGCGATTTGCAATTTCTTCACATGTAAAAACTGCTGCTGTTTGCTTTCCATTTGCCAGAAATTCGTTTAACCTGCTAACTATCCCTGCATCATTGCTAGTGTGAGCCTGGACCAATATTAACTAGATACCACTCACCCTGAACCTCTGAAAGGGAATTAAAAAGCATTTCCAGCATATTTCTCATCCATTGCTAGCACATATCAAAGCATTTGGGCCTGTGTTTTCAAAACTCCTATCTGTTTTATGTAAGCTTGCTGGGATTGAACTGAATCACATTTGATTGCATTTCTGAGAACTGTGTGTTTCCTTCCATTTCCTTGCCTTGCATCAAGGGGGGGGAGGGAATTGCCAGAGAAAAGTGATTACATTGTTTTGTTGAAATCATATTGAGTATTTCTATACTGCATTTCATTCATTCAACCTTGCATCCATTTGAACTCCATAAAGCATTTTGTACCACCTTCTTCTTTTGTTCCTATTTACCAGTGTGCTACCTGATCCATTTCATGTCAACTCATTAGTGATTATAAGAAGTGTGCTAGTGCCAGATTCTCCGTTGTTGATCTTTATCATATCAGATTAAGTGTGCTATTCAATTATTAATTTATTATAAGGTGTCATATATATATCTATTGTTTAAATTATCAAATAAACCTTTTAAACTTGCAAAACAGAACTACTTCTTGGCTCAGTGGGGTCAGGGGGATTCCAAGAGAGGGGTGTTATATAGGGGTAGTCATCCAGAACGCATGAACTGGACCTAAAGATATATCAATAAGGGTTTTCATTCAGTATTCTAGACTAGGCGTTAACTTGGCTGTAGTGCTGAATTGAATCCTCTTACAAATTGGGGGCTCGAGCCGAGACGTTGGGTTAGATTTACCACTTGTGCAGCTTAATACAGTGTGCTAACTGACGGGATACATACATCCGGTCGGATCACCACGCTGCATTACGCTGTGAAGCATTCCTCAAAAGGGACACTCCAAGAAAAGTTCTGTTCTGCAAAAATAAAATACAAACTTCTGTAAGTCAGGACAGAGACCAATCTCTAGAATGACGACCTTAGTAGACATGAAAATAGCCAGAGAGCACCTCTTGCATAAGCTATTTGTGAGAGGTGAATGGACCGAACAGGGCCAGGATGTGTGGTTGCAGGCCATCACACAACAGGTCACTGAAACAGGGCCAGATATATATAGAGATCAGGGTCCCTTACATGTGGCCCTGAGTGAACTATATATGGCTCCTAAAGCCAAAGAGGAACACAATAAGATTGCCAGGATAGCAGCATACCTGTACCTATATATGGGAGACATGCAGGATAGATGTGCTGAAAGCCAAAATCTGGCAAATAGGCAACAGATGGTGTTAGAGAGGGTCCAATCTGACCTGGTCTCTTCTGAGCAGAGGCTGCAGAGGAGCCAGGAGTCAGATAATGACAGCAGACTGTACATCACTAAAATAAAGGAGGATATGGATGTGCTGCAAAAGGAAAAGGTAGAACAGGATACTAGATTTCTGGCCTTGCAGAAGGAGCACCAAGACAGTTTGAACTCCCTACTGCAGAGCCAGAAAAAGCTGGAGCAACAGATCAATTTCAACAGGGCGTGTACAGAGCAGGTAGCCACCCTGCAAATCCAACTAGACAGAGAGAAAGAGGAGAGCAATAAACTGATCCTGAAAGACCTGGATACCCAGGCAGAGTTTGATCAGGAGCGCCAGAAAGCTGGTGCCTTCCAAAGGCAAAGGGACGACCTGGCGGCACAAATGCAGGCTCTTAGTCAGGAAAGAGACGCCATAGGCCAGGAAGTCTGCCACTTAAAAAAGGGAATTGAAGAAAATCACCTGGCCCTCCAGGGGCTGGGTGATCTCCAAAAAGAAAACCAGAACTTGGTAGAGCACACCAGAAGGGTGGAAGATGCTCTAGCAAGAAAGGAGCAGGCCAATAGGGACATTGCCCAGGAGGTAAACCTCCTGCAGCAAAGACTGGCCCAGTTCTCCAGGACCAACCAGGAAGCACAGAGGGAGAATGAGGCCCTCTGTCAACACAATGATAGGCTCCAGCAACAGGTAGCGATGCAGGAGAAACTGATAGAGTCGAGTAAGGCCTTAACAGAGGAACTGAAGGCACAAATGCAGGCTCTTGCATTGCAACAGGGAGCAGGGGCGGATAGAGGTGAGGTCCGCTGGGAAAGAGAGACTCCTGACCATAACCGCAGGAGCCCTAACCCCAGGGGCCTTCATCTCCCCCAGTCCCTGGACTCTGCCACCCCCATGTCCCCTGGCGCACATGAGCACAGGGCCAGAGGGATGGCAGATTACTATCCAGCTAAGAGTATGGGGCTCATAGGCCAGTACCACTCAGGAATGGAGGGGTGGGCATCCGGGTATGGGCACCCAAGTACAGTACAGTTCAATGGGGAACCCCAGGAGAGTAGGCCCATTAAGGGCATCCTGAAAACCTCTGCCCAGTTAGGTCAGTGGAGGGGGTACCCATCAAATCCTGGCAGCAAGGAGGAATCTGAAGACTCCTCTGAACTGCGCAGGACACAGGAGACCAGGTCCCCACATTCTGCCAGCCATTCCCAGGCTCGCAGAATCCGGGAAAACCTGGAAGAACAGACGGGAACCTCTGGGAGCAGTGCCTCTGAGTCCGAGGAAGAATGGACAAGGGTTACCCGAACCAAAAAGGCCAATAAGGCAAAAAGGGCCTTGCTTAAGGACCCCTTAAAGCAGATTAAGGCGATCAGGAGCGTCATCACGCCTTACCATAAGAACGCTAAGTATTCTGTTTGGGAGCACTTAGAGTTGTTTGAACAAATGATGGAGACTTTCCATTTGAAGGACAGCCAAAGCTGTATTCAATATGTAAAGTGGACCTTCTCCCCGGAATACTCCAGTTTCTTTGCGGGGCTGGAGGACCAAAATCATTTAAGATGGTCCACCTATAAGGCGGCCATCCTGAAACATTTTTCTGTTCACAGAAATCCTCAAGAGGCTCGCAAGGCAGCCTACAATTTGCAATGTGGGGAGGATCAGGCCCCACAAGAATTTGTGCAGGAGTTAAAGCGTGCTTTTGCACAGACCACAAGAAGGGTGCGCACAGATAGTAGAGAGTTCATAAATACGTTTTTCCATGCCTTGCCCAAATACATCATGACCCAGCTCGTGAGGGATTTTCACGAGAAAAGATCCTTAGATTGGGTCATTGAACAGGCTACCCGGATCTATGAGGTGCAGAAACCGATAGATAGCAAAAGTAATGCCCAGAAAACCCCCAAAGCCAACAGCACCCCTGCTGCTGCCAAGGTGGCAGAGGTAAAGGTCACCCCCGTTTTGGATTTGGAGATGGGGGGGCCTAAAAACCTACCTGCACCTAATAATGCTAGGCCCAGAAGGTCTTCGGGCCAGTCACAGACAGGGAGCCAAGGAGGCAGCCCCACAAATGGGGTTCCCCGCTCTCCTGATTATGTAAGTCCCCGTTACAAGGGAAATCGACCCATCCTGGGTTATGTGTGGACTCCTCCAGCCCAAGGGGGGGGATCCAGCCAAGCACCTAACCCAGGGAACTTCCCTCCAAACTTCCCACAGGAGGGCAGAAATTTACCAAACCCTGGGCAGAACTTTTTCCCCAGATATCCTCCCGACTTTCAGCCCCAAAACCATCCATCCTTCTTTCCCCAATTCCCTGAGCCCAGACCACTGAATCCGGGAGAGGGGAGGCCAAGGGTGGAGGGGTACCCAAATCTTCCCAACCCGGGGTATTACCAGAGGAGGGACAGCTACCCTTCCCGGGATCAGCCCAGGGGAGAAAACAGGGCCCCGTATCAGCCTGAGCGGGTTTCCCAGTTAGAGCGCCAGGTTCAAAACATGGCGCGGGATATGGGTCATATACTGAGGGCTCAGCAGAACCCTCAGATGGGCGTGCCGGCGCAGAACGCACCCAACTCTGGACCTGGTGCTCCAGAACAATGACGGGGGCAGCACCCCGATAACTCACCGGTTCCCAGGGAGGAGGCACAAGGGGAAGGGGGGTGTAAAGCCTTGGAGGAAGCTTCCTTCCTCACTTGTAAACAGCCCCTGGAAACCCCGGAACCGGAAACAAAATCTCTTGCCCCTGAAAGTCTGCCTCCTAAGGAGCAGAGGGGGGGTAGGAGAAACAAAAGACCCAAACAGACTCAGTTTGAGGAGGAGGTACAGATCTTCCAATTTGAGGGAGAGGGATCCTCAGAGGATCCTGAGAAAAGGATCTTCTCCTTCAGAGAGGGGAGAACTCCTCCCAAAGAAAAATGGGTCCCTAGGAATGCAAATCCAGACTGGGGAGATGTGGAGACTGAGCTACCGCCGCCCACCATCTCATCCCAGAACCAACAGCAAGAAAATCCCCGGGTTCAAACCCATCCTGGGGACTGCCTCCAAAAAGGGGGGGGCAGCCCAGAACCGGAACCAGGGGAACCCACAATGGCTCTGATCTCCAGTTGCCAACTTTTTCTTTCAGATTCCCAAGGCTCTCCCCCGAATTCTGCCCAAATCTCTTCTCTCGCCATGTCCAAGACCAGAAAGTTAGCCCACCAGTTGTCAAAAAATGTACATTATCTGTGCCCCCTTGAGGAGAAGGAGGGAAGATATTATGCCCCGGTACAAGTACAGGGGCAGGGTACAATCTCGGCACTGGTGGACACTGGATCTCAAGCTACCCTTCTGTCCAGAAGGGCCTTTGATGAACTGAATGCAGGAAGGGGAGAGGATTACCAAATTCCTCTCACCTCTCTTCCTGGACAACTACAGAACTTTGACGGGAAGGAAATTCCCGTTGAGGGGACGGCAGACTTGGACATTAAAATTGGGCGACACAAGCTGAAACACCCGGTCATAGTTGTGACCCCGGAGGGCACCCCTTGTTTACTAGGGAATGACCTCCTGAGAAGGTTGTCACCCCTAATAGATTGTGTAAACAAGGTCCTCTGGACCCAGACTAGCCGACCAATAAAATTAAAACAGAGTGTCAACCATGTTAGTTTAAACGGCACCTGCCACATGGTTGAACAAAAATCTGACCAAGTAGAATTTCACTTCCAGAACAACCAGATTCCAGACGTGACAGTAATAGCAGTAGGACAACAGACTGGTGATGGGGGGTCCTCTCTATTTCTGAAAATCAACCTTCCTTCCAGTTTAAGGTGGTATTCCACGCTGGAAGGAAACACTCTGAAATTCTATACCAATCCACAATCTGAAACTCCCACTCCTATAGTCCAGAAAGATGTGAAATCAGCCCAAAGCCTGGCTGATATTCAGCAAATTGAAGAGCAGTTGTTCATCCCTGTTCAGTTAAATGATGGGAAGGACTCTGTTCTCGCTCGAGTGTGTGTGAACAACGGTAAGAGCTTCATCAGCGAAGCCATGTTTCGCCAACTTCCAAAAGATCCAGCCATTCCCACCTTCAAACTGATAGACAAATGGGAAATGGACCTGGAAGCACCCAATTCAAAACATCTCCTGCCAAGCAGGTGTATGCTCAAAATCTCCATTGGCAACAAGAGCATAGTCCACAATTGTTGGGTCGTGCGAGACGTCCCTGCCGCCTTTTACTTAGGCAGTGACATTCTCAATCGCTTTGCCATTAGTTTGGACCTAATAAACTTCAAAGTTTGGTCCCGATTAGCGGATAATCCCATGGGCTTTGATGATCCAGAAAAAGCATTTAGGTCAGCTCAATTACTACCTTATGCAGTTGAAATTCAGGTTAAAGAGGAAGTCACCATCCCAGAAAGGACCCGACAATTCTCCCTGGAAGTGAAAGTTAAAAGGGGACAAGAGTTGAAAAACCCTGATGCTTACATACATCTAAATGCTTCTCTCCAACAGCAAGGGTTGGGGTAAACCCAACCCCATTAGTCAACATAGAACATGACACCATTCTAATAGAGGTGGATAACAGCGACTTAAAGAGTATTACTCTAGCCGCAGGCACCATTATTGGAATGGCGGTTGATGACCGACATTTTTCCATCGACTTAGTAAATGAACTGTTAGGACCAATCCCCAAGGACTGTTTTGACAGTGACAGTGAGGACAATACAACACCAGACAGGATTTTTACCCGGCATGGGGGGAACTTCCTGGTGTACACTTCCTGCCCCTATGGTAAGGAAGATGTGACTTGTGATTTCAGGAGGGATGAGGTGATTTTCCAGGTCCATGAGGACTGCCTTTCCCACCTGAAGCCTCCAGTCCAAATCAGCACTCTGACCAGGGACTTCTCCACCCAGCTGGAGGAGGCCGCTGAAATAGCCAAACCAGAAGTCTTTCCAGGCTTCAGGCAGATGGTGGAAGAGAGAGTCAACCTAGCTGATGCCTGTGTGACTCTGGAACAAAAGCAAAAGTTGAAACAAGTTCTCTTGGATTTCCAAGATCTCTTTGCGGTAGACTCCTATGACTGTGGTCGCACTGACATCCACACAACAACAATCCCCACGGACCCTGGCATGACTCCAGTGTTTGTGAAGCAATATCGCTTGCCTCTCGCATCAATGGAGTCCCTTACTGAAATAATTAAGAACCTTGAGTCCCGGGGAATAATCCGTCCAGTCCACAGCACCTTCAATAATCCGGTGCTGGGAATATTGAAGCCAAACGGCCAGTGGAGACTCTGCGCTGACCTCAGGGAGCTCAACAAACGGGTCCACACTTCCCGATGGCCTCTTCCCTACATTGACCAAGGGCTGGCCCAGATTCAGGGGTCACAGGTATTCACTGCAATAGACCTGACCAATGGATACTGGACCGTGCCTGTCAGTAGGGAGGACCAATACAAGCTGGCTTTTACCTTTGGGGGCCAGCAGTACACATGGACCCGGACTCCCTTCGGATACCTTAACTCCGGTAATGAGTTCAATATTTTCCTACATAAGGCCATGCCCGACCTGGGTACGAGGGGTAACCTGGCTTATGTAGATGATGTCCTCATCAAAAGTTCATCTGTGGAGGAACACATAGCAGAGATCCGTTATGTTCTGACACAGTTGAGGGCCGCCGGAGCAAAACTTTCCTTTCAGAAAGAACAGTGGTGTAGAACCCGTGTTAATTTCTTGGGGCATGAGATTACTCCTCAGGGTCTCTGTCCCCAGGAAAAGAAAGTGGAAGCACTTCAGAAACTGAAAGACCCCACAACTCTGCGGGAACTAAGGAGCCTCCTTGGACTGACTAATTACAGCAGAAAGTTCATTGAGGGCTACGCAGAGATCACCAGACCCCTGATTCATCTCCTGAAGGGGGGGGTCAAGTGGGAATGGGGTCCAGAACAAACCGAGGCAGTAAAACAACTCAAAAGAAGCCTCTCACAAGCGCCTTGCCTAGCTTACCCTGTCAGAAACAAGGAGTTCTTCCTGGAGACGGGGTTCTCTAATACGTGCTTGACGGCAGTATTATATCAAAAGCATGACAAGGTCAATAAAGTAATCTCCTATGCGAGCAAAACTTTATCCTCTGTGGAGGAAAAATTCAACGATTGTGAGAAGGCACTCCTGGCAACGGTGTGGGCATTGAAGAATTACCGCCCGTTTATCCAGGGGGAACACATCATAGTGGAGACTCCACACCAGCCTCTGCAATATCTCCAAAGTGACAGAATCCGGGCCGGAAATGTGAGTAATTCCCGAATTACTTCCTGGATTCTGTCAATGCAAGGCTTTCCTGTGGAGGTCAGATATGGCCAAAACAAGAAGAGTCCCCTCGCGCAAGGTCTGGCTGACTTGCATGATTGTGCCAGAGAAAACTGTCTCGAGGACGAAAGTCTAAAAATAAAGGACAACATGGAGGCATACCTTAATTCCCCCCACAAAGTCTTTGAAGAAGACAAGTGTGAGGGAATGCCCACTGTGTATGTGGATGGATGCTCTTACCATGTCGACAACAACGGGGAGAAAGAACTGGTGGCCGGCGTAGGGAATGCATGGGTGAATGAGTCCCCAGAACCCTCCGCTGGATACAAAATTGGTCCCCGAAGTAGTCAGGTGGCAGAATTGATGGCTGTGCATCAGGCCATCCTCACTGCTGTCCAACATCAACTCCACGAACTGGTCATAATCACAGATTCGGATTATGTACGGAACGGGTTCGTGGAGCACCTGGTTAATTGGAAAACCAGAGGCATGTTATGTGCTAACAACAAACCCTTGAAACATGGGAAGTTGATCCAAAACATTGATGATCTGGTCACATCGAATGGGATGACCATCTATTGGAAAAAGATCAAGGGTCATTCCAAAGTAGAGGGACCAGACAAAACTGGAAATGACTTAGCTGATCAGCTGGCCAAAACTGCGGCCATCCAAGGGGATCTAATTGAGATTGAGTCCCTATTGGGGGAAATCCAGGTCACTGCTATCACTAGGTCCCAGACCAATGCTCACAACGACCTTTCAATTGCACAATGGAGTAAGGAGACCCCTGATGCTGATTTGATTACCGCTCAGAAGGGGGATCCAATTATTGGTAAATTTTACCAGCACCTTGAGGACCCTGAGAACTTTCCCCTGACGGATACCGATTACATTGGGAAAGAGGACCTAAGAGTGTTGATGAAATGTCCAAAAATGTTCCGAATCCAAGACGGTTTGTTGGTAAGGAAATCCAAAGCTGGCCACGACCAGTGGGTGGTTCCTACCTCATTCCGAAGCCTGATGTTAAGTCACGCCCATGATGCGGCCACCGCCGGTCATAGGGGGTTTCACACAACATTGGAAATCTTAAGAGAGGTTGCATACTGGCCACACATGGGCCAGGACCTCAACCAATATTTGAAGGGTTGTCTTGTGTGTGCACAATTTCAGCCGACATCCCTCACACACCGGGCGCCTTTACAAAAGAGGGGAATGACACTCCCATGGTCAGATTTACAAATCGACTTTGTAGGCCCTGGAATTCGCTCGGCTAGGGGGAATAAGTACATGTTGACTGTGACATGCTTGTTTACCAAGTGGGTGGAATGTCTCCCAGCCCCAAATTGCAAGGCAGAAACTGCAGCTGCCTTGATGATTAACCACATCTTTTCCCGTTTTGGTCTACCTCAAAGGATTGAGTCAGACAGAGGTAGCCACTTCACCAGTGAAGTAATGACAAAGATGTGGGAGATACTGGGGGTCAAGAGAAAGCTGCATATTGCTTACCGGCCAGCTTCTTCTGGGGCAGTAGAGAGATATAACCGGACAATTGTGAGCATATTAAAGAAGTTTGTGGCAGATTCTGGGCCAAGTTGGGATATCCGATTACCTCTGGTCCTAATGGCTATCAGATCTACCCCTTCATCTGCAACCAAAATGTCACCATTTGAGTTGATGACTGGGCGCAAGATGGTGCTTCCTCAGCATTTGCTCTACAGGACCCAAGAGCAGACACTGATAAATGCCTCCACTACTCATGAGTATGTAGAGAATTTAAGGAAACACCTCCAACATGCTTTTGCTTATGCTCAGCGGAATCTAGAAAGATCAGCTGATAGCATGAAGACCCACTATGACCTGAAAACTTCCAGGAAGGAATATCAGGTGGGGGACCGGGTCTATCTATACAACTTCCAAAGGAACCAGGCCAAGCAGCGCAAATTTTTGCCTACATGGAAAGGACCCTTTGAGATCGTCGATAAGATCTCCCCTGTGGCCTACAAGATCCGCATCCCCAAAGGCGGTTCGGCAGAGGGGGAAGACAAGTGGGTCCACATAAACCAGTTGAAATGTTGCCATCCCAGGCACACTCTGCAACAACTGGAGGAATCCTCTGGAATCCTAGCGGGTACTGTCTCAGACTAATTCAGTTCCAATCATAAAACATACCACATCTAGTTTCTAAAATATTGTGATTTGCATGAAACTGTCTCTTAGTTATACTGTTTTTTTTTATCAAAGTAAGAATGTAATGTTTCGTCATGATGAAATGCATATGCTGTCCCACCATCTCAACAGTGGTGGAAAAACGTCTATGAGTAGGTATTGCCGCTCTTCCTTTGTCGTCCTAGGAGAAAGAAGACCTTGAGACTGGCCAAGGAGGATGATCCGGAGACCGGGAACGAAGATCCAATGGGCCCAGTGGACCGCCCAATACTCCCATCAGGACTGGCGAGGAGAACCGATCGATCAGTACCGGATGGAGAATAAGATGCTGAACTGTGCCATCTACAGAAGAGGAAGAAGATTATGCGGACAGACCGGTGCGTGGGTCAAAACCCATGGGCACGCGACTCCCCATCGACTCAAATTCAAAGTGCAGTCGCGTGGGGGGGCTTGTTGGGTGTCCTGACCCACGTTTAAGCTATCATGCTGCAACATTTGGTGCTGTGGGCTTAGAAAATTCAAGATGGCGGAAAACCCACATGTGCGCTGAAATCCAGGAAAGCTGCGCAGTTTGTGCGCACACTAAAATGGTTGCCTCACTTGCCACCCACCAGTGCGAGAATGAAAGGCTGGGTTGCCATGAGGGAAATGGGTTGCCAAAGGAAAAACAGTAGCGCCGGTTAGCTTCAAAGCGCTTTAAAACCACCATTGGACTACCCGCACAGTAGTCTGAAACCATTGGGAGTGGCAATGCTGATTGCCAAAAGCAAACCCATAACTGTTGGGAATTCATTTTCTTAAATCCCAAAAATGGGTGCAGTACCAGTACTCACCACTATCCAAAAGCCGGCAGTTTAAAACCACCCTGTGTTTCTCTGAAGGCAGGCTCAAACTGTCTATTTTAAACATTGCAACACATCTAAAAACTCACTGGACACCAGCAGACATTTGGTAGAATGGAGTGTTGTGTGCCTACAAAATCTGGGAAATGAAGAGCCCAAAACAATGCTTATAACAAAACTGCTATGGAGTCAGCAGTTTAAGTTGCACTGGATTTAAAGACACTAAAATCGAAAATGTTTAGATTAAATGAGTGAGCTATGTTTGGTGTCACATGCCTTTGTAACTGTTTAAATGTCATAGTTTTAAACTTAGAATCAGCCTTCTAGCTGCATATGTAAAAATGTTTAGTTTTATTTGAATGCAGAAACTGGGGAACAAAAAGTGACATTTTATCTGAAACCCGGCTTAAGGAACTGAATTCTGCCTGGCAACTACCCCCAGCAGCAGTGAAACTTGAGTCACCACTGTGTTCCCAGGCCAACCTTCCTTTTGCTGCCCACACTAAGGATATGCCATCTATCTGATAATTGAATTATCTGTGCTCTGCAAGAGAGTGAACAAAGCCCTCTTCACTCAGGCAAAGGTTTTTATTACGCAGTCGTAAAATGTAGCTTCCTCTTGGCAGGAGCTGGGAGGAGCACTGCCTGTGAGAGCAAGCTGGCTTGGCAGAAACTGGAAAGACTGGTTTCTATACCATGTGACCTGGGAAACCACACCCCTTTGGAGCCAGAACATAACTTTAAAAAGATGAATAACTCATAGAGCGGACATGTGAAAATTTTATAAATGATACCATAATTCTTGTGATTTTTCTGCCCACATTTTAAGAGGTTTTTCGACCCGGTGGCATGTTCAGGGGGGTTTTAGCGGAAAAGTGGATATTACTCTAAATGTATGCATGTTAAAAATCTGAAACTTCATCAGTTAATGTCCCTACTCCCTGCACACATGTATGTAAAGTTGGGTCCATGTCAGAAATTGCAAAATCAGTTAAAAAGTGAAATATGTGCCAGTTCTGAATGCAAGCTCCCAGGAAGAGCAGAGTTTGAACAGGGGATACCTCCTGTAATGCATGATGGGTGCATATGATTTTAAAACAATATGTACCTCTGCAAATATGTATTTGTTTCAAAGCTAGATTTGTGTGTAAGTTGACAGGAGGAGTGGACTTTCTGCAGGCTGTAAAATGACATCACGCTGACTCACAGTTCATTCCCCAATCAAATGATAAATGGAAGTTTGACCAATTAGAAGCTGAGAGAGAGGTAGGGTCAGTGATGCTAGAACACACCCACATTCTAAACACATAAAAGCAGACAGACAGGACAGATAGGGACTTTCCAAATCCATCTACAGCGGGACGCTCTGCCGGAAAAATCCATACTTACCTCCATCAACCTCCAGAAAGCCAAACTAGAGACTTCAATCTATCCAGAACTAAGAGAACCAGAGAGAAAGCAGTGCTGAACCCAGAGAGACCCAGACCTGCAGAGAGAGCTGACCCAGATCACTGTGAAGTGCAGAGGCCAGACCAGACCAGACCAGAGTCCAGTCTAAAACCCTGACCAGATCCGTGATGAGGCCCATTTCACTCAAGAATATAGTGTGAGTACCTAGAAAACTGTGCAGAACCAATCTCTTAGTTTAAATTCATCTAATTCAATCTATTTAATCTAAGTAGAACTGTCTCCTAACTGTCACCTGTCACTTGTAAAGCTGTTACCTGTGATTTGCTAGTTGCAAGCTGCACTTGTCATTTTGAGCTTTTGAAATTTGCAAACCCAAAAACGACCTTTATTAAATCGCTCATATCTCCGCGACCGTTTGGGCTAGAGACTTGCAATAACTTTTATTTGATAGCTTAGAATCGTGGCTTTCCTACGAACCGCATTCCTACCCCTTATAGTTTTACCGCAATCGCGGAACACGCATCCGCGAATTTTACCGCGATTTGCAATTTCTTCACATGTAAAAACTGCTGCTGTTTGCTTTCCATTTGCCAGAAATTCGTTTAACCTGCTAACTATCCCTGCATCATTGCTAGTGTGAGCCTGGACCAATATTAACTAGATACCACTCACCCTGAACCTCTGAAAGGGAATTAAAAAGCATTTCCAGCATATTTCTCATCCATTGCTAGCACATATCAAAGCATTTGGGCCTGTGTTTTCAAAACTCCTATCTGTTTTATGTAAGCTTGCTGGGATTGAACTGAATCACATTTGATTGCATTTCTGAGAACTGTGTGTTTCCTTCCATTTCCTTGCCTTGCATCAAGGGGGGGGAGGGAATTGCCAGAGAAAAGTGATTACATTGTTTTGTTGAAATCATATTGAGTATTTCTATACTGCATTTCATTCATTCAACCTTGCATCCATTTGAACTCCATAAAGCATTTTGTACCACCTTCTTCTTTTGTTCCTATTTACCAGTGTGCTACCTGATCCATTTCATGTCAACTCATTAGTGATTATAAGAAGTGTGCTAGTGCCAGATTCTCCGTTGTTGATCTTTATCATATCAGATTAAGTGTGCTATTCAATTATTAATTTATTATAAGGTGTCATATATATATCTATTGTTTAAATTATCAAATAAACCTTTTAAACTTGCAAAACAGAACTACTTCTTGGCTCAGTGGGGTCAGGGGGATTCCAAGAGAGGGGTGTTATATAGGGGTAGTCATCCAGAACGCATGAACTGGACCTAAAGATATATCAATAAGGGTTTTCATTCAGTATTCTAGACTAGGCGTTAACTTGGCTGTAGTGCTGAATTGAATCCTCTTACAAATTGGGGGCTCGAGCCGAGACGTTGGGTTAGATTTACCACTTGTGCAGCTTAATACAGTGTGCTAACTGACGGGATACATACATCCGGTC
Organism: Ambystoma mexicanum; assembly: GCF_040938575.1. Lineage (NCBI taxonomy): Eukaryota > Metazoa > Chordata > Amphibia > Caudata > Ambystomatidae > Ambystoma > Ambystoma mexicanum. The sequence goes on along the minus strand of NC_090931.1, from coordinate 1,236,976,229 downwards.
GGATCACCACGCTGCATTACGCTGTGAAGCATTCCTCAAAAGGGACACTCCAAGAAAAGTTCTGTTCTGCAAAAATAAAATACAAACTTCTGTAAGTCAGGACAGAGACCAATCTCTAGAATGACGACCTTAGTAGACATGAAAATAGCCAGAGAGCACCTCTTGCATAAGCTATTTGTGAGAGGTGAATGGACCGAACAGGGCCAGGATGTGTGGTTGCAGGCCATCACACAACAGGTCACTGAAACAGGGCCAGATATATATAGAGATCAGGGTCCCTTACATGTGGCCCTGAGTGAACTATATATGGCTCCTAAAGCCAAAGAGGAACACAATAAGATTGCCAGGATAGCAGCATACCTGTACCTATATATGGGAGACATGCAGGATAGATGTGCTGAAAGCCAAAATCTGGCAAATAGGCAACAGATGGTGTTAGAGAGGGTCCAATCTGACCTGGTCTCTTCTGAGCAGAGGCTGCAGAGGAGCCAGGAGTCAGATAATGACAGCAGACTGTACATCACTAAAATAAAGGAGGATATGGATGTGCTGCAAAAGGAAAAGGTAGAACAGGATACTAGATTTCTGGCCTTGCAGAAGGAGCACCAAGACAGTTTGAACTCCCTACTGCAGAGCCAGAAAAAGCTGGAGCAACAGATCAATTTCAACAGGGCGTGTACAGAGCAGGTAGCCACCCTGCAAATCCAACTAGACAGAGAGAAAGAGGAGAGCAATAAACTGATCCTGAAAGACCTGGATACCCAGGCAGAGTTTGATCAGGAGCGCCAGAAAGCTGGTGCCTTCCAAAGGCAAAGGGACGACCTGGCGGCACAAATGCAGGCTCTTAGTCAGGAAAGAGACGCCATAGGCCAGGAAGTCTGCCACTTAAAAAAGGGAATTGAAGAAAATCACCTGGCCCTCCAGGGGCTGGGTGATCTCCAAAAAGAAAACCAGAACTTGGTAGAGCACACCAGAAGGGTGGAAGATGCTCTAGCAAGAAAGGAGCAGGCCAATAGGGACATTGCCCAGGAGGTAAACCTCCTGCAGCAAAGACTGGCCCAGTTCTCCAGGACCAACCAGGAAGCACAGAGGGAGAATGAGGCCCTCTGTCAACACAATGATAGGCTCCAGCAACAGGTAGCGATGCAGGAGAAACTGATAGAGTCGAGTAAGGCCTTAACAGAGGAACTGAAGGCACAAATGCAGGCTCTTGCATTGCAACAGGGAGCAGGGGCGGATAGAGGTGAGGTCCGCTGGGAAAGAGAGACTCCTGACCATAACCGCAGGAGCCCTAACCCCAGGGGCCTTCATCTCCCCCAGTCCCTGGACTCTGCCACCCCCATGTCCCCTGGCGCACATGAGCACAGGGCCAGAGGGATGGCAGATTACTATCCAGCTAAGAGTATGGGGCTCATAGGCCAGTACCACTCAGGAATGGAGGGGTGGGCATCCGGGTATGGGCACCCAAGTACAGTACAGTTCAATGGGGAACCCCAGGAGAGTAGGCCCATTAAGGGCATCCTGAAAACCTCTGCCCAGTTAGGTCAGTGGAGGGGGTACCCATCAAATCCTGGCAGCAAGGAGGAATCTGAAGACTCCTCTGAACTGCGCAGGACACAGGAGACCAGGTCCCCACATTCTGCCAGCCATTCCCAGGCTCGCAGAATCCGGGAAAACCTGGAAGAACAGACGGGAACCTCTGGGAGCAGTGCCTCTGAGTCCGAGGAAGAATGGACAAGGGTTACCCGAACCAAAAAGGCCAATAAGGCAAAAAGGGCCTTGCTTAAGGACCCCTTAAAGCAGATTAAGGCGATCAGGAGCGTCATCACGCCTTACCATAAGAACGCTAAGTATTCTGTTTGGGAGCACTTAGAGTTGTTTGAACAAATGATGGAGACTTTCCATTTGAAGGACAGCCAAAGCTGTATTCAATATGTAAAGTGGACCTTCTCCCCGGAATACTCCAGTTTCTTTGCGGGGCTGGAGGACCAAAATCATTTAAGATGGTCCACCTATAAGGCGGCCATCCTGAAACATTTTTCTGTTCACAGAAATCCTCAAGAGGCTCGCAAGGCAGCCTACAATTTGCAATGTGGGGAGGATCAGGCCCCACAAGAATTTGTGCAGGAGTTAAAGCGTGCTTTTGCACAGACCACAAGAAGGGTGCGCACAGATAGTAGAGAGTTCATAAATACGTTTTTCCATGCCTTGCCCAAATACATCATGACCCAGCTCGTGAGGGATTTTCACGAGAAAAGATCCTTAGATTGGGTCATTGAACAGGCTACCCGGATCTATGAGGTGCAGAAACCGATAGATAGCAAAAGTAATGCCCAGAAAACCCCCAAAGCCAACAGCACCCCTGCTGCTGCCAAGGTGGCAGAGGTAAAGGTCACCCCCGTTTTGGATTTGGAGATGGGGGGGCCTAAAAACCTACCTGCACCTAATAATGCTAGGCCCAGAAGGTCTTCGGGCCAGTCACAGACAGGGAGCCAAGGAGGCAGCCCCACAAATGGGGTTCCCCGCTCTCCTGATTATGTAAGTCCCCGTTACAAGGGAAATCGACCCATCCTGGGTTATGTGTGGACTCCTCCAGCCCAAGGGGGGGGATCCAGCCAAGCACCTAACCCAGGGAACTTCCCTCCAAACTTCCCACAGGAGGGCAGAAATTTACCAAACCCTGGGCAGAACTTTTTCCCCAGATATCCTCCCGACTTTCAGCCCCAAAACCATCCATCCTTCTTTCCCCAATTCCCTGAGCCCAGACCACTGAATCCGGGAGAGGGGAGGCCAAGGGTGGAGGGGTACCCAAATCTTCCCAACCCGGGGTATTACCAGAGGAGGGACAGCTACCCTTCCCGGGATCAGCCCAGGGGAGAAAACAGGGCCCCGTATCAGCCTGAGCGGGTTTCCCAGTTAGAGCGCCAGGTTCAAAACATGGCGCGGGATATGGGTCATATACTGAGGGCTCAGCAGAACCCTCAGATGGGCGTGCCGGCGCAGAACGCACCCAACTCTGGACCTGGTGCTCCAGAACAATGACGGGGGCAGCACCCCGATAACTCACCGGTTCCCAGGGAGGAGGCACAAGGGGAAGGGGGGTGTAAAGCCTTGGAGGAAGCTTCCTTCCTCACTTGTAAACAGCCCCTGGAAACCCCGGAACCGGAAACAAAATCTCTTGCCCCTGAAAGTCTGCCTCCTAAGGAGCAGAGGGGGGGTAGGAGAAACAAAAGACCCAAACAGACTCAGTTTGAGGAGGAGGTACAGATCTTCCAATTTGAGGGAGAGGGATCCTCAGAGGATCCTGAGAAAAGGATCTTCTCCTTCAGAGAGGGGAGAACTCCTCCCAAAGAAAAATGGGTCCCTAGGAATGCAAATCCAGACTGGGGAGATGTGGAGACTGAGCTACCGCCGCCCACCATCTCATCCCAGAACCAACAGCAAGAAAATCCCCGGGTTCAAACCCATCCTGGGGACTGCCTCCAAAAAGGGGGGGGCAGCCCAGAACCGGAACCAGGGGAACCCACAATGGCTCTGATCTCCAGTTGCCAACTTTTTCTTTCAGATTCCCAAGGCTCTCCCCCGAATTCTGCCCAAATCTCTTCTCTCGCCATGTCCAAGACCAGAAAGTTAGCCCACCAGTTGTCAAAAAATGTACATTATCTGTGCCCCCTTGAGGAGAAGGAGGGAAGATATTATGCCCCGGTACAAGTACAGGGGCAGGGTACAATCTCGGCACTGGTGGACACTGGATCTCAAGCTACCCTTCTGTCCAGAAGGGCCTTTGATGAACTGAATGCAGGAAGGGGAGAGGATTACCAAATTCCTCTCACCTCTCTTCCTGGACAACTACAGAACTTTGACGGGAAGGAAATTCCCGTTGAGGGGACGGCAGACTTGGACATTAAAATTGGGCGACACAAGCTGAAACACCCGGTCATAGTTGTGACCCCGGAGGGCACCCCTTGTTTACTAGGGAATGACCTCCTGAGAAGGTTGTCACCCCTAATAGATTGTGTAAACAAGGTCCTCTGGACCCAGACTAGCCGACCAATAAAATTAAAACAGAGTGTCAACCATGTTAGTTTAAACGGCACCTGCCACATGGTTGAACAAAAATCTGACCAAGTAGAATTTCACTTCCAGAACAACCAGATTCCAGACGTGACAGTAATAGCAGTAGGACAACAGACTGGTGATGGGGGGTCCTCTCTATTTCTGAAAATCAACCTTCCTTCCAGTTTAAGGTGGTATTCCACGCTGGAAGGAAACACTCTGAAATTCTATACCAATCCACAATCTGAAACTCCCACTCCTATAGTCCAGAAAGATGTGAAATCAGCCCAAAGCCTGGCTGATATTCAGCAAATTGAAGAGCAGTTGTTCATCCCTGTTCAGTTAAATGATGGGAAGGACTCTGTTCTCGCTCGAGTGTGTGTGAACAACGGTAAGAGCTTCATCAGCGAAGCCATGTTTCGCCAACTTCCAAAAGATCCAGCCATTCCCACCTTCAAACTGATAGACAAATGGGAAATGGACCTGGAAGCACCCAATTCAAAACATCTCCTGCCAAGCAGGTGTATGCTCAAAATCTCCATTGGCAACAAGAGCATAGTCCACAATTGTTGGGTCGTGCGAGACGTCCCTGCCGCCTTTTACTTAGGCAGTGACATTCTCAATCGCTTTGCCATTAGTTTGGACCTAATAAACTTCAAAGTTTGGTCCCGATTAGCGGATAATCCCATGGGCTTTGATGATCCAGAAAAAGCATTTAGGTCAGCTCAATTACTACCTTATGCAGTTGAAATTCAGGTTAAAGAGGAAGTCACCATCCCAGAAAGGACCCGACAATTCTCCCTGGAAGTGAAAGTTAAAAGGGGACAAGAGTTGAAAAACCCTGATGCTTACATACATCTAAATGCTTCTCTCCAACAGCAAGGGTTGGGGTAAACCCAACCCCATTAGTCAACATAGAACATGACACCATTCTAATAGAGGTGGATAACAGCGACTTAAAGAGTATTACTCTAGCCGCAGGCACCATTATTGGAATGGCGGTTGATGACCGACATTTTTCCATCGACTTAGTAAATGAACTGTTAGGACCAATCCCCAAGGACTGTTTTGACAGTGACAGTGAGGACAATACAACACCAGACAGGATTTTTACCCGGCATGGGGGGAACTTCCTGGTGTACACTTCCTGCCCCTATGGTAAGGAAGATGTGACTTGTGATTTCAGGAGGGATGAGGTGATTTTCCAGGTCCATGAGGACTGCCTTTCCCACCTGAAGCCTCCAGTCCAAATCAGCACTCTGACCAGGGACTTCTCCACCCAGCTGGAGGAGGCCGCTGAAATAGCCAAACCAGAAGTCTTTCCAGGCTTCAGGCAGATGGTGGAAGAGAGAGTCAACCTAGCTGATGCCTGTGTGACTCTGGAACAAAAGCAAAAGTTGAAACAAGTTCTCTTGGATTTCCAAGATCTCTTTGCGGTAGACTCCTATGACTGTGGTCGCACTGACATCCACACAACAACAATCCCCACGGACCCTGGCATGACTCCAGTGTTTGTGAAGCAATATCGCTTGCCTCTCGCATCAATGGAGTCCCTTACTGAAATAATTAAGAACCTTGAGTCCCGGGGAATAATCCGTCCAGTCCACAGCACCTTCAATAATCCGGTGCTGGGAATATTGAAGCCAAACGGCCAGTGGAGACTCTGCGCTGACCTCAGGGAGCTCAACAAACGGGTCCACACTTCCCGATGGCCTCTTCCCTACATTGACCAAGGGCTGGCCCAGATTCAGGGGTCACAGGTATTCACTGCAATAGACCTGACCAATGGATACTGGACCGTGCCTGTCAGTAGGGAGGACCAATACAAGCTGGCTTTTACCTTTGGGGGCCAGCAGTACACATGGACCCGGACTCCCTTCGGATACCTTAACTCCGGTAATGAGTTCAATATTTTCCTACATAAGGCCATGCCCGACCTGGGTACGAGGGGTAACCTGGCTTATGTAGATGATGTCCTCATCAAAAGTTCATCTGTGGAGGAACACATAGCAGAGATCCGTTATGTTCTGACACAGTTGAGGGCCGCCGGAGCAAAACTTTCCTTTCAGAAAGAACAGTGGTGTAGAACCCGTGTTAATTTCTTGGGGCATGAGATTACTCCTCAGGGTCTCTGTCCCCAGGAAAAGAAAGTGGAAGCACTTCAGAAACTGAAAGACCCCACAACTCTGCGGGAACTAAGGAGCCTCCTTGGACTGACTAATTACAGCAGAAAGTTCATTGAGGGCTACGCAGAGATCACCAGACCCCTGATTCATCTCCTGAAGGGGGGGGTCAAGTGGGAATGGGGTCCAGAACAAACCGAGGCAGTAAAACAACTCAAAAGAAGCCTCTCACAAGCGCCTTGCCTAGCTTACCCTGTCAGAAACAAGGAGTTCTTCCTGGAGACGGGGTTCTCTAATACGTGCTTGACGGCAGTATTATATCAAAAGCATGACAAGGTCAATAAAGTAATCTCCTATGCGAGCAAAACTTTATCCTCTGTGGAGGAAAAATTCAACGATTGTGAGAAGGCACTCCTGGCAACGGTGTGGGCATTGAAGAATTACCGCCCGTTTATCCAGGGGGAACACATCATAGTGGAGACTCCACACCAGCCTCTGCAATATCTCCAAAGTGACAGAATCCGGGCCGGAAATGTGAGTAATTCCCGAATTACTTCCTGGATTCTGTCAATGCAAGGCTTTCCTGTGGAGGTCAGATATGGCCAAAACAAGAAGAGTCCCCTCGCGCAAGGTCTGGCTGACTTGCATGATTGTGCCAGAGAAAACTGTCTCGAGGACGAAAGTCTAAAAATAAAGGACAACATGGAGGCATACCTTAATTCCCCCCACAAAGTCTTTGAAGAAGACAAGTGTGAGGGAATGCCCACTGTGTATGTGGATGGATGCTCTTACCATGTCGACAACAACGGGGAGAAAGAACTGGTGGCCGGCGTAGGGAATGCATGGGTGAATGAGTCCCCAGAACCCTCCGCTGGATACAAAATTGGTCCCCGAAGTAGTCAGGTGGCAGAATTGATGGCTGTGCATCAGGCCATCCTCACTGCTGTCCAACATCAACTCCACGAACTGGTCATAATCACAGATTCGGATTATGTACGGAACGGGTTCGTGGAGCACCTGGTTAATTGGAAAACCAGAGGCATGTTATGTGCTAACAACAAACCCTTGAAACATGGGAAGTTGATCCAAAACATTGATGATCTGGTCACATCGAATGGGATGACCATCTATTGGAAAAAGATCAAGGGTCATTCCAAAGTAGAGGGACCAGACAAAACTGGAAATGACTTAGCTGATCAGCTGGCCAAAACTGCGGCCATCCAAGGGGATCTAATTGAGATTGAGTCCCTATTGGGGGAAATCCAGGTCACTGCTATCACTAGGTCCCAGACCAATGCTCACAACGACCTTTCAATTGCACAATGGAGTAAGGAGACCCCTGATGCTGATTTGATTACCGCTCAGAAGGGGGATCCAATTATTGGTAAATTTTACCAGCACCTTGAGGACCCTGAGAACTTTCCCCTGACGGATACCGATTACATTGGGAAAGAGGACCTAAGAGTGTTGATGAAATGTCCAAAAATGTTCCGAATCCAAGACGGTTTGTTGGTAAGGAAATCCAAAGCTGGCCACGACCAGTGGGTGGTTCCTACCTCATTCCGAAGCCTGATGTTAAGTCACGCCCATGATGCGGCCACCGCCGGTCATAGGGGGTTTCACACAACATTGGAAATCTTAAGAGAGGTTGCATACTGGCCACACATGGGCCAGGACCTCAACCAATATTTGAAGGGTTGTCTTGTGTGTGCACAATTTCAGCCGACATCCCTCACACACCGGGCGCCTTTACAAAAGAGGGGAATGACACTCCCATGGTCAGATTTACAAATCGACTTTGTAGGCCCTGGAATTCGCTCGGCTAGGGGGAATAAGTACATGTTGACTGTGACATGCTTGTTTACCAAGTGGGTGGAATGTCTCCCAGCCCCAAATTGCAAGGCAGAAACTGCAGCTGCCTTGATGATTAACCACATCTTTTCCCGTTTTGGTCTACCTCAAAGGATTGAGTCAGACAGAGGTAGCCACTTCACCAGTGAAGTAATGACAAAGATGTGGGAGATACTGGGGGTCAAGAGAAAGCTGCATATTGCTTACCGGCCAGCTTCTTCTGGGGCAGTAGAGAGATATAACCGGACAATTGTGAGCATATTAAAGAAGTTTGTGGCAGATTCTGGGCCAAGTTGGGATATCCGATTACCTCTGGTCCTAATGGCTATCAGATCTACCCCTTCATCTGCAACCAAAATGTCACCATTTGAGTTGATGACTGGGCGCAAGATGGTGCTTCCTCAGCATTTGCTCTACAGGACCCAAGAGCAGACACTGATAAATGCCTCCACTACTCATGAGTATGTAGAGAATTTAAGGAAACACCTCCAACATGCTTTTGCTTATGCTCAGCGGAATCTAGAAAGATCAGCTGATAGCATGAAGACCCACTATGACCTGAAAACTTCCAGGAAGGAATATCAGGTGGGGGACCGGGTCTATCTATACAACTTCCAAAGGAACCAGGCCAAGCAGCGCAAATTTTTGCCTACATGGAAAGGACCCTTTGAGATCGTCGATAAGATCTCCCCTGTGGCCTACAAGATCCGCATCCCCAAAGGTGGTTCGGCAGAGGGGGAAGACAAGTGGGTCCACATAAACCAGTTGAAATGTTGCCATCCCAGGCACACTCTGCAACAACTGGAGGAATCCTCTGGAATCCTAGCGGGTACTGTCTCAGACTAATTCAGTTCCAATCATAAAACATACCACATCTAGTTTCTAAAATATTGTGATTTGCATGAAACTGTCTCTTAGTTATACTGTTTTTTTTTATCAAAGTAAGAATGTAATGTTTCGTCATGATGAAATGCATATGCTGTCCCACCATCTCAACAGTGGTGGAAAAACGTCTATGAGTAGGTATTGCCGCTCTTCCTTTGTCGTCCTAGGAGAAAGAAGACCTTGAGACTGGCCAAGGAGGATGATCCGGAGACCGGGAACGAAGATCCAATGGGCCCAGTGGACCGCCCAATACTCCCATCAGGACTGGCGAGGAGAACCGATCGATCAGTACCGGATGGAGAATAAGATGCTGAACTGTGCCATCTACAGAAGAGGAAGAAGATTATGCGGACAGACCGGTGCGTGGGTCAAAACCCATGGGCACGCGACTCCCCATCGACTCAAATTCAAAGTGCAGTCGCGTGGGGGGGCTTGTTGGGTGTCCTGACCCACGTTTAAGCTATCATGCTGCAACATTTGGTGCTGTGGGCTTAGAAAATTCAAGATGGCGGAAAACCCACATGTGCGCTGAAATCCAGGAAAGCTGCGCAGTTTGTGCGCACACTAAAATGGTTGCCTCACTTGCCACCCACCAGTGCGAGAATGAAAGGCTGGGTTGCCATGAGGGAAATGGGTTGCCAAAGGAAAAACAGTAGCGCCGGTTAGCTTCAAAGCGCTTTAAAACCACCATTGGACTACCCGCACAGTAGTCTGAAACCATTGGGAGTGGCAATGCTGATTGCCAAAAGCAAACCCATAACTGTTGGGAATTCATTTTCTTAAATCCCAAAAATGGGTGCAGTACCAGTACTCACCACTATCCAAAAGCCGGCAGTTTAAAACCACCCTGTGTTTCTCTGAAGGCAGGCTCAAACTGTCTATTTTAAACATTGCAACACATCTAAAAACTCACTGGACACCAGCAGACATTTGGTAGAATGGAGTGTTGTGTGCCTACAAAATCTGGGAAATGAAGAGCCCAAAACAATGCTTATAACAAAACTGCTATGGAGTCAGCAGTTTAAGTTGCACTGGATTTAAAGACACTAAAATCGAAAATGTTTAGATTAAATGAGTGAGCTATGTTTGGTGTCACATGCCTTTGTAACTGTTTAAATGTCATAGTTTTAAACTTAGAATCAGCCTTCTAGCTGCATATGTAAAAATGTTTAGTTTTATTTGAATGCAGAAACTGGGGAACAAAAAGTGACATTTTATCTGAAACCCGGCTTAAGGAACTGAATTCTGCCTGGCAACTACCCCCAGCAGCAGTGAAACTTGAGTCACCACTGTGTTCCCAGGCCAACCTTCCTTTTGCTGCCCACACTAAGGATATGCCATCTATCTGATAATTGAATTATCTGTGCTCTGCAAGAGAGTGAACAAAGCCCTCTTCACTCAGGCAAAGGTTTTTATTACGCAGTCGTAAAATGTAGCTTCCTCTTGGCAGGAGCTGGGAGGAGCACTGCCTGTGAGAGCAAGCTGGCTTGGCAGAAACTGGAAAGACTGGTTTCTATACCATGTGACCTGGGAAACCACACCCCTTTGGAGCCAGAACATAACTTTAAAAAGATGAATAACTCATAGAGCGGACATGTGAAAATTTTATAAATGATACCATAATTCTTGTGATTTTTCTGCCCACATTTTAAGAGGTTTTTCGACCCGGTGGCATGTTCAGGGGGGTTTTAGCGGAAAAGTGGATATTACTCTAAATGTATGCATGTTAAAAATCTGAAACTTCATCAGTTAATGTCCCTACTCCCTGCACACATGTATGTAAAGTTGGGTCCATGTCAGAAATTGCAAAATCAGTTAAAAAGTGAAATATGTGCCAGTTCTGAATGCAAGCTCCCAGGAAGAGCAGAGTTTGAACAGGGGATACCTCCTGTAATGCATGATGGGTGCATATGATTTTAAAACAATATGTACCTCTGCAAATATGTATTTGTTTCAAAGCTAGATTTGTGTGTAAGTTGACAGGAGGAGTGGACTTTCTGCAGGCTGTAAAATGACATCACGCTGACTCACAGTTCATTCCCCAATCAAATGATAAATGGAAGTTTGACCAATTAGAAGCTGAGAGAGAGGTAGGGTCAGTGATGCTAGAACACACCCACATTCTAAACACATAAAAGCAGACAGACAGGACAGATAGGGACTTTCCAAATCCATCTACAGCGGGACGCTCTGCCGGAAAAATCCATACTTACCTCCATCAACCTCCAGAAAGCCAAACTAGAGACTTCAATCTATCCAGAACTAAGAGAACCAGAGAGAAAGCAGTGCTGAACCCAGAGAGACCCAGACCAGCAGAGAGAGCTGACCCAGATCACTGTGAAGTGCAGAGGCCAGACCAGACCAGACCAGAGTCCAGTCTAAAACCCTGACCAGATCCGTGATGAGGCCCATTTCACTCAAGAATATAGTGTGAGTACCTAGAAAACTGTGCAGAACCAATCTCTTAGTTTAAATTCATCTAATTCAATCTATTTAATCTAAGTAGAACTGTCTCCTAACTGTCACCTGTCACTTGTAAAGCTGTTACCTGTGATTTGCTAGTTGCAAGCTGCACTTGTCATTTTGAGCTTTTGAAATTTGCAAACCCAAAAACGACCTTTATTAAATCGCTCATATCTCCGCGACCGTTTGGGCTAGAGACTTGCAATAACTTTTATTTGATAGCTTAGAATCGTGGCTTTCCTACGAACCGCATTCCTACCCCTTATAGTTTTACCGCAATCGCGGAACACGCATCCGCGAATTTTACCGCGATTTGCAATTTCTTCACATGTAAAAACTGCTGCTGTTTGCTTTCCATTTGCCAGAAATTCGTTTAACCTGCTAACTATCCCTGCATCATTGCTAGTGTGAGCCTGGACCAATATTAACTAGATACCACTCACCCTGAACCTCTGAAAGGGAATTAAAAAGCATTTCCAGCATATTTCTCATCCATTGCTAGCACATATCAAAGCATTTGGGCCTGTGTTTTCAAAACTCCTATCTGTTTTATGTAAGCTTGCTGGGATTGAACTGAATCACATTTGATTGCATTTCTGAGAACTGTGTGTTTCCTTCCATTTCCTTGCCTTGCATCAAGGGGGGGGAGGGAATTGCCAGAGAAAAGTGATTACATTGTTTTGTTGAAATCATATTGAGTATTTCTATACTGCATTTCATTCATTCAACCTTGCATCCATTTGAACTCCATAAAGCATTTTGTACCACCTTCTTCTTTTGTTCCTATTTACCAGTGTGCTACCTGATCCATTTCATGTCAACTCATTAGTGATTATAAGAAGTGTGCTAGTGCCAGATTCTCCGTTGTTGATCTTTATCATATCAGATTAAGTGTGCTATTCAATTATTAATTTATTATAAGGTGTCATATATATATCTATTGTTTAAATTATCAAATAAACCTTTTAAACTTGCAAAACAGAACTACTTCTTGGCTCAGTGGGGTCAGGGGGATTCCAAGAGAGGGGTGTTATATAGGGGTAGTCATCCAGAACGCATGAACTGGACCTAAAGATATATCAATAAGGGTTTTCATTCAGTATTCTAGACTAGGCGTTAACTTGGCTGTAGTGCTGAATTGAATCCTCTTACAGCTTCCCTTTACAACAGGTCGGGAGAGTGGGAGACAGTAGCAGAGTCAGTGTGGAGAGGTGCTAGTGTAGCAGAGTCATGAGGGGAGATCCAGTTTTCTGTGACAGCAAGAAGTGAAAGTTGAGGGTGATATGAGTAAAAGTGATCAGTGATACAAGGCATAAAATAAGCAGAGTCGCGGAGCAATTTGCTATGCAATCCTGTAGTTTTGCTAATTAAATTGGCACTTGTGTAGCAAAGCTAGCTATTTAAGATACCCTGTTCAATGAAAGCACAGCTCACCTTGCATTCCTCTATTACCTCCAGAGCTCTCGCCACCCTCTTTTCTCTGTTCACTGCAAGTTCGAAGGGCTAATGGAGAGAGTGTGCAGCAGTAATCATCACCTTCACTCATGTGCCAAAAGGCCTGTGTGGGAGTGTTATGCTTTTTTTTCTTTTTCAAATAATTGCAAAACAGAAATAGTCAGGATAATATTGTTATTAAGCTAACTGTATTCTGTCTGCCAAAGACCAGTATGTGTTAGTTATTTTTTTTAAAAAAAGACTTTCAATTTCTTTTCTGAAAATGTAATATGTTACAGAATGCATAATTACAGTATTGCTACTGTGAAACACTGCATTGCTGCCATGCTTTACAGTAAGGTGTATATAAATCTCAGTGTCAACCAGATTTTATTTTGTTGGGGAAGATGCATCATATTGAGTAATGAACCCTTTTGAAAATGTACATGACCACAGGGCCAAATGCTTTGATGGCAAACCTAGTCCTGTGGCCTGCTGGTTAAAGACTGCTTGCAACTTGTGCTTAACCCATGAGCTGATCCCATACACCTTGACATTCTATCTTACCATGTTGCTTTATACCCGCTACCCTGAAAGTAAGATGGCCACAAACTACAATATTCTGCCTAGTTTGCCTAGTTCTCTGCCTGCTACAGCATCCACTCTGCTTAGTCTTATGCATAATAAATACACAAAGCCAGCTTGATATTTACTTAAAGTAGCGATCAATAGTTTATCCAGTCCGTACATCTACAGACCTACTGCAAAACTGTACAGTGTAGTTGGCCTCCAGAGCTCAGTTTGCTCTACGATTATGATTGTATTATAAATTTGCACCTGCAGTAGAGAGAACTGGCCAAACTGTTTTCAGAGCCTTTTTATCATATCAATTTATTTGTGTCCATTCATGCAGCTAACTGTTTTACAGACACTCATCCAGGGCTCGCAAAGTATTTTTCACCCAATCGCATAGTTTAGTAGATTTTAGGAAGGGCCAGTACCATATGCAGGGGATGTTGGAAACGTTTATTTAAACTTTACTTTGCAGTAAATGTCATATAAAAGTTTCAATGTGCATGGCTGGACTCTGGGTGGCAGCAGTGTGCCAAACTAAAGGGGGTGTGTGGTGACATGCACCCTTTTACATAAAGTAAATTAATATGGGTTGTCATCCGTTGCCATGGGTCTAGTGCATGTCTCTTCTGTTGAGTGGGTAAACTAAGTTACTCAACTTCTAGGTCTAGTGGAATTTTAAAGAATTTGCAAGTCCTGACTTATCTCACTAATGTCTTACTTCAGTGGTATACAAAACTGCTGTATTGTTGATCATTTGTTATATTGGGTACAAGTATCTTCTGGTGGCATTAAAAACATTAGTACAAAAATGCTAATTAAATGGGGTTGGTAGCTAATCAAGAAAAATGTAATTGGTAAACTCTCATCCTGCCATGCCCCAGCCCCTTTCACTTTACCCATATCATTGAATATTCTAAACTGCCCTGCTCAGGACCCTGAAATGCTTAGGCAATCCCTGTCCACAACCAACAATGTGGGGCAAGGATGGCACTCATGTAAACACAGCCTTTAGAAGCCTTCATCAAAAGCTCCTTATGCTCCAGCTTGGTGACCAAACCGCTTATATACCTTCATATACCCGCTGTGCTGCAAAATACTTGGCTAGTCCAGAAAGAAACAGGGAAATGGCAAATAATAGGTCAAAGTATTCTCAGCACCTGCGTATGTTGAACCTGTTCTCCCTCCTGTTTTTCTCTTTTGCATTTCTGGTTCCATGTAAATATGTCGCCTGAAGAATTTCATCAGGGAGGCAAATTTATTTTCCTGAACCCTAAAATACGTTCCCCAAATATTCTCGGAAGGGTGTAATTTACGATGATAAAATCAAATCTTCGGATATTTGGGGAAAGTGTTTGATTTTACTGAGGCTGCATATTTGGGGAAATGTCACCCACTGGAAGCATTTTCCTTGATGAGATGTTCACTAGATACTGCATTCTTGAGGTGTTGTGACATAAGGTGATGTGGGGTATAAATGTACTGACAATATTAGGATTGATTTTCAATAATTTATTGTATATGTTGATTGCATTTTCATTACACTGAAAAACTGTATTCAGAATACCAATATTCTGGGGAATAAAAGAGCATATCTGGGAAATCTTAGTTCAACAAGGTTGTAAAATCTGCTTACCACGTTGCATGTGTAGGTCTACTTTGGACATTATGGCGTTGTTCATTAACTGAATGTTACTAACATACATTATTTATTTATTTTGATGTTTGTGGAGTGCTAAATGTGACCTTCTGGTTGCTTTGGTGGCCTTGTCGGGCCAGTGCAAAATGACATAGAATGAATGTGAAACAACTTGATATAATATAACATAGCATGACGTGCCATAATATGTTAATATAGCAAAACCTATATTTTGATTAAAAAAATGAGGGGTTATAAATAAATCGTACAAAATAAAACCTACAATTTGAAAATGTTCCTTAAATCCAAACAAAATGTAGTTGGAAAATGATAATTAAAAAATCAAAGCACACGGTGGAAAAGGGTGAGATGTAGGTACATGAACTTGGAAGTACAAGCACAACAAGAATTTGTGATGGGGGATGGAGGGAACAGACCCATAAAAACAAAAGGAAGTTTGCATTCAAAAGTACAAGATGATGTTAACATTTCCAGCAATTACTAACTTAAACAAAACATATAGGGCCTCAATTCTGAGGTTGGTAGTATTTTGGCAGAATTATCGCAGCACTACCATCAAACTGTTACTGACACTTGGTCATGTGTTTACCACGGGATTACAAATGGCGGTAGGTGGTTGTAAATGTGCAGAAGGAGGGGACTGATACCCAGGTGGCAGAGGGATTGCTATAGACTTTTATTTGAGATGAAAATAAAAGTAAATTCCCTCTCCCTATATCTATGAGGAGTGTCCCTTCCTTAACCAAAGTGCTAATGGGTATAAGCATCTTAAAAAGTCCACTGTCCTGTGTATCTCTGTCCCTTACACGTATAAATAAACTAAACAGTTGTACCAAAGTTCTTGGTCCAGTTGAATAACTCCCTCCTCCTGGACTGGGTGGCACAGTTCCAGTTGCAAGTTCTGAACCAGGGGGAATGACTAATTTGGCCTGGTGTTAGTGCTTCACAAACAAAAGGGTTGCAAATCCGCTAATAGTCTGCGTCAGAAAGTTCAATACTTTGTATCCCCCGGTGAATGACTCCCTTCACTCGGACCACTGACTTGATCCTTCTTGCGAGCTCAGTTGCCAGGAGAATGACACCCTTCTACTGGCCTTCTCAGGCTTTGCTCTCACAGTTCACAACACCAGGGGGAATGACTCCCTTCCTCTGGTCTTCTTCACAGTTCATAACACTCGGGCAAATGTCTACATTCCCCGGGCCGTTCTCACAAAGCAAAGATTCAATTGTGATGAGTGTCCCAGAGCCTGGTTTCTCTTCTTCCCCCAGGAGTACTTGGTGCACTCTCCTGCCAAGTACTATGACACAGAAGATGGTTTGTAATCTTCTTTTCTTGTGGGTGCAGCTCCCATACCAGTACATCTCTGTGTCTTGGTTTTGTTAGACCTGGTTCACTCTCTTGCTAGGTACTGCCATGAGAAAATTAACTTTCAGTGATTTGCAGCCAACCACTGTGCCAAGGAAGATGACTCCGGAGGCACTCTCGTATGGTTAGCTTCAGCAGTGGTTTGCAACCAACCACTGTGCTAAGACACTCCTTACCTACTTCTGTCACACCAAGTTCCCACCCAGACTTTCTCTCTCTCCCATTACCTGCCTCCTGGGAACACTTTGTTGGTTCTTGACAGGGCTGCGGGTCTTGGTTTGCACTGTTTCATTCTGCTCTGTTTGCTCCTCCGCGACTCTGCTGCAGGTTGTTGCTTCCAGCTATACCTCGGACTTGTCCCATGTCACTGGGTGAAGGATTCCCATCTTCAACTTCGGGACTTGGGTAAGGAGCAGCTTGCGGCTTCCTTTTCAACCTCTCCTTGAACTTCTCGGGCTGGATTGTGTCTCCTCCTGGTTGGCTGTCTCAATTTTTGAAGTCCTTTGTCTATTTTTATAGTGGTTGGTTGGCAATGGTTGCCATTAAGTTTCAGCTCCTTCTTCAATTTCTTTGTTCCTTCAATCTTTATTCCTCTGTGCCTCCTCCTGATCCCAGTACTTTTATCATCAACCTTCCTTGGGTAGTCCAAGCTCTCCCTCATCTCAGTTGAAGTCAAATCTATGTACACAGGTACATGGGTTGGTTAGGTGGGTGATTGGGGTTTACAGAGTGGGAAGATGTTTAGGGTGTTGGGTGAGGGGTATTATACCACGTTTCCCTTAGATGGTCGTCCTTGTCCCTAGAGGGGGATTCTCTCCCCATGACATCCTCCCGTTGATTAGCACCCCCAGGGGGACTATCAGGCAGCAGCTTCACCTCCCTGGCCTCATTGGAAGAGAGCCCCCAGGGAGAAGTGGTGACATCAACTGTTTCATCACATGGTGTAAATCCCCATTCTTTATAAGTCCATAGGACTCTCTGGGGATTTCGGCAGAATTACTGCCAGTAGTAATTCTGTCAGCGGTAATGTCCACTGATTTTGCTGATTTGTTGGTGGTAAAGTGGAGGATCTACTCCACTTTACCTCCAGCACTTTGCTGGAGGTAAATCCTCCACTTCATGGCCAAACTCTGAGTTTGGCAGAGTGGGAAAAGTGGTGATAACAGAATTACTGCCACTTATTTACCACTCCGCCACACTTTGAATGAGGCCTATAGATCTTAACAGACCAACGATGCATTGCATTGCATGTCACGGTGAAACAAACACACACACACACACACTCTCTCTCTCTCTCCGAGTGGAGTACAATAAATAAAAAAAAGAGCAAAACTCTCATAGAATTAAAAAAATATAACCACAAGGGTCTACCAGGATTAGATATAGGGGCATTGAGGGAGGAATTTGAAATCCAACAGGAGTTTGTGTGCATCAGCATTCGAGACCATTATCATCTCAATAAATTGATCCTCTCCCCTAGATCACCTCCTGCATGATCTCTCTCTGCAAGAATCGGTATCAGCTAATCATTTCGCCATATGTATGGTCGCCATACATGTCACCGGCAAAAGGTTGTGGTGACATTATATATGGTGACCATATATATGGGGTCAAGGGGAGCGAGGTTGTGTGGGTGTCTCCCACTCCCAAAAACGCATGTTCAATGTAATAATGTTCCTGCAAAAAACTGCAATTTTATGGCAGCGTTTTTGCCAAGCAACATTTTTGCAGGGACATTATTACCTGGAACCCAAGAATCTTCCAGCCCTCTCCAACCTGGTTGATGCTTATCTAGTACTCGAGGTTAGAAACTCCACTCTTGCAGGATTAATGCAATAGTCGCACAGCTCCTACTCTTTTGGTGGTCCGCTATGCCAACCACTGACAAGATAATGAGATGTGTAACACTTTGCAATGGGAATGAAAACAGGTTTTGTAGCACTCCTCGTCCCAACCGCTACCTCAGATCCAATGTCTGTTCTGTGCAAACATTAATAAGATTGTGGTTACTAAGAAGAATCAACATGGTCTAAGCTTCAACTTGAATTTAAGTGTTAACAGTGGTTGCCTATTTTTCACATCATTTTATTCTAATATGAAGCATAAACTGTTACTTTGTATTCATTCCACATATGCACAAATAGGATCCTGGGACCAGATTATTAAAGAAGTGCAAAAAAGCAGAGGAAATTAATTCAGCACCAATTTTGCTTCTTTGTTAATAGAGAAAGGCGCAAAAGGTTTTAGCCTCAATAGGTAATATCTAAAATGTTTCACCTGGGGAATATAGGAGCAGGCTGTTTTATTTAGGATGTGTGCTGCGTAACATAAAACGAAATGTAGTATGTTATGCAGCAAACATAGTACAAAAAACCAGCATGATTCATTTTTGGCCACGTGCAAATGTTTTTAGATAATATGGATTGTGACAAAATCTGTTTGCTCCATTTTGCATTATCAAAGCATTTGCTCACTTTTTAGCACCAGTGAAAATCTTTGATAATCTGGCCCCAGATTGGTGTTTGCCAAAGATCACACAGGATTGCTTTGTGATACTAAACACATAAGTGTTATTCAGGAGTCTTGAAGAACATGTTTATTGTAGGACCCCAATACAAGGGGGGGGGGGGGCATGAGTTGTAATTTGCTTAGCATATTTACTGTATCATGTAGGCTGCTGGCCATTTTCTTTCCACTGGGTATTACACATGTTCTTCCATTTCAGAAATGATTTCAGCCTACGATTATGTGACATCCTTTGTATACATTAATATTTATTTTGGGCAGCATGAACATTGTGGCAGTTCTTGTGTAACTCGGATTTGCATAGATGTGGATTATCACTTCACATTTCATAGGACCAACTCCCTGGACTAGAATTAGGAACGTGGGTCCCTATGCATCGATCTTAGAGATGTAGTTTTCTAGAGAACGAAGACTTGATTTTTTCATGCTCCCCAAAAACAAATAAAAGAACACCTGTGTGAATACATCAAACGGAAGTAGCACAATGAGAATTCCTTTTGTGAAGAACTGTTCATTTTACTTTTACAAACCAAACAATATCAACAAAATGAATGCAAAAGACAGTAAAGGACGTCCCTCGCTTCCTCTGTTCATAACTATAATGTTCATAATCCAAAAATTGCAATCTGTGCTAATGCTAATCTTCTCTATAAACGAATGCTTTGTTTATATTGTAACTGCCCGAGAAAGGGTCCCATGTGATCTTGAAAGCGTTTTTGTTTTTAAGTTATTCCTTTTTCTGCTTGGTAAATTTTTATGGCGTTTTCAACATATTCAAATATTCCCCCCAGAGCTTCCCAACTCCCTGCCCCTCTATGCCCCCACCAGTACTATATATCATAAGATTCAGAGTGGTACAACATCTATTCCCTCCTGTTCTGTTGTTTAATCCATATGTTGAAAGATCGCTCTGGGAAGCTCTTGGTTAGAAACATTTCAGTCTCAAGGAGCTCAGGTGTTGGATTAGTGGGCCCCACGCCGATTCATAGGTCCTCATATTCCCTCTTATCAGTGCTGTCATTTTCTCCATTGGGCTATTTCCCAAAGGTTGTGCAATCCTTGGCCCGTTGACAGGACTTCCTTCTTGCCCCACATGGAGGCAATCGATACTTTTGCTGCTAGTATCATAGTCTTAACCAGCCTGAGGTGAATATCCAATCCGTCCCACTTGCCTCCCAACGATGGCCCCAGCATCATAAAGTCTGGTTTAAGCATACATGTTAGCCCCCCCCCCACTTCACATATCACTTCCGCTATGGTATGGGCAACCCCCATGATATGCGTTAGTGTCCCCTCCTGTCCGCATCACCTCCAGCAGGTGCCGCCATCCTCTGGGTTGAGTCTATGTAGCTTGTCTGAACTGTAGTATCATCTATGTAATATTTTGATCCGTAATTCCTTGTGCTGTGTGCAAATGGAGCCTTTCCAAACATTACGATAAATGTATTCCCAGTTCTTAGCAGTAATAACTCTCCCTAGTTCCTTCTCCCATTTCTCTTTGAAGGGCCATTTTTCCTCCCTGAAACTCCATGATACACCTATATATTTCCCTGTTAAACCCTTCATCGTGTCTGCTTCCTGCAGTATCTTTTCAAGTGTTTTAGGCAGTCTTGTGGCTCCCTATTTTATGTATGCTTCGTGTAGCCAGTGCCCGACCTGCTGGTAATGAAGCCAGTCCCCCTCTTGAAGGCCGAAATCCTGTTTACATTGCTCAAACAACTTTGTCGCCTCCCTTTAGAATATCTCCAGTTCGTACACCCCCCCCCCCTCCTGCCAAATCCTGAAGCCATTGTATCTGAGTGCAGGTGTGAATTCCCCATTCCCATGTAGCAGTGTGAAAGGCAATGGGAATGTAACAAGATTACCTTTTTTGCGCACCAGGTCCCATGCCTCCTTTGTGCCTTTGGATACTACATTTTATTTTTAATGTGATACAGTTTTTAAAGCAAAAACTTTACACATAAATCAACAGAGTAATTTTTCTTCTAACAATTTAAACAGCAATTCAATATTTAAAAGAGGAAAAACACTTAAGATCATATTAAATTTTATTACAAATTTCATAGGCCATAACCTGAAGATAACTTTCATGCAATTTCATGTAATTTCATATAATAACTCGTTTATTGTTTATTGATACTGAGAGAAATTGGCTAGTCTTCAAATTTCAAGTATTCCCTTAACTGTATACCATACTCTATATAGGGCCAAATGTAGGCTAGGATTCAAGGTGTTAATGCATGTTAGCCAAAAGTCTTTGGACTTAATATGGTCAAGATTATGTACATATCTGCTATAATGTTTTATGTAGGTTGAACCCGAACTGGGGCATAGTGTAAGAACGTGTCTTGCAGTTTCAAATAAATCTTTATTCTTGCATATCCTGCAAAAACGCTCTGTTTTAGAGATGGCCCGTTCAGGGCCCAACACCGCTAGGACAGGTAGATGGTTGATACGTAGGAGTAATAAGAAGCGTCTTAGATTATCCGAGGGGCAAAGGTTGAGATATCCTTGTGCCCTTCTAAAGGTATATAAAACATGAGTTATGAACCCGTAACTGTGGAGGCTCGCAAGATGTCTAAAATTGTCTTGCCAGTCCCAAATTTTGAGTCGTTCTATCATTTGGGACTTTAGATTTATAAAATTGTCTTCCCAGTTAGGGGTCCATTCAATCATCTCAAATAGAGCATTCATTTCTCTCACAAAACAAGCCTGCTTATTCCTAACAATGTCTTCTTTCACGGTTATAAAAAGGGGATTAGTCGGATTAGTATGCAACTTAATGTAGACCTCGGCTCTTTTCTTCAAGACCAGAGCTTTTAAAGAGGGTAAACCCAGCTCCAATCTTAGTATCGCCATTGTCACATTAGGGTTGGTGGTACATAGAGGCTCTACAAATGAGAAATCCTCAGATCTAATAACTCTTAATTGAGGTATTAGATGAAGTTTCTCAAGCATGCCTGTCCGAGAAAGCCATTTGCCATGGCATTGCTGGTTCAGATTCTTCACAATGCAAATCTTATTTTCTTCTCTATTCTCTTCCCTTGCTGGAACCGGTGTATCACTTTCAGCATCCATGCTTTCAAATGTACTATTAGGGTTGTTCCTTTGAGGGGTAGAAAACTGATTACAGTTCGTACATCCCCACCCCCTCCTGCCAAATCCTGAAGCCATTGTATCTGAGTGCAGGTGTGAATTCCCCATTCCCATGTAGCAGTGTGAAAGGCAATGGGAATGTAACAAGATTACCTTTTTTGCGCACCAGGTCCCATGCCTCCTTTGTGCCTTTGGATACTACATTTTATTTTATTTTTAATGTGATACAGTTTTTAAAGCAAAAACTTTACACATAAATCAACAGAGTAATTTTTCTTCTAACAATTTAAACAGCAATTCAATATTTAAAAGAGGAAAAACACTTAAGATCATATTAAATTTTATTACAAATTTCATAGGCCATAACCTGAAGATAACTTTCATGCAATTTCATGTAATTTCATATAATAACTCGTTTATTGTTTATTGATACTGAGAGAAATTGGCTAGTCTTCAAATTTCAAGTATTCACTTAACTGTATACCATACTCTATATAGGGCCAAATGTAGGCTAGGATTCAAGGTGTTAATGCATGTTAGCCAAAAGTCTTTGGACTTAATATGGTCAAGATTATGTACATATCTGCTATAATGTTTTATGTAGGTTGAACCCGAACTGGGGCATAGTGTAAGAACGTGTCTTGCAGTTTCAAATAAATCTTTATTCTTGCATATCCTGCAAAAACGCTCTGTTTTAGAGATGGCCCGTTCAGGGCCCAACACCGCTAGGACAGGTAGATGGTTGATACGTAGGAGTAATAAGAAGCGTCTTAGATTATCCGAGGGGCAAAGGTTGAGATATCCTTGTGCCCTTCTAAAGGTATATAAAACATAAGTTATGAACCCGTAACTGTGGAGGCTCGCAAGATGTCTAAAATTGTCTTGCCAGTCCCAAATTTTGAGTCGTTCTATCATTTGGGACTTTAGATTTATAAAATTGTCTTCCCAGTTAGGGGTCCATTCAATCATCTCAAATAGAGCATTCATTTCTCTCACAAAACGAGCCTGCTTATTCCTAACAATGTCTTCTTTCACGGTTATAAAAAGGGGATTAGTCGGATTAGTATGCAACTTAATGTAGACCTCGGCTCTTTTCTTCAAGACCAGAGCTTTTAAAGAGGGTAAACCCAGCTCCAATCTTAGTATCGCCATTGGTATTCCCGGTGGCAATCCCAGCAGCTTTCGCCAAAAACGTCCTTCCAGTGTCTGTAGCCAATCCAAATTAAGGCTAACAAGGACTTCCAGTCCATAGATTACAGTGGGTATCAGGCACTGGACGTAAAGTTGGCGAGCTGCCCACATGGAATATCCACTCTTCTTACGAGAGAACTGATATATCATAGAGGTAAATTGCGCTGCTTTTATTTTGCGGGATTGTACACATGATTGGGAATTTCCCTTAGAGTCGAATTCTACTCCCAAGTATTTATAGCTATGGGTATATTGAATTTCATGTCCTCTTATAATCATTCTAGGGCGGCTCACTTTGCCATGACTATAGAGGATCAACTCTGTTTTCATGTGATTAATTGTGAGTTCGTTCTCCTCCGCATACTCCCAAAGTCGCTCAGCCGAGCGTAGAATGCCACTAAATGTGTGGTCAAAAATAACCACATCATCCGCATACGCCAGGATTAAGCAGTGTTGGGAGCCAACCTTGGGAGGGCAGTTACTCACCTCTCTAATACACTCTGGAATATCGGAAACAAACAAATTATATAACATGGGTGCGGTAACGCAGCCTTGTTTCACCCCTCTTGTTTGCTTTATCACCCTAGTTGTGGATCCACTTCCATCAAGCCTCAACTGGACTGTGGTGTTATGATGTAAGAGTTTCAGATAATAGAGCAAACCTTCAGGGCATGCCAGGCTCCTAAGCTTCCTCCATAACTTCTCTCTATTAACCATGTCAAACGCTGCCTTAAAATCTATATATAAGGCATACAGAGGCGGATTATTAGGAAGTAGGGCTTTATCTCTAAGACTATTCATGATGAAAAGATTGTGAGTGGTTGAATATCCAGATCTGAATCCGCTTTGAAAGCGGTCCAGAATACCTTCCGTTTCAGTCCAAGATTGTAATTTCTGTAACAGTAAGGAGGCAAATAATTTGCCAGAACAATCTAACATAGATAGCAAACGGTAATTGCCCGGGTCAGATCTATTGCCTTTTTTGAAAATTGGCACTAGAATTGCTCTCTGCCAGGTCTCAGGTATTATCCCCTCTTTTAAAACTTTTTCAAAGAGGATTTTCAGAAAGTTAGCCCAGAAAACTGGGTTACTCTTCATAAGTAGATTGGAGAGACCGTTAGGCCCCGGGGCTCGGGAAGATTTAAGTTTAGCAATCTTACCTATCAGGTCTTCTAGGTAAATAGGGAACGGCTTAGGAACTTGAGAGATGGTTGGAAAAATTTCGGGGTTAACTGCTGACATACCATTACGCGTTTCCAGAAAATTAACCCATTCCTCAGCATCAATCGGGTTTATTTGGGGGGTTACCCTGCTCCCCCTAGCTTCTCCTAGAAGTGCCCAGATATTCCGGGAATTTCTCGAGCAAATAGTCTTCACGGTTTTTTGCCAATTTGCCAATTTCTTCGATATGTTCCAGTGTTTTAACCATGCCCTATACCTATTTTTTTATCTCTCTGATCTTAATATGTATATCCATAATTAAATGGGAGTGGGCTCTGATTCTGCGTATCTCCCTTCTCAGAGTACGTTTAGTATCACAAATTGTCTTATCATAGACCTCGATCGAGCCCTGTTCTCTGATAACAAGTAAAGATTTTTTTGTAGCATATTTACCCGTAAAATTATAAATCCACCCTTCGAGGTGTTCTATTGAGAGATTAACAAACATAGTGTGATAATCAGCATCCCATTCACCACAATCATGACATGCTTTAGATATATTTTTCTCAGGCCATATTAATCGTGAACCAGCATGATTAACAAACAAGCTTCCTGTCGCTATTGTTGAAGGAAATAGAGAATCACACTTCAGACTTAAACTCAGGCCGCTATGATCACTCCAATTGTTGTCTATCCATGCCATTAACCAGGGATGCCACCTCCGGGCTAATAAAACAATAATCAAGAGTGCGGCGAGCAACACCTGCTTTCCAAGTATAATGTCCCGGTCGGTCACTCATAGTTCGACCGTTTAGACATTCCAAGTCCCAGCTCTTCATAAAACATAACCACTTCTCCCCTTCTTCATCACTATAATTCTGAGGCATGAGGGGATACGGATGTAAATGCTTATTGTTAGTTGTACCACCATCCCCTTTAATAGAACAATTAAAATCCCCAGCAATGACCAAGAGGTTATTTTGGCATTCATTCGTCCACTCAGTAAGTAAATCATGTAGTCTATCTTGTATTAGATCACTCTTTGACGCATCGTGTGGATTATAAACATTGACCAACAAGAGTTTCATCTGATTATTTTTGATCGGTATAACCACCTCCACCGCATTAATGTTATCCTCAAGATCGATATTAATTTCATTAGATGTTATAGTTTTACTTACACCGATCATCAATCCCCCAAAAGGTCTTCCCATTTGGCCTTTTTTAACAAAAGTATGGTACAACTTATACCCGTCTATTATAATTGGTGCAGTTAGCCAGGTTTCCTGTAATAGAAAAAAGGAATAATTCATAATAAAAGGTAGCGAGCCATTAGTTACAGTAATATGTTTGAAACCCCTGGTATTCCAGGATAGCAATGAGCAAGTTCAGGGTTTATTTATAACCGAGGGCAAGGCCTCTGCAAGCCATTTAAGAGTGTTCTGAATGTCACTCATTTGCACTTGGTTCCCAGTAAAAGGAGGTAGTTTAGTTTTATTGTCAGTTTTAGTAGGCTTGGGAACTTCTTTAATCAGAGGGTCTACATTGTCAGGATTCACGTCTACCCCCAAGCCTACTTGCGCTAAGTTAACTCTATGTTTACGAATCAACTGAGCCGAGGCCAGGACCGTACAATGCAGCGCTGTCACATTAGGGTTGGTGGTACATAGAGGCTCTACAAATGAGAAATCCTCAGATCTAATAACTCTTAATTGAGGTATTAGATGAAGTTTCTCAAGCATGCCTGTCCGAGAAAGCCATTTGCCATGGCATTGCTGGTTCAGATTCTTCACAATGCAAATCTTATTTTCTTCTCTATTCTCTTCCCTTGCTGGAACCGGTGTATCACTTTCAGCATCCATGCTTTCAAATGTACTATTAGGGTTGTTCCTTTGAGGGGTAGAAAACTGATTATCAATAGAATGGTTTTCTGTAAGAATAGAGTCTTGGCTAGCATTACTCACGGCTGAAATTTCTTTAGATTTTTCCACCAATATCCAGCTAGTGAGTGTACCCGGACCTTTATTTCGGTTTTTCTTTCTTTTTAGTGCCCTTTTTCTTGCCTTTTCAGATTTCTGTTGTGGGATTACTGTATTTAGGAGTGGAGAGGTTACCTCTAGCGGAACATTTCTTAAGGCAGCTCTTTTCGCCATTCTATGCTGTTTCTTAGTCAGATGAGTGTTTCCTTCATTTGTCGGATGTTCGTTCCCCTCAACGTTAATTGGACTAGATGGGATCTGAGGCTCCTTTACCTCTTCAGGGCCTACTTCATAATCTAAATCCGGAGCGGGGAGATTCAACTGTAAGATTGTATTCACATGTATTCTACCACATAATTTGAGGAGAATTTTTAGGGCAAATTGGAGAGAGGATAAGGACGCCTGCATCTCTGCAATGGCTGCAGAGTTTAGCTGTGAAAGCTCACTAGGTTGATCGACCTTAGTTTGCCCTGACTCCTCTAAGTCGATCAATAAGTTTGGTGATTCAGACAGTCGGCCAGAGCATAAAGTTCTCTGAGGAGAATTAGCAGGTTGTAACACTTGGGCCTCCACTGTTATACTTGCGACTTTCTTGATAGTCCCCATCTCAATAATCCCCGGCTCTCCTAAATTAGGTGGAGGAGCCATAGATTTCTGTATAGACAGGCATAAATCCAATAACGAATTATTGTCAATGTCGTCAAAGGATGTAACATCCAGTGGTCGGCTTGCGTTATGTACAGCCGGAGGTGTCTCCTCAGTTTGTTCGTCAGTGCATACAGGTAAGATCTTTTTAAATAACTCTGGAATGGTACCTCCGGCGTTAGCTGGCGATTTCAAACTGTCCCCACCTCTTAGATTGTTATTAGGCATATAGTGATGATTTGCCCTGCCTTTTCGTAAGTTGTAGGGCGCTTTTGCCCCGCGTGCTTTAGGCGGCATATAGGCTCAGTAGAGTTGCAGGGGAGAAAGTAAAGATAAATAGCCAGAAGAGCTTGTATCTTTAGCGAAACCAAATCACTCAACAGTCAATTACATGCAAGACAAGTTAAAGAATCTATATAAAAGATTATTAATTCTGAGTAAGGGATCAAAGGAGATTGTAATCTCCCACAGTCTCCCATAAACTGTGCCAAAAGAGGATACTTAATTATGCGGACGGGCTTACCCTTTACTCCACATTCAATAGTAAGACTCAGAGGCTGATGCGCCTACGCGCCAAACAGCCGCACAACAGCCAGTGGCCTTGTCTCCTACCGGGCTTAACGCCGCGAGGGTGGCCCACGGCTGTTTAAGAGGCCTCGGTGAGGTCACGTGCTCCGTCACGTGCTTTAGAAGCTCTGCCTCCTCCAGGAAGTAGAGTAAGTTGCTGGAAGCCAGCAAGAGCGTGTCAGGGCTCGCAGTGCTGGCAAAGTAGAACAAGGTTCCCAGCAATAGAATCCGCCGTTAGTTCACAGTTGTAACACACCCCGTTCGGGCGGCCCACGGCTGTTTAAGAGGCCTCGGTGAGGTCACGTGCTCCGTCACGTGCTTTAGAAGCTCCGCCTCCTCCAGGAATTAGAGTAAGTTGCTGGAAGCCAGCAAGAGCGTGTCAGGGCTCGCAGTGCTGGCAAAGTAGAACAAGGTTCCCAGCAATAGAATCCGCCGTTAGTTCACAGTTGTAACACTGTAAATGTAATACTACATTTATGTAGAGCCTCTTAGCCCTGTGATGCTTTATTATCCATGGTTGATTCCATAAATGCTGGCCTGCTAAGGCTCGTTCAATAAAAAGATATGTTTATCAGATTCGGGTGTCTGGCCGTGTCATATTAATTATTTCCAATTTATGGAGATTGACCTTAAAGCCTGATATCGCTCCAAACCTCTTTGTCTCTGCCATAACTACCTCTACCGACTCTAATGGATGTGTAAGAGAAAAGTACTACATTGTCAGCTAAGAGGCTTATTTTGTATTCAGCCTCCCCGACTCTAATCCCTCTCATTCCTTCCGCATTGTAGACCTTCTTTATCACCAAGGCAAAGAGAATGGGCAAAAGTGGGCACCCCTGCCTCGTCCCCCTCCCAAATGTTACAATGTCGGCCATTTGGCCGTTAACATTGATCCTGGTCATGGGGAACGCTTAGATGACTGTGATCATGTTGGCCATTTTGGGTCCCAGCCCAACAGCACTTAATATCCACCGTAGGAAGGACCAATCTACCCAGTCAAATGCTTTCTCAGCATCTAGGGTCAGCAAAACTGCTTGCTCACCACCCCTATTTGCCTTATCAATAAGCAGATTTATTTTCTTAATGTTGTCTCCTGTTGATATATTAGCTACAAACCCTGTTTGATCTGGGTCGATCAGGGTTTGCATGAACCTTCCTAATCTGTTAGTTATAACTTTGGTGTATTTGTTTGCATCCTGATCAAGCAGTGATATAGGTCTATATGATGCACATTAGGCTACATCCTTTCCTGGTTTTGGTATTCATGCAATTTGAGCCTCTATTATTAATTTCAGGAGTGCACTATTCTCTTATCTCAGTGAGTTGAACATCTCCACCATGGGGTCTACCAGAATGGGAGCCATTGTTTTGTAAAACGCACAAGAGAGCCCATCGGATCCCGAACTCTTGCCGAGAAGTAACCCTCAGATAGCTTTCACACATTTCTGCCTTTTAATTGGTCTGTCTAACCAGTCTCTATCATTTCCCGGGATAATAAATGATGTAATTGTTGATGGGTAGTTATTAGCTCCTGCTCCCTTACTGCCTCTGCCATGTATAGCTTCTGGTAAAATTCCAAGAAGGTTTCATTTTATGCTATTCATCCCGACTGTCCTTCCCAGCATTGTTCACTATTCTTTGAATAAAGGACTTCTCACCCTGTGCTCTAAGCCTGTTTGCGAGCGGTCTATTTGCTTTTTCCCTTTCTCGTGGAACATCTGTTTAGTTCTCCTCATTAGTATTTTCCCCACTTCATCTATTCTAACCGTGTTAAGCTCCCCTCTCTTTGCCATTAACCTCCCATAGTTTAGTTTAGTCTGTTTCAATCTACATTGCTTTTCTAACTCTTCTATGTCGGATATGAGGTTAGCTTTCTGCTGTTTCTTAATTGTGTTAATACTGACTCTTGCCATTGCCTTCATGGCATCCCAGAGAATCCCCATCATGGTATTAGCCTGCTTGTTATGCTCAAAATATTCAACAAGCATATTCTTCAGATTATCCCTCACCAATGTTTCTTTCAATATAGCGTCATTCAATTTCCACCTAAGATGAGCGTGAGGTCGCTCCACTAATTGGGTCACCAACAATATCGCGGAGTAGTCTGACATCGTACTGAGCCGTATGTCCACCGATTGTATGCTTCTAAGCGAAGTTGCTAACATGAAAATATAATCCATTCGTGAATATGATTTGTGCACAGCAGAGTAGTGTGTTTAGTCCCTCTCCCATGGGTGTAAATGTCATCTACTAATCTAATTTCTGCGAACCCCTCTTTGACTCTTTTAGTGATCTCTCCCATCATTGAAAAATTGGATGAGGACGATCTGTGCCAGTTGCCCTTGATAGCAGAGTTCTAATCTCCTGCAATAAAGCATTCACCTTCCCTGACTCTGTCTTGTGTCTGCAGAAAGGCCATAGGAAATGCTCCTGCCCTATGTTTGGTGCAAATACGGAGGCTATCATGGGGGTTTTACCACCTGTTGTACCCTTCACTATGACCCATCTTAACCTTAGCTGTGTCCCCCGCTATGAAGTGGAACCTCCTGTGGTTCAAAATGGCCACTACCGCCTGTTTGACTGCAGCACTAAATTGAATTTGTGGCTTATTTATTCTTCAGTCACGCTTGATCCTTGTGCTTTAAAATGGGTCTCCTGTAATGCAACCACCTTGGCTCCCTCCTACCTCAGTTCCCTATACAATTGTATCCTCCTGTTTGAGGTGTTATCCCCTTGCACATTTCCTGACCACAATTTGAGCCAATCACCTGTCAGAGCCATAATAGAATGTTTTTAGTATTCTAATCAGATAATGTAGTCTCTGCTGTATCTGTTACTGGTGGTGTGTTGCCAATAATTATGCCTAGCAACTTCAACTGCAACTTCCCCTTCCCCCTTTCCATAACTACCATTAATGCTCTGCCCCTCCTTCCCAGCACAAAAAAGGTGCACCATACCTTTATATTTTGTGAATGTTAATGATGTTCTCCTCCCCCATCTCCTCTTAAACTTCCCTGCTTAGACATCCACCCTGGGGGCAGGTGCCCCTTCCCCTTTGAACACAGTCACAGGACCTCCCCTCTCCCCTCAAGGCCTCTAGCTTGGTGTACGATCAGTACGTTTAAACTTATCATTTGGAGCCATGTGTCCCCACCCCTTGTAATAGACATCGTATCCACCCCATTCCACCCCTTTTCCATCAATGCTGCCACCGGTATATTGAACATCATTGTTGTCTCCCTTTCGGTCTCTTCCCCCAGTGGTTGTCCATCTTCCTATCAGGACTTTTTTCCATCACATGCAGGCCCTCTTTTGCAGTCAAATAGATCAAGAGAAGAGTGGCCCCCTGCTGAGGAATAAGGAGCGTGACCGCCTTGATCTTCCATTTGAAGAGCAAACCAAATGGGTATGTCCATCAATCCCAAACTCCCTTCTCAGTCACGTGTTCTGTGATGGGCTTCATTTTTTTCTTTTTGCTAGAGTTTGCAGTATGACATCCTGATAGATCTGGACTGTGGCTCCCTTGAAATTGATGGGGCCTCCCTGAGTATCATCTCTTTAATTGACAAAGCATGCAGTTACGCCAGGATGTGCCTGGGTTCTCTATCCCACATTATTTTGACTCCCACCCTGTGGACTCTAACAATGTTTGTTGGCTTATCTGTGGATTTGTCATGATGTAAGGCAAACAGATCCGAGACACATCCCCTAATGTTGTTTTCCTCCAAACCCTCCTTCAAATATTCAATCCTTAGGTTGTCTCTCTTAGACCCGTTCTCCGCGTCATCACATCTGTTCTGGAGAACCTTATAATTATCCAACAGTGCTTGAATCTCTCAGTTAATGTGGGTGGTATCGCTGTCCTGTGGGATGTTCTGACCCACCAGGCTCTGCCCTGCAACATCATTATGTGCTCTTTTCATCAGAAACAACAGGATGGCCGCCAAAAGGCTCTATGCGCTAAAAATCTCTGAGAAGTGTGCAGGGAAACCTGAGAAATAGGCTGCCAATCCATTTTGCCTTTGTCAGTGGTGAAACAGGAGACCACACTGCCAAAACATGTCATTGGGCTGCCCACAGAATGAAATTGAACTATTTGAAAAGGCAGTGTTGCATTGCCAGAAAAACCCACAAGTGCTTGAAAATCAGTTTTTCCTTGGCTGTTGAAAGTACAAAATAATGGTTCCCAAACATCAGAAAAGATCCTACATCCTTGTTGGGTGTTAAACATCACTTTATTTAAAGAATCCACCTAAGCACAATGTCAGGAGAAGCACATTTCATCACAAAAATATCCCCATTCAAAAAGGTTCTTGCCTGGAAAAATATGTCAGAATATGGGCGCAGTACTGCCGCTCGCCTGTGTCAGAGCTGTAATTTACTCATACTGGCAGTTTAAAACTTGTATCTTAAAATCAAATTGTGGAAAAGAAGAGACTTGCCATCAAATGCAATATAGGTTGCTACAATTCAATCTCTATGTTTGAAAAAGACTGGAATTATGAAATCTGTGTGCATATTTGTTGAAAATGTAAGTTTATTTAGAAA
Source organism: Ambystoma mexicanum (assembly GCF_040938575.1). NCBI lineage: Eukaryota > Metazoa > Chordata > Amphibia > Caudata > Ambystomatidae > Ambystoma > Ambystoma mexicanum. Next base: position 1,236,944,105 of record NC_090931.1, on the reverse strand, counting down.
AGACAATTTTAAACAAGGGATTTTAAAAGTGAACTAATGTTATCCACAGTACTTCAAAGGCACATTCCACAGTTTTCCCCAAACAAAGGCATATTCCCCCTGCTCACTGCTCAGGAACTGTTATTGAGTTGTTAATGGAGGTGGAAGGAGATTTTGGCCTGTTGCTCTGAGGAGAGACAAAAGACTCCCTTGATTGAAAAGACATGCAGATTCAACTGTCACAGAAAACAACTGCCAGCATGAAGAGAGCCTGGGAGTGCTCTGGACCCTGCCAAACCTTGGGGGCGGGACCAGACAGATATGTATATCTTTACCCACAAGAAAATATCTTTTCGAAAAAGATTCACAGAGAACTGTACAAAATTTGTAAAAATCTGTAAATATAGTGTTGTTAAAATTAAATTTCTGCTCACAGTTTGAAACTACTCTGAACTCTGTGCGATGTTCAGAGACAGGACTACTAAATGTTGATGTTGTAGCAATTGTGATAATGCTAGAAATATGAAACTTCACAGGATTATGCCCAGATGTCATGCGCATGTATGGAGAAAAATGTGGACAGATCTGACACTGGGTAACCAACCGAAAGCACAAAAAACTGTCAATTTTGAACCAAAGCTCGCACTAAAATGAGACTCGGATGGATACATGCTCTACTAAATCTGTGATGTATATATGTATTATTAGCAAGTTGGTGATATTGTGAATATGATTTATGTGAAAATAGATGTTCTGTACTGAAACAAAGGGGAGATACTCCCTGGATTGTAAAATGCAGCATCACTATGACATTAGATTTCCCTCTCAAATCAGGAGAGGGGAAATACTCTAACCAATAGGATTCCTAGAGGGTGCACTTAGTATAATGTAGCCTACCCACCCCTTTGGGAAATACATAAATAGGGACAGTTTAGGACCTAGAGGGACACAAACAGATTCACCCATCAACTGACTTGCTGGCGAAGCACTCTGCAGGAGGAACCCAGATCCAAGACTCCATAACTCTGAAAGCAGAAGGCCCAATTCCAAAGCTGAACCCTTCTCAGCTGGTCTTTAAAATCTTGCAACCTAATTTTACCCCCAGATTTCCAAGGGGCACACCAAAAATTGAACAGCCTGGCTGTGCTGTTTCTGCTTTCTTGCCAAGAACTCTTGCTAGAACCCAGAGATCCAAACCAGTAGAGCAGAGCTGTAACCTGATAGCTGTAACCCAGAACCAACCCGTCAGATCCAGTCCAGACGCCGTGCAGAGACCAGAGTGCTGTGCTGAGTGCAGAACCGGGCGCCTGAATCCTGTCCGGTGGGCTAGCAGAATTCCAGTCCAAAATCTTTGACCAGATCCCTGACGGGCCTATTCCAAAACCATAGTTGTGAGTATCTATAGCATAGAATTGTCCATAGCCAACATCTTACCCTTAAGTAATCCTATCCAACCCATTCTATCATATCCAGAACTGCATTGTAGAATCTCTTTCATGTTTTTCTGAATCTTTCCCTCATCCATATAGTCCTTTGTTAATTGTAGTGATAAATTCATCTTTGCACTAATATATTTGCTGCAGAAAGACAAGTGTCTTTGCGGGCAAAAGTCAGAGCAGAGGCGCCACTGTTCTGGTGGCTGTCCGTTGGGTATCTTGCATCTTCATAGCCTCCTTAGTGTAAAGAAAATCTGTTTGTAATTTCAAAAGCGCATCTTTCATTTGAAAATCTTGACTCTTTCTGAAAAAAATGACCTCTACTAAAACCCCTGTAGCTTCCATACCGTAAATGCTAGAAATGATATTTAAGTATCAAATTGAAGCTAACATCTTCGGCTTTCAAACGAATCTAAACCTGCATTCCTTATAGTTTTGCCGCAATCGCGTTTCCCGCACGTGGAATAAGCTGCCACGAATTTGCGTTTGGCTCAATTTCAACACGTGTAAAACAGCTATTCTTTGCATCTGACCTCAGAATTCCGTTTTCATTCTGCTAGTTATTCAATCATCATTGCTAGTGTTTATCTGGAACTATACAAAGCAGCTCCCACTAGTTTTGAATCCAATTCAGAGGATTAAATCCATTTTTCAGTATTGTTCCCATTCATTACAAACCACATTCAAAAGCATTTGAACTGTTTTGAAATCATTCCTGTTTCTCTCTGCTTGCTGGGGAGGAATTGGGATTGAAACTGTATTGGTTGAGATTGTATATTCCTGAAACCTGTTTTCTCTTCTTCCATCTCTATATTACATATTAGGGGGGGATTGAGTAGTATCAGGGGGAAAGAGTGACATTGCATTTGTTGAACCCATATCAAGTATTATTCCATGCTGCATTATTTTTCTTATCCATACTCATTCTGATTAAAGAGATTGTTGATTGTTGTGATATCACCCAATGCTGATCATTGCATAAATATTAATAGTGTGATATCTAGATATTGTTCAAATTCATAAAAGTGTGACATATATCTTGTTCAAATTCATAAAATAAATATTTTTAACTTTGCAAAACAGCCTGCTTCCTGGTTCAGTGTGACCGGGGGGGATTCAAAGAGAGAGGCTTGATATAAGGGTACATCATTCAGAAATAAAAGAACTTATAGACATAAAAATGTATAATTAAGGGTTCCAACTATGCACACACTAGGCATTGACTTAGGTGGAGTGCCGGGTTGAAATTCCTTACAGTCCAACTTTGCTATTGCTTCTTCATTACAGGACACTCTGTCTTCAAGTTAGTTGATCTCTATGGAAAACCTCAGGGGTTTTTCCCATTTAATACCAAACGTGGGAGTGGACAAGTGAGGGAAAATCACCTGAGTAGTGGGTCCTTCGGTGTGGAAGGTGAAAAGTCCTCAGGCGCGATGCTCTATGACTCATTCTCCTCACAGGCAATAGCCAACATTGCTGGGAGGATTAATATTGCTACTCTTGTCCTTTTAACCTTAGAAGCATTCAGAAATCTTCCCAACTTAAAGGGAAAAGGGGAGACCAAAAGAATGAATGTAAAATCAGGGATCCCCTATCCTTGAATAGTGACTCACCACATTCCCCCTTAGTCTTCAAAGAAGACTACCAGCCATTGCCCTCAACAGACTTTAAAGCCCCGTTAATTACCAGGAAAAAGGGAAAACACTACCATAGAAAACAGTGAACCTTCCTTTGAGCATAACTCCTAAGCACTATTGTAGGAATGCAATAAAGAAAAGAGAATTGGACATATTACCCGATTCCAGTTATCAGTGTGATTAATTACACAACTTAAACCCAGTTTTAGAGGAATACTCCAACTCCCTTAATTCACCTCTTTTCTCAACCCGACTACTGAGACGAGGAAGATGAGGACTGAGACTAGGAAGATTACTGCTAGTGATCTGCAATGGCTCTGTCCCACTACTGAGGCCAGGCAGGGCCAGGCACCCAGTCACTGCCACACACACCTGAAACACATTGACAATCAGAGTATAAAAGGTGGAGCCCAGAAGCACATAGTGAACAAGACCGGGTACAAGAAGGAACTGCTGAGCAAAAGCGACCGGAAACTATGCTGAGGAGAAGAAACCCGAGATGCAGACTGACTGTGTGTGAGAGCAAGAGAAAGCAAGATAGCCTAAGTGGTTCTGAGAGGAAAGCCAAGCAGCTGTAGGAATCCTTTCTTTGATGTGCCTAAAGGTTTGCTCGTTTCCCCGGAGCGGAAAGAATATCTGTGAAGGTTTGAGTGGTAAAAGGGAGAGACCCTGACCTCAGACATGATAACAGAAAAAAGGCGTTGAAACCAGTCACTGCCGGTGAGTTCTTGAGTGAACGGAGAGCCCGGTTTGTGAAGACGTGAGTGATAACAATGTTGCGAGCAAGGTTACATGTATGATGGCAGAAATGTGGAGAGAAAGAGTCAATTGTTCAGAAGTACAAAGAAACAGAGTGGTCCTGCAGAAAAGGAAAGATGCATTATCGAAAGTCTCTGTGAACTGTAAAAGACTCTCCCACCCCAAGGGAGCTGAAAGTAGTTTTGGGAAACTGAGGCTGACAAAGGAATAAGCTGTGATCCCCAGAGGGCCTGTTAATGAATAAAGTGAACATTTAATGAAATCAAGGTGTTAAGAAAGTACATATGAAGTCAAGGTGTTAAGAGGCACGAGTGAATGTGATGAACGTAAACTAAGATAACCAAGATGCATTTAGTCGAAGTGGTCATGCAAGGTTCTGAGTAAATCCATGCAGGTTTGAAAGTCTTCGACGTGAAAGTGAAACGACAACCAAGAAGATTGGGGAAGGAAATCCTAAAGTTGGAAAATTAATTGAAAGAAGTTGAGAACCAGACTCTTGTGAGGGAAGCCTGAAAGGCCTATTGTGGAAACTGTTGTAAATCTGTCTGAAGTGAAGGTCCACACTCGGGTGAGGGAAGTTTGAAGGGCCAATGATGAAAGATTCACCCTGAAAGCCTGTTGTACCAGAACTGTGTTATGTTATGCTGAAATTGAAGCAGGCAACGGAAGCCTGAGGAAACTGTACTATATTTAACTGATGGTGAATCAGGTGAGGGAAGCCTGAAAGAACTGTCATATGTTGAATTGAGGTGAATCAGACAAGGGAAGTCAGAAAGTCTTGTGTGAATTATCTGAATTGTGCGAAAGGTCATCCAGAAGAAACATTTGAAAACACCAGTGAGTCGACTTGGGAAGGGTAGTTGTAGTTCAGCTCCATTGCCATTCTTACTTTCTTAATATAGTCTTTTTGTTTTGATACATTTCCCCACACTCAGTTATTGTACCACACTCAGTTATTGTAAAAGCATGAGGGCAAGCATAGGTTTCCAACAACTTTTCTTTATTTTGACTAACTGACACTGACTTCCTTATTTTACTTTGCGGGTCGAGACTACTCCCATTATTGTGATACGTCTAGCTAGGAATCTCCAACCCCCACTCAGAACTTAAATAAAGGTGTTGAAACTTGAATACTTGTGTCTGTGTCTGACTTTTGATACCATGCCTGCCTCACAATCTCCCTGATATTTTCTGATATCGCTCTCGTGAGTTCTTCCTTGATTGTGGTAACCTCCTTTTCAAGCAGAGTAGATGAATCATCCTTGAGGTCCTTAATTATAGTGACCATTATGCCCCTGGTCAACATAGCCTCGATCATTCTTCCCCCCTCACGTGTCCTCTTTGCTTCTTCACCCTTTTCAATGCTGGCGTTGCCCTATAGGAGGGTTTTTAACTATGCGGTTTTCATGTGCTTATTCGCCTTGGCCATATTGCTGCCACCAGGACGTGTCCACCCCCCCCCCCGGCACCCCACCTCTGACTTCCTTCCTGTATTCTGATCTCAGCGATCCTGGATCCCTTTCCCTTGTTGGGTGTTCACTTCCAAAGCGCCACCCTTCCTAATTGCTTCTCTCAGGTTCTAGGCTTTCAGTGCCTTCTTACCTCGAGGCTCTGGGTAGACCTTGATCTTCTGTAATTTGTACCTGGAAGGCGGATGTCGGGTCTGCTTTGCCCTCCTCTGTGCCAGGCCCTAGGTTTACTCTCGCTGAGTGTGTTGGTGTGTCTCCTCCTGCCCCTTCATATCATAGCTCTCCTTCTCCTTTCAGTCATGGGCTGTGGATCCCTTAGCCATGAGGGTGGAACTGCAGCCTCCCCCTGTCTCCCCTCCTCGGGTTCTCCTACAATGGGTGGTCTCCCATCCAGCACCCCACCTCCACTCCTACGCTGTGCGGCTCCCCACTTCTCTGTGCTGCCGTTCCTATACGCTCATCCTATGATTTAAGCCTAGTTGGGCATCTCCTCCATTGTAGTTGGTGGCCGTTATGGATTCTACTGACATTTACAGCGCCCACTCAGAGCAGAGGTGGCATTTAACTGTCTGCACCTTTGAGGCATATTATCAGAATTTAGATCAGACAGTCTGGTGGCAGTGCCTGATTGTGGCATGGTGTCTGCTAAGGACATTATTATGAAGCCACATCAATGTGATATCACACCAGTGTCATGTGTTAAATTCAGGAGATAGATAAAATGACATTTTTGGTGACTGAAATGTTTATTCATGCAAATAATCCTCTGTTCCTAAACATATATGCCCTAGCCTACAGAGAGGAATAGGTCAAAGGGTGATTGTCGAGATGTCCAAAACATGATACTGCTCTCTCATTCAGAACCTAACTAACCTATCATCTCTGTTTCACACCCCCTTCGGGTCAGTTTCTTGGTCTGCTTCCTGGACCTTAGTTTTCACCCCTTTTTTGAGGTCTGCTTCACTCATACCGCCAACCTCCAAACTAAACAGAGCAACTGCGCACCTTTCATTCTTGCGGAGCTCCTCCAGTCGGGTCTGTCGGGGAGGCGGCAGGTGGTCTTCTCGTCGTCTTCTGATGGTTTTGTGGGAGACTCTGCTCCCTCCTCGCCAGCATCTCGTGTCTTCCCGCTGGCAGCTCTGCATCTCCTCTCACTTCAGAGACTCTGGCGTTTCCCACCAGACTGGCTGCATGGGACTTGCTTCCTGCCTGCTGCAGCTCCTCAGATGATGCTTCTATGTGTTCAACTACAGTCACAAACACCACGTCTGTTGTGCTCTCTCAGGGCTGGGCCACACATCCCAGGAACTCTCTTCCATGTGGCTGTGCTTCTTGGGCCTCACAACAACATGGATCAGCTTTCACTTTCATAAGAACAAGAACTCATCTTGACCTCTGTGGGGGAATACAGTCTGTGCCAAAGTCATCAGAAAGGGAAGTGAAGACAGAAGGCATCCAAATTGTCCCATAACAATCCCTAGGAAACTGTGGGGATCACCCCTGCAGGACCAAGTACTCACTGTAACTGCACTCTACGTGGGACCCTATCACTGGAGATTAGGTTGCCAGCCAAAATCCCTTCAGTGAGAGCACTGCAGCAGAAGTCACATTATCCTGGAGCCCCTGGATTTGGGACTCCCAGCAACCTAAATGTCCAAGAGTTGCTGCAATCTTGTTCCACCAAATCAAGTTGTCTTCACTCTACTTCTGCCATGTGGGATGCCCATTAGCCCAACACAGAGCCTATGCTGTTGCTTGTGGCACTCCACAAACTTTGAGGCGATGACCTGCTTCTTCAACCTGTCTCAATGCCATCTCACACCAGTGAAGACAACAGCTGCCTCAACCAGAGCACAGGATCTCCACTGTGAAAACATCTGACCTGCCAGATTCCGAGTAACGTATCGACCTAACAGAACCTCATCTTGAAACGACTTGACGGTCTGGAAGCCATCCTTTCATTTGCCAACTCAACCCAGCAGATTCATCATTTTGATTTGACCCGTGCACCGACTTGATCCGCTGATCCGCATAGAGCCTCATCTCAACACCGACTCCCCAATGGATCAGTTTGACTCGTCCCGTCTTGACACCGGCTTGACCGCCGGAAAGCGCATAGAAGCCTGACTCAATGATGTAGAGAATTCCCAAAAAATAAATTATGTACTGTGAATAGGAACTGTCCATCTGGTCCACCTTTTGGAATATATGAGTTTTAAGAATACCCCCCACCCCATCTCCGCTTTTTTGTTACAGGACACCTTTTTAAATATTGACGTTGTGACAATTGTGTGCCTGAACACCCATTTTGATCTACTCAAAGTGCTATTCTGCAAAAACTTATATTTTCTGTATATCTTTACAGGGTGGGTTGTGCTTGTGTTTTTAGTTTTGTTGTTTGTATTTTTATTGTTTAATCAGAAGTGTATATTTCTCATATAACCTTACATGGACATTATTTTATTTTGGAGTCTTTGTACTAATGCTGTTTGGGTTGCTACCATTATAAGCTTGCGCCTCCACCTAAGATATATCCTGTCTCGGCCTGCACAACCACACAAAACAAAGGAGATATACCTGTTGGCTGTGCCTGTTTCAACTTTGATTGTAATCACTACTGATTTAGTAGTGGTGTGGGGCTGGGTAGGCAGTTTAGCTACTACTCATCCATGCACTCCTGCCAGGCAGCAGTCACTTTGTCACACTGTCATTGCCTGACGGGTATCTTCATGAACCAGGTATGGCCATTGTATTCACACGCATCTATATCATTGACACATAGTGCCATGCTATGCCCAGGTACTCGCACAAAGCATGAAATGCCAAGGAACTCCAATCATATGCATTGTATTTCCTTTACACGCCCACCTCCTTGTGGCAGTCTCACTGAATTCAGTGAAACAGCCATTTTGCCACATTTTTTGCAGTGTTTTATCAGCATTGATGCAAGTAAAGACTACATCATTGTGGTAGTGAGTGGTTCAGGATGGGTGTGAGTGTGAGAGTGGGTTGGTTATGGGTGGCTTGTGGCAAAACAGCCAGGCGACAAGGTGGCCCAGATCCGTATTTCCATCATATGTCCAGGAGGGCCCTTGGCTCCTCCTTAACACCTGGGCCCTGGGCCCACCCATCCTTAACACCTGGGCCCTGGGCCCACCCATCCTTACCACCTGGGCCCTGGGCCCACCCATCCTTACCACCTGGGCCCTGGGTCCACCCACCCGGGCCCTGGGCCCACCCCACCCCACCCTTCAGCCCTTCACACCCCAGCTAACCTGGGACTGTGTGACCTGCTCCTCCTGATATGCTCCCCTGGTTGTCTGTAGATCCCTTGCTGTCGAATGTCCCGCTCGCCATTGTTTGTTCCCTGCTGCCTTGTGTTGCTCCCTTGAGACCTTTTCCCTCGCCGTGTACCCGGGCCCCCATGGCTTCTAAAGCGCTCAGTGCTTCCCGAAGCTAGGTGCACACTCAGTAAATACCCTAATAAGAAAAAGTATTCTAATATTGTCCAGGTATGCTATGTTTAAATACTTGTCAGATATTGCCATCCGTTTCACAGGTATTTGCATCATATGACCGTGAAATGTATGTCATCATATACCACATGCTTACATCCTAAGACCGGTTTTGACATCATATGCCCAGGTACACACAGTATTCCAGGATTCCAGGTTTTGCCATGACCAGGCCTGTACCATTACGGAAACCTTGCACTGTAACAAGGGCAATTTTACACGTAATTAGCACTAGAGCAAAAGGTGTTGTGGTGCCAGCAAAGCATTCTATCCGTGCATTGTTGCACTAGGGCATTGCTTGCCCTAGTGCTAATGCTGCACAACATGGCACTTCAACTGATGCAACGTTTCTGTAATTTAGGCGATGGTTTTAGCAGCACTGTCTGGTCTAAAAAAATAAGCAGCATAGGAAAGAGAGAAGCTACTTTTCAGAGGCACGGAACAGCTAGTGCTCTATGCAAGTGTTAGGGAGAATTCTCTTTTAAGGCTAATTTCCCAAACCTAGTGATTTCCCCAGCAGCTTTGCTGGATTTTTGGGTTTTGTTTTTTTCTCCTGCTAAGAGTGAGACTCTTTTCCTCCCACCCTCAGGCATGATTTGAGATGTTCTTTGACTTTGTATGTGTTCATGGGCTATGGGGTCTTTTACTCCATAGGGTACCATCTATTTTTGTATATGTGTTACACAGCACCCTCAGTGCATTAACACAGGGGTGTCAAAGTGACCCCCAAACATAGACTCCATACCCTGGTACTGACTACTGTCTGCCAGGGCATGTAAAGTCACCATTGGCTTTATTAGTCCAAATTTGTGAACAGAACCAGTACAAACCATCATATTGTGGAAGTACTGTAAGGGGTTAATTAGATTGCCCCTGGGTCTGTTTTCAAGGCGGCATTGTGCAGTCCCCCCTTGTCGAGTTTCTGGCTGGTGTCAGTGGTCACCAAGTGAAATATTCCACCGGAATATTCCCTATGGGATTTTCCCATTGATTTTAAACGCACCACTTTTTGGTGCAATGTTAAAGATACCGCCGGTTTATTTATTTAATATTAAATCAACGGTTGGGTCTTTTTTCCAGAACTCTTTTGTAAAATGGCGATCATGTCCGTCTCTGTAACTCTGACCGAGGTCGAGCCCTTTGTTCCACTTTTTGGCGGGCTTCTCCACAGAAGCCCTCCAAATGGTGCCACTCTGTCTGGGTTCCACAGGAAGGGAGGAGGGGGGAATTGGCACCCTGGACTGTGTTGCCTCAGCAACCCAAGTCACACTCTACTCCGGCTCACCACTTAGCATGTGTGATTGAAAGCTAGGCTGATGAATGGCGGTTTTTCTGCATAAAAGCAGGGCCTTTGGGACTGGAACTTCAGAAGTCGCCACAGGACCTAAGAATCCGAAGAGGGAAGAAGCTAAGCCGGTGAAGCCGTGCTGCAACTACCTCACCACTTTCCCGACGCCAAGAGAAGATCTTCTGCTGGACGAGTCTTCTTCCTCTGAGCTGGTGGGACCAACCAGTTTGCCCTTTTCGCCTTCCAAAGACGTCTCTTGGTGGAATCACCAGTGCCAAGCACCCCGGCGGCCAGATAGCCAAGCTTCACCACTTTGACCGCAAATAAAAGGAACGCACCTTTTTTTGTTGACGAACTCCGTGGCTGGTTTTATCCCTGTGCAGTGCAATGACTCCACGTTTCCTCCTCAACGAGATCCTCTCTTCCCCAGGTGGAAACAATGGACTGCAACCACTGCCAGGAACAACTGCCACCGCTGGAGCCTCCTCTCTGTTTAAGGTACTGTGTCCTGCCTTGCCTCCCTTTCTTCGGTTTGCCCAAGGTGACCCTTAAATCCTTGGCTTGCCAACTGGGTTGGCCCCAGACCTTCTAACGTTACCTTCTTGAATCACCCCAACCTCTTTTGAACATTCTGAAAAGACTGTTTGTGCATTTTAAACCATGTGATCCTGGGCACATTTCGCTTTGCTCCCTTTAAAGTGGGCCTGGCCTATGAACTTTGGCTCTACAGTATTTACTGCCTTTGTTCCCTTGCTGAGAACTCCTAAAAGTGTTGGGACCTGTTTTATTTCTATGCTCTGCCTTTTTCTCTCCCTTTAAATGAACTATTGGAGTGCCATCAGGTTATGCGCTCACGTCTGTTTAACAAATCGTGGTGTTTTAACTCTGACTTGTCTGATAGTTATCAAGGGAGGTGTGTATACCTTACCTGACTGTGTTTTAACTTGCTTTTGATTTAGAGTGCTAGTATATTGCCTAAAGTGTGTTTTAAATAAATACTTATATACTTTTTATACAAAGCTCTGGTCAGTGTTTGTTTGCTCTACTGTGTTTTTAGCCCTATTGTGTATACTCTATATACTGCCCTACTCTTCTTGAAAGCGGTCTGACTGCTCAGCCACAGCTACCAGGTAAATCTGGGTGGTGCAGACTGCTACCAATTGGGTTTACTGCTTACTCCTGTAGTCTTAATCTTTTTGCAGTGTTCCCCAAGGGAACTGCACAGGATTCTGCCTAACAGCAAGGAATAAGGCTGCTTAGGGAGCTGTTAAAATGACAACTGAATTCGGCTGGCCACGCTGTTTGTGGAACAATGTTGTCTAGCTTCTGGTTTTGTTCAGTCGGCTGGCACGCTCATCGGCTCGCATGCAATTTGTAGTGCCGTCTGATTGCAGGATTGGGGTGGGTGTTTTTACGATTGGTTGTTGCGTGTTGTGACCTGCTCGGGGTTCCTGATTAGGTTGCTTGTCTGCCTTCAGATGCTGGAATCGCTGGCTGAATCGCTGGCTGAGTCACAGGCATCCGGTCACAGATGTGAGCTTAGTTCTTTGATTAGCACAGATTTACTTCACCTGCGTGTGTCCGTTTCTAAGCGTTTCAGAACATTTCTGAATGAACAGAACGTTCTTTTGTCAAAGAATGTGGTGTGGATAAAACTTACCCTGCAGACCCGTATATTCACAAAACAGAGGCTTAATCCAACGGGGTATCCCCAACACTTTTAGGAAAGAACACGAGGTGTGCAACTTCCCAAGCATAAAGTCAAAATCGAACCTTGATGTCACTCGGATTCGTGTAGGATTATCTAGCTTGCTGAATTCGTATAGTGCCAAAATCATGTTGTCTTGTTGCCAATCCAGAGCGCTTAAATCATAGTTGCCGGCATGATCCATTCCATTCTGTAGTTGCTCATCCAGTCATGTTTTTTTCATTGCATTCTAGGTCTTGTAGTTCACTTTTCCATTATAAAAATTCGGACTACAAATACAATAAACCAGTACTGGAGAAGCACCTACAGATTGTATCCTGTTGGCCACCATGCTGGCTTTATTCCATTTCAAAGTGCTATGCCTTGTACATACATACCTAGAATAAAGCACTCAGCACTACCACCCCAGTGGCACTGTGCACTCTTCTCATGCAAAGCTCCGAATTGTGGTGATGTCCCCTTTAAGTCTTGGAGTCGTGACCATGGGCCTCATTACGACCCTGGCAGTGATGGCATGAACGGTGCCGGTAAGGCACTTGCACCGTTCATACTGTACCGCTGCATTACGAGTTCTGCTCGTGGGTTCCTGACAGCCCACCAGGTCTTACCTGGCGTGCAGACCGGCACCCGCAAGCAGAACTCATGATTGCACCGGCACTGTTATGAACGGTGCCGGTGCAACCATGCTCCCCACCCCCATTCTGCCCTATGGGACAGAATGGGGATCGGGAGTCCGGCCATACCACCACCTGCGAATGGGAAATTACCGGCCCATTCAACTCGTAATGGGCTGGTTATTGCCCAATTGTGGGTGGCGGGCCGGTAGCGAGCATGGCGGTAGCCGTGCCTGCCATACAGGCATGGCTACCGCCATGCTCGCAATGAATGATGTGCTCCTAATAAAAGGAGCCTCACACCAGCACGGACTCCATGAAGGAAGTATCTGTGTCCATCTTGATATTTTAGGGAATGCCGTGTGCTCATGGTACTGTGCATGTATAACAATGTGACCACAGATTTACCATTGTTATAAGTCTGTGTGATCACAGCACCTACACTGCCCGTGAGATCACGCTGGCAACCATCGGGCAGTCTGTGTGCCCACAGACTCCCCCACAGCAATGGCGACACGGATGTAAGGAACCCTGCGGTGCTGAGGTTGCTTGATCAGTAGCTTGTGTAGTGTCTCGCTTGGCTTTCACTCCCACTGCATGGGAGAGGCTGTGGCGGCTCTGTGCCATGTTAGCCCCACCCTGCCTCACTCGTACTACAGTGAACACTCCTCTCTGAGAGTCCCTGGACCGCCAGGCCGGTGGTCGCTGTGCACTCCATGATCAGAGGTAAAAAGGGAAAAAAGTGAGTGTGGTGCGCTCTGGGATCAGAGCAAGAAAAAAAAGGAAGGTGAAGAATACACACTCCATGAACGGAGCTGGGAAGAAAAAAAGAGATAAGCAGACAATGTAAGCTTGCCAGACACAGATGTGTCCACAATAACAGGTACTGGAGGGCCTGTGAGGGTTGCGGCTTCAGTGTGGAGTGCTCGTGAACCCTGCACAGTTAGCAAAGACTGGGCTCTGATTGTTCCTATCACCTCGGCCATATGCTCACTAAGCCCTGGTTTTGTGCGGAGTTTGATGTGGGCTGATGCGCCGAATAAAGCCCTCCCGCATGTGTGCATCACAGCAGTTCACCAGTGGGAGAGGCTATGTAAAGAGGAAAAACTGTTGGTAGGCTGTGGCTCTCCTACTCACAAGTCTACCGTGTCCGGAGAAGAAAGCATAGTGTTTGTGGCAAACCAGGCAAGAGTTGGTGCAAAAACAGCTGGACACAAGCACTGTGCACATACAGACTGCACCCACGTGGTATACCCAAGACAAGCAACCCCAACAAAGCCTCCTATGGCTGATGAAGAGGATTGAGCACTGGGGGCTGGCAGAGCACCCTGTCAACAGGCCCAACTGGCACCACTAGTTGAGTTCGACGTATATGGACCCCCATCCAACCTTGGGCCTCGGTGGACCTCATGGGTTGAAAGGCTCAAAACATACTTTGGGCTGTCGGGATCAATTAACGTACTAAACAACCTACCATGCTCTGCGAGCCCAGCGGTCCAGAAAATGTCTAAGAAACTTCGGTCCAGAAACAACTCCTACACTGCTGCCGTTGAAGTGCTCAATTAATATTTTACCCCCATGGTCAATCTTGACTACTAGCGCTTCCACGCTTCCAGTTGATGTCAGTGAGACAGAACGAGCTTCAGAGCTAGATGCATTTAATGGTAGGTTGATACATCTTACATTGTCCTGTGCACGAGGAAATGAAGAGGAAGAAATCGGGCAACAGATAATCTTTGCTTGCAGCTCTGCCAAAATGAGGAACCAGGCATAACACTGGTTAGAATCCTGGAGGTTAGGTGATCCGATGAGCTCGCAGACGTGAGAACATCTGCCATGGACTTTTAAGATGGAAGACATCTGTGCAGTAGGGAGATTGCAAGGAGGTAAGACCTTCAGAAAGAGTGAATGGCCCAGGAAAGATGCTGGCACAGGAAGCACCCCATCCTGCCCACACTAGATGGGACCTACTGCATGCACATGAATGTCCTGCCAGAGGCCACAAATGTTGGAGGTGCAGACTGGTCGACCATTTCACAAGGGTTTGTTGAGCCCCCGTCACCAGCCACCCTATCAAGAGAATATGCTGGACCGAGAGATGGGGGACTGCCCAAACACTCTGTTTCTCAAATTGTACCAACAGCAGGTGAAGAGCCTAAATGGGAAGAAGATGACGATAAAGATATCTTCTTCCTTTTCAGCACACAAGAGGGCAAACAGGAGTTGCGACGGCATGCGTCCGAAAACTACAGCTCTAGAGCAGGGGAAAACATCAAGCAAAGAACGGGTCACCCAGTCCAAACCACTGATGAGCCTCGCCAGAGGTGGAGGAAGTTGGGTGTTGGCCGGTCCGACTAGAGCCACCAAGAGAATCCTGCCGCAAGAGCTGCAGACAGACACTCAACAGCAAATGATTCTGTGTAGGTCAAACAACACACTCATGAAGTAGGACAGAAAGAGCAGATTTATTTTTATCTAATTTCCGGTATAGACCTCATACCAACTATTCTCTCTTGAGCAACAGCGTGACAAGCAGCAGCTCAGAAACATTTGTTTTCTGTGTAAAGACAAAGAAGAGCACTTGCAGTGCAACTCCTCAAGCTAACAAACAGCAATGAAACATAAGCTGTGCAGTGTAGTGTTAGTAGATCCATGTTTATTAAGTTAACACTACATGTTAGATATGTGTGCTCGTCTCCCCCCAACCCCGCCAAAGAACTAGAATACTTTCCTTTTTATTTACACAACTCCTCCATGTGCTAATAGCTTTATAGACCTTGCAAGGGGCCTTATCGGTGGGGATAATGAAACCTCCCCAAACTTGGCTTTTCCATGGACAGTAACTTGGGAGGGCCATTATGCCACGATAATGACCCCTCCCACGATCTAAAATGCTAAATTAATAAACAACAAAAATGTCAGCCTTTCACACAAGACATTATATAACTGAGACAATGGGGATATTATGGGCAGCGCAGACACCAGTAACTACCCAGTCCCAAAGGACACCCTGGGATCGGGATTGCCCGAATCACTGGCACCGTTAGTAACAAGTCAGGCCTGCCAGTAGATCAGCGCCCCTACCGGCAGACTTGGAGTTGGCCGGACCGGAAAGTTGCTGGTACATGTTGTTTCCAGCACTTTATTTCCGGACCGGCCAACTCCTAATGAGGCCGAATTAAACCAATTAATAAGAGAATTATCTAGTGCAGCACACTTGGAAATTACAAAGACAAATCAATGGGAACGGGCTTAGACAGTTTTATTGTCAGAACACTAAATCCTCCAGTAGCTTTCCAAGGTTGAGGAACAACTGACCTGTAAGTCTAATGACACTCATTTTAATTAAATATGTTTTTCTTCAACATTCTGGTTGCTTTGCCAGATTAATGAAAGACCACCTGGTGCAATGCACTGCTCTGTGTGATATGCGAACCTCTGTACCATTTGAAATTATTGTTTCATCTATTTTCCCTCTTGCCATAAACACATGTGATGGGCCCTGTAGGAAATATCCAGCAGACGCTTCATGTCTGCTCATTTGTTGTTCAAAGCAGGACGCTGCACTAACGAAATGCACAGGAAAGGCAAAAAGAATTCATCATTTGCCTTAGATTCTTTTAGGATAATTGGCAGAGCCGGGCGGTATTACAACTTTTTAACATGCTTTTTCAAAATTAAGGATGGTCTGCGTTTTAGCTAATGTGTATGTACTGCACTTCTGTTGTATTTTCACAATCTTTAAACGAGCTCTGCATGTCTGTGTTCGCAGTGTCATCATTTCTCCAAAATTCTAAGGATAGCGAAAGTGACATTCCAACCCTTTGATCCCACATCCCTGATAACCCCGGAAGTAACATTGCAGGACATGTCATCTCTGAGGATGGGTCGCTGCATGATTCTTAGGTCCCAAAGATCTGTCGCAAGGAACTTCACGTCTCACTCCTAGGTCCCTCGATCTATCCATCCTCATATCATTGTTTAAGAACCCTGCCAGGACTGCAGTGCAGGAATCAGTAGTCTAAATCTTCTGGTCATTTCAATAACGCGTGCATGAGACAACCGCACACGATTTTAGTAATCACTAAAGCATCGCCCCACTGTCCAGGGTTCTCTCTCTTCCTGTGAGCATAGAACATCTCTCTGAGAAACCCATCACACCAGAATAAAGTCAACAATCCCATTCACAGACTCCCCTCCACTTGATGAATTTAGCACGAAACAGTCCACCCTGGTGGTTGAATCCTACCCACTGCACAGCGATGGCAGATCAAGCATCGTCTGTACTCAACCATGCATACACGCCCCCCCCCACTATCACCCATTACACCTAAAGATACTACAGCGGGCCCCATTCTGTAAGCAACACTGCCCATGGTAAATGACTGTTCTGCGGACAGTTCCAGTTCTGTTACTAATGGCATTTCTTTATTCCCACCCTTAGTGTGATGTTACTGTTCAAGGGAACTGCTTCCAGAGGTAAATATTGTAGAGGTAATCCCGCGTAATTCCACTGGGGGTATTTATCAGTGGTGGTAAAAATAATCAGTTTACCATCAGAAGTGAAAAGTACTGCTGGCCATAACATAGTTTATTTCTGGTGTAGTAGATAATAAGCTCATAGCATGGGAAAGAAAACATTTCTGTGTGATTACTTGAGAGTTTGGTGAAAACACATATAACACTCCCTTTACAGTGCAGCAGCAGCAGTGTATGGGTCAGACAGTTCTTTAGACGAGCTCAGAGCTGGTCCTCTATATTAAGACATTGATTTTTCCTGTAATGGGGATTGCTAATGGTAATGCATTTGCTGCTGGCCGTATTTTATTCGCCACTGGAAGTACGTTTGCTTCTAGAGGGAAATCAGCATAGATTTTGCTTTCAAGCAGTATTTTTCTATTCTGTAATAAGAGCTATTCCGCCTCAGGCAGTATTTTGCAATACGCGTTGGTAGTAACGTACCCTTTTGCAGAATGATGTCTATGGAGTCCATCTACTATCAGGGCTAATGATCTCTGATAGACGACCATAGTAAACTCTAATAATAGTGTCATACACATCTACTCAAACAGCAAAGCCCCCAGATCCTGCCCCCTCCCCAGCCCCACATGTATCTCCTCCAAGTATGCTCTACCTCACACCATAGACCTCTTCAAAGAGGGACTGGACCATCCTAACACTACATGATGCCTTTGGCACCCATTATTATATATCATTGGTGATTTGCATAGTGCTTCATGCGGGATTGCTCCAGCTTCTACTCGCTTGACTGGAGAGCAAACACGTGTTACGGATCCTCGTCCTGTTCTGAAGCCGAGCACGTTGTGTCTGTGCTAGCCTCCTAGCCTTACCATGGCATAACCATCACCGTGATATAAATATGTCTCTTGTTTCTTGTTAAACCATAGCATGCAATTGGTCAGTGTTATGTGATTTCTTTGAAAGTGATCTGTTTCAGCGCATCAAGATTTGGCAGGATGTTTGCATCTCCGGGCTCCTGTGGAGTAGAATATTGATGGTGTGGAAAATAGATACAAACATTGGGATATGCATAATTTGCTTCACTGCTAATGGTCTCATAATCTTTCCCTTCTGGGAGGTCTCTGCAACTCCATGTACCGGCCATATGTTAAAGTATCTCAGGGTCTGGAGTTAACTTTTTTATATCTCGATGCACAGGAAGATGAGATACAAGACACCTGTCTAAAAGTTATAATTTTTTGGTTTAGCACCAGTTAAAACTCAGATGGACATTCACAATATCTTACAGAAACCCTTCCATACTACAGGGTAGTGCTTCAACGGATATATATATATATATATATATATATATATATATATATATATATATGTCAAAAAAGACTGTTTCTTCTGCAGTCCATGGAAAGCACTCCCCCAGTCAAACAATATCACTCCAGGAAAGCGGTGTTCTGTATCTGTGTCAGAAATCATTGGAAGAACTATAATGAGATACATAGGTCTTTAAGGAAGGAATCCCTATAAACACCATTGCATTACAGAGTTCCTTCCAGTACATGCACCCAGTCATGTAGAAATGTTGCAAATGTCTACAGCGTGCATCATACAGGTGTAATAATCAAAATCTTTGGTTGTTGGATCGTACAATGATTAATGCTTTTGTTTGAGACCTTTCTGCCGTGTAACCCATGCAATAAGTAGCTGCAAATGCCTCTCTTACTACGTTAGTGTACTACTATACACAACACATAAAGAGCCACAATGTATACAAATATGAGCATACGTAGCGAAAGTTAAGTCAACAAAAAAGTAGGAGTACCACCAGAAAGTGTTCAGACCCTGTTTTGCTCTCCAAATGCGCACGGACACTTCATCACCAGTACATGTGTAGAGCAAAGGTAGAGCAAAGAAAAATAATTTGAACGCAGGAAGGCGAAGCAATAACTCACAGCCAAATACGCAGTTAGTGAAATAATGAGCACTTATACGGCTATTAATTTATAGCTTGGAAGCAACAAGTGATAACACAGAAATAAATCACAGAAAAGACAGAGAATTCAAAAGAATATACATCACTGTGGGCGTAACTGAATCCCTCATCTCGCCAGAAGCGGCTGGAAGACCCCGGTAACAGCCAGGCCGAGAGCACAACAACCCACAGGTATGTCGGAAAAGGCACCCCCCTTCCGACTGAGGTCTTTGTGCTTATCTCACCTGACCGCTGAGGGTTTCCGCATATATGCACTCCTCAAACAGGGGTGGCAATTTCTCTAACCTTCTAGCAATGCGCTTGTGCATTGATAAGTGACCCTTGGTTGCCAGCTGGGTCAACCGACAGTAACCTCAAGGAGCAAAGCGCTTCCCTCCTCTCCTAAGAACAAACGCCACAGAAAATAGTTCCATAACTCATAGAAAGACATAACAAAACCAGATTTCCCAGCAGAATGTCCTTGACTGGCTGCACACCAAGTTTGGAAAGCATGTTTTTTCAGCAAAGCAAATTCAGCTCTCAGCAAAGTAAGTACTGCTTTTCACTGAGGTATGGAATAAATATCCATTATGGCTCTGAGTGCCCCCAGAATGCACTGCACACCAGCGCCATGTGTTAGCTCAAGCATAACAGACCCCCACCGCTTATGTTCATGCACAGAACTGATTTCTGTGTTTCAGGGTTTCTTCTTCCCCTACGTATATGTATCTTATGATGTGACTCAACCCTAAGGAAAGTAGTGTTAGAAGATATGAGAAGGGCAACAAATATAGCACCTTTCCCACTTTTAGTTCCTGACTCCTAGTGAAGACTAACACCCGGTGTACATATGTCAATGAACAAAAAAAGATGGAGTCACACATGTGATGTCATCAGTCATGCAATGAATGACATTTGTGATGTCATCTTTGATATCATGGGTGTTAGTCCTAGCAGTGCACAGGGGTAGCATGAATTATGGTTGCTTAGCTGACATAACTTGCACATTTTTTTGTTTGGTTTTACCTGTAACCACAACGTCCCTCTAACAACGTTTGTCCATTGAATTGCATAGGTTTTTACTAGTGCAACTTAACCATAACGTCCCTTTAACAACGTTTTTTGTCAGTGAAGTTCATTGGTTTTTAGCAGGATACCCTTAGTTTGTAAACATGAACTGTACAACCTAGTTCAACTGCTGGCACCATGTTAATGCGGACAGCAGTCGCAGATTATGCGTCTGTTTGCAGAGATCGTGTGGAATCCAACCCGCTGAGGAAAGCAGTTGCTCTCTTACATAGTGGTACCAATCACCAAAAGCAAAGAACATAAACAAACAGCACCATGTGCAAGAATTGCGAGGGATAATAGAGTAGGTTTGCAAATGGTGTACTTATGAAGCAAACAGGACAAAAGCATAGGGAATACCATACCAGAATGCATCAACAACAGAAGTGACGTCCACCTTCACCAATCTTACGGCACTGCTACTGTAAAGGGGAACAAAACACGAACAGCAATAGTAACGACTGGAAAGTGCTAGGACCTGAACGTCACTACAATGTAGTAAGGACACTAAACTTTTTCTAATAAATTCACGGGTGCTGCAGTATGCAATAGTACAGAAGCATAACGTGTCTTTTTTTAACGCAGCAATGGCAAGCATCTTAGAGTGGCAGGATGAACATTTCCCTCATGACACAATGACTTTCTATGGCAAGCCCATTGGTACACACAGTGCTGTGAACTGTAAATTATGTAATATATATTTTGCCTCATGTACACCAAACACATTCTCGTTTCGGTAAGAGAACATATTGGAAAGGAAAGCAAGGCAGTACAAGCGGCAACCCTTCCACAGCAGGATACGGGCATAGGAAAGGGAAGAATCTGTGCATAGGGAAATGGACTGCGTTGAAGTCAAAGTGGAGAAATTGGTGAATAATTGTGCCGCTTTAAAGGTTGCACACAAGGATATATTTTGGACAAAATGAAACAGCAGTGGCACACCTGCACGTGTGCCATTCCCTCAAAAACCATTTCATGGGAGATGTTACGGTAATACATCAATCACTTCCTCCCCTCACAACCAAGTTGTGCAAATCCCCATTTCCACACAATAAGTTTCCACTTCTGCTACCCCTTCCCTTTCCAAATGGGGTGTATGCATGTGTACAAGTAAACAGTAATAATGAGACTGTTGCGGAGTGTTTGTGTGGTATTCTTTTGTACCTGAAATGGTGTTCTGACTCAGCAGCACACAGTCCCCATTGCAATGACAGCAAGTAAGAAAAATGTAGGTGTCCTACGGACAGGTGTTCGGCCTATCCGCCACGACAGTGAAGGCATCCGTACACCACCAGCAGGCTCTGCATGTCCGCATGTTGTCCACCACCTACCAATGCGTGTGGGAGCACAAGTTTGTGCATAGTGCAAATACACACATGTGTATCTGTTCCTCTGTGTCCTGGTAACATTGCCATTGTGCAGCATATGCGAAGGAACGTTTATTAGGTTGGGGCATCCACCCATACCCTGCAGGTAGCTATACACATGAACATCCCACCTGCTTTACCCTATAAATAGCCAGCGTCACCCAAAATGGTAGGCGCACATGTGGCGCACTTTTAGTCAGTAGAGAAGATGCAACGGTATGCATAGGACACCCATGCACGTGTGCACAACGCATTTCACCCAAAACGCATTCAGCGGACAGCTGTCCCAAAGGAGAACATTGGCGACATCACCATGCGACCGAACCCATGCTGCGCGTGGGCTCTTATTTCGGGGACAGGAGTTGAATCCTCAAACACTGGCAAAGTGCAGGGTTGAGCAATGTACGGAGTGTTTTTCAGAAAGTACACACTTACAAACACACCACAATGTGCCATTTCACATGTATGTATGTTCTGGAACGATGTAGGCCTGCTTTCCGGGTGAAAGTTGTCCACTGCAACCCTACAAAAGGGCATACTCCAGAGGTGCTGTGCAATCTGTTTGCAGCTTTTCAGAAAAAGTAGCAGGCCACATAGGTTTGCCCTTTAAGTAATGGTGCACCAAATCTGTTGTGCTACAGTGCAGTAAGGCAGGAGCAGTACTTCTTCCCTTTCCACTACCTTTTGTCCAGCACAACCTCATTGGGTACGGGTAAATGGGCACACACGATTCCACCAACGCCATCCAAGACGTTACCCTCTAACACTGTCAGTTCTGCATAATACTTCATAGGTACTGTTACAAATTTAGCCTGCTAGTGTGCTGTCACTAGACAGAATGTCCAGTAGAAAGTTGAGTAAAATATTTCAAAATATGTTAATTCATATTCATCCACTTGCACACACATCACCACAAAAAGGAGATACGGAAACTTTTTCTGCAATATGTGTATGACTTGGTTATAAGTGCCTCTGTGCACAGTATCTACCACTGAGCACCCATAACGTTCTTTAAAAGCATGTTTTTTCCCAACCCCTACCATGAAGTGGCACGTCAGTGATATGTGCTTGCAAGGTTCTCATTTAGCCATATCATACAGTGTAATATCGAAACAGGAACTCTCTGCTTCCGACAATGCTACGAAATGTTTTCCCCCACTAACCCACCTCCTACGTAAATCGTAAAAAAAATGCCATCAATAGCAGCATTGAATGTATGGTACCAAGCAAAAGCAACTTTCCGAAAGATCACTGTCTGCACAGCTGTAGTTCTGGCTACGCTGCACTATTGCAAAAAGCTCTTTTTAAATCTGCCCCCTTCTACTCTCCTCCCTCTGGAAGGCATCCAGAAGAGGAGTACATTACTTGGGATGGTATCTTTCCTGCACTGAAATGTCGCCAATAGCTCCCAGTGGTTATGAGAAATAAAGTGAGAAGATCTGCATTATGCGGAAGGTCTTCTGGCCCCTGGGGCCTCAATACCTTCAACTGTAACTCCCTGTATATTTACGTGTGCGAGCTCTTCCCTCATCCGCCTCCAACTCACTCAGGGTCAGGCGCTTCTGCAAAAAACCAGTTAGTGCCAGTTGTGCTTTTTTGCCTGCAGCCTGGCCTCCCTGTTCAACAGCCTCCCGTGCTCCCTGACACTTGAGGGGAACCATTGCTGGTTCCGGAAGCACCTCAAAGCCTTTCCCTTAGCGTCTGCTGTTTCAGCTCCTCTCCCTGTCTAACTGCCTGACGTGAACTGATTATGCACTACTTTCCTGGTGCCTCTGTGATGTTGGGCCCATGTCACTTCCCCCTGCCAGGCAAACCCCTGCACTGGCTTTCTAGCACACCCTGCACTTGAGGACTGTTTTCTGTATGCCTAACAGTGCATCCACTACCAGTTGTGTGCACTTACCCATGCACTTGGCACAACATTTTTACTTATTGTCATTTGTTGTTCTTCCCATGTACTGTACCTTCCCCTCCCTCTACCCATGCACTTGGGCGATGTAAGTAAATCGTTGTCTCTGTCTCTCCTTTGTTTCCCCTCCCTTGCCTCGTTGCACTTTGGTAGATGTCTGTGTAGGCGCATTGCAAATGCCATAGCATACAATTGCACATCATATGATATCATACACACAATGCATGCACCACAGTAGGATGCCTGCCACCTACTGTGGACAGTGCAAAGTTGTTTTTTGTTTTCTGCAGTACCCCAATTACTGCACACTTTTCAAAAAATATTGCACACATGCAGCATAGCTTGCATGTTACTAACTGCAAATAAATACATACAGTTCATGCATACACCCAGGATGCCTGCGCCTTACCTTGCACCATCCACTTCTGCACTTCTTTGTGGAAGGAGACCTTCTGGCACAGTGTTTGCATACACAACAGACCCATCAACTTTATAGATCAGCGTCTTTCACTCCACAATTTCCTTTCCATGGATCCCATCCAGAGAATGGCTGGATGTGGCATGTGGAAGCGTGAAAGTACAGAGTAATCCACAGTTATCATGCTAGGGAGGGGAGTTTAGGGGGTACATGTAAAACAGGGTAGGGGTTTGAGTCTGTAGTACTGTCTCAGAAAAGAAAAGTTTTTTTATTTTATTTTTTGTACTGCTTTTGTTATGTACGTGCTTGCATAATTCTTTTTTCTCTTTCGATGACTTTGTTTGCTTCTCCTCACATTTGTACGGACTGAACATCAACGCTTCTCTTACAGTTCCACAGGCTTGTCTGCAATGCTGCATGCAGAGTGGCAAACAAAACAGCATTGTCAATGGAGGTAAAAAAAATGCCATTTCCTTGGAACCACTGCAAATCTTGCTTTTTAATGTTGTCATAGTCAGTACAGAACATCCTAACACTGCTCATAAAGTCACACAGGCTTCTGTGTATGAAACACCTCCCGACCTCTGGCTGTTGGTAAATTACACCAACATGGTCCCACTCACCTCTCGGTGGTATGGAGGAGGAAATCTGCATCACTGCTGTCATCAACTTCTTGAGGTGACGGAGCAAACGTGAGCAAGACAAATACCCCAAATGTAGCGCTCCATAATGCCAACCACAACATCCACACTGCCGACAGAGGCCACACATGTACAAAGGAGAACCTTGGCACCAAAATCCTACTCATACACTGTGCCCAAAAAGCCTCCACTCCTTCCAACTGAAAGTTAGCATCAAAGCCTCTTTCCATGGCATACCTGTGCAGATCTTGCACAAAGGTATCACCCACGATGAGCACTCTGCGTCTGTCCATCTCTGTCAACCTCACTGCATCGAGGTTTGGGGAAATATATCACTGCCCCTTCCTGTGACCCACACCCTCGACAACTGATTGGATAATCCCCACAGTTCAATTTGCAAAGGCACCAAGCTCAAAAGGGCAGATTGTATCATGTGCACCTTCCCAGCTAAAGCGAGGGCCAGACCCCAGTAAAGCACAGGCACTCCTTATTCCGTTTACACTATTTTATATGCAACACTCATAGTATGCAATAGTCAGACACGCATACAGCATTCACATCCAAGACCTCTGCATCGAACACTATTATTTCTGCAATGCACTGCAGACGTACCTTAACACACTCACAGTACAGGTCTTGTGTCATGTGAAAGCACTTCCAGGTAACAGCTCGCCAAACCGATGCACGCTTTAAGCGTCCACATTCACCCAGAGCGGCACCCAGCACCACGAACTGCAGGTAGCCATAGTTTGTTTCCTCCCAGCACTCCACCAACTCCAATGATAAAATACTTCAAAGTGCATACAGTAGTTAGTAATCTGCGCAATGCACACTACTCAAGCACATACGCCACACAGATGAACCCTATGCACTGGTACACACACACTTTTTCACCACATTACTCAGTGGACACACTGCAGGGCTGGTCACTCCTTAAGCTCCTGCCATGCACTGGCAAATGTACCATGTGTGAACAATAAGCACACCTATGCAACCAACAATGCATGCACAATTCACAAACCACACACGAAACGCAACAATCTGAGGAGTAGTTGCAAGCAACCCACATAGCTGTTCGTGTAAAGGCTTCCAGCCATGCATCCAAGACACTAGGCCCTCACCACACACAGCACTCCCTAGTGCACCCCACATTGTACTCCTCATGTCATATGTAATGCATTCCGCATCTGCAATTACGCCTGCCAACTTTCACCCTGGCCACGTCTTTGCATGCATGGCTCCATGACGTTCGGTTGCCTGTGCTGAACGGTATGTGTGTTCCTCTGTACATTGTCCATATTGCAACTTTCTGATGCTGCTGACTTCCTTTCATGGAGCAATGTGGTCAAACACTTTCTCAAGCAAGGGTCTTATAAGGGCCAAACCATTGCAAATGCAAATGGTGACATGTGGCTCCCTATTGTGAAACAGGAGCAATGGTGAACACCTAAAGCTAATCTATGCATAAAAGCTCACTTCTATTGTTCTACCAAAGGGAACTATGTCATCCGCAACCATTATGTGCTACTCACCCACTTCAAATGCATGCAGAGTGACAACTGTATCACTGCTTTATGTTGTAGTGGCTGTGATGAAGGCCTCGGCTGTTGGGTGCATGGCCTACGGCCTACGGCCTTCGGCCAAGCACCCAACAGTCTAGGCCTTGGGCACACTCAACACAACATAACAGAACCATGCAGGCGACCATGTAGGCAAGTGCCAGATATCACAAAGACAACATACGCACCAGCACTTCCAGCCAAACACCACACCATAAAGCAGGGAGGCAAAGACACGTGTTCCACTTACTGTAATGCAGAAACATATCGCTGTGTTTGGCACCACTACCCACTTCCAATCACAAAGCATTATAAGCATGCCAACCAAACAAGACAATCTTCACAACATTGGGCTTGCTCCCAACACTCCAGTATGTGCATGAACCAATGGTGCGTAGTGCACTGCAACAGTTACTAATCTGCGCAATGCACACTACGCAAAAACATATAAGAACCAGTTGCACCGTAACCTCTTCCATATGTACACTATTCTGTTGTGACTGGTCACGGCAGCATCTCTACCCATACACCAACAACTTTAGGTTGTTCTACCAATCACCACACCCATGCAACCAACATTGTGTGCACTGCAGCCGAACCACACACAAAAGCAACAATGTGGCATGTACTTTCAACCAGTGGACATACCTTTTCAACCAGTGGAAATACTTTTCTCTGCTAGGGCTGCAGCCCAGCATAGCTGGGGCTATGGACCTACCTCACACAGCACACCATAGTACATGCTATGTTTAAATCCTCATGTCTTGTGGACTGCACTCCCCTTCTGCAAATGTGCCTGCCACCACTCATCACAGAAAGACATTGCTGCTGCCATGCCATAATGAAGGCTGCCTGCAATGACCACACAGGATTGTTGCCTATTGAGGTATCTGCGCATTGGTGGAGCATGTACGGATACGCTAGCACACCACAGTCTTCTTCTTCTAATGAGGTATATCACATGAAGCACTTCTCACTCCCGCACCCTTTCCATCCATTCTTCCCACCTCCAGATGGCGTACACTGTTTTCCAGCCCCTTTCGCCGCTGCATTGTCCTCAGATACAACATGCCGCCCTCATGGAACACTTTTGACACACATACCATCACTGCACACTGCATTGCAATCAACATTTTGACCACGCGGCAAACAGGGGAATGGGATGCCGGAGCGGAGCCAGATATGACAAATTTTACTGCGCATACTGCTTCGTAGAAGAGGCCCACAGATGCACACAATGGCTTAGAGCCTTGCCACACACACACCACAACACTATCTTCTGATACATCATGGCAGCGTTTCCCAAAACCTTTCACGCACAGCACGCTTCCCTCCTGCCAACCACCGGCCGCATCCAATGTTCACCGACAGCACGGCGTACCGCAGGACAATGAGATTTCGGTCCGCGGAGCGAACAGGGAAAAAGGTCAGCGGGCAGACCCAGATATCATTAATTTTTTGGTATGTACATTTCAGTTCTTTTCAACAAAAGTACTGGTCCAATTTCCACCAAACACACAAAAGCTGGCCCAAGGCCCTGCCGCAAATTTGGTCAAAATCCGTCCAGCTGTTCTGCCTGTAGGCATGCGCAAAGTCTATGGAAAAAAAAATATTTTTGGGACTCCCCCTAAAACTTTCCCCCCCCTGCACGAAACCTCACCCAACTTGGTGAAACAATTCAGAGCCGGCCATATACTTTTTTTGCAAAGTTTCGTGACAATTCCTCCAGGGGAAGTGAAGTTATAAGCTGCCGAAAAGGTGCTCTTCCTATGGATTTAGCAACTTAACCAATACTGCGGGCTGTGTAATATCACTGAAAAAACGTTCTAATGGGATGTTATTGTTAAGTTGCACTCATAAAACCTATGAAATTCAATGACGACATCACATATCTGGGCCACTTGTTTTTGTTCACTGACATATCTAGGCCAGGTGATTTTTTTTCACTGATAGTCAGAATATTAAAATTCCAAAGGTGCTATATATCTAGACGTTAACCTTGTTGTATGTTCTGAAAGCACTTTATTTAGGGTTTGGTCTCCGCTCATGGTGCACATATATGGGGCAATAAGCAGGCCTCAAACACACTATCTATTTGTACACATGAAGATAAACTTTAATGTTATTAACATTTTGTGGTGATGATGTTTCTTTCTTCCTTACTTTAGTTTCCCTGTAGGATTTGTATGCATTGTGGGTCTTCATATGTATTATTTGTACTAGCACAAGTGTGTAGTACGTATTGAATTATTAGCTAGTTATTACATGTTTAACTTTACGCAAAACTCTGATAAGGTAGCATTCATTATTTTACTATCGAAAATTACAAGATTATAAATATTATATTTTTATGGTGCATGCCACAGCCATTGCTTATGTTTATGAATGATTAGGTTCCTGCATTAACAACAACACTC
The DNA here is from genome assembly GCF_040938575.1 of Ambystoma mexicanum. Taxonomy (NCBI): domain Eukaryota; kingdom Metazoa; phylum Chordata; class Amphibia; order Caudata; family Ambystomatidae; genus Ambystoma; species Ambystoma mexicanum. Next base: position 1,236,915,873 of record NC_090931.1, on the reverse strand, counting down.
CAATATAATTTTTTGTTTAGACAAGTATGATATAATATGGCATTTATAATGTGCCTATAAACAAGTGTTTCAAGGCGCGATGCGGCCAGGGAGGGGGAACAGAGGGGAGACAGAGACAATGATCCTACTGGGCCAGGTGTCAATCAGATTGCGCAAGTGCAGGGGAAGGGGGACTGCATCATAGATGAACTAGTTCATGATATGCCTCCCGATCACCCCTGACATCTTGTTACCAACATTATAAGTACTACCCCTTGCAGGGATTGTTCATCAAAATGAATTTCATATGTGATGTCATCAATGACATTTGTGATGTCATCTTTGATGTCCTGGGTGTTAGTTGTAGCAGTGCGCAGTGGTGGTGAGAGTTATGGTTGCTTAGCTTACCATAACTGGTGAATTTCAGAGGTTTTTCGGTTTTACTTGTAACCATAACGTCCCTATAGCAATGTTTTTCCATTGAATTTCATAGGTATTTATTAGTGCAACTTAACCATATTGTCCCTTAAAACAAATGAGATGGTTGGATTTGGTGTGGTGGCGCATGGCGGTGGTCCCGTAGGAGTTCTGCCCAGAGTACAGTGCATTTCACTTTGGTAGCTTTAGCCTTTGGTACATACCCAACAGTTGTATAGAACTGCCACACCCATGATTCTCTCTTGCTGCTAGAGGTAGGCACTTCTTCTACCTCATCTTCCTGGTCCTCGTCATTGTCTTTTGAAGTACTGCGCTTCTTTCGTTGTGTAGGTCCTCTAGCTGGTGGTGGCTCTTGGAAAAGAGGGATCACAACAACTGATGACATTTTTAAGATAAATAGCAGTTTTGCTGATATTCTTCCAAGTATGTGCTGTGTGCTAAATTGCTAATGGATAATGAGTATGAATTGGTGTAGGAGCTGTGCAAGGATACATTTTGAGCTTCATGTTCCTAGATGAGCTGGAAAATTTAGTTTTGAACTGTTCTCTGCATGTCACGACTATGGCTACACGTGTAGTATTCATTATCGGTTACATGGTTGAAGGGAGAGTGTACAGTTTTGGGTGCATGGACAAAGGGCATGCACCCTACAAGAAAGTTATAAGCACTGGAGTTATACGCCAGTGCACATCACCACATTGCAATAATATCTATGTAGAAACAGGTAGGAGTGCAGTGTTTGACCAGAATAAGTGAAGCATAGCACACCTATCAATACACCCGTACTATTGTACATCACTGAGGTGATTGTGGGCAGGATGTAGAGTTTTGCCTCCATGGCTGCAGTACATAGCCCATACATCATTGTCGTAAAACCTTATGCCCTGCCCAGAAACACCACTTCATACTACTGCAGTGCATACACTCGTCCTGTAGGTTAGCATGTCAGATGGTTCTGGAGAGGGTCTACAGTGTTGGCTGCATGGCTGAAGCCCATGCACCCAGTAACGGCCTTGTTAGCGGTGGAGGCATAAGCCATTGTATACACATATATTCAAAAGTACGTGGGCATATATCTTACCCTCTAGGTCCTGGCGGCACCCACTGCAGCACATTCGAGAGGGATGTTACTGACTGAGTTGCTTTGGTGGAGTGGCTGTTTCCATAGAAAGAACTGTTTTTGGCTGCCTTATAACTGTCGTACCCTTGAACTCATCGTCGCCAAAGTTTGGAAAAAAATATATCGCCTACTCTGACTTTGGTTGGAAAGTTTGGTCATGTTTGGTGCAGGGGGCATAAGTTATAAGCGGGAGGGCTTCTCAAAATGTCCTTTTTCCCCTTACACTGAACAGGGGGAAAAGGTTGTGCTCACGACCATGTGGCTCTTTGCCAGATTGTTTGCAAAATAGCGTGTAGTAAGGTACATTTGTTCGGTGGCCCCCTCTCTTCTACTAATGTTTTTGTATGCACGGATACCGCCAGAAACAGTTCCAAAAAAAGACAGCATTATAATGGACACACTCAAGTAATAGTATTTCACAAGTTGACATTTCAGGGGGCCAAATGAACTGTGGCAGCACAAAGTGAAAAAGTGCAGTTTTCTTCTCTGCAAAATTATACGTTTAAATACAAGTTCATGCTCACTGCACCATGACCAATTATAGCGTGTGAATTAAAATGTGTTTTGCACTACTATTTCCCTCACATTGGCCTCTACAGTTTTGAGAACTAAGGCTACCATCTGCACTGTTTGCTTCAAAGAGTGCTTCTGAAGCTGTATGGGAGTACAGGTTGTTATAATTAGATTTCATTATGTTGCTTCAAATTTCAAATCAAGAATGTATTTGCCTTCTGAGTGAAGGCCACACAAGTTGTTTTTTTGGTTGACCACTCAGTACGCCCGCATCCGAGAGAAAGTAAAGGGGCAATTGTTTTTTGACCTTGAGCCCAAGACAAACTTGCGCGCTACTCACGGAATGAAAGGGTAAAAAAAAATAGTTGATAAGGTTATGTATTAAAAAGTTTGTAAGTGAAATGCATATCAGTCAAGGAAGATTCTTCGCTGCAAACACATTTGTGACTGACTTGCTGAAAAAGAATGGGGGCTGTAAATATTTTGTAGGTGTACTTTGGCCCACTGTACAGCAATACGTATTATTTTTCTGCCCTTGTACAATTTTCCTGTAATGTTTCAGAGTGCACACGTTGCTCATTTGCAGGGTATGACTGCACTGAACCTTTTTTACTATTTATGTTCCTAATTTGAAATGCTTACTTTGTCCACATAGGTTTGTGTATAACTTTGCACATTTTTTTTGTCTTCTTTGAAATGACGAGATGTATTATTTTTTATTTGTCCACTCTTTTTTGTTTCATACCTACATTATCATCTTTCTATGTACTTGGCATTTTATTTTCTCTTATGGTGCATCCAAAGTCTCGCCGTTTCTAACCTCCACCTATAGGTACATTTGGACATTAGTAATATATTACTAGAATGTCAAATTTGAGCATGTACTTTTGTGTACCACTTTGCACAGTTTCGATTTGATCTTTTAAAAAATGTTGGTACAAGTTGGTTACTGTAACTTTTCTCAATTAGGTATATTGTGCCGTACTGTGCGTGCCATGGTTTTCAAATCCCGAGTGAGGGCTTCTTCGGACGGCAAATACAACTGCTGGTGAGCGGTTGCCTGTCCATAACAATAATGTGGAATGACACTGTAAGCCCGCTTTGTCCATTCGCTGAACTCGTTATTCGGAGCAACGTTACATCATTTATGGTGCTATAGGCTCTACATCATGATGACTTTTGGGAAATAACTGTGGAAACAAAGCGACTGCTTCAACGAAGACCCCAAAATGTTTGTTTGCTCAAAAAAAACGGCCTCCTTATCTTCAACGTTTGCAATGCCTCCCTAACCAGCATTGTAATAATTGCATTGCTTATGCGACTATTACGATGGTCTCTGCAAGTTTGTTATTAAATAAATCTAGTTTGCAACCTGTAAAATGGTCACGTGTTCTTTACCATTCCTCTGTTTTATTTGCAAATGTAATTTATTAGCTTGTACGTCGCTGAATGTTTATTTACAGTTTCTACGTCCCGGCACGTTCTTTTGCTTTTTGCAACCTACAATGGAAAGGGAAGAGGGCCTATGCATGCAATAACCGCCTTCCTTTTCTATGGCGGCCATCTTGAAAGAGGATTTTGTTTTGTGATCCTTACTGCCAAAGTCGCCTGGGATTACAACAAGTACACGTCCTTTTTAGTAGCACACGTTACTGCATTCGTAATTTAGACTATTGCTGGCAAAGATTATTGCGCCTATGTACTTTACAGAGAAATAAGGAGTGCGTGAAGTGTATTCAAGTTTTTTTTTTTCCAATTATACTGTGAAAGGTCGTTGTTAACCCATTATTAACTTTGTTTACGGGTATCTTTATTTTTTGCCATGGCAAGCAATAAGGTAATATGCGACCGGCATTGAGCAAAAGGCATCAAAAGGTTATATGAGTGACTGTATGTGTGGCAACAATTTTTTCAGTCTGTTATGTGCTAGATAGCAACACCGTTTCTTATGCTTTTGCATTACACCACTGCTGCTGTTTCTTAGGGAGGAAGGCTGCATTTAGCTGATGTCTTTTTCAGATAAGTACAACTTCCCCTACCAATATATAATGTGTAGTGCATTCGCAGTTGCTGCATACCAGTACGTGTTGGCGTTGTTTAAGGCAAATGTTGAAGGTATGCATTCCTACATGAATATAAAATCTATTTCCTCATTGCCCAACAGGCATACTTCGTTCAGGTAAGTGTGTACTGCTTCTGGGACATGTCACAGTGCTGTACGACAGTATATTTTCATGTGGCATTCTTCGGAAACTATATATTGTTAACCAAACGACCCTTCCTAAAGGAACCTAGTGGTTATGTTGCACTATTGAAAATCTGTGCCATGCAGTACAAAAGTTTTTTCTTAGATCCACCTTATATGTAAATTGTACTACTAAAAACCTGTACAATTCACTAAAAAAAACTTTGTTGAGGGGACGTTATGGTTAAGTTGCCCTAACAAAGACCTGTACACTTCACTACAAAAATACTTTCCACCTCCCCTTTATGCTTCAAATTAAAACTGAAAAATTCGACAGTTATGGTAAACTAAGCCCCCACCCCTGCCACCGCCCCTGTGCACTGCTAACACTAACACCCACACCATGAAAGATGTCATCTGAAATGTCAATGCCGACATCAATGATGACATTACTTGTTTAGCCTCTTTCTTTTCTTTCTCTGCCATAAATATGTATGTGCATTCAGTGAAACAAAGTCACTAAAAGAATGTTATACTTCACAGTGCAAAGAAACACCAATGCACATCCCCCTTTATAATAAGCTAAGCAACCATAACTCGCACCATCTATGTGCATTGCTAAGACTAACACCCAGGACATCAAAGATGACATCACAAATATGTTTGTGACTCCAATCATTGTATACTTACTGTTTGCTTTGTTGAGGCTGTATGCAGTTTTTTTCCATGGTATGGATAATTGGAGCAGACATTGTTTTTTCATTCTCTGTGATAAAAGAAAAGATCACATGTTAGTGTAGGTAGTTTGTAATGAGTTATTGCATTGCATAGTCTGTACTTTTTCAACCCTCATAGTACTTTACAAGTACTATGCTTCAAAGCAGTGTACTGTGCAATGTTCTCAATTCCTGTGGTTGTTCGTAAAATCATTGTGTCTTTGGGGAAAAAAAATCCATGCAGGATTAAAAAAAAAACCTTGTAGGTTATGGTGCAATATTTTTCGGTGGTTGATTTCAGTAGGAGGAATTGAATAGGTGTATGGTTTTGGTTTGGAAGTGGTGGTACTATTGTTGCAATTAGATACCAGGTGGCGTATTCTAACTGTGTATTTCTGTTTGCATTTTAGCAGTATTCAAGTATCTGTTTGGTTGTTGCAGAATTTTGGGGCAGTTAGATACCTATTGGCGTATTCTAATTGTTTATTTCTTGTTGCATTTTAGCAGTATTCATTTATTTGTTTGGTTGTTGCAGAATTTTGAGGCAGTTAGATACCTGTTGGCGTATTTTAACTGTTGATAGTTTTGCAGTTGTTGAGGGTATTTTTATACGTAATAAGTGTTGCAGGGTTGCCTTAGAAAAATGTATATTGCAGTTTTCTGATTGTAGTTTGATACTAGTTGGTGTATTCTAAATGTTTATAGTTTTTCACTCTTAGATAGCTGGTGTCTTATTCTATTAGTTTATGGATTTAAAGTTTATTGAGGACATTTTGTAGATGTTTATACTCAGATTAGTGAATACATTTTGGAATTAAGAATATTAAGTAAGCGTTTACAAGATTTGCTGGTAATCTCTGTTTTAGAGTAATGGAAGTATCATTACATTTGAAGCATCCACAACTCTGTTTTATGTATGCAGTGTAGTGACCTGTGGCTCCAACGTGGTAGATTATTCCTACTGTTGTGAAGGTTTTCTTACCAAGTGATACTTGTCCATGTGTGAATCCAGCGAGCTTGCAGTTGTTTTTGGAACCATCTGCATTGTAAAGCAAAAGCATTACTATTACATATTCACTATGTGACTGTATTTGTAAGGTGGAACGATTATCAGAATTGCAAGTAAGTACATCATCTGCCATGGTTTGCATTTTTTACAAGTTGCTGCAATGGAATGGATTCACAGTTAGGTATGGATACATACACGAAGCGTTCAGTAGAGACTTGTTCCTGTGCTACATGGCTGCAGAGACTGCATATATGTTTCCACATGTATGAAACCTGGAAGATTTCATTTATAGGTATGTTTTTGTTTTCCAGTACTTGTAGTAAGTACATTAGACATTCTTGTGGATCTTTGTGTGTGTTTATAGTGATTCTACCATTCCAGCACAGTAGTCCAATTCCTGACTTATTCCAGAAAAACTCTAATTGTTGGTTGCATTTCTGTGAAGGACTAACTTTTGCAAACATAATTGGTCGGTCCCGTTTAAGTAAATGTTTTCAACAATTGGTGGCAATTGGAATAGAATATTGATTGCTACATTTGCATAGCAATTTACACCAGTTGTATTGGAAAATTTTAATTAACCAGACAGTTCTGTGTCTACATTTTTTGTTGGAAGTGTGTTTTGTTTCTTTGAAGAGGTAGTTGGTTTTGTTTGTGAAGTGGATCCTTCTTTGGTTGTGGTCATTGATGAAGTATTAGCTTCTTTTAATTTCTTTGGAGGTTTTGTTGTGAGATCCTGTAAAATTTAGTCTGAAATAGTTTTCTTTCACAAACATTTGCTTTTTGAGGAACAGGATAGGTTTTGAGATGGGGTGCATAGAGTGCACGTAATCTATTGTGTTATACAATGCAAGGAATATTAGTGTTTACTTTACTTGCATCAAAGTTGATTAGAACTAGTCCTTCAAGTGTACATAGGCGTGACAGCGCTACATAGCTCATACCTTCTTTAAACACTGTGCTGCCAAAATCTATCAATGCTTGATCTAGGGTAAGACCATGTGATTGATGAATGGTGACTGTGTATGCTAGAGATAGAGAAAAATGTTCTCTGCGTACATACATGTCATTGAAAAGAAGGAATCAGGTTGTTGAGCATCCTATCATTTTAACTTCTGACAGTTTGTCAAAGTCAATATTGACAAACTGAATGTTTTTGTCACGTGGGTATGTTTGAAAGCCAACAACTGTACCAAGAGCTCCATTAACCGGTCCTTGCTCCACGTCAAGGTTAGGTTTGAGCATTACTCTACAGTTTAAAGATAATTGTAATATTTTCTCTAAACCAGCTGTGTTACAGATGGAGTTTTCTAATGCAGTTTGTTGTGCTGTAGCTTGTTCACTCATGGGTAGTGTCATACAGTGCACGTCCATTTTGTCTGTGGAGTAAATTTGAACTATTGGTTGCATTTCATTTTTCAACATTGTTTCATTGAATTGTGCACAGCTTGCAAGAGTTGGCATCAAGGACATACAGTTTACATTTTTGTGTGCTAATTGTTCCATGACATCAGTAGCACATGAGTTATGCCCGTAGAGTGCATGGAAGTGCTTGGTATTTAATATAGATTGTGCTTTTTTAGATAGTACACCAACTCTAATACTTTTTAAAATGTTGGCATAGGTGAGGTCTGCAGACTGACGCATGTTTTCAGTTAATTCTTTGTATTGGAAATGTTGCCAAAGATTGACATTTCCTATGTTGCCAAGAGTTTTACGGCATAGTTTCTGCCCTAAGGTTTTAAAAATAGGTTTACCTTTAACTGGTGTTAATTGAAGATCTCCGAAAACAATAATGTGTTTTCCTCCAAAGAGTTCTTTGTAGTCTGTTTTGAGGACCTCTTGTAATCTGAGGTGAATCAAAGCCAACTTTAGGTTGGAGACCATGCTCACCTCATCTATTAGATGCATTTTCATTTATTTCAAATCTCTGTGTAGTTCCATTGCAGCTTCTGGAGAAAGTTTGTAGTAGTCTAATTTTTTTTGGTGTTCTACTGGAAGAAGTAGTAATTGGTGTAAAGTGACACTGCCTATGTTGTAGGCGGCTAAACCTGTGGGGTCAGTTACAACAGCTGACAGTTTGTTGTTTATCAATTGTTGGAGGAACTTGCTGATGGTTATTATTAAACATGTTTTACCTGAACCAGCTTGACCACTCACATAGAGCAGTATAGGTTTGTAGTCTTGACAGGTACAAGTTTTAATTTCGTGCTGCATACCATGTTCAATTTGTTTTGTTATTTCTACGAAAATGCTACGCTGTTCATTGTTTAATTGTGATTTGAGTATAGAAAAGTCTTCTGTAGAGCCTTCAGACATGTACATTGTATTTTCTACTTCAGTCATGGCTAATTCAGCCTCATTTGCCATGGTTGGCTGTCCAAGTGGTTCTTGGCTTCCTGTTAGAGATGGTTGACTGCTGTCAGGAATGTCTATATTTAGTTGTTCCTGGAGTTCTTCTTCTTGTTGCTGTTCATTGTCTAACATTGTTCTATACTACGTAAAGTTTATGTCTGTTATAGTGCTTTTATTTGCTTTGAAAGCATCTTCATAGGAGACATAGGTATCTAATAAATCTTCTTTTCTCCATGGTTTACAAAGTTGTAGTAGGGACATGTAATACAGTTCTTTATGTTGAGGAGTTTTTAATGACTATTTCATATGAATATTAGGCTGCATTTGGTAAGTTTCACTAGGCTGCTTTCACAATCTTCGACTCTGTATCTACATTTCTTCTCATCTGGTTTGATATTATTTTTGTATGTGAAGTTTTGGGCAACGTGGTATAGATACATGGTTTCCAAAGCGGTACTCCTGTTTGGGTAGTATGTGTCTAGTAGGTTTTTTTTCAAAATGTCTTGGCTGTTGGGGTCATTTTTGGCTATTGTTTCTATGTCTTCATATGATTTGAGAACTCTTTTTCTGGATTTAGCAGGACCAAGGCTTGGCCATACTATGTGTTCAGATTTTCCATACAAGGAAGTACCAGTTAAACGGTATGCAGCTTTGTAGCAATCACATCCTCTATGGGAGAGCATTTTTATGCTTAAGCTGTACAATTTCTGTGACAGTGTTTTGTCAGATGATATGTCATCCCAGAGGTCTTTGAGCTCTGTTTTTTCTGCTTTGGTTAAGTAGGCTGGGACATATCGTGCAACTGTAGTGGAATTGTCAGCAATACACTGGGCAATGATTGCATTGTAATCATTGATGTACTTTGACCCTTCTGTTCCTTTTATGCAGTATGTGTTCTTAGGTATTTACCTTTGACACTATGTTTAACTGAAGACATGAAGTTGTTCACTTGTCCTGTTGACTGGTCTAGGGAAACCAAAGCAGCATTTGGTGTAGTATTTACCTTTGTTTTTATATTTGCCCCGACAATACTTTCCACACTTGTGTCTTTGAAATTGTAAAATTTGTGCATATAGATCACTATGTGTAATTTGTGAAGGGATTTCACAAGTGAAATATTTCTGAATGAACTGCAAAACAATGGCATCACTGTCCTGACCAAAGTTAGGAGCATCTTTAATCCACAAAAGCATGTGGGTGTGTGAGGCTCCTCTGGCTTGGTATTCTTTTCTCCAAAAGAATGGTTACACTTCTCCGAGGGGAGGAACTGTTTTCTTACAAATGAAGTGTAGCATGGCAATAAAATGATGATGGAAATATCTTGATACATTTACAGAATCTAGAGAGCAGTGTTCTCCTGGTTTTTATATCTGTATTTGTTTTGTTTTTGTTTGCTATGCATAGGAAACCATGCAAATCTTCCCATGCATACTCTGCACAACTTAATGTCACAAACCATGTGAGTAGGGCAAGGTTTCTTTTCATACAGCATACATCTGCGTGTCACCGGAACCAGTATTCTTTTGTATCACGCATGTTTGCTAAAAGATTTGTAATGCTTGACTGTAAAACTTCATCTTTTTTTTGCACTTTTTGTAGTAATTGCATTGCAGACATATTTTGAAAATTGATACCTGATTTCAATGTGTGTGCAACTCCGTAGTATAGAGTTGCTACTTCACTTTCAAAGAGAATGTGGAATATGTACTTCACGTTTTGTCTGAATCTGGGGTCTTCAGGATACATTGGTAAAGAGCGATATTCTGATGCTGTTATTTGTATGGGTCTATCATCGTACCGTCCTCCTTTTCCAGTAGGAAAGAGTAGAAGAAAGGCTTGTGCTTCTACACTTTTTTCCCATATGCTGAATGGAGATCCTTTGGCTTGCTGCATTTGGTAAGTTTCTAGTGCATCATCTATGGTGTCTTTAGAGTGCAATGGGTGAATTGTATAATGGTCTAAAATATCGGATTCTGTCGTAGGATCTAGAAGCTGAAATTGGCCAATTCCTGACGAGTTTTGAATTATTTCGGTAGTGTTTCCCTCAGGTTTTCTTCAATGTCTATTTCTTTGTAGAATTCATTGTTGTCTTTTAGATATTGCAGGGCTTCTCGGACTTTATGTAAATCCGCTAGTCGCTGCCAAATTCTTTAGTCTTTTGTAGGTACACCATTTACTAGGATAATCAAAGATTGATCTATTGGATGTTGCACTCCAATAGTGTGTACATATTGTTTGAGATCTAATGGCAAATAAACTACTTTTCCACAAATGCCTTTCAGTAATTTAGACTGAGGTAGTTTTGCTGGTTTTGGTTGAAGGTGTATTATTGCTTGAAATGGGTGCACTGTTTGAGTTATAATGCTCTCGTACAAGTTAAGTTGTTGCAGTGGTTTTGGTAGTGGGAATATTTCCACGGTAGTGATAGCACATGAAGGAATTTGGTTGTTGTCAATTTTTGCAGTGCAGTATCTTCAAAGTAGTAATTTCATATTTGTTTTCTGGTATAAGATAGAGAGTTAATTGGAACCACTTGGAATCTTCAATGTCTTCTATTTTGTACATTATGTCTACAGCTTTTGTGCTATTTTTAATTAAAAGTCCTGCAGCAACACACACACACATGGTTTGGTACTTCAGCAGATGTGCTTTTAAACTTAAGTGTTTCTTTTTTGTATGTGTGTAGTAGAAGGTTGCCGACTGTAAAGTTGTTGCTACTCTGTTCTAAAGATATTTGATTTTGTAAGTGGCTTTCACTTCCAAAATATTTTCTATGGATGTGCTCTATTTCTTCGAGTAGTTCTTTGGCTGTAACATGTAGAAGAATGTTATTTAAATTGGCCAGTGCTATAGCAGAACTTTTGGCATAGTACAGTTATGAACAAGATTTCTTACAGTTTAATGGTGTGTTCCTATCATTTTGCTATGGTGCAAAGTGCTTTTGCAAATAGGTCCAGAAATGCACGCTAATGAATGTCCTTGTAGTCCTGTGTATTTCTGCACTGGACAGGAGTCCATAGTTTGTAATAGGTTTTTTTTGTTCATTTGTCTTTGCCTTTCACATACTGATTGAGGAACTGGCGTCTAGGTGTTAAAGAGTTTTTGCACACATTGATGTGCACAGCTATTTGTAGACTTGACGTATTGGTTCAGTAGAATGGAGAGTTGATGCTACGTTTGCTGGAGATATTTGTGTTACCAGCATCTCTTGTTCCATGATCATATTATTGACCTTTTCATACCCTCGTCCACTGCTATATATGGCAATTGGGTTTGTTTGCTTTTGTTTGTATGCTTCTTCATTGAAATATGGTTCTGTGCTTGTGGTGTGACTCCACTCACCTGCACAGATGTTTGTGAAGCTATCTTTGTTGATATTCCGTTTGTTGAGAAGTCCTTGTTGTAGTTTAGTACTTAGTTTTGTTAGTGGTTTCCTTCTGATTAAAAATAATAATTTCCTTTTGAGAAGAATTGTGCTGTTTATGAGAGCTTCCGGGATTAGTTTTCTGCGGTAGGTTTTAAAGGTTGAGCCTGATTTGTCCCCTGCTTTCATAAGGTTCTTAAGGACCCTGTGGTGGAAAATTTTCTGTAAAATAATTTTTGGGGTATGCTTTCTTGTCACTACATCAAGATTTATAGGTGCAGTGTTAACAGTATTGGTAGCTGCAGTCTTTTTAAAACCTTTCTGTTCAGTTTTAGATTTTGAAAGATGAGTCAATGTTTCTTTACTGCAAACTGCTTTAGTTCGCTTAGTGACTGTATTAGCTGTTTTGTTTGAACTTTATGTATACGTTCTGCTAGAGGTGGATGCTTATTGTGTACACTTTTATTTTGATTTGCTCTATTTCTGCGTTGCTTTCTACAGAGTTGCTTTTTAGTAGGCATCCTTTGGTGTCTGTTGGAGAAAAAAAGAAAGTGTGGGTTGGGACATTGTACAATGATTGTGTGCATTGTGCATGAGTGTCTGAGTATGATGGTTGGCATGTATGTAGAGGTGTGTGATTGTGGAATGGGCTGTTAATTAAGTTTGGGAAGGCTATTTTCATATGTGCGTTAGTATACTGGTGTTTAGATGACAATACAAAGTGTGCATCTGCTGAGGTTCAATCAGTAATACTGAATCTAATGCTGTAGGTTTGATACAATTGTTTGTTTTACAATACTGGAATACAACAGTGTTTCAGTAACAGAACATTATGACAGTATTGCACTTACTTTATTGGATGCAAAGAGTAGGTTTCTTCTGGGTTATGTGTTGTACTTCAGATGCTACTGGTTTTCAGGAGTGCGGTCTTGACTGCAATTGTGAATGAAGGAAGTTAGTATCACAGTAATTTCACTTGAAGAATAGATTAGTTGCATTTGCAAAATAAATGCTTTCTAGGAAGAGGTACTGTTTGTGTTAAATTGCATAGCTTTGTATATGAATGGGGATTTTGGAGCATCAGCTCCATTGCTAAGGGGGTTAGTGGAGTAATTATAGGTGTGTCCTACAAGGTGCACCTTTGAACGATGTGTTGCTGTGGCACTGCTTAGTGTGGTAATAGATTAGTGGAAGTAGTAGTAGGGCAAGAAAAAAAATTGTAAAAATGTACAGATTGAAAATGAGAATGTTTTTGTGTGTAATTCCATTCATTTTTTTGTGCATAGATGTTTCCTTCATGAGTGCTGGAAACCTTTGTTATCCACATTCCTATTAGCACTGTACTGAATGTACACTTCGATTTTGTAAGCATGGCTAGTGTCAGACATTCTGTTTAAATAAATGCATTTTATGTACTTGCAATGCTTTTGTAAAATACAAGCTGGTCTCCTGTTCTAGGAATTCTAGGAATTTATAATGGTTTGTTAAGGGGTAAGTGGTTGTGAAAATGACAGAAGGAAATAAGAGAATTATAGGTTGGACACTGCAATGAGTAATATGGGTACATTAAAATTTGGAAAGCAGACAGATTTGTAAGTGAACTTGATTATAGGAGATGGGAGAAATTAGAGTATGCTTTTTTTGCAGATTATGCAGGGTCAATGGCAGGTCCCTGCTCATATGCATTTATAAAAGCGTTGCAAATTTACTGTAAACAAAATATTCAAACTTGTAGTTTGTATTGATGTATGTATATGTTGTTGAATCTGGAAGGAGAAATCTTGAAGCGTTTTACAGTAGTTTTAACTGTAGGTGCTTTGCAATCACATGACATTTGTACTCAGAGTGATGAATAGTTCATCTAAAGTGCTGAATTGTGATGACAGAGTTAGATGTAGAGTTCTTGGATGTGATTGGTGGATGTTTGTGTGACTGCTTATATGTACCCAATGAGAGAGTGGTGCAGACAGTGATGTGGGAAGTGAAAAGGGCTGCCCCCGTGTTGCAGAGTACGTGGCCAATGCAGCTGTTCGCGGACAGGGCGTGCCACATCTGGGGTTTCTCAGCATATCTAGAATGGAAAAGGGACTGTGGGCATTAGCCAATCAGGTGTTGAAGTTGTTCTTTGCAGGAAGAGAGGCTGTGTGTGTGGTGAAGATGCAGAGGTGAAGAAAGTGAGGGTGTTGGTATTTGGAGATCTGTTTGTAAATGTTTACAGAGCTATGCTATGTCTAAACATATGGCTGCCAGTTTTGGTTTTGAAGGAGTGGATGTTTTGTGGTCAACTGTGGCTGGTTCCAATATGCAGAGAGTGGTTGAAGTTTGTAAGAGTTTCTCCATGTGGAACAGTCCAGATGTAGTGGTACTGCCTTGGGGTGCAGTCCATTTGGGATACATCAGTGCTCCTAGTTTGTTGAGTGGTCTTGAAAACTTGGTTCAGGCAGTGATGGTGGCTCTTCCAAATGCCAAGGTGATTTTTTCTGAAATGTTGCCTAGGGTAGTATGAGACAATTGTAATGTTTGTAGTCCCCAGCAAAATGGTGCAAGGTGTTTGGTTAGCAAAGGGATGTCTGCTTTGTAATAATGACAATATTGATTTTGTTAATGGTAACTATTTCAAAGCAGATGGCATTTCTTTATCCATATTTGGAAATGCTATGTTATTTCAAAATATAAGGAATGCTTTACAGAGGATAATGTGAAGACATCAGGAAGAAATAAAAGTTTTTAAAAAATTACAAACGTGTTTTTTTAGAAGCACTTTCAAAAAAACAAAAAAAGGCTCTTTTCAGAGCCACCATCAAAGAGGAAGTGGAGTACACTATTTACATTTTCATTCCCCTCTCTCAGATTTCACGATTTGTCCGCAGACACTGCGGCTTACCGCGGGTCACGCTTGTTACATGCAGGGATTTTGAAGCTTAGAGGGATGCAAATGAGACTGTGCAGTCAATAAGATTTACTGGGTGTGATGTGTAAGGAGAGACTTTGGCAGAAAGTCTGTTTAATGGGACGAGAGCAGATAGCTGTGTCTTTCAGAAGGGAGATTGTCTGGATTTTGGGTGACTCGTGGATAAATTGGATGGAGGTGCATGCAGATCGCTGTGGAGTGGCTGCAAATATTTTATTCCCTCATGTGATTGTGCACTGGCATGGAGTGCACAGAATTAAGTGGTTAGATTTGGTTCCTCATTGTGTCACTTTGATGACACAGCATCATCCAGACATTATTATTATTCATTGTGGAGGGAACAGTTTAGGACATATTACTGAAATCTCCTTGCAGTTTCCAATGAAAGATGGACTTGGGAAAGTCATGGACATGTTTCCAATCTCCTGAGTAATTTTTTCTCGTATTGCGCAGAGACAAATGTGGCTGCGTTTTTCTTCATTTGGTCCACAAATGGAGAAAGCGAGGCGCAATGTCAACAAGGCTGTTTGTGCTTTTTTGAGAGATGTTGGTATGTCCTCTTTTCACAATGAAAATACTATGTTTCCATCTTACTCATGCTGGGAATCAGATTTGTCTGCAAAATGTACAAAATGCATTGCAACCCTTTTTGGAAGTATAGCAATCCTTTTTCTAGTAGGTGTTGACCACTTGAACTTTTTGAAACACAAAAAGATACCACAAAAAGGCTGTTTTCAGAGCCACCAATTCCTCCCGGAGAAGAGTGCAATGGTTTTGATAGCACAGTCCCGCAAAAATGTTAATGTCCGCGGACTGTCCGTGGACTTCTAAAAATACACAGGGCCCTGCAGCATTTTATTGGCACTTCTATTTTTAAACTGTGAAAGGTGGCTCCGAAAAGAGCCTTTTTTGTTGTTTTGTATTTTTTTTTTTTTTTAACAACACACACAGGGAAAGGAAGGGAATCGAGAGTAAGAAAAGGGCACCAACCACGGGGATAAGAAATGGCAGGTGGAGAGAAGAAGAAGTTGGGTGGGCCTTATTGTGGTAGGTGGCAGACGTTCTCATGCTCCCAGACCGTAGCCTCGAAAGCACTTCTAAGTGTCTCCTCCCTGCCGAGTACCGCTTCACAGTACATACACAATACAGTGACCCTCAAAAATTAAGGGTCTTCTGCGGGCGTATGGCCTGCGAGGCTGGTTCAGGGATGCGCTGCCCCACAGGAGTGTCTCTTGTGGTGGCAGGAGCAGAAACAGAGGATTTTGTAGAGGAATTCAACCTACTACTTTGATCGAAGGGGACGACCCTCCGAATTGCCACCCTGCGGAATGACCTTAGGTGTCACTGCATGGAAGTGGTCCCGTAACTGTACAAACCAGGTTTGCCACGACTGAGCACAGTGTTGCACTCAGTGCAGTGCACCTTGTGTGCACGTGCCTTGGGTACCCCTGCAACGGTGGCAAAGAGCCTCCACACCCAAGACTCACACTGGCTGGAAGTAGTAGGGATTTTCACTACCTCATTCTCATCATCCTCTTCATCACTCTCTGCATCCATCTCCACGCCTGTTTCCCTCTCCAGGCCCTTGGGAAGGTGGTGGTGGTGGTGGTGGATGGGGTGGGGGTGGTGCTGAAGCTGATGGAGCTGCAGAGGTGGAAGCCTTGGTTGCCATCTGGAATGTAGCTGTCATGATTCCTGCCCCTCATGTCCCCAGGCCTCCAAGATGTCAGGCTGGAGCCAGGCCACGATCACCTACATGGCCCTCAAGGGCCTCTCCATTCCTCCAAAGACCCACTTGGAGTCAGACTTGGCGCTTGTGGCACCAGACTCACTCACTCCCAAAGGATAACATTGGGGATTGGACTTGTAGTGCATTGATGGGGACAAGATGGATGCTCCCACATATTTTGGTTCCCAGAACTGCATGTGCGGTCTAGTCCTTTGGGTGTGGTTCAGCCCAGAGGCACCTGGGATACCCAGAGACTATTTAAGCCACACCCAGGCTGAGAAACATGCTTTGTGTTTTCTGCACCTGCAGCGTGACACTCACAGTGTTCGGATTGGTCTCCAGTAGGCCTGCATCTTTCTTCTGCGCTCAGCTCCTGCAAGAACAAGAACACCGTTAGGAACAGCCTTACCTTACGGAGCTTCTGCCCATCAGTCATCGCTCCTTCTGTTCTGCGGGCATCTTCGGCAGTGTCATTCCCATCCCGGCATGCCGCTTCCTAACGAAAAGGGAAATGAACAGAAAAAAGGCATTAGTAAGCATTCTGCAAATCTTCGCTTATTTTTAAAATACTGTACAAGCTTCAAACGCTTGCCTGAATCCCAGCCACTCTGGGGGAACGCTGTCTCCGGAACTTCTCATCCATCTGCAAGAGGGAAAAGACACTCCAGGTTAGCGTGGAAACATCTAGACGCCGGCCATCATCTAAGGAAGGAGAGGAATGAAGTTAGAGAACTGTTCAAAAGACTCATTATACTTACCTGTCGGACTCTTGCCAGTGAAGTAACTAGGCAGCAACGAGCCTGCATCAATCAACGCGCCCCTGCGCTGAAGGCAGGACAGAGAGCACACTATCCAAGAAAACAAGGTGAGCTGTGGATCAAAGGGAAGGGTTGGACCGCGGGGAAGAAGGGGTTCAAGCACACAGAGACAATAGGGAGTTAAACTCTACCAATCCTGTGTTTCAGGCCCAGTCTCCAGTCGAATAGCCTCCAGGGAAGGGTCCGAGTCGTAAGAGGTCAGAACAGGCTGAGTGACGTCTCCGTGGATACCAGGTGAGCATTACAGAACACAAAGCCTCACATCAAAATCCACCTGGGCATCATGGAAACGTCAGAAACCGACCAGTTAGCCCACATGTTGGGGCAGCTACGTTCTGAAGTACATACAGCCAGGCAGGAGACCAACACCATGAGGAGAGAGCTGATAGTAGCCAAAGAACGCACTGATGATTCAAGCCGGCAACTTCTCCAGTCACAGCAGGGCATGCATCATTGCTGGGAAGTGTGCCCTCGATGCCAGCGCCATCAGCCAATCCCGTTCAGATAACCCTTCCTGGGGCAGTTCCCTTGGCCCTGCCCGAACGATTTACGGGGGATCCCAAGAGGTTTGCAACATTCATAAACCAGTGCCACCTGCACTTCCTTTGTAGGCCAGGGGCCTTTCCGGATGACCAATCATGGGTCGCTTTTGTGCTATCCTACGTGAGTGGTAGCGCCACGGAATGGTCTGTACCCTTTGTGGCCCAAGACGATCCTTTGCTGCATGACTTCAGGGGATTTCAGCAGGAGATGGAAAAGCTGTTCGCCCGTCGTACTCATGGGCAGGCATTAGACAACGAACTTCTGTCCCTACGCCGAGGGAATCAAGACCTATTAATATACATAGCCAGGTTCAATAGACTCGTAGTTGAAGCAGAATGGCTAGTGGAGAAGAGAACCACGTTATTTCATCAGGGGTTGCGGGGGGAGCTCAAGGATGTTCTTGCACAAGTAGTGAACCCCCCCGAAAGACTGCTCAGAATTCATTGACCTTGTTGTTCAACTGGATCATAGGTTGCAGGACCGAAGAGCAGATCGAACCAGACTGGACCCTCGCCCGATGTATGTGCGTTCAAAGGACAATACTGCCTGAACAACGGAAGGTTCAGGAGAACAAATGCAAATCTGGGGGGTCAGATCCCCCTTGACTAAAGAAGAAAGGAAAAAAAGGAGACAGCAGCAGTTATGTCTGTACTGTGGAAGGTCAGGTCATTTCCTTAAAGAGTGCCCTGTGAAGCCACCGAGGGGGACGTTAGGGGCCACGGACAAGGAAGATACCATCAAGGAATCAGAAAACTCCCGAGCTCCGCAAATGTAGGGGTCCACTTGTCGAGTGAAGAAAGTGAACTACAGACCTCCCATCTTGCACTATCTGTGGTCTTGATCAATCAGCAACAACCATCTCGGATGCATGCAGTAGAGCGTACATAGACAGTGGAGCCGTTGGGAATTACATCGACCAGGATCTTGCAGCAAAGATGGGGCTTCCGTTATGCCCTAAATCAACCACTGACACTGTTACCACAGTCGATGGCACCAAATACGGCTTGGACGAATATCAAGTAATGCCCTTTGGCCTTTGCAACGCACCTGCTGCATTTCAATACTTCATGAACGATGTCCTACGGGAATTGATTGATGTCTGTGCTCTAGTGTACATCGACGATATCCTAGTATATTCCGCATCAAAGCAGGACCACGTTAAACATGTCCAATCCATATTGGAGAAACTCCGTCAACACCAGCTCTACGCCAAGCTCGAAAAGTGCTCATTCGACGTCTCTGAGGTGGAATTCCTGGGCTTTATTCGAATGGAATCCGAATGGATGTACACAAGGTAGATGCTATCCTGAACTGGCAATCCCCAAATTCATTCAAGGGGGTTCAAAGTATGCTGGGTTTTGCAAACTTCTACCGCCGGTTTATCCCAGGATTTTCACAAATCGTGCATCCCATCACGTCATTACTAAGGAAAAGCAACAAATTGTTCCAGTGGACAACAGAAGCCGAGGAGGCTTTCCAGGAACTCAAAGCAAGATTCACATCTGCCCCAATCTTACACCACCCTCGTCCTGATCTCCCATACCTAGTGGAAACGATGCCTCAGGCATGGCTATGGGAGCCGTCCTCTCACAAAAGGACCCAGAAACTGGCCAGTTACACCCTGTTGCCTTCTGGCCACGTAAATTCACACCCCCTGAACTCAATTACGCTATCACAGACAAAGAACTCCTGGACACTAAGTCAGCCTTTAAGGCATGGCGTCACTACCTCTTGGGCGCCAGACACACAACCACCGTAATAACTGACTACCGGAACCTCCAGTACCTAAAAACGGCAAAGGCCCAATCCTCACGACAACTACGTTGGGCTCTTTTTGTTTGCTGAATATGACTACGTGATTACATTTCGACCAAGGGCGAAAAACAGAAAGGCCAATGCTCTTTCCCGTATGGCTGTGGAAGAGCAAGGATATCAGACCCCTGACCCAATAGCAATCATCCCGAGTGACAAGCTCCTAGGAATCACAGCAACCATAACTCAGAAAGAATTACATGAAGAAATCCAAAACCTGATGAGTCCGGAACAATTACAAGCGTGGAGTGCACAAGGAGAACATTATATGATAAAAGATCAGTTGCCCTACTTCAGGAATCGTTTATTCTTACCAAACCAAGAACTACGAGAACAAGTCATGTCCAGTTATCATGATTCCTTGATCGAGGGCCACCCCGGTATCGCTAAAACCCTAGCCAAGGTAAAATGAAATTATTGGTGGCCCACGTTTGGTAAAGACATTATCCAATTCATCCTATCTTGTGGAGTGTGTGCTCAAAACAAGTCATCCAAGCAGAAACCGGCTGGGCTATTACAGTCATTGGAAATCCTACCGGCACCCTGGCACACGTTGTCCCTCGATTTTATTACTGACTTACCACCCAGTCAAGGGTTTAACACTATTCTTGTGGTCGTGGACCTATTTTCAATAATGGCACATTTCATTCCTCTTAAGGGGCTCCCAAATGCTTCCACTCTGGCAAAGGTATTTCTTGAAGGCATTGTACGGCTCCATGGGTTTCCTTCAGTTTTGGTCTCAGACCGAGGTATTCAATTTGTGTCTAACTTCGGGAGAAAATGCTGCTGTATGGCCCAGATCGACATCCGGCTATCCACCAATCACCATCCCCAAAAGGATGGTCAAACTGAGAGAACAAATCAGACACTCGAGCAGTATCTGCGGTGCATGGTTCACCAAGCTGAAGGAAGCTGGTTCGACCGATTATGGATAGCTGAATATGCTTATAATAATTCCCTACACACCAGCACTGGGCAGACACCCTTTTATACCATGTATGGCAGGCACCCACGTACTTCTGAGTTAGATGTTCCTACAACCCTGGAATTGCCAGTAGTTAAAAACCTTGCACACAACCATTTCTCAAACCTTTAAAAGGGCAGCTGAACACCTACTTCAAGCTAAGAATCGCCTAAAGAAGTTTGCTGATCAACACAGAGCAAAGGCCCCCAACTACCAAGTGGGAGACAAAGTCTGGCTGGCGTCTAAACACATGTCCATTAAAGGAGCCCAAACTTTCCGTCCAAGATACCTGGGTCCATTCACCGTCACCTCCGTGATAAATCCTGTGACGGTCAGACTTTCTTTGCCGTCAAACATGCAAATTCATCCTGTGTTCCACGTGTCTCTCCTTAAACCTGTTCAACCTGGGACCCGGGTAGCAACGCCACCAAAGCCAGTAGTAGTCGCCGGGGAGCCAGAATTCGAAGTCAATCACATCCTAGATTCAAAGTACGTCAGATCCAAATTATACTACTTAGTAGACTGGAAGGGGTATGGTCCACAAAACAGGACATTGGAGCCTTGTGAGTACATCCATGCACCTGGCTTGCTTAGACGATTTCATCAAAACCATCCAACCAAACCAGGACCAGACAGAAGAGCCACCTTGAGAGGGGCCTTGGGGGGGAGTGCTGTCATGATTCCTGCCCCTCATGTCCCCAGCCCTCCAAGATGACAGGCTGGAGCCAGGCCACGATCACCTACATGGCCCTCAAGGGCCTCTCCATCCCTCTAAATACCCACTTGGAGTCAGACTTGGTGCTTGTGGCACCAGACTCACTCACTTCTATAGGATTACATTGGGGATTGGATTTGTAGTGCATTGATGGGGACAAGATGGATGCCCCCACAAATTTCGGTTCCCAGAACTGCATGTGCGGTCTAGTCTTTTGGGTGTGGTTCATCCCAGAGGCACCTGGGATACCCAGAGAATATTTAAGCCACACCCAGGCTGAGAAACATGCTTTGCGTTTTCTGTACCTGCAGCGTGGCACTCACCGTGTTCGGATCGGTCTCCAGTAGGCCTGCATCTTTCTTCTGTGCTCAGCTCCTGCAAGAACAAGAACACTGTTAGGAACAGCCTTACCTTGCGGCGCTTCTGCCCATCAGTCATCACTCCTTCTGTTCTGCGGGCATCTTCGGCGGTGTCATTCCCATCCCGGCACGCCGCTTTCTAAGGTAAAGGGAAAAGAACAGAAAAAAGGCATTAGTGAGCATTCTGCAAATCTTCGCTTATTTTTAAAATACTGTACGAGCTTCAAATGCTTACCTGAATCCCAGCCACTCTGGGGGAACTCTGTCTCCGGAACTTCTCATCCATCTGCAAGAGGGAAAAGACACTCCAGGTTAGCGTGGAAACATCTAGAGGCGCTGCATACCGTGCTTACCCACCACATTTGTTCTTCATTACCGGCATCCACGCTGAAAACGTCGCCGCACCTAAAAGACACAGAAAAGTACTCAGTTCAATGCAAATACGAAAGGGGTGCATCACGCATCGCGCTCTCACTCACCTTCAGCGTTACTCATCTCAGCAGCATGCCGCCATCCCTGGACGCCGGCCTTCATCTAAGGAAGGAAAGGAACAAAGTTAGAGAACTGTTCAAAAGACTCATTATACTTACCTGTCAGACTCTTGCGAGTGAAGTAACTAGGCAGCAATGAAGGCAGGACGGAGAGCACACTATCCAAGAAAACAAGGTGAGCAGTGGATCAAAGGGAAAGGTTGGACCCCAGGGAAGAAGGGGTTCAAGCACACAGAGACAATAGGGAGTTAAACTCTACCAATCCTGTGTTTCAGGCCCAGTCTCCAGTCGAATAGCCTCCAGGGAAGGGTTTGAGGTCGTAAGAGGTCATAACAGGCTGGGTGACGTCCCCGTGGATACCAGGTGAGCGTTACAGAACCATAGCAGGCAGAGGAATATTGTTGTCAAAATGTGACACAGAAGACACAGCACACACAGCACACACAGCACAGCAGGCAGAGGTCAGCAGGCAGAGGTCAGCAGCCAATGCAATGTAGACAGCACAGTAGGCAGAGGTCAGCAGTCAATGCAATATAGCACACCAATACTGAGCAATGCTCTCTCTGGTAGCCAAAAATAGAATGAAGAGCAGCTCTGGGGTGTGGCCTTTTATAGGGGTTCTGGGGAGCACTTCATGTTGAATAATGGGTATTACTTGGTTTACTTTGAAAACTGTAGTATCTACCATTAGTATCACTATTTTCAGTCATTTCATCCCAGGGAAGAGTTTATTCAAGCCACTCCAGAGTGCTAGCCATTTCTGTGTAAAAAGATACATTATTTTATAGTGTATCCTACTAAAGAATGTTTGTAACTATAGGAATTAATGTAGTGTACTTACCAGTTAGTTTTTTCAGTTTTTCTGTTACTGCTTTGTAGGTATGCTGTTGATATTTGCTGTGGAGTTTCTGTATAAAGCATCAGTGAGTTTATTCTGCTGGAGGCATATGTTATTTCTTTTGGTATGTTCCATTATGTTTCATATACTATGTAATTGGGCTGTTGGTATCTTACATATACAGTTTGTACTTATTTCTTTAATGTAATTTATTTATATGCTGCTCTTTGAACATGTTCAATGTGTTTGTTGTATGATACAACAATGTAAGATACCCTCTGAGTTTATGGACAGTGTTGATGTTGACCGAGCCTGTCCGCGGACATTCGCATGGTCCACGGACATTGCAGCCACTAGCATGGGACAGGAAGTTCAGTATGTTGTATGGAATATCTATACAAACTAAGGGTATCCTAGTAAAAACTTATTACATTCATGATATCTATATCTATATTCAGTGAAAATAAATTGTTTAAGGGATGTTATGGTTAAGTTGTGCTACTAAAAACCTATGAAATTCAGTGAAAACACTTTGATAACGGGACGTTATGGTTAGGTTGTGCTACTAAACACCTATCAAATTCACTGAAAAAACTTTGTTAAAGGGACATTATGGTTAGGTTGCGTTACTAAAAACCTATCAAATTCATTGAAACAACTTTGTTAAAGGGACGTTATGGTTACATGCAAAACCGAAAAATCCTTGAAATTCGCCAGTTATGGTAAGCTAAGCAACTATAACTTGTGCCAACACCGTGCACTGCAAAGAATAACACCCATGACATCAAAGATGACATCACAAATATCATTGATGACATCACTATATAAATATATATACATATATTTTCAAGGAAAACACTTTAGCTACAGGGACGTTAAAGTGAGAAATGAACACAACAAAAGCCTTGAAATTCAGCTTAAACCACCTTACCTTCACTACCCCTGTTGGGCAGCCTAGGACCACAATGATGATATCACAGATAACATCACTGATGGCATCACTGACTACATTACAATAGTAACCAGCATTAAAAGTGGCCTTCAGCAATGGTCAGTGTGCATGGCCAAATATATTTTAACACATGAATGGGTACTCATCATGGCTTTCAATCATGGACACTGGCCCAAGCATTCACCCATGTGTACTGTATATTTTAAAACACTAACAGGCCACCAACCATAGATGTTGGCGTTCACCGGTGGCTACAGCTTTCATTTGTGCACACTCTACATTTAATACACTAATCAGCCACCTGTCATGGGCTTTAGCACTATAATAGCCAGTGGCCACAATCTTTGACAGTACCCAGTATATTTTCTAATGTATAAATGGGCCTCACTAGCCATGGCCTTTAACCATGAGCAGTTTGTCATCTTTTGGCCATGTCCACTATATATTTTAAAATACTAACATACCATAAGCAATGGACTTTGGACGT
Organism: Ambystoma mexicanum; assembly: GCF_040938575.1. Taxonomy (NCBI): domain Eukaryota; kingdom Metazoa; phylum Chordata; class Amphibia; order Caudata; family Ambystomatidae; genus Ambystoma; species Ambystoma mexicanum. The sequence goes on along the minus strand of NC_090931.1, from coordinate 1,236,891,575 downwards.
GCCCACTGTGTATTATAGAACACTAATCTGCGCCTATCTATGGCCTTCGGCCATGCCCAAGGAATATTACATACACTAACAAGCCACTATCCATGATCTTCAACACAATACTGGCCAGTGACTACGGCATTTGGCCCCGCCGACTGTATATTCTAACATATTAATGGGCACTAGCTCTGGCCTTTAGCTATGGCCACTGACTACAGCTTTCAACATTGCCCACTGTATATTTTAAAAAAGTGACGGGCCACTAGGCAGGGCAATTAACCATGCGCATTAGTATTTTGCAACATTAACTGACCACTAGCTATGGTGCTTGGTGATGGCCAGTGACCACAGCCTTCATCATCGCCAAGTCCATGGCCTAAATTGTTATTAAGAAAAACGTTTTTATGAGCTAATTTATAAATGAGGTTATGTCTAATGCCATTATTGATGTAATCTGTTATGTGCAATGTAATTAGTGTTGTCACCAGTGATGTCATCAGTGATGGAATGTGTGATGTTATCAAGGTTCTCCTACAACATGAATTAGTGATGTCATCAGTGATGTGATCTGTGATGTCATTGTGGTCATAGGCTGCACAACAGGTGTCTTTAGCTGAATTTCAGAGGTTTTGTTGTGTTAAGTTCTCACCTTAACGTCCCTGCGACTAAGGTTATTTTCTTGAACGTCAAGGATTTTGTTATTCCATAGAGTTTTAGAACACTTACAGGCCATTAGCATGGCCTTTGGTCATGGAGGGTCGGCACGACCATTATATATTTGAAAAAACCTGCAACCCATCGCTCAAAGACGTTCCTCAATCACAAATCCTGTTTTTACAGTGGTATTGTTATGTATAAAAGATTGCAGGCTTTTGTATAAAAGAGCAGCGTGATTTTGTATAAAAGAGCAGCGTGCTCCAAGTACCTTGTTTAATGGCTGGTCTCTTGGTAACTGTTGTGATACATCACACAACCCCAAATAACCACATTTAAGCAGCATGAAAATGGGGAAAAAAATGAGCGGCTGCAAGAATAACATATGCTCAGGTACTTTCTTCACCCATAGTGAAAGCTGGCACCCATGAATATATGCACAGCAAGTGAGCATATATATTAAAGTGAAATATACAAATGTAGTTCATTTGACATTCCCCTTAGAAGAAAGTGTGCAAGACAAACTAGCATTGGACTTTCGAAAATGAACACCAGAAAGATAACCTGAGAGGAAATGTTACCATAAATATGCTGGCAAATTATAAAAGGTGCTCACCTTTTAAACCCAGCAATCTGTAGTGAAATATTCCCTGGTAAAAAAAAATCCCAATACGAGACGAGTGCTTGTGGTATTGTGGGTAAGCGTCTGCACTGGGAACATGACAACCTGACTAAAATCCTATATCAAAATTCTTGAGCTTGCCAACCTCAAAAGAAAAGTTAGGCTCTTCACCCACATGTGTCCTTTACTTGTGCCATGAAAAGCAGCCACAATTAGGGGGAAATAACTGCACTAGTGTCCAGGATTGCACATTTTCTTGCCACATCCTGGCCAGATACTCTTGACTTACTTGCCCTCTCATTTCCTCTTCTCACCCTCATGTCTCTCTCTCAACAATACTCTACTTTATAATGATAATTTGAAAATAACACATACCATAGTGTCACTCAAATATATAAATCCTTATAGAACTATGTTAGGTAAAAAGTGTACAATTGTAGCTTCACCCCCCCCCCATTTTGACTGGGAGACTACAAATACCAGAATACAATTCAGCAAAAGGCAAAAGAATTGTCTCTGAGTGCACAACTTTCAAGCACTGACAGTAGCACGGTTTAAAATAAAAAATAATGTGGATACCGTGTGTTATGAGATATTAAAAACTAGGAAAACACACACCATTTGGGAAATTGGACTGTCTCCCATCCATGCAGTAAACATGACCGACCCTGCTGAGCTTTAAAACAAAGAAGGATCTTGCACCTCAGGGAATCCTGCTCTAGGTGGGCTTGTAAGGTGGGCTCATTTATTGGCCAACATGGCCTGAGAAGGATGCCCCCTTCCTTGCTTTCAAGCTAAGCAGGGTCTGTCCCGGTTCCTTCATGTATGGGAAACCCACTGTAGCTGAAACATATCTACTTTTTGTTATTATATAGAAAAGGTTACAGGCTGATAACTTTTAGTCAATGCGCAGTGAGATTAAATTATTTGCTGTGGTCACACCCTTTGGTTAAGCAGCATACTACAAGCCCCTATGACTCGCCTCTTGGTGACTGTTGTGATACATCACACAACACAACCCCACCTTTAATTGACATATTTTTTGCAACGCATACTGATTTGTCTTGTTTTCAGCAGTGCATGCTGGGGCTGCAAGTCATGGTTGAACTGCCTAGGGCATGATGCTTGACCATGACCCCAGCCTGACCAAGCCAACCTTGTAATCCACTGCACCTAGCCTGCATCCTGTTCTAGTGTCCACTATACCCCGATAATATGACCAATAGCCCGTGCTCATTGCTTGCAGCCAGGGCATGTCTACACAATCCATGGGGCATGGGCTTCAGTCATGCCAGAGGCCCCAATAAGCAAATCACAGTAGACAAACCCCATTGCCATTCTGTGAGGAGTCAGACGTGGGAGACGGGCATATAGATGGAGTTTTCTCACAATTCTCCATTTACTAAAACAATAAGGGGTGAGACAAACACCTATCTTTACCTAACCTAACAAAACCCAGACTAAAGAAAAATTACTTGGTGTCCAAAATGTCTGACCTTCACATTATAACATACAACAAAATCATACAGGAATCATTTGGCAGTTTTAACTTTGTAACACAACATATATTCAAATATAGGGTTTTTCCTTCTTAGAACAAATGTTCAACTGTCCACTTGACAGTTCACAAAGTCTTTTCTTCATACACTCATTTGAAAAGTTAATACAGAAGTTCTACTAGTCAATTCTTTTCCACTATACTCCTTTTTCAGTCAGGGTGGTTTCACATCAGTTCATCAAACACAAAAGTGGAATTGCCCATTCTTTTCCACAATAATCATGTACAAACATCTGCCACATTTAAAGTACTTCAACTTCTTTTCTTCCTGGTCCACTCACCTGCTATGACTAACCACTATTTGTCCCTTTCCTGGTGTACTCACCTGCCAGTCCAAAAACTCCTACTACTATTCATACTCAGTGGCAAGGTTTGTTCCCAATTTACCACATTTGACTCTTCAATGGGGAAAGTTAAATCAACAACAACAACTTCTGGAATATGTTTTTGGACTTGTGACATCATTGGCTTATAACTTCTTTCAAACACATGCTGCACAGAAGGACAATGCTTCTTTTAGACATTGCTTTGCCATTGGCAATGTATGTTACAATTATCTCCCCCTTAGACCCTTTTACAAGGAGGGCATTTCCCCTGCTGCCTCTTATCTCTTTCCCCACAACCTATTGGCTGTTGGCAATGCGATTCACAACTCTCATGACTACGACCTTCAATCTGCCTTGATATCTCTGAGCTTTGGCAATGCAGGTTATAATGTATTTTGCTGGAATATCTTTCTCTGAGAAAACTGTTTCCCCTTTGCTTTATATTTCCCCTTTGTTGGCTTGGTCAATGCTGGTTCAAACATTCTCTTACTGGGTCTCTTTTCAGGCAGGTCGCATTAACCTTGTTTAACAATTGCCCCCCTTTCATGTGGGAAATGTAGGTTACCATAGCCTTCTGTTCACTTCTCCCTTTTGGGTAATTACCCTCAAACAGCTTTCTTTTAAATGTGCAGTATTCAAAATTTGCTTTCTTTTGAAGCAGTCTAGGATGGAGTGCCCCGAGGTCACCTAATTCAGGACAACTCACTGTTATCTCTTCCATATCCACTTCTTATACTGTGCTGCTTGTCGGGTACTCCCTAGCAGTTGACAGTCACTGTTGGCCTCTTACTGCATGCACTGTTTCTTGCTTGAGCTCCCATGGCTCCACACGTGCTCCAGAGCAGTATTCGCACAGGAGTGCGTAATCGAACACAGAGAGTGAGTCTCTCTCCCGGGACAGCTGGGCTCACCGCTGCTTCCTTCTTCATGTCCTCTGCATCTCCAGGGTACTATGACCTCCGACAAACCCTTGGTACCCTCAGCGTCCCGCTCTGGCAACATGGCGGCACTGGCCTCTACTTTCTCCTGCTGCTGAACCTCCTGCTGCTACTGCTTTCTCTTGACCTGCACCTAACATGCCTTTAACTATTTAAAGGTCCCGCTCAGGTCTGGGTCATTAGAACACTAGACCACTCAATGTGGTCCAGTGACTCTGTGCTCCTCTTCCCCATCTCAGTACTAGGAGCATTATGGGACTTGCAGTCTACAATGTTCCTAGTTTCTTTATTGGCTATTTTTACTCCACTTAGTTTAGGGATTGTAAGTGACATATATTTAAGGAAGATTATAGGGGCGCTAAAGGTTCTCTTTGAGGTTTACTACTTGAACATTTGGGAAGGTCAACACTATTAAAGGTAGTAATCTTAATAAATTGACTCTGATATATATCTTAATGTTTACAAAGACAGGGTTTACACTTGGTACTTGGGGTATATCTGGGAGAGGAGGTCCTAAGGTGACAATATGCCATTAAATATTGAGCCACCAAAAACCCCTCATTCTCAGAAGAGGATGAATACCACTTCCCTCCTGACATAGTGTCCAGTTTTCTTGAAAGCCTTCTCCTCCCATGCAATCCTCCCCCTGATATCACCCCAAGGTTAAGGATCAGGTAGCATCTGCCTATCCCTGGCCACATGGGAGGAGACTTTAGGCTGGTACTCTGTGATGACTCTGTAGGATTCATCACGTTTCCCAGAATGTTGTTCCCATTCAAGCCTGTCCCGATTTTGAAAATGTTGCCACAAATCTGGCCCCATGTGGCCATGCCCAATTTAACTCCACTGCCATACCTGAATTTATTTTCCCATTCAAGCCTGTGGTGATTTTAAAAATGTTACCACATAGCTGGTCCCTGGTGGCCCATTGCTGTTCCCAGGTGGCCATGGCCAGTGACCACAGGCTATGCCTCACTCTCCAAAGTTATATCACAATTGTTTGTACCTACTTCATGACACTTTTCAAAAAATAAGACAGCCATATTTGCAAAAGCATGCTTTCAGGTCTGTGTTTTATTTAAGTGTCAAAATATAGGTACAATCAATAGTGATATAACTTAGCCCTAACATTAAATCACAAAATCCATTCAAACTTTGCACAAACATTGAAACATGGGTCTATAATGTATTTCCAAACCTTTGTGCACATTCGTCAAATGGTGCCTTATTTATAAGCCATTCAATCAGTTTTGCCCCCCACCTCTAATTGTTCCCTCTCTTGGCGAAACGGTACAAATATTCAGAGGTGGGTTTAAAATAATATCACAAGATTTCATGTAGTTTCATTGAATGGTGCTTAAGTTATAATCCATCAAAATACTGCTCTGCGCCAACCCTGTAAATGCAGAAACATGCATGGATGTCCTCAAACTTTTGTTAAGTTTGCAAAGTCACAGGAATGTCCCTGAACATCGGAGGGAAAAAACATCTGATTTTTAGCTTTTATGGCCATATTCTATAACATTCTCATCACCTCCTTAGAGATTGTTTAAGTTTTTGACTAGTGTAATGTTGTGTATTTTTAATGTTTTTACCGCAATGTCACGAATTTGACATGGTGTCCATTTTCAAAGTCTTGACGCAAATCATGTTTTTATTTGACCAAAAAGCGGGCGTGTATGATGTCTGTGAACTTTATGCAGCTCTCTGATTGGTCAAGAGGTGTCCACAGACAAGATGCAGATATCACTAATTATTTTTAATGGCATTTTTAAACAATCTCCTGGATAGATTAACACCAATTTTGCAAACGCACCCTTTCAGCACCGGGCCGTTGCTTCCCGCGCAACTTTGGTACAAATCGGCGAAGCGGTTTGAGCTATATGCGGTTTGAGACATTAATGTCTACCTGGATTGCAAAGGTTTTGGGACCCCCCAAAACATTGCCCCCCTTGACGAAACTGCACACCAATTTGCAAAATACTTTATAGGTGGCCATGTATTCTTTTTGCAAAGTTTCGTGAACATTTGTAGAATTGCACCAAAGTTATAAGCCACCCAAAATGTGCTCTTCCTATGGGATGAGCAACTTAACCATACCTACAGGACTGCTACCGCAGGCTCTGTAATTCATGGAAGTGTTTTATAATGGCGCAATCCCATAGGAAAATGTTCCTTGAATCAGGCCCATAATGTATATATAGATACGTTTGATTGCTATTTCTTTATCTTCATACCCTCTTGCAAGTCATACTGTGCCCAGGTTTTCTTGGTTTTTATTCTGACTGGACTACCTTGATGCACTGCACATTCGTTGACCAGTGTACCTCATAGATGCATTTCAGAGTAAAACACGGGCAGGCTACTGAACCATATGTATCCAAATTACCATGTCTCTCCTATCCCGCTCCTGGTCGCCCAAAACACACCAACTTGGGGTTTCGTTGAGCCCGGTCTGTCATGCGGCAACATCATGCTTTCATCGTGCCTGAAAGTTTTGTTTATAAGCAGTTTTCTGTGAGTGCATTACTTCACAGCAGCTGTAAACAGCTCAGCCAAGTGTGTCTTCAGCCACTTGGTGTATTAGCATCAATACCTTGTAAGCCCTGTTAAAAAGAAACATTGCCAAAGCAAACAGTTTCCACTTGGGTATAGTTCGATGGGTATTAGTCAGGTACTGAAATATGCCTAGGTATTGGCACCATGTCCAGTTGTTGCATCTTATGGCTGGTAGTACCGTTATGGCATGCCTTACACACACCTGTCCCATGCCAATCCATGCACAGAAATACCCATTGCAGAGCCCCACACATAATTGATCTTTTTTACTAACTGCTCCCTCAATCCATAGCACACAGTTGATGAGTAAACGTGTACCCGATCCTGCAACATTTTCCCCACGTGCAGCGCTCTATTTGCCAGCTTGCTACAGCGGCCATTATTGGCTGTCTCCACCTTTTCCTTTCCATAGACTAGGGGAAACATGTGCAATACCTGCACTGCTGCTCTTTCCCGGTTGCTTTGGGAGTATCCTCTTATGATATGATATGACATTTGTAACGCGCCTATACACAAGTGTTTCGAGGCGCGACGAGGCAGGTGGGGGAACACGGGGAGAACAGACAACGATCCTTCTGGCCAAGTGTCATTCAGATCGCACAAGTGCATGGGTAGAAGGGAAGGGAAACGTGCATGGGGGAAAGGGAGATGGGAAAGTGCAGTACAGAGTTAATAGCATACAGGATAAATAGCAAGGGCCAGCTAGTGGCAAGTGCAAACAAGTGCTGGGAAGGGGGGGGCTGTAGGGATACAGACACAGTGCTGCAGTGCAGGGGTGCCAGGGAGGTAGTGCAGGGGAGAGTGGCTGGGCCAAGGACCAAGAACGGTGAGTGGCCCTGTTGCAGATTCAGTGCAGTTTCAGTAACTTTAGCAGGGGAGAGGGGGAGAGAAAGCGGAGGCAAAGAGGAAGGTTTTGAGGTGCATCCGGAACCGGAGATGGTTCTCCTCAAGTTTCAGGGAGGCAGGAAGGCTGTTCCAGAGGGAGGCCCCTGCAGCAGCCCCTGCAGCGGAGAGAGATCTTGGCCAACAGGTGACCAGGGCAGCAGCTGCTCACAGAGAGCACCACTTTATTCCAAATGCTTGTCAAAGAAAGAATGCAGCAGATTTGTGATCTGAAAAAAACCTTTTATGAATAACCAAATGCCTTCTTTTTGAAGTCCTCCTACGTGAGTAAGTACCCTTTGCAATCAACCAAAGTTGATTGTAGCTAGTTCCCGGAAATGCTGACTACGCGCTCTGGCCGCCTGGTGTGTGCTGATCTATTGGCCACTCTCCTGCTCCATTAGTTGAGTTGGCTGAACCGCAGATCCTGCTTTGTATTGCAGAGCATGGAGATTGCAAAGCATGCAACCGATATTGATTAGTCACATTGAAAAATGCAATTTTTGTCTGTTCAAAATTCTGTCTTCTCACTAGAATATCCTGGTGAAATGACATGCCACATTTTCAGCTGAATTAACAGTTTAGAAATTGATTATGCGAACACCCGGAAAAGGGAATCGGGCAGGACTCGCATGGTCCATTATCCCTTTAATAGTTTGGTGCATTAAACATACACGGGTAATTATTGTATTAAACATAAATGTGCGCAAAAAGCGTGCTTGCAGGAGTTTAAACGTTCCGTTATGCCGTGCTGAGCAAGGAGATAGATAAAAGAGAAGGAACATCAGGGCAGCCACATATAGATCAGTTAGGGAGCGTATTACAGGGAACAAATATGTTGTGATAATTTTAGAGTTTGTGTTAGCATGGCTGACAACAGTACTGGCCCCTACTGTTCATGCAATACAATGTCCACATGTAAGTAGACTGATATCATCACAGAGGAACATGATTAGCACTCCCAGACCACCATCTTCATTGCCTTATTAGATATACTGAATTTAGACGAACTATAATGTACCTTACTGGATGCTCTCACTAGCTCAACGATGCAGAAAAGGGTGGTGGAGTGAGGCTTGCATTCAGCAAAACCCACCGATCAGTAGCAGAGTTCTTCTGATCTTGGGTTTCTGAGTGACATCATAGACAAATTGAGCTTTGCCCTCCTTGCCTATAACTATCATCCCCACGTTCAGGAGTGGACCGCATAAGCAACAGCCCACGAGCGTAAGCTTTTTCCTTAGGTCTTGGTGAGGGCTCAGCGCCATTATCAGCCATGTCTGCCACCAGACTTCACTTAGCGTGCTAGCTATTAGGAGCCTGGAACATTTGCCCAGATGGGACTTCAACAATGGCTTATGCACATACCCAATTTTGTTTAAAAAAAACTAAGAATTAATATGGTGAGAGGGGGATAGCTCAGGGGCACCGCGTTTGTCTTGGAAGCAAGACAACGCAGCACTACACAGGTTTGAATCCCGATCCAGTGCTTACAAACCAATCTCTGGTATTAAGTGTGTTATGAAAGAACAATTATAATTATGGCTACCAAAGGCAATGGTAAAGGATGGACACACAGGTAAATGGAGGAGGAGGTCAGGTTGTGTGACTGCGGAAGATTTGAAGGGGAGCCAGTCATGTAACTACTGCTTCACCTACCACTACTGGTGATGGTAGTATTAGATGTAGTGGTAGCTGTACTACTTCTAACATTATTATCACTACCAGAGATAATACTACTATCACTGTGTGTCTACTAATACCCCAACTACTGGTCATAACATGAGTTTTACTGGTACCCGTTTTTTTTACTAGACATACCAGTAGCTCCATTAGTAGTACCAATAGTAATGGTGGTGCCAATAGCACTAGTACTAGTACAACCCAAAATGGCAGAACTAGTAAGAGTAGTACACTTACTAATACTTCTCTAATACATGTATGATATGATATGATATATGATATGATATGGCATTTGTAACACAACTATACACCAGTGTTTTAAGGCGCGACGAGGCAAGGGAGGGGGAACGAAGGGAGGACAGACAACAATCCTACTAGGCCAATTGTCATCCAGATTGCGCAAGTGCATGGGATGGGGGAAAGGGGAAGTGCGGGGGGGACAGGGAAGGGAGAGTGCAGTACATGGGAATAGAATAATAACAATAAGTAAAAGTAACGGCCAGCAGGAGGCAAGTGCAAGGTAAGTGCAGAATCAGGTATCACGTGCTGGTAGTGGGACTGTAGGGATACAGAGACAGTCCCCACTTTTACTGCCATATCTATTAATACCAACAGTGCTGCTGTAACTAGTAATGCTACTGGAGTAGTGGTGGTATCAGTACTAGTAGAAGATGCAGTATGCTATGACAAGTATGGTGTGACAAGTGATGCTACATATATTACTAATAGTACAAGCAGCAGCATTGGTAGTTGTAGTATTGTGAGTGTTACTGGCTGTGCTGTTAATAGTAGCACAAGTAGAATTACCCACACCAGATTTGATTCTGGTCCAGGTGCATTTATTCCAGAAGTAGTGTACTGTTAGCAAAACTAGGACTGAGTATGGTGGCATGCGTGGCAGTAGTATTGGATCAACAATAGTGGTATTTGTGGTGGGGTAAAAGGTTTACTTGCGTCGGGATAATCTAATGTTTCTGCTTTGGTGTGCAGGGTCATCATTTAGCACATGTGAGCTCTGAGGCATGTTTTCTGGATTATAGCATTGGTGCATGCATAAAAGATTGGTGTTGTGTTGGTGCATTTAGTTTTATTTTGGGCACACCAGGCATGAACGTTTGACTCTGCATGTGGTGCAAAGAACTGTGCTTTGAGGGTAACAGACTTGGGGTTTGGGGCTCAGAGATACAACTGAATGGAAATGCAAAGTTTTGGACCAGAGGTGGCCATGTTCTCAGAGTAGAAAAGGGGGTGCGGGACAGAAACCACGCCCCAGCATTCCAAGTGGGTCACTGCTAAGGTAATAAGAAGACAGGAGTTGCACTCAAGGCCATGGACTTTGCACATGCATTCAATGGGGAAGAGGATGTGTTTATTAAAAGCAGTGCTGCATTGCACTCTTGGAACAAAGTATAAAACTAGCACTAATACAGCAACTGCTTAGTAATCAATGATATTAAAGTTACTCAAAAATGAATCCGATCCAGTCAAATATCTCTATGGAGGACAGAAGCGAGATGTCATGTATGTGTCTTTAGGGTGAGATTTGCAAGTGTACGCCTTTGAGTGTGGAGGAACATGGCGGCTATTTAAAAAATAAAGGGATACAGAGGCATGGTCGCAAGGTATAGGGGTGATTTAAAGTACCAGGGTTGTTTGTAAATGTGTTCCTCTGAAGCAAAAGAAAATGCAGCCATTTCTTTGCATCTTTGCTGCTTTAATGGGTCTGCAGACGGCGCTTACACTCCTTAGGTCACTTCCTGGTCCCAAGGTTGGAGAACATCCAAATTTGAAAAAAGTTTATTTTTAAATGTTGAAGATATGAGATCTGGTAAAGGTTTTGTGTGGTGTATTGACATTTGTTTGTGTGACTGGGAGAGGTTTACAGAGGAGCAAATCACAGGACTCTGATGTGGGTAAGGGGCAGTGATCGAAGTGAGCGGGATCGGTCGGGCGTGGTGTTCCACTACTTTTATTTTTTTCTGCTTACCATTCCTCTATTTTTTACGACCCTATTCACCATTCTATACAGAGGGGGCATCATCCCAAAACATAAACACATAAATGGTGAAGAACTATACTTTTTACAATTGTAAAAACAGCATGATGCCTCCATTAAATGAAGCCTGTTTTCCTCCGAGAACTGTTAGCAGACAGGGTGAGTTGGGATGCCCAAGCTGCTGGCGCAGTCCATGCAGTGAGGACCGTGATGAGGAGTTTGACCCGGAATTCTGAAAATAACTTGCACAGAATCATCTCAGTCATTCTAATTGTCTGCACTTTCAGAAGCTATACTTGGTGAACCTCATTTCTCGAGGGTTAATCCCTCCAAACATAGGGCAGCATCACAGCAACTTTGCACCACACAAGTGCAAAATGCACTAGGGCAAACATCGCCCTGCCGCAAACATGTTAGTTCAATGTGCTTTGCCCTGCTGCAAAAATGCATCGAAGCAATGTTTATTGCAGTAGGGGCATGTTTGCTTTGGTGCAAACTGCACTTGCACTGGTGCAACGTTTCTGTAACATGGACATCACCACACTTGCATATGGAGCAAGACAATACCAGGTCCGAGCATCCTCTTCACATAGACTTTGGGGGGTTATGGCAGTGGGATTTTGTATTGAACAAGTTCAAGGAGCTATACTTCCGGACATCGCGCTATACGCCAGTCATTATAGTTTGACACCTGGCAGGGGGAGGAACATCCCATTTCTTTCAGAGGGGCTGGATTTTGGTGCTCGGTTTGGCTTCAGTGGTTTAGGATAATGGAAGAAAAGAAGCTCACGTGGCAGAAACCGCCTCTCCCCGCCAGGGGATGCGCTCATATTCCTTCCCATCTGACAGAGTAACAATAACTGCGCGACCTGTGGCACAGACTTTCATTTCACCTGCTGCCGCAATACTGAGGAAATGTCTCCCATATATTGCATGTTCTGCAAAGTGAACTTCCAGGTTATTGGCAATCATTTCCCCCACCGTCGCAGATATTGTTGGAGATCCGGCTCACCTGCGTACATTTTCTTTTTCTTTTACAAACGTTGAAGATATGTCACCTGTTTCTCGCCAGCATCAGCCATGAGGAGGTTCAGCTTCAGGGAATATGCTCTTTTCTTGTGTGAGCCAATTGCACATACAAGAAGGGAAAATGAATGTATTCAGGCAGATTCACAAAGATGAATAACTGAATGCACAAGTTACTTGGCGGGTGCGTTCTTCCTAGGGGGACATTTTGCATTTGAGTGCATGCTGCAGTTGTGGTGGGTATAATGAATAATGAATCTGGAGGTTTCTTCCCTTCTCTCTTGGGGGGAAGCTACCCCCCTTTCAGGCTCGGAAGGTGGGCCTGCCAAGCAAATCCCTCCCTAGGGGTTTGGGAAAGCGCAACCTCACTGGGGGTGACTTCCCACCAGGGGACAGGGACTCCCATTCCGGTAATGAACTCCATGCAACGGAGACATTCTCTGCATATAAGGGCATACCAGAAGTGAATCTGACTGCCCGCTTTGAAACTCCCCAAAATTTCAGAAAGTGCATTTGAACAGTTGATCAAAGCAATGCTAGCCTCTCAATGGGCTTGACAGTTAAACACCGCCCTTTGGTATCTGGCAATATGCAGATGAGAGGCTCTGACTTACCAACATCATTGGGAGATGGAGCCGCGCTGCCGAGCGGAGCCGACAGTGCTGCGGAGAAGGACGCGGAAGGTGGTCTGCAGAGAAACCAGGAGAGAAGCCTCAAGAGAACTAGAAACGTGTCTGACAAGGCACAGGGTGGTGCAGAATCGGCAAGGTCAAGCGAAGCTGGGCCCGAGGGAAGGTGTGATCATGCAGAGTACATGGTGGGCCTGGAGACCAGGGAATAATGCTGACCCTGACAAGCGAGAGAGGAACCAGACCCCGCTTACACTATGCGAAACCTGAGAAAGAGCAACATAGCGGTGAGCAAAGATACATTCTTGTTGCGTTCAGAAGAGAATGCCCAGGAGCTGAGGGGAATGCCAGCATTACCGGGTTGAAGCCACCTCTCTGGACCAGGCACTGCCACAGAGAGCGTACATGGGTTGCTCACAGTAGAAGGGGGGCACAGAGACCAGACCGTGAGAATGGGAGAAGGGACGACAATCCTGAACCTTGAAATCAGCCAAATGGTTCAAAGTAACACCCCAAAACCAAGAGAAAGATATTGTGGGAGGGCATACACATACGCCCTATGAATCAAGCAAGAGCCTTGGTACAAGGGAACCAAGGGAGCCAGGAAGGCCCTATTAAGCAAGTAAGGAATATCCCAGGGGGGAAACCAGAAATAAGAAAGACTGGAATCTCGTGTTGAGAGACCCACGCAGTTGGTGGAGTAGGGTTAAGGAAATATCCCTTCATCTATCATCATTACGAGAATTGAATGTTTTTGGAACTTGAGAGTTTATACTAGATTCCTGAGGGAAACCTTTTCTTTGTTTAGAACTCTGATAACATGGATGCAAAGTGAGAGTCAGGAGACCTGTCCCCCATTAAATAATTGTGGGACCTGCAAGTAGGAGAGATTCCTGGAAATACTGAGAGGCGGCAGAGTAAAGAACACTGAGGGCAGTTTACATTGCCTGCTTTCCCTTTTAAGTTATTATTCTAAGTTGTAGGGCCAGGTTAGAAGTTAGGATCTTGACAGAGGACACGATTTATTATTTTGACGGGCACCCTTGTGTTCGTGTTCGGTAGGGAGCTTTCCTGTTAGCCATAGGGTCATTAAGGTGTTTTTTTTTACTTAAATGTCTTGTGGTCCGAGTCTTTCTTCTGGTACGCCACAGGGGGCATACTAGCATCACATACCAGGGTACTTCCAGGTTCCAACTTCCAAACTCTCTCTTTTCAGATTCCTGCAGTGTCAGAGTAGACACACTGTTGGTGTGCAGGAGTGTTTTTTTTTATAACAGTTTTACATTGCTATGAAAAAGGGGTGGGAATGTGACCAGAATTTCAGGGGATTGCACTTTTAAGGCACATCGCCATTAACTGGGCATTTACTCAACAGAGACATGTCTATTTTATTTCTGTGTTTTGATTACTGCAGATCTAAAAAAAATCAGAAACCTATTTTAAAAGCCTCATCATTTAACTTGTATTGCCAGAAGGCAATCTCGGTTTTCAAAATTGTGTATGATATGATATGATGTGGCATTTATAACGCACCTGTACACAGGTGTTGTAGGAACAAGGACTTTTTGGTGTAGCAAAGCAGAAAAGGCTATGGCAATCAATGCTATTGGAAATGGATATTTAATATCTGGTGTCCCTACTGTATTCTCCGCATTGAAGAGCAGTGTATATGGACCACGGTGCTGCATCTACACCAGAATTGAACCCTATTCCCATAGGATGGTCATAGTTAAATTGTATTGTCCTTCGGTCTAATTGATATCTGGGGAGTGTGAGAAAGGTGCAGACATCTACTCCTTTCCGTCTGCACTTCTGAACGTGTGTGGCATATTTCAAATGGCCCAATCCAATATATTTTGTTACATGCGCAAAGACATGTAAATCATGGGCTCTACGTAACGAAGAGAGGTGTTAACGTAAAGAGAATAGGTTTGCAGCGAAGCTTAAGTTAATGCACTGGGAGAATCAATGTAATGGTGACTTCCTCCTCATTCCCTAAAGGGTTACAAGGAAGGAGAAAGTGGAGGGGTGGGGGCAGGGATCCTGAGATAACTGGCATTCATTCATGATGAATGATCAGGGACTAACTTGGTGAGGTGACTGGACATGTGCATTCGAAGTATGGGGCTGCTCTGGAACTAGTCACACAGCAGAGCAACTGGCTGTGGCCTGGACATAACACTGAGGTTGTTATTTCATAGAGGTCCTTTAATACAAGTGTCCATAGAGGACTCATGGATGGATCTTTGCAAGATACTTCTGTGACACAAGCCAGCGTGAAGGGAAGGTTGGCAGGATTCAGTAATGCATGCAGGCATCGAACATGCATCACAAGCACACAATGAGGTATGCACCTATAGAAGCTTGTGCAGGTTTATTTTTTATTTTTGTGTTTTTTAAAGTGCCAAAATTAAAGCCAACACTTTTATTAAACTTAGACATACAAAAAAAAAACCTAGGAATGCTGATTAAACAATAATATATAGGACGATCATATGGAAAATTTGAATCTGCCAAGAGAAGACCCTGCCCGCTGTGAGACAGAACATCAGTGGTCTTCAAACTGTGGAGCATGTCACCCTGGGGCGGGCTGGCACTAGGGGCAGGGGAGTGCACATCTCAGGGCTTCAAAGCCAGTATCAGCTGTTCAGTCAGTGCAAGCTATCTTGTGGTGACCAGACGTTTGCTCTGAGACATTGAGAGCGGCACTAATGGAGGGAGTAAATGCAGCCCGAAAGTGAGCTCGAGGCTTGCAGACACAGGTGGAATATTCCCCCTCCCACAAGGCAAACTGTGGTGGCGGGCTTTAAAGATAGACACAGCACACAGGAAAGAGTTGAGCAAAATGGAAAAGAGAAGGAACCAGAATGGGAGTGAATGGGAAGGAAAGAGAGAGATAGACAGAGAGAGAGTAGAAGGGGACCACAACAAGAGGGAGCGAGGAGAGACATCACATGCGTTAGAGCGATGTGATTCACAACCAGAGTGGCGGGATGGACTGAGGTGTGAGACAAAACGTGGGAGACCGTGGAAATGAGAGAGAGAGTGATGGAGAGCGAGAGGAACTGACACACAGGCGAGGGATAGATTGAGAGCAAAAGATTGGAGTGAGAGCTGTTGACAGACATCACACGAGTTAGAGTGATGTGATTCACAACCAGAATGGCGGGATGGACTGAGGTGTGATACAAAACTGGAGAGACAGTGGAAATGAGAGAGAGTGTGATGGAGAGCGAGAGAGGGACTGACACACTGGGGAGGAACAGATTGAGGGCAAAGTATTGGAGTGAGAGCAGTTGGGAAGCCTTCGACCACCAGAACCCTCTCTGATCAGAGATTGGTGATCACATAACCTGCCCAAAGTCCATCCTCTCCTGCATCTCCCGATCCTCTCCCACACACCGGCACCTCTGTGCAGACCATGCTATGACTATTGGCTGGAGAGGGGCCTGATTACAAAAAGATTTGCTAAGAGGGACCATTGAATGTTTACATTTTAATATAAAAATGGTGCCCAGGCAGAATCAGTTGGAGCATAGTTTAGGTAGAAGGCGCCATCATTACCCAGATTAGTGTGCTGATGTGAATGGCAATTAGATTAGGTGTGCAACGTAGTGATGGGAATCAAGGACATTGCCGAGCAAGTATTTGTTGTGCACTCCTAACATGGAAAAAGGGAAATGAATGGGAGAATCACCAGCAAAACCAAAGAAATGATTGGCTAGCCTTCGATTGTTGGACCCATTTATCGATCTAGCCAAGCACTTGGCTGGAGAAATGTAGAAACATTACTAGCGGAGGAGTCGACTCTGGTTGAAGATTTCTTTTGAGAACGATAGTGGTGCGTGAGGTTCACATTAGGTTCACATTAAGAGATTATGAGAAAACGAAAGGCCTGATTCACAAAGCTTTGCGAATCAGGCCCTCATTGCATTACACCTATGATGAGAGCAGCATGGTTGCAGACCTGTTGAGGGCAGTGGAGGTGTGGGAATGGTTGCGAACAGGTGGTGGGTGGTATTTGTTTTTATTTTATTTACAGCACTTAAACACTCCAAGCACTTGCCCTGTTACAGTTTAGTGAAAGTTCTGTTTAGTAGGGGGATTGTTATCGCGGATTTCATTCATTGTTACTCACACAAAGATAATTTTTTCAGCATTTTACTAAATTGCTTTGTTTGCACATGCCCAAAATTGTTGCTGTGAGAGCAATCAAATGTGTGTTACTGCCACTGGTAGTTTCCGTGTCCTGAGTACATGTCTGAGTGTCCCAACTTTGAATGGGGAAGCTCAGGGGTGTTGCAAGGTCTGGAAAGGATCTGGGGCTATGCTAATTTTTGGCCTGCCGGGACTGGGGGCTTGCTAGTTGTAACCCCTGAGCTTCTATCCGGGGCTACAAAAAAAAAGACCTTGGGCTATAGACCCCTCAGCCCGTTCACCCCCCCAGCAATGCCTCTGGCGGAAACTGACCTCAGACCGCAGTGCTCCATTGAGTGGTGGTTGTATTTAGGCCTTTGTGGGATGTTGTGTCGCGTGACCTTGATTTTGAAGTTTATCCTGGAATCACCTTGTACCTGGTGTAACTGTTGCCTGGCCAGGGTGGCATGGGATCATCGAATGCTGCAGCTGCAGATGTGTGCGTGTAATCAGGAGGTCCATGAACGGAGCGCTCCGGGACAAGTGCAAAATGAGAACTACTGATGATGAGAGGAAGCAGGATTCACAACTCAAAAAGTACATTTGATCTCATTTGCAACCCTTGCCGCACTGACACAACACAATAAACATGTATGTTTACTCAATTACCACTGGTTCTCATTGAACCCGCCTTCAAAGATTAAAACAATGTTGCCAGGCTTCTCAGAATACACACGAATGCGCAGATGCTAAGATCGGTGCAGTGCCAGTTGTGTTTGCTCTCCGCTAATGACCTGACCAGTACACGACATACAACTCTTGTTTAAACACCCAGCTGCTTGGAGTAGTTTTTGTTCGCACCCTGTGTAAAGTACAAAAGGACACATTGTGATATCAATGCTGGAGGGCTGGGCGAGGGAATATTATTCAATTAATCTCTACACCAGCTTGATGAGATGGCAAGAAAACTGTATCCGCAACATAGTGGAGCAAATCTAATCAGCTCTGCCTGCCACTATCCATGAATGGAAGATTGGAAGACAGTGGGAGCAAGTCAGAAAAGGGCAATTTATTTCTGCAAATTGCGTTTCCTCAGACTATCCAGGGAGAGGAAGCAGGAGGCCCACCTCCCCTGAGGGGCAGACTGGCAGAGTCAATGGGGGAGGACAGCCTCCTGGAAAAGCACTCCGATTTCCAGCACTTGGACACCGAGCTTTACAATGGGGTTTGGCCATGCTGAGTGAGGATGATTGGCAGCTGACAGCGGCTGCGCTTCTGGTAGAATAAAAGAACAATTGGTGGCAGTGGCTATCAATTGAACAGCGAAAGCCACTGTGAAGCAAGGCTCTTTTACTGTCTATCTATATCTTGCTTCACTAGCGTCAACAGTAAATACAGCAAACATGCATTGGCAAAGTCAATTTTTATAAATATACAGGGTAAGTAAGACCTTTCATTATTATAGCCAATAGGACAAAAAGTATTACCCTCTACATTTGCAAAGCTAGGCCTATTGGCTTTGTCAATTTATTTTTAGTTTTGAAGTAGGGTTGAAGATCGCAGACATAGTTATCTTCTTGGGGGTGTAGGGAGTTCGAGTTGTAGGTAGCAAATGAGCAGAAAGTGTAGTTAGTGAGAAGAGTGGGCAAGGAGCAGATCAAATTATTAAGTCTTGAGATCGCAGAGTGTGAGGTAGGGAGTAGCAGAAAAGTGTGCTAGATGGAGTACAGGACATGGAGCAGATTTAAATAGAACATAGCGTAACTAGGCACCTGCTCCAATCTAATTATACCAGTACTCCAAATAATAAAATAAGAATGACACATGCATCTCAGACACCAGCACAGTTATGGTGGGGTAAACAGGCTTGAAAAAACACCCTTCATCCTGAAATATGAAAATATAATTAGCCATTTCTGCCAAATCAAACAGAGCACAGTTTCACCCAGTAGCCATCACTGGAAGGTCGCCTCCATTTTAAAGTCAAATAGGCAATGTGTTGTGGGCATACACATTAGGACAGATGTCAAGTCTTGTTCCAGGAAAATGACTTTGTCTATAGGACAGTGCTATTTTATAGATAGCATTTTCAACCCAAAACAGACAGCGTGACATGGCTGAAATGGCCAATAACGTGCATGCTCTCTTTTGAACTAATAGATTGATTCTGTAATATAAATACATATATATATATATATATATATATATATATATATATATATATATATATATATATATATATGGTTAAATAAAAAAACGTAGTCTACAAACATCTGGAATAATAAAGTTAAGGTAACAACATAATACACTTTATAAATACATTAAAACAATATTATATTTAAATCAAATATAGTAATTAATCTTTGCTCACCTGTTTTTTGTGTGCAGTATTTTGTTTTTGCTCTAAAATGCTTATAGTCACAGTAATGCAACATGTTGTAACGTGTTGTGTGAATATTTGTTTTTAATAAAAATGTTAAATTGTTTTATTTGTTTTCAATGTGCATTACATTTGTGCTGCTTTTGTTAGTATTCACAGTTTGCATTATTTACTCAATTTAATTTTAGCACACATTAAACATGTTTTCATTGTGTATGCATGGTACAATGACCATAAATGCTGTGTTTATGTTAATATTTGTCGAAGTACATTTTTCAAAGCTTTTATTGTGTATATTTTAATATTTATTTATTGTTTTTTTAATGTTTTTTGTTATTTAATAAATTATAGGTTTTACAATGATGACATATACCTTGTTAATTAATATTTGTATTACATTTTTTTATTAATGCATACAGTTATTTGTTCATTTATATTGTATATGTAAAGTTTAAGACTTGAATGACTATGTATATTTTGTAATCATAGATTTTTTTTTCGAAAGTATTCAGTATTTTTCCATTTCAATTTTTGGGAGGAATTATAGTATTTCATACTATAATTTGTTATTTTGTAATTGTGTATTAAAACATATTTTTACATTTAACATGTATTATAGGTGTACATTTAATGTACTTCTGAATATTTTGACATTTTATACAATTAACTGTTTTTATGTGAGAAATTGTTATAACTGTCTAGTATTAATGTATGCTTTAAAATTGTGAGTGAGTTAAGATTACCATGATATTTAATGAAATATAAAAAAAATGTGTTTAATAAAGTTTATTATGTTACCTTTACTTTATTATTTCTGATGTTTGTAGACTTTACATTTTTTTTATTTAACCTGACTCATTTGTACATTTAGTTTTTCTTCAAATAATTTCAACTTTATTTATGGCTACCTAATTATTGAGTGTGACTGTTTGTTGCTATAATGTGTATTTTATTTCAGTTGTATAGCTCTTACTCATAAGCACTCAAAAGAATTATAGATATAAAGTAATGATTACATAGTATAATGGAAAAACAGAAATGACACAGCAAGAACAATGAAAACCAAACAGAAAGAAAATATAATGATAGTCCAACAACAGGATAGTGAATGTCCAGCAAACCTGCATGTTGCTGGACAAATAAACCATTGCACCACCACAAAATACAAAGGCACAACGTGGGTGCGAGGCAGGGCTGAAAGTAAAAATGTGAAGTCGTCATGACAAGCACGGTGAGTAGAGCGCTCGCTTTGACATCTGTGCAGAGCCTGCCGATGCAGGTTCGAATCCCGGCAGGGCCGAACTCAGCCTTTCATCCTTCCGAGGTCAATAAATGAGCACCACACACCGTGCGAAATAAAAGGCAGTGCTCAGATACCGCAGGGTTCAAAGCATTATATAAATGCAAAATTATTAATTATTATTAGAAGTCACAAAAACAGTGTGTGCTTGAACCTCTGTCATCGCTCACGCAGCCATAGATCTTCAATGGGAGTAACTGACCACCAACAGCTGACAGCCAAAATCCAAACTGAGCAAAAGAGAGGATCAGTGCAATGCCAGGGTATTGTCAAGCCCAAAGACAACACCACAGTCTGAGGCTGAAAGATCCACATCACAGCGGAAGGCAGAGCTGGGCCCCACGCAGCTGCTCTACCATCGACAGCGGCACTGGATGCCCAACAGCTCCAATGCCAGAGTCCAGAGGGAAAGCACAGTGAGGCAGCAGACAAACAAGCCCCAGAGCACTGCCAGACCCCCAGAGTGACAGCCGAAGCAACAGCCCGGCCCAGCCGCAGGCCACAGGCATAATGGCCTGTGTTGTAAGAACATGTAGTAAAAGTGTGTATATGGTATAAGAGCATGTTGCATAACAGCACGTGGCATGAGTATATAGGTCAAAGGTGTATGTTTTGTACATTTTTGTGTTGTAAAACTGTGTATCATAAAATTGTGTGTCATAGCCGCATGTGCCTAAGGTGAATGGTCATAGGTGCATGCTTTGTGTACAGTTCATATGAAAAGTATACATTTATTCCATCACCTTAAAACTCACATTAAAATCAGCTGGAACTTGACTTTAATGTGAGTTTTTAGGAGATGTTGTGTACGTATTGTAAAACTTGTTCCCTATGTGGACAAGATCATGTGTTGTATGTCAATGCTAGGTGTATTAGACATGTGTGTTGTAATGTGTTATAGGAACATGTATTATAGGACTCTGTGTTGTAGGAGAATGTTTTAAGGCAGCATGAGTCGTAGGACTGTGTCATTAGATTGTGTGTCATCGGAATGCATCATAATTCGTGTGAGGTAGGAGCATGTGTGGTAGGAGTATGTACCAAAGGTGTGTGTGTTGTAGGTACATGTGAGAGCACGTATTGTATGGCCACATGTACTGTGCGGTAGATGCATGTGTAGTAGGTGCAGGTGTCAAAGGAACACGTTTAGTAGGCGTGCATGCTGTAGGAGCACTTGTTATTGCAGCCCGTGTCATAGGAGCATGTGTTATAGGAGTGCCTGTTTTAAGAGTGTACAGTAAGTGTGTGTCATAAGGGTGTATGTAGTAGGAACATGTGTCATAGGTATATGTGCCGTAGGTGCATGCTCTGTGTACAGTTCGTATGAAAAGTGTACATTTATTCCATCACCTCAAAACAGACATCCAAATCAATGAATGCGCTCAGTGGACATTTATTCCATAACCTTAAAACTCATATCAAAGTCAGCTGAGATTTTCCTTTGATATGGGTTTTTTGGAGATGTTAATTGTGTACTGTGGCAGACCAGAAGTAGGACTCGAACTCTGGGACATCATATTCATGGATTTTTATTCTCTTGTTTTACAATTAGTCTAACCAACTTCAAAGAAAATAACAAACTAAAAAAATGAAAATGGAACTTGAAGTGCCAAGTTCCCTATTCTAAAACTCAAATGTTCAGGGAAAAGATATTCTTGTCAGGATGAATTCAAAACATAAATCCCCGAGCCCAAGTCCTATACTAGCCTACCACATTTATAGAAAACGAACACACATAAATCTAAAGAGTTTAATGACTAAAAGATGCTTGACTGCTGCCTTTGTTTTAGGTTTAGGTTTTATATAAAGTTCTTCAGGTGCCATGGAAATGGCTAAATATTCCAAATGTAGTTCCAAATAAAATCTTACTTGAGGTACTTCAGTCCCTGTCTACTGACACCTCGGGGTGCCTTTTTCACTTGTTTACCCCACGTTTTTCTGTTGCCCTCCCGAGCTTCACTCTCCCTTTTACTCCACTCTGTGTATGTCTCTCTTGTTTTTCTCTTTCATCCCTGTTCCAGGGTGTCTTTACTGTGTCTCCCTTTTCCGGGGTCTCTTGATTCTTGTTCCCCTTCTCTTGGGGTATCTTCTCTCTCACTTCTTCTCTTTGTGTATCTTCATGCTGAGAAAGGGGTTGAGTCTCTTACATGACCCTTTCAAACTGGGCTCACCCCTTCTCTCCTCTTCCCATCTCCTTCTCTTGACTCTGATTCTCCTCTCTCAGGGAAATCCTCACTCTCACCCTATCTCTTCTCTTGGGGAATCTTCATGCTCGCCCCCTCTCTTGGGGTATCTTCACTCTTAGGTTAACAAGGGGCATGAGACTCTTACAAAGAAAATATTGAACCGACTCAACATTTCTTTTTACAAAGATTGGTGAGGTTTTGTCAATGGGCTGCTATGGTCCAGGTTTTTTTTCACAATGTTAAAAAAGTGGATAGACTTGAAGGGAATTTCTTTTTTACTCACGGCTTAGAGCGCAAATCAAACCGCTGTACGGATTTGGACCACACTGGCACAAGAAGCAGCTGCCTGGTCCCAAAAAGTGTGCTTTTTACACATTTGGTGTTAATCTGTCCAATAGATATTTTTAAAATGCACAAAAAGTATTACAAATACCTTTCATATCTCGGTTCGGTCTGCGACTCCCTTCCTGATTCAGTGTGCATGGACTTCTCTGGACCAATGAGGAAGCTGCGTAATGTTCTCAAACATCACATATATGCACTGATTGATTGATTGAGAAACATGAGGTGCGTCAAACCTTTTGAAATAGATGCCATGTTGGATTTGCAAACAGCACCCATAGTCTGCCAACATTGCGGTGAGAGAATATAAAAAACGCCTACATAAACTACCTTTGAGGTGAGTGGTTGTGAGGATGGGGTGGAATATTTCCGGAAAAGGGCAAACATCATGTGATTTTTCATCATTTTTATCTCTAATGTCTGCAAACGACTTAGATGTTCAGGGACATCACTGTGATGTTCGCAAACTTGAAAAAAGTGCAAGGACATTCATGCATCAGTATACCCACATATACATTACAAGGTAGAAAAGCAGTTTTTGGATGGCATATAACTTTGGTGCCGTTTGAAATTGCACAAACCTTTGAAAAAGAAATATCGACTCAACTTTGAAATATTTTGCAAACGTTGGTGTGGGTTTGTCAATGTGGGACCAAGTTGTGGGGGATCCTAAAATCTTTGAAATGTGGATCGACTTGAATGGGAAAAAAATATTACTTCAGCCCGTTCCGCCGGACAGATTTGCGCCGGGAATTTCGTATGGAAAGTATGTCCCGAAAGTATAGTTTTGTATATTTGTTATTCCATTCTGTGTTTTATGCTTTCAAAAGTGTCATCACGTAATCCAAAAAATAGTGATATACTTTCACATCTGTGGCCATGTTCATCCGTGGACTGGCTGTTTGCTTAAAATGGGCACTGCCATGGCATCTGGCAATGACAGATGTCTACTCTGAGATGACAGCTCGGACTGCAACATGGTTGAAACCCATGCCACATGCTTTGTGGCCAGTGGCCATGGCTGCAAGATATGAACTGTAGCCCAACTGCACAATTAACGGGCAATAGTGGCCACTGAGCCAGGCTACATTCCATGACTATGTTTACTGTGGGTTGATTCATGGGGCAAGCAACATGGCTGAATCTCATGGCCTAGGGAGTGCATCCAGTGGCCATGGCTGCAAGTCATGGACAGAGGCCACAGTCCTTCAATTGGGCTATAGTGACCTCTGAGCCGAGCTGAAGACAATGCCCACTCTCTACTGTTGGTTGCTTTGAGGAGCCAACCACATTTCTGAAACTCATGCCCCAGCATTTGTGGACACGGACTATGGCCACAAGCTGTGGATGGTGGTCCATGGTCCCATTATGGTATAGTGGGAACGGTCTGAGGATGCAGGATAGGTCTGGTGACTATTGTATGTGGCTTGGTGGGGATGGGGTTCACGGTTGAGCCTAATGCCCTCAGCAATTCACCCATGACTTGCTTAGTTATTTAAAAAAAGTGAAATTCAGTGAAAACATGTGAAAGGTAAGTTATACTTAAGTTGCTCTAATAAACCCCATTGAAATTCAGGGAAACATTTTGTTAAAGGAGCATTATGGTTGCAGCACAAAATCAAAAAAGCAAATAAATGTGCCCGTTATGGTAAACTATGCAACCATAACTCACATCCCCAGCATGCACTGCTCAGACTAACACTCAGGACATCAAAGATGTCATCACAAATGGCAATGTTTTGATGGGTTTCAATGCATCAACCAATGAAGGATGATCTAATGATTCAAACTTTTGTAGTGCATAATTGCACCATGTAATACGAAATCCATTAACATGAAACTAGCCACCAATATGCCTTTAGACCACCTTCTTGGAGTATACCATGACCCAATTCCTCATCCGCATCCTGTAGGATACAATGTTTATGCACCCTCTTTTCATGCCACAAATTCTTTGAAGGGGGTATTTTTGCATGACTCATATATCCCAGTTGTGCAGGAAATTGCTTCTCCTATCTGATTGCTGGAATTAGAAGCATTACTATTGTGAGAAACCAGAGGGTATTCTCACTCCTGAACCCCTTGGAGCCTCTACACAGGTGGCCTAGGAAAAGGCCCATCGCTATTGGATCCCAACACTTGGGGTGGATAAGCGAGGGAGGATCACCTGGGTGGAGGATCCTTGGGAATGGGGATTGGGGTTCCCTTGGGCAAGACAGGGTATCCCCTTTCTCTAGTAACAACCAACCCAACACCTCCCCAACCTTTATGGTCTATTATAAGCTAGCTCCCCTCATTTCTCCACCATTGACACTTAATAGTACTCGGACAAAGAAGTGGCAACTAAGAGCAATGAAGACTATGCTTGTTTACCACTCTAGTACTGGGAAGAGGAAGATGCCTGCTAGGAGTAGTGAAGGTCGGGCATGTCCCTTTAATGGGAGTCAGGCAGGACTGAATAATCATTTTCACCTGCACCCTGTGAAGGGGCTGCAGATGTATACATGGAGACCAACCGAGTGGCAGAGGGAATCAACAGGAGAAGGACCAGGAGGCCCTTGCATGCAACAGAGGACCGTTGAGCATGGCGTGTGAGTGAAGACTCCCTGCAGCCGACCAAGAAAGGTGAAGGTAGCCATGCTGGAAGGGTGCATTGTTCCTTTCTATTTAAAGTGCTTGTTCCCCTCTGGTGGAGGACCATCCCAGGAGCGTCTGAGGGGCAGTAACTGCTGAACCCATATGCATGCAACATTGTATTTTGCCCAAACCATACCCTTGCCCAGAATAATTTGTCTCACACATTGTTTGTCAAGTGTTGGCAATAAAAGGCCATAGGTTTTTATTGTACAGATATGGTTATACCAATAACAATAATCACATATCATAAAATAATACACAATACTTTTGGGCACTGCCACCACACGTGATCAGGTTGCCGGCAGACCGCGTTCCTCAGAAAGTATCTCCTATTTACAACCCCTTGAGGCTAGAGTTGCTGTAATTTCTTGAAAGAAATTTTCCATGCCCTTGGTTGATAGGTGGGTGCCGTCTTTGTGAAAAGGGTCCGGATCACCCAGTGTAATGGCTGGGTGCTTTATGAAGCCCAGTCCTCTTGTTGTGCAGAATTTCTCTAGCCCCCTGTTGATTTTCCATCTGGAAATGTCTACAGATTTATAACAGTTGGCCCTCTGCCATTTCTACCTAGGTAGGATGGCTGAAAAGCATATTTCCGTTCCTCTCCAATTATGTGCGATGCCTGCAAGGGAGGCACACATGTCCTCGAGTAACTGCCTCCTCCCCACTGATACTAGGTCATTGCCACCTAAGTGTATGATCAGAAATTCTGGCGGGTCCCTGTGTGCGACTAGCTCTGCTAATGTTTCATGGATTTCCGCCACCGCAGGCCTCTGTAGCCCCACCATGATGAAATGGTGTTTGTGAACGGTGGCCTTTCTTTGGTCTCCTCTGCCCATCGCCCCGTCCTGAAGATGAATGAGTGGCTGACTATCCATGCTGACTGGAGCGTGGTTCTCCCTTCGCCTGGTGGCTCTGTATGGGGGAGGGGAGAAAGAAAGGAGGGTGAGGGTGGCAGGCTAGATTAATTGCGGTCTGATGTATCTTTTGTAACAATCTGATTTCCAGCCCCCTATGCTTTTCAGTTGTTGTGGGGCTAGCCCTCCCTCCCATGCTGAGGTGGCGGCACCTATTCTGAAAGAATGGGTGCCGAAAACCCCTGGGGTCCCACCAAGCATTATTGATTGCTTTCATCAGCATCCCTTTAAATTGATACCAGCTTAGTGCCGAGGCATCCTTATGGATCAAGAACTTCCCCCCAACCTTGGGTCTTTGCGCATTGTAAAGGTTGGTGATACATACCGGGCAGTATCCTGCCTCATTGATACAACAAATGTTGATGGTTCTTTTTGCCCTGGTTTTTGATTGTTGTATTTCTATGCTATTGCTCTCCTGTCTGACCCTGACTTACATGACGCCCAGCCCGTTGCTGGAAGCAATGAGTTCACTCACACGGAAAGCCCCGAAGTATGCCAGGAAAAAGGCTGTTCTGAACAGTAAGATCTCATAGGGATGCCAACATATGGCTTCTAGCTGGTTTGTAATTTGTACCAGTTTGCAGAAATCAAGGGGGCGGCGGGTATCTACCTGTGGGCCCTCTCATCTACCCCAACCTTTTAATGCATAGGTAATGAGGGGGCTTTGGGTGGGGTCTGAATCACCCTGAATTTGAGAAAAATATGACACTGCAACTAAATATCTTTTAGCCCAGTCCCTTGAAGCCTTGTTCATGTGCCCATTTAAAAAATGTTTCTATGTCTTTCATAGTTATTAACTCTACGTGTTTTATGCCTGTGGCTTTAAAAACTGTTTGTAAGCACTTACTGTACTGCGCTGCAGTGGTGCTTGCCAGTGCTTTCCCTGCCATTTCCATGAGGAAACCTAGGGAGGTGTTGGCACCCAACTTTGAGGTGCCTGGTTCTTGTTGGACATCCCGGCCTCGGCTCTCTGGCACTGGCGTTGATGCCGTTATATTATTGGCACCCGTGTTTGAGGTGCCTGGTTCTTGTTGGACATCCCGGCCTTGGCTCTCTGGCACTGGCGTTGATGCCGTCATGTTATTGGCGCCCGTATTTGAGGTGCCTGAATCATGTTGTGCATCCCAGCCTGAGGTCTCTGGCGCTGGCGTTGATGCCGTTATTTTTGATTTCCCATTATTTCCCAGCATTCTGCCGGTATTGGCGTCATCTGTTCCTGGGCGTGAGGCGCTAGCTCCCGGAATCTTGGCCACTGAAAGCGAGATAAGGCATCTGAAATGTTATTATCTGCCCCAGCAATGTGCTTAGCTTTGATCACAATGTTTTCTTGTAATGTGACTGCTGTGATGGCTCGTAGGACTTTTAGCACTAAAATGCATTTGGTAGACCTTCTGTTTATGGAGCCAACGCCTGCCATGTTGTCGCACCACACCAAGAGTTCCGTGTTAGCGAGCTGCCTGCCCCAAATGTGTGATGTTAGCCAAATGGGAAATATTTCTAGGAGGGTGATTTTTTTGTCCACCCTGCCTGTTGCCATGAGTCGGGCCAGTGTCTTGCCATCCACTCTGTGTCAAGTATGGCTCCAAACCCCTTGCTCCCGGCTGCATCGGTATAAAGGACTCTTTTTGTCCATGCGTTCAAAGGTGTTTGCCAAAGCAAGGTCCCGTTGAAATTTTTGAAGAAATTCCTCCAAATTTCCAGGTCTTGTTTTACCTCTGTGCCTAGTCGGATGTGTAGGTGGGGTTTGGTAAATGATTTGATTTTCAGTTCCAGGCTTCTGGATAATATCCTCCCTTGAGGGATGATTCTGGCAGCGAAATTGAGACTGCCTGCTAAAGATTGAATTTCTTTGACTGTACCCTTGTCTTTAGTTATCAGGGCTTGTGTCTTCTCTAAGAGTTCTGCGATTTTTGTTTTAGGGATCCTGCATAGCCCTTGTGCAGAGTCAATTTCAATGCCCAGAAAAATTATGTTGGTGGCTGGTTTGGTCGTTTTTTCTTTTGCTAGGGGTATGCCCCAGTGAGCGGGCATTTCTTCTAGTTTTGCCAGGGCCCTGTTGCATTCTACTGAGTTCGCTGGGCCCATAACCAAAAAATCATCCAAATAGTGAACTACTTTGGTCCCTGGTCTCTGTTTTTGAAAAGCCCATTGAAAAAGGAGCTGAACTGCTCCAATAGGGCACAGGATACTGCGCACCCCATCGGCAGGCATCTGTCTACATAGAATTTGTTGTTAAAAGTGAAACCTAACCATTGCTGGGAGTCTGGGTGGACAGGCAATAATCTGAAAGCGGATTCAATGTCTAGTTGGGCCATCAGGGCGTTCCTGCCACATTCCTGTATGAGTCTTACTGCCTCTTGGAAGTGTGTGTAGGATACTGCGGATTCCGTGTGTGGAATGCCGTTGTTTAGGGATAGGCCTTTGGGATAGGATAGGTGGTGGATTAGTTTCATTTTCCCTGGCTCTTTTTTAGGGACCAGTCCTAGCGGTGATATTATGTAGTCTTTGAGGGGCATGTGGTCCCAGAGTCCAGTGATCCTGCCCAAAAGCAGCTCTTTCTTGATTTTGCTTTCCACTATTTGGGGGTTGTCCCTGGCTGATTTTGGGTTCAGTGGGATGTTCTTTGACCCTGTGCCATGAAAAGGTATGAAAATAACCTTATGAGAAACCCCGCCAAATGTTTTTGCTGGTTTCCCTGTCTGGGTATTTCAATAGTGCATCTCTAAAATTGTTTGGGTTGATTGGGGTATTACCTGGGGTCAAGAAGGTGGTCGACCCAAAGTGGTTGGCACTAGTCTTTTGGGTTTTAGGCTGGCAGTCTGGTGCAGTTGCTAGCTGCGTGGTCACCGTTGCAGTTTGTGCAAGTGTGTTTGTACCAGCAGTCCTTGCCCCTAGAGCATTGGTTTTTCCCAAAGTTCCTGCATGGAGTGTTGGCTTTTGAACTATGGTTTTTGTTTTGCCTTTGGGTATTGGATTTAGCCGCCCACGGCTGTTTTTTACGAAAAGGCTGTTCTCCCTTTTTGTGCTTTTCATTGGGACCTGTGTTTTTGGTATTTTTGAAGGGGTTCGGGGAGGCCTCATCCTCCGCTGGGGGTTCAGCATTTAAGATGTACAAATCGTTTTGGATCTCGTCCCATTCTATGGCTGACCTCTCTGACATGCTTCTCCTAAATCCGATGTCGTATGCTATCCATGTCTTCCCATTCTGTGCGACTTTCACCTCTCTTATTTTATCCATGTAGGCCCATATTTTTCTCCCATCATGGGGAAATTTCTCCTCATAGATTGTTGCCAAAATGGCGAATGCTTGGAGCCATTTGTCCCAGTTCTGTTCTACCTGTGCGTTTCTGGCTATGGCTTTCTCTTATATCTTTTTAGGGTCTCTAAAAACATCTTTTCCTTTGCGTTGGGCTTCTATTAATGAAAAGATTTCTATGAATTCTTTGGCCCATATGGCTTCTTTAATTGTGGCATCAATATTCCATGCAAGGCATCTTTTATATCTGTTTAGTATTTCATTCTGAAAAGATTTCATTTTTAAATCTAATTGGGCATTGCATATGGTTGCTATGTCTGTTGGATTGTTGTTGCTCTCTCCCGTTTGGCCTACTGCCACTGTATTGGGAGTTGACCATGCCTTCAGAGCCTCTCTGCCGTGATTGCTGTTGGTGCAACTGTAGGGGCAGTTGTTGATGCTGCTGGCACTTGTGGCTGTGCTGAGGCTGGTGTTGGGATAGCTTGGCTTGTTGCTGTTGCGGGGGGGTCACCACTATGTTAGGTTCTAAAGTTATGTTGGTGTTTGCTGCCCCCTGCTCCCCTGTTTGGGGTAATTGTTTCTCCCTCATTTCCTGTAATAACTGCTGCATTTCAGACATGTTCTCACACAATTTTGCCAGTTTTTTGTTACCTTTCTTTTGGCCATCCGTCACTTTCTGTCTTTTTGACAGTGTAGTGACGTCATCTTGCTTGAGTGGCATGGTTATCCCATCCGTTGGCAGGCCGTAAATATTCTCCCTCACCCAAGGCCAACCGTAGTGTTCTGCTGCTTCTATGGCTGCCAGCAGGTGTGGGGA
Source organism: Ambystoma mexicanum (assembly GCF_040938575.1). Classification (NCBI taxonomy): domain Eukaryota; kingdom Metazoa; phylum Chordata; class Amphibia; order Caudata; family Ambystomatidae; genus Ambystoma; species Ambystoma mexicanum. The sequence continues at coordinate 1,236,860,745 of NC_090931.1, read as the reverse complement.
TTTGGGTTTTTGTGCTGGTGTATTGGCATCCCGGGTTTTTCGTTTGGACCCATGTCTTCCTTTTACCTGTTTAGGTTGTAAAGATAAAAAGAATGATCTTTGCTGTGACTGCAAACTCTGCAACTTTACCAAAATATTGAGTTTCCTGTTCTTGACTGTCTGATAGCTGTCTTTAAACCAATTTGGCCTTTATATAGCGCTATGAACTTTCAGCTATCTAACCGCTGTTTATTAATAAAGCCATAACGGTTTGGTGTTTATTTTATCGATCTGCCGAGAATTCGAAACTGCGTTAGCAGATTTTGTAAATGTCAAAGAAAAAGTGCGCTCTTGCTGTGCAACTTGTCGCCCTCTTTCTGTTGCACTGTCCCAATTTGCTGTCTCCCAGGCTGGGAAAGTGTCTGGTGATGTCTAAAACAAACAATTTGTAACCACCCCTTCAGAAATACTGGGGCTGGAGGTTTGGCAAAAAAATGCCTCCCCTTTCACTTAAGAAATCTTGACACTTACTTGACTGTGTCACTGCGAAAGGCTATCTATACTAGGGATGTTCATTTCCCGGGCCGGGCTCTCCCTCTTCTGCTCCTGTGCTTTCTTTGTGTAAGAATAGCCGGGCAGCGCGTGTCCCGCGACTTGCCGGGGGAGCGGCTGACGTGGATGTTTGTTTTGACCTACTCGCGTAGGAAAACAAAGTATCTAATGTGTTCGGGCGGGCCCAGGCATAGTCGCTTACCCAGTAATGAAGACGTATGCTTGGAAACACTGCCGCCTCGCTGAGCCGCGCTGCTGGAATTCCTCTGCTCTGTCCAGGTAATTGTTTTTGCTGCTTTCCGTGATTCCTCCCGGGAGACTGTTTTCTTAGTCAAATGAACATTGCACGCTTTCTTCGGGTTGAACAGGTCAATGTTCAAAAGGGAAAAAGACGCAGCGAATGCAACAAACTTTAAAAAAGGCTTATGAAGCAAAGGTTTGGAAGGCACTGAGTCAACAGTGCACCTCCTGTGTGTTTAGGTCCCCGTTCAGGGTCCACAAACTAATTGTGTTTTCTCAGAGCAGCCGCTCTGTATTTATAAGACCCTGGGGAGCCCTGGGTCTTTGATATGTATAGTAGTGGGGGCTGTTACGTGTCAGCCTCCGGCCGGATAGCCGACGTTCTGGCCCCCCGGGGGGTGGCAGGTCTTTGAACCTGATGCCTGCCTGCCTGTTGCTTTCCTTAGGTGCTTAGCACCTAGATGCATGAAGGAAGGGTGATGTGATTGCTCACACCTCAACCTTCCTCAGTATTGTGCTAGACAGACTGCGTGTCTCTTCGACTGGGGGGGAGAGGAGAAGAGGAGGGGGAGAGGTTGTGCTGCCCCTCTCCAGGCCTGCTAATGGTAACAACAGTTTCCTGCCTCGTTTTGTGAGGCACTTCAGCATTGTCCAAAACTAGACCCCCAGCACTAGCGGAAGAAGACTCTGTGATCTGTGCTACAGCCCAAACATCCTAAGCGACCAGTGGGTTTCTGGGGCTTAAGAAACCTGGTGCACATGTGTGTACTTAAGTACTTTATGAAATACATTTTATCGGAGTGGTCACTTGCGGCAGAAGGCCCATTTTCGCCTGTCTCTGAACAGTGAACAGTTGAATTAAAGGGGAACAAACAGTTTGCTTATTAAATATACAATAAAGGGGAATACTTTGTATCAGAGTGGACGCGTGTGCAAGGAACACGTTCCTAAAACTCTCTGAACACCGAACTATACAATTAAAGCAAAACAAGCAGTTATATTTGTTTGGCACAAAAGGGGAAATCCTGCATTGGAGTGGTGGAGTGTGATGAGAAGCAGATTTTCGAAGGTCTCAGCACATTGATATATATATATATATATATATATATTTATATATATATATATATATATATTTAAATTGAAATGAACATTTATTGAACTCTATATGGAGGGAAAAAAACCTTAAACCAGAGGTTTCATTATTAAAAACCAAATTGAATTAAGACTTTGGGCCTCATTACGACCCTGGCGGAAATCAACAGACCGGACCGCCATAGCGTAAATAGCGTTTCCGCCATTGCACGAAGGAGCAAAGTGCGGCCCATTCCGACCCATCGGGCACGAGCATTACGCCATGGCGGAATCCGAAAGGCTGCGATGGCGGAAATGACCCCAAAACGGCCCTTACCGCCGCCGTACGCTGCACCAGGTGCAATACCGCCACCCATCTTAGCGGTCACCGTAATGAGCGGTCACCGTAATGAGCGGGCACCGCAAATTACGGGCACCGTAAATATACGGAAACGGAAGTAAAAGCATGTGGCCGGAACGGGAAACAGCACGCCGCACAACTATAAAATCCGATTCCCAACACAACCATTAAAAATCCGACCCTGACACACATCCCAACCCGTTAGCAACCCCAGTTAAAAAAATAAATATGGGAAAGGTAGCCAAGAAAGCGTGTGATCGCAAGCGGCAGGTCCACTTCTCCCGAGAGGAACTGACCGTGCTCACCGAGACCCTCCAGGATAATGCCGCCGTCGTCTTCTCCAGTCAAATGACCAGGACGGCCCTTGCCAACAAGAAGGCCATATGGGCCCTGGTGGCACAGCGCGTAAGTGCGGTGGGGACAACACCCCGCACGCCACAGCAATGTCGCAAGCGGTGGGACGACCTGCGGATCCGCGTACGCAGCATACTTTCTGCGAACAGGAACATCGCCACAGCTACCGGGGGGGGGATCAGAGTCGCCCATCAAGTTGACCCCCTGGGAGGATATCTGCGCCTCCACCATAGGAATGGAGAGCATAGAGGGAGTCGGAGGGATGGAGAAAGGAGTGCCGACATCCGGAGAATCAGGTAGGTTGGCCAAGAGAAACAATGCGAAATCCACAAAGCACGAACATGTGCAGTACCATGTGACCCCATAGTGCAATACATACTTTGCCCTGACAGCGCCCTCAAAAAGTCAGAATGAATAAACAAATTAATCAAGATGCCATAAACAACCCCTACATGTGCAGCATGCACCCCCTAACTGCAGGCAGCCAAATGAATGCATCCTCAATCCACACGAAAATGAGACCACCTCCAAGGCCCAGTCCCAAATCACCCTCATGTACCACCCCAATGCATTTGATACGTTGCCATTCCAAATCCCACAGACCCATAACTAACGCTCGGCCCTCTTTACTCCACCACAGGGTCCGATACCAACGACGAGCTGCAGGACACCCCTACCAGCACGCCTGCAAAGCGGGCCAGGACCAACGTCCCAAGAGCCTCCACCTCAGGTGCAAGGATCAAGACACGGCAGCAGCAGGAATCAAGTGGCAGCACACTGGAGGGGACTGCAACAGGCACCCCAGCAGCCAGCAAGTCCACAACCCCAGCACCACAGGTCCCCCCAAAGAACGTATCTGATGGCACTGCCTCTGGTGGTAGCAGCACCATAGGTGACACAGCTGTCATGCCAGCATGCTCCGACACGGAAAACAGTGCTGGCGACGTAGGTACCATCCATGACCTTTCCCAATCCCCCTGCATGTTCCATCCCCTACACCATGACGAAACCACGCAGGGGCACCCTGAAGACGACGACTGGCCAACCCCCACAAGTCCTGTGCCAAGGCAACATGTGTTGAGCAGCCCCCCTGTCACACCACCGCAAATGTCCATGGCCCAGCAGAGGCAACAGTCCCTCGACCTGCTGATCGAGCAAAAGCAGGAAGTGTCCACGCTACTCAAGGACCATGCAAATGAATGCGGGGGTTCCAGGGCAGCCATGGAAACATCCACCGAGACACTCAGGGCACAAATAGAGAAAAGTAGTGAGAGCCTCAGGGGAGAAATGGAGAGAAGCACCGAGAGCCTGAGAGCACAAATGGAGAAAAGCACCGAGAGCCTGAGAGCACAAATGGAGAAAAGCACCGAGAGCCTGAGGGGGGAACTGCATGCGACGTCCAAAGACGTTTGTGCTGAACTTGCTGCTGTGCGCCGTGTGCTCTCGGAGCTCTCACAAACCCTCAGAGACATGCATGGACGCGAGCAGGCAGAGACATCATCCGTGGCAAGTTCCGTCCAGGGCAGCCCCCAACGCAGATCTGGCAGGAACCTGCGCTCCACGGGCAGGGGTGCCCCTGATACCCGTAGAGGGGGCTTGCAATAGCGTCTACCCACGGACAGCATGCATATTTGGACACTGGTGTTGGGGGGGGAGGTAGTAGGGTGGAGGGGGTGTGTTGTGCTTCACTGGGTGGCGGGTCCATAGGGTGTATAAATCAAATCACATTCACAATACAGTACTTCATTATCATCCAATGACATGTGTGGACATTGATATTTGCGTACGAGGCCTTCATAGGCGTACAGTCCACAATGTGCCTGTACTACACACACACAGTGCCACAGGTCCCCTTTCCATGTAATAGGCACCATGCGTGGTTGCTAGAAGCATGCATCTATGATGCTCTGTCGGATTGCACGTGCATCCTGTGCCTCATGGACTCCTTGAGGTGCCTCCACATCCCCACCCTCATCATCATCATCTTCAGGTGCATGCAGTACAGCGTCAGGGGGCATGGGCACATTCCTACGTATGCACATGTTGTGCAGCATGACACATGCCATGACCATCTTAGAAACCTTCTCATGGCTGTACATGAGTGCCCCGCCAGACCTGCTGAGGCTGCGGAAACGAGCCTTCAGTAGGCCGAATGCCTGTTCAATGACCACACGGGTACGTGAGTGGGCATGGTTGTAGTCCTCCTCATGCTGGTTCTGTGGGTTCCGGATTGGTGTAAGGAGCCATCTCTTCAGTGGATACCCGGCATCACCTGTATGAGACGAATAAAAGGTGTCAGTGGAATGATAGTGCTAAGTAGCCCCCCCCCCTTCCTGCAAGGTCATTGACGCATCAAATGGGCCACGATGTCATGCATGGAATGAGACTCACCGAGTAGCCAGGATCTGTGCCCTGCGTGTCGCTCCATGTAGCGTGGTATTCTTGTGTTCCTCAGGACCATAGAATCATGGGTAGATCCTGGAAATCTGGCACAACAATGCGTGAAGATCTTGTTGGAGTCACACACCATTTGCACATTGATTGAATGATATTGTTTCCGGTTGCGGTACTGGACCTCCATGGCATGTGGGACAACCAATTCAACATGGGTGCAGTCGATGGCACCAATGCAACCCGGGATGCCGCCAAGTGCATGGAATCCCACTTTTGCGTTGGTAATCTCCTGGTACGTGCGTGGTAGTGTGATGTGGTCGTCGGCGTGCTTCAGGAGGGCATCGTGCACTTGGAAGAGTGTCCGTGAGAACAGTGGCTGTGAAATGCCATGCAACTGTCCGACTGTGTGCTGGTAGGTGCCTGTGGCCAGGAAGTGGAGTACAGACACCACCTTCAGTAGGGGTGGGATGGCGGTTGGGCTATCTATCATGCTCACGAGGTCAGCATGTGTCATGTCCACAATGGCGATTATGGTGTCCCGGTCCAAACGGTAGAGGGTGTGGATCTGCTCAGCAGTGAGGTTGAACGGATCAGCTCGGAGGCGTGGGATTGCGGGCCGCCTGCGTGGTGGTAGTGGCAGTGCTTGTGGGCCTTGCTGACCCTGCCTTGCCCTCCTCCTCCTCCTTCTCCTCCGTCTCCCCTGTGCGCCCAGTTGTTGTACCTGTTGTTGTTCGTCGTCTTCTTGTAGTTGTAGTACTTGCAGTGCTATCTGGTCCCCCAGGCCCAACATCGCTAGTCCTGCCGGTAGCATTTTGGAGTGGGAGTGGTTGTGGGAGGGGTTTGGGTCTGCTATATATGTGCTGTCGGCCTGTATGGCCTCCACCTGTGCTGATTGAATTAATCTGTGGCAGATGCAATCCCTTCTGGCCGAGCACGTCCCGCACGTAAGGCTGCATTTGGCCGCATGGCATCTTGGGATTGGAATCATGTATCAAATTTCGATGGCAGTGTGATGTACTTTGACTGATTTTCATGCTATGCTCCCATTGTTACACATGCTATAATTGCAGCCGCTTACATACCTGTGAAGAGTCAGTGGTATGTAGTGCTCGATCGATGGCCGACCCTCATGCAGCACAGTAACGTACTTCACCGACGGGCGTGGCGTCCCATTTGTGATTGTAGCCAGTTAGCATTATGACACACAGCCGCACTACATTGATGTAATTGTGAATGCAAGCGTTCACAGAGGCCTTTTCGACGTAATGTTGCAAGTGAGGAATTCGAAGGCCAGCATTTTTGGTATCGAAGTAGCGGTGAGGAGACGCCCACAGGTCTGCCTGGAAATGTAACGTTCTATTGTTGAATGTCCTTGGGACAGGGCCCATAACGAGCAGGCAATGAATGTCATGAATTGAATGGGATGCGCAATAGCGTAGTGGACGATAAGGCAGGACGTTCCCAAATCCATCTTGCTTCACAACACTACAGATCCGGCCAGGAGCACAGTGGGTTTTTGCAGACTGCATTACGCACAGACGCGATGGAAGTTTCAAATATTATGTGAGTGAATATTCATGCGTTTTCATTGCGGGATGAGGGAATGATGAATGGATGCATGGACAGATGATTCCATTTAGGGTCTGCCATGTACATGGGTTTTTGGAATCAATCCCCTTCCCCTGCGCTATGTGATGCAAGGCTGCCATAGTGGGACTTACGTCTATCTGCCCTTGTCGGATCCTCCCTGTCTCGACGCGCCTTCATACACTTGTGTCTAGGCACGTTACTAATCCCATGTCATGGGTTCTGTCTTGACGGACGCATGCACAGTAACCGACGTTGCCAATGGTGTATTTACCTCGATTGATTTCGTTATGATTCGATACTGATTTAGGGGTGTGTATATTCCTTTGGAGTGGGCTAGCATGCATATGGGTGTGGATTTGGTGTGTTGAATGAAGAGTGTAATGCATCATGAGTCCCGTAATGCAATCGGTTAATTTGTGTTTCATTTGGGTGACAGGTATCTCCTGCCCTATTGCAGATGCCATCTGTACGCCACTCCTCCAGATGGGTTTTACTCTCGACACCTGCAGCTTCGGGTGAATCAGTGGAGCACCATTACGATCTTATGGGACGATCGCCAATGGGCCACATGCCCTTACGCTGTACTGGTGGCTAGGTGCAACATTTCGGCCTTTCAGCTGGACTAGTGCCTGCTTCATGGGACGGACCTGCGGTTCTTGCCGCTTCCATGTTGCCTTTTGGAACGTTGATGTAGGCCCTGTGTGCCATGATGGTACAGGGCGTCACACAAGTGGAAGCTGGTCAATTATTGCAGATGCAGCCCTCGGTGATGATGGATGTTTTGGTGTTATTTAGCAAATTGCTGTGAGGCCTTTGGATGTGCATTTAAATTGTATTCCGATATTTGGCGTGTTGCGTTATTCTTTGCAGGTGATGTAGCGATTTTCGATTTGTGGCGGTATGTATTGCGAGATGATCTGCATTGTGTTCCGCCTTCTGAGTTGAGTTGTGTGGTACTGTACTGGCCGCGTTTGCCTACGTAGCACAGTATGGTCACGGATGGGGGCTGCCATTGTGACTGTTTACATGATGTGCTGTTCAGGGGCGGGGGATTGGCTTTTGGCCGACTGGTGCCTGTCAGCCAGGTCGATTGGTGGAATGATGGGATGTTCAGAATGTGGCTGGTCACAGGTGCCTGTGTTTGCGTGCGTTTGTTGGAGGGGGACTGGGGTCATGTCCATTGGAATAGCTTCTGTATTCATGCCATCTGTGCCCTGCAGCTCCCATCGGCCCCTCTTGGGATGAGCCTGGCTGCTCAGTCACTCTGCCAACTTGTGTGGTACATGCTTCTGCTGATGGTTGGTTTGTTTACTGGCAAGAGTACAGGGCTGGTGCAATCCCCCTCAGGATGCTGTTTTGGATGTTGCCTTGCGCTGGTGGCAAGCGATGGGGGACTACTGTTGTTTTGTGTCATGTGTTCTTGATTTTCATTTTGATGTATTGTACCTTCACATGCCTGTGCTGCATCAGTACGGCTATGGTGACATGCCGTACATGGATGCCCACTCACGGGGCGCTTTGAGCCCCTGCATGCATTTCTACGTTGGCATGCATGGGTGAATTGTAGATTTCACTGGTTGCATAGTGTGAGTACATTGCGCCTGCCAGGAGTTGTGCAATGTGGCCAGGGAGTGGAGTACAGGCACTCAGTGGGCCATTTACGGTTGGTTCACGATGCCGTATTTCTCGCCATGGCGGAATGGTACTTTCCGACGTGCTTGATGGCGTTCAGTACATGTCCGCTAGGGTCAGAATTCGCGTACCGTTGCGCCATGGCGGTGTTTCCGGTTTTGCAAGGCGCGCGTGCGCGTACTTGGTGCAGTTAGCGTTGCCGTTCACTGCGGTGTCGCTAATGGCATCGTACTTTACGGTGACGGGTCATGATCGCAACGAGCGGTGTTCGATGGCGGTATTGCATTTCCGCCATCATTTTTCCATTTCCGCCAGGGTCGTAATGAGGCCCTTTGTTGCTAAACAGAACCCACAATTTCGAAATCAATAGGTGAAAAGAACAGGCAGACAAAGGACACTGTAGCCTAATACACAGAGACAATTTCAACCTGTGGGAAAACTACAAAATCATATGCACTCTGCCTTTGAAAACAATATCAATCAAATGTTGGAAGATGTAGACATTTTGTGTTTCTTTTGGAATTGTGTTTTGGAACATGGGGAAGGGAACTCTGAGTCCTAATCAGAAGCCTTTCATTTCAAGATCATTTTGTGTGATTTGGAACCTGGGGAAAGAAACCCTGAGACCTGAAAAGACTTTGTAACATTATAATTCTAAAGAAGGGGATTTTGAGACTTTACTCTGTTAAACTGTTTTTTACTTGGGGAAGGGAGCTGAAAGGAAGCTGCAAGCAGAAAGAAGCTCAGGACTTTGTGTTGAACACTGTTTTCCGTTGGTTGCTCACATCCCTACACATTGTATAGTTATAGTTGTGAGGGCAAGCATAGGTTTTTGGACACAGGCAGATTCCAAAGTTGAATTCTTTCACTCAGGCTCTCTCTAGTTTTATTTAGGTAGGGAAATCCCACCTTAGCATAGGGCAAGTTAGGCTTTTTTCCATCCTGACATTTAAGTTAATAAACATTTATTGTTTGAATTTGGAATCTGTTGTCTGTGCCCTTCATGATGCCTTCACAGATGGTATCAGGAGTGTGATGCAGCTCAACTAATACAAGTTGTGGGACCCTAAAATCTAAGAGGTTGAGCGTCAGAGTGTCAGGCCCCTCAGTAGTCACTAAAGGCTCTATCAGGTTTGATATCTGTAGTAATAAGTATGAAACAATTCCCCCTAGAAATATTGACTTGATATTGATTCCATTCACGGATACACATATTAGACTAGCCCCCAAATCAGGATTAGCATGGAAATTTGGGATTGATGTTTTAGCTGGATTAATAGACCCAGACTTCAGAGGGGATGTTAAGGTCTTATTTCAAAACCATGGAAAGGATGTTAAGGTTTTATTTCAAAACCAATGAAAGGATCCATTCCAAATCCACCAACGAGATAACATCACTCAAGGCGTACTGGAAAGACCAGTATTCCTTTGGCTTAAAGGGATATCTTGGGAGAAAACACAGCAAGGGGGACTTGAGGCTTTGTGGAGGTTGACGAAACAACCAAAGATTGACCCAAAATTGAAACTAGGAATCCTATTGCAGAAGCACCCGAGATACTTCTTGACTTGGCTTTTGCTCAGAGAAATTAGCTGAGGAATTTTTACAGGTAGTTTCGGAACCTGAGGGTGACAAGAAAGAAGGACCTTTCTTTTTTATATATGGACATCTGTATAGAGGAGTTACCACTGCGGAAGGTCTAGTCAAAACACTGTTAGTGATCCCCAAGAGTCATAAACTGGTGGTATTAGAGATAGCTCATTCCCATCTGACAGGTCATCATCTGGGGCAGTTCAAGACTCAAGCACACATTGCAAATATGTTATATTGTCCCAGAATGTATGCAGACATTGAAACTTTCATTCAGAAATGTGCAGTCTGCCAGAAGACTAGCACCCATATACCAACACCAGTTCCCTTAAATCTGTTACCAATCATTGAGGGTCCGTTCTCTAGGATTGGTATGAATATTGTAGGACACCTGGAGACTTCTAAACTGGGGAATAAATATATGTTCGTCATTGTAGATTATGCCACCCGTGATCCGGAAGCCTTCCCCTTGAGCGCTAATGTGTCCCAACAGATCTTGAAACATCTACTTCCCTTCTTCTCTAGGGTAGGATTTCCAAAGGAGATCTTAATGGATCAGGGATTGACTTTCATGAGCAAACTTATGGGGGAAGCTAAAGAACGATTACACATTGCTACCCTGAGAACCTCAGTGTACCACCCCTAAACAGATTATCTAATCAAATGATTTAAGAAGAATACTCCAAAAGTTAGTAGAACAAGATGGGAATAATTGGGATCAGATGATACCCTGGACCTTGTTTGCAATTAGGAAAACCCCTCAGGCCTCAACAGGATTTTTACCTTTATGAACAAGAACTATGCGATGTCCTGGATATGTTAAGGGAAACCTGAGAGGAGAGAGAGGCACCTCCAATACCCATCTCCCAGACTGCGAGCAGGTTGAAAGAACACATGAGGGTTGTAAGATCTTTAGTGCAAGCTCATATGGCCAAAGCACAAGAGCAACAAAAGAACTCTTACAATAAAAAGGTTTCCCTTAGATCCTTTTCAATAGGCCAAAAGGTATTCGTCCTATTACCAATTTTCAGAAGATAAACTTGTGCCCAAATGGCATGGACCATACGAAGTAAAAGAGCAAAAGGTTCCATTCCATTATAAGATCTCACAACCTGATTGTCGCCTTGAAACACTAATCTGTCCTGTCAATTTATTAAAGGAGTTGAAAGAACATCCCCTGGAATCTCCTACCATAATTCTATCTTGTCTATTGCCTGAGGACACAGAAAGTAAGGCCCTAATTTGATCTGACCTGAATAATAATCAGAAACAAGGTCAATATGAGCTCATAAAACAGTTTACTGATGTATTCGAGGAGGAACCTGGGAGAGTGGAGAGATGTTTATCATCATATTTGCACTTCCATAGGTACACCTAACCTCTATCCGATACCTGAGGCTAGAAATTAAATTATAATTCAGGAACTTAAATCCATGATAATTCACAGGAAAACATGGGAAGATCGTTTATACCATCTCTACACTATCAAGAGAGTATTGGGAAAAGCAGGGTTAACCGTTAATCCCAGAAAATGTAAATTGGCCCAATCAGCAGTACAATATTTGGGTTTATTGTGGGTAATGGTAACGTCTAACATCAACAGGAGAAGGTGAGGGCCGCCCTGGAAACACCCTGTCTTAAAACGAAGAAAGATCTGAGGGCCTTTTTGGCATGGATCGGGTATTACCGCTCATGCATCTCACATTTTCCCACTGAAACAGGCCTTTTGCCAGAGTCCCCTTTTAGGAGTAGCCGATTTCTACAAAGAATTCATTCTTCATACTGATGCTTCCTCAATGGGATTAGGAGCTGTTCCATTACAAAATGATGATGGCTTTGAACATCCCATTGAATACATCAGCAGAAAGCTCTTCTCCAGAGAGAAAACCTTTTCAGTCATTAAGCTAGAGGCACTAGCAATCAAATGGCCCATAATGGCCCATCGGTGCACACTCAACTTCACCTAATTGTATTGTATTTTGCACTTTAGCACCTTTGATCCTCCGCTTTGTAACCAAGTAACCACAATGTAACCGTAATCTTACCATGTTTATGTCATTCTCGTAACCAAGCAATCACAGTCAGTAACCGCAATCTTGACTATGCACACTTCCTGTAAAAGCGCCTCAATGCCTTCGGGCTGCAGTGTGCTATACAAATGTAAAAATAAATAAATAAAATAAATAATTCACCTAAAATATTATCTTTTCGGTCGCAAATATCACCTAATAGAAGATCATTCTCTTCTACTTTTGATTAGTCAACGTAAAAAGTTCAATCCTCGGTTAATGTGGTGGTTCTTGGACCTTCAGCCATATTGCTTCTCAGTGGAACACACGGAAAGGCTGAGAGCAACTTAACATGGACTTCCTCTCGCGGTTCCCTTGTGAAGAACCTTGGTCCAACCCGTATTGGGGAAGGTTATGCGAGAAACCTGAGGCTATTCTCACTCCTGAACCCATTAAATCCTCTGCACAGGTGGTCAGAGAAAGGCCATCACTATTGGATCCCAGCCCTGGGAGCAGAGAAGCGAGGGAGGATCACCTGGGTAGAGGATCCTTGGGAATGGGAGTGGGCTGACCTTGGGTAAGACATGGTATATCCTTTCCCTAGTGAGAAGCAACCCAACACCTCCCCAACCTTTATGGGCTATTATAAACCAGCTTCCCCCATTTCTCCACCGTTGACACTTGATAGTAATGGGGCGAAGAAGAGGCAACTAAGAGCATGGTAGAATATGCTCTTTTAGCACCCTAGTATTGGGAAGAGGAAGATGCCTGATACCTGCAGCCTGACAAGGGGCTGCATGTGTATAAATGGAGCCCAACCCAGAGGCAGGGGAAATCAATGGGAGAAGGACCAGGAGGCAGTTCATACAGCAGAGGAACCTTCATCATGGCCTGGTAGTGAGGACTCACTGGAGCTGACCAAGAAAGCTGAAGTGAGCCATGCTGGAAGTCTGCCCCGTTCCTTTCTTTTTAAAGTGCTGTAAGGAAGGCATGGTATCAATAGTAGACACAGACACAATGGATATACGTTTCGAAAACCTTTATTTAGGATTTTGGTTGGTTGGATTGGTAGAATTCCTATCTGTCCCTAACTCTAGAATGGGAGCAGTCTCGACCATTAAATAAATAACATGTCCAAGTCAGGCTAGCCAAAATAAAAAAGGCTTAAACTGAAGAAAAAAAACTAACCTTGCCCTCCTTCTCAAAATGACATATGTGTTAAGGGAATACAAAAGGAAAAGTGTCTCAAAAGAAATGTCAGAATGGCTTAAATAACAACTCCCTTCCCACGTTCATCATCACAGGGACTCGAGTGTTTCCTATAAAGTATAGGTGGATGGCATAGTTCTATCAGTCTTGCACACTTTGGCTTACTAGTACAATTCAACCATTCAGGCTTTGGCTTAAAGCTTCTGGTACTTCATTCACTTCTTTAGGCTTCATCTGCCTTGTCATAAATACACTGTTCCACTTTTGAGCTTTTCTTTCCCACAATTAAAACAGGCTTCCCTCTGCTGGGCTCGAGCCTGCCTCTCTTTTCACAATCACTTTCCCAATTTCTCACAGTTCTGCACAGTCTTCCCTCTGCGAGGCTCAAGCCTGTCTTTCACTTCATGGGGGTTACCTTCCCGACGTTATGTCTTAGGTGTCTTTTCGCTGTTGAAGACTTGCGAAACTACAAGGATTTTACATAGACCTCTTCATGACCACTTCAACTTCTCTTTCAACAATTCTACAATCCAAAAATCTTCTTCATCTTGCAACACCAATGCCTCTTGATACTTGTAGTTTCTTATTCTCTTTAGTTTGCCCTATTGGCCTCTTTCAAAGTTCATATACTTTGCCCTTCTCGGCATATTCAGCGTTCACATGCTTTGCATTTGATTCATTCAACTTTATTTCGGGATCGCAGTACCTTTCTTACCTTTGGTTCCCATTCAACTCAGAACATTTCTCAGAGACTTTTCGAATGTGCAATTTCGCCATGCAGGACCACTTTGTATGCATTCCTTTTTCAATTCAGCAATTGTCCTTTCCATTACGCGTTTTCTCGGCACATGCATAACCTTCAAATTTGCGTTACTTTCAAAATTCATATGTAGTTACTCATGCTTTTACCACAAACTGGGCTTTTGTTGCCTTTCATAGCTCAACGGTCGTGTTAATTGGTCTTCTTTCATCAATGCTCTTCTTGCAGCGGTCAATGCTGTTACCAACGCCTCCTTTGCTTCTCCCCAACTCTGTCATTCACCCGGTAGGGTTGCAGCCCCCTTTCAAGCACCTTGAAGGTTTCTTTCTTCCGCTCACTCGGTTTCAGTCTTGGAATGCTTGCGGCTTCCCAAAAGTGTGGAATTCTCGTCTGGCTCTCTCTGGATCTTCGCAACTGCTGATCAGCCCCTTGGCATTCCAACTTCCATCGCCTGGTTCGCATCAGCCCAGAAAGAGCTGTTCCTTCTCGTACAGGTGCATATAGTTAGGATTACGTGCCTGACTCTGCCTGGCCTCATTACAGGGACAGAGCCATTGCAAGCAAGTAGAGGTTATATTTCTGGCCTCATTCCTCATCTTCCTCAGCTCAATAGTGTTGTCAATGTAATATGGGGAGGAATTATGGGAGTTGTAGTTTCCCATAACGTAAGCAGGGTTAGGGCTTAGATGAGTTGTGGAAAAGGGGGATACCACATCCCACCATTGGGTGCTTCGCCCCCACTCCCCAGGATCCCCTCCCCAGGTGATTCTAAAGCAATGGCCCGTCCCGGGTCCCCTGAGTGTGGGATTCCCGGGGACTAGGTTGTGAAGCACCCTCTAGTTGTTCACAGTGCTCATTCCCCTGTGGTGGAGGGCCACCCAGGAGTGTCTAAGGGCAGAAAATGGAGCCCCGGCACTAAAGGAAGAAGGCTGTGTGATCAGCGCTGCAGCCCAAAAATCGTAAGCAACCCGTGCATTCCTGGGTCTTAAGAAACCTGGTGCACCTGTGTGAACTTAAGCATTTTATGAAACACATTTTATTGGAGTGATCCCGTGTGGCAGATGGCACGTTTTTATGAAGGACTCTGAACAGTGAACAGTTTAATTAAAGGGGTGCATTGTATCAGAGTGGATACGTGTGGCAAGGAACATGTTCCTGAAAGTCTCTGAACACCACCTATATAATTAAAGAAAAACTAGCAGTTATATTTGTCTACCATTAAACAAAAGGGAATATCTTGCATCGAGTGGTCATGTGTGATGAGAAGCATGTTTTTCGAAAGTCTCTGCACATTGAAATATATATTTAAAGTGAAATTAATATTTATTGAACTCTGTATGAAGGGAAAACAAACCTTAAGTCAGAGGTTTCATTATTGAACACCAAATTGAATAAAGACTGTGTTGATAAAAAGGACCCAAAGTTTTGAAATCAAAGGTTGACAAGAACAAACAGACAACAGACACTGCAGCCTGACAGAGACAACCTGTGGGAAAACTACAACATCATTTAGACAATTTCAACCTGTGGTAAAACTACACAATTCTTTGAACTGTGCATTCAAAAACAACATCAAACAAATGGTGGAAGATAAAGACATTTTGTGTTTCTTTTGGAATTGTGTTTTGGAACTTGGGGAAGGGGACCCTGATTCCAGATTACAAGCCTTTCATCTCAAGGTCATTATGTGTGATCTGGAACTTGGGGAAGTTAATCCTGAGTCCTAACTTGGGGAAGAAAACCCAAGACCTGAAGAGACTTCTTTACATTCTAATTCTAAATAAGGGGATTTTGAGAATTTACTTTGTTGAACAGTTTTATACTTGGAGAATGGAGCTGAAAGGAAGCTGCAAGCTGGAATAAGCTCAGGACTTTGTGTTGAACAGTGTTTTCTATTTGTTGCTGACACCCTTACATGCTGTCTAGTTATAGTTGTGAGGGCAAGCATAGGTTTTGGACACAGACTCTCCTTAGTTTTATTTAGGTGGAGAATTTCACCTTAGCATAAGGCAAGTTAGGCCTTTTTTCCATCCTGACATTTAAGTTAATAAAAATGGATTGTTTAATCCATGGATTGATTAAATTTGGAATCTGTTTTCTGTGTCATTTTTCATGATGCCTTCACACTATGTAACCCCGGGAGGAAATGTGCTTGGTGTTGCTCTGGATGGAAGCTTACTGATGTTGCTGTGTTAGCCTCATTGCCTATGTAATTTCATACATGAGTGTTGCCATTCGCAAGTAGTTGTTGCTTAGGAATGAAATTCTTAATGTTGGTAAATATTGTAACATAATAAGGCGTTCTTGGTATTTTCTATTTCATTTCTAGGTGTACATCAGTATATTTTTTGTATAAACATGTGTAACAAAGAAAGTATGAGAATACACTATAAATTGAGGGTAATTAACGAAAGTAATGAATTCCAAAGAAATAATGTGCACCCAAAATGTGATGTGGAGTTTGGCTCTGGGTAGAACTAAGACTCAAGCTACTTGAGATGTGGGTCCTTATTCAGAGAGACAGCCAGCCTTTCTCAGAACATCTATATCCAAGTGGGTGGACCTGTGTGCATAAACCTCTCTATAACTACATCAAATTGACATGGCACTTAAAAGCTAACAGCTGTTTATCTGGGAAGAATTGTGGCCCATTGCATCTGCTCATTAAGACCCATGGAGTAGGTGTTTAATCTATTGATCCAATGTTGTTCTAATTTCAATAGCTTAGAGAAGTTGTTCAAATCTGGACTGTAAGGGTGCAGAAGCAAGGCTCATACAAAAAGGTGACATGATTGTTTTCATAAATAGTTTTTTTAAAGTATATTGAGGGTTTGGAAAAATGCCCCCCCCCCCCCCCTCCGTCCCTAAATGTGAAGAGAGGGTTTCCTGCTGTAAGGGAAACTAATGAAACTGTCAGGGTGTAAAAATAAAACATTAGTCCCCATCATGTCCAAAATTCCTATTTCCGACCCTAGCACTAGTAACATAAATCTAAAGTGCAAGGATGTTCCCTTCTCAAAAGGTGATGATGAAACTCCTTCATCAAAGGAAAGTTCAAAATGTCAGTGGTTGTATTAATAAAAGAAAATTTTCTCTTTCGAGCACAAACTGTTTCAATACCCAGGGAACTACTCCTTTCCCCTAGCTCCTGGCTTGTTCCACTTCACAAACTAAGAATTGGTTCCTGAGAAAGTAATATTATTCCACCAGGGATCTGGCCTCTATTCCCCTGGGTTTACCACTCTTTCCTCAGTAGTTGGTTTTCGGTTGAAACCTGGTTCCTCGTTTAGTCCATGGGTAGATCTGGTTCCTGTTTCTGGCAAATATTATTCAGGGGAATATCCCAGTTTCTAAGAGGCTTTTCCTGTTGGATCTCAGACCTGCTATGCTGTTTGCAACTAGCTTGGTTTATTCTCCCTCGAAGAATTTTCTTCAGTAGTTCCTTCTCTCTCTTCCCCGATCCTCTTGGTGTAAATATGAGTGTGAGTCCCAGATTTGCAGTAGACTTCTTTGATAGCTGGTTCACTCTCCTGCCAAGTAAACAAAAATGTAGACTCTAGGAACAATAATTGTATTTTCTGATAAAATAAAATCTGCAACAATAAATTAACAATACATTTCAATTATTGACTTAAAAATAAAAATCAATTTTTGTATTCATATTTCTAAAATTTCACCAAAGATACAAACAATAACACAATGCAATTATTCATTTGAGAACTCAATTCATTCAACCCATACAACACATTCAACCCAACCACATACACAGTTAAACCGTACACTCAATAGTACAGAAGCAATTACAACATAAGGGAAAATTGTGAATTAAACAACAATAAAGCCAAGGAAAAATATATTTGAAATTATATAATTTGATATGTAGCCGGGAGAAGGCTGAAATAGCTCAATTTTGCAAATGTTGACTGCTACTCCAAAAAAAAGCACCGACCGGTTCCGACGTTGAAAAATGATTCTAAAACGTCTTCATCAGTGGAATTGGTAGATCTAAAAATAGATACATATACAAACATTTTCAAAACAATGCACAGTTAACTGTGTAAAGTAGTATCCAAACACAGAAAGTATTTAACAAAACCTATATTTACTTACAATCTAGGTCGTCTAGTTCACATACGAACAGTCAAACAAAGCACCAGGCACCTATAAAACATTAAAAAGCCTGTTCAAGAAATGGTCATCAACTACAGGTATGTTATGATATGATAGGTTGTTTATAACGCGCTTAATACCCAGAGATCTTTAAGCACGGACCCGGGGATCAAACCTGTGGTGTTCTGTGTGGTCTTGCTTCCAAAGCGAGCATGTTGCACCTGAGCTATCCTCCCGAGTGCAAGCAAATCATGGATACCCACCAAGTGATTATAAATAACTACCACCTCACCATAAAGCTATATGTGTGTGGTTGCCACCATCATAATCAACACCAGAACCCCGCCAAGTCATTATAAATAGCCACCACCTCACAATAAAGCTGTATATGCATAGTTGCCACCATCATAATCAACACCAGTCCCTCACCAGTACATGATACACCAAAAAAGCATATAACTGACTCCTGTTTATCAAAGGTTACAGGGTAAATGGTAGCATAGATTGCATTTTTGATTTGACATGTAGTAAATCCAAATCTGTAGCCAAGCCTGAAAAATAATTGTCGCCCTATGTCTAAAATAAAACAAATGGCATATGTCATCAAAAACAGCTCCGACTAGAAGCATTAATGTATGTATGGGATTTATAAAGTGAAAAAATTGTTGTGAAACAAAAGAGTGCTCTATAAACAGATGCGCACAGGGGTTACAAGTAGGGTGCAGTGGTAGCAGAGTGTTGGGATTGATGAGGGGAATAAGGGAGGGGAGGAACACCAGAGGGGGCAGAAGGAGTTGAGCAGTCATTGATTGAGATCTTCTTTGAAGAGTACTTTCCTCGAGTCCTTCATGAAGTGTAAGATTTGTATTTGTATTTTATTGTGATTTATAGAGCGCTGTTGCCAAAATGGTTCAAAGAATCTGTAGTGATGATAAAAGGTAGATACATGGGAGGGTAGGAACCATTAAGTAGAGGAGAGGGATGCCAGAAGATGGGCTTTTAAATGGGAATGGAAACTAGGATTGAAGAGGAACAGATATCAGGGGGCATGGCATTGCACAATTTAGGAGCAAGAGGAGAGAATGAGTGGAAATGAGAAGGGGAATAAGGAGGCTTAGGTGAAGTTAGAAGGTGTATATGCAGTGAGCAAAGAGCATCAGAAGGTGATCAAAGTGAAATGAGGGAAGCAAAGCAAGAAGGGGCAGGACCATGATAACATTTAAAGATAATGGAAAAGAAGACCAGAATAAGGCGAGAGAAAAAGAGAGAAGTGGAGGAGCAATAGATGATCGAGGGGGAAATGAAAAAAGAAGACAGATAGCAGAGTTGAATACAGAGTGAAGACTGGTAAAATGAGATGATGAGTAACCCAATGAAAAGGACAGAACAATAGTCTAACCGGGAAAGGATTGAAGAAAAGAATTTTGGGAACATTAGAGTGCTCAGCAATATCAAAGTCCTTTCTCTCTCTTAGATGAGCAGTCTCTCTTACTCACCTAGGCTTCTTCATCACAGTTTGGTTGACTTTAGACCATGGAGCGATCTGTATTACTCACTGATTTCTCTTCTTTGTCTCAGTAGTTTTGGCAGACATTTCTTCAAGATACATGTTAGGGCTAATATTACAATAACAGTGGCTTGCTCTGATGGACTTTTCTGAAGCATGGATGTTATTGATGGTTCACAACAGAGGACTTCAGGGAGTTCCTTGCCGGAATGGTAGTCCGTATCCCCAAGAGGGGAGTATCTCCCTGTGAGGTCCCGCTTTTCGCCAACCCAAGGGGGAGTGTTACATAGCAGGCACACCTCCCTAGCCTCACAAGAAAGACTCCCCTCTGGAGAGAAGTGACGCAACCCTGCGATTCATCACATATGTTGGACATGATATGTTATGCATATCTTGTGTCTTACTGAAACATGATGGTAGTGAGTTGCCCCTCTCTCATTCTGCAAATTCCAGGTGGCTGCAAGATGTGCCTGTTGGGTTTCTTCTCAACCCTTAAATTATGTTTTATCAGAATGAGGGAAAACCAAAAGGCGTGAGCAAGACAATATCTGGTGTGTTTACTGGTTTAGGCAATGATTATCTAATGGGGAACATGTCCCCCCTCACGTGAGTGACGACGGTAGTCTCTGGGTACTCAGTACAGTTCCTGTGCTAGACTATGGCAAAGGGTTAGGCTAGCACCTTTGGTACATCACATTCATTATACATATCGATAATAGGTGAGGTCTCAATGCACGCCTCGAATTTGCCTTGGTCCTGATGACATGCTGGAATTTGCTCAATGCGAAGGAAGGAGAAGATGGAACTTCTAAAAATCACACAAAAATAAAATGTTGTAAAAATAAAAACAAAAGTAAAAATAAAAGTGAACATATGAAAAAATAGGATTAAAATGAGAAAAATGCAGAAAAAGTAAAATAAGATGGTGAAGTTCTTGTGTCCGCTCCTTTCACTCGGGCTCTCGGTGACAAGTTGAAGAACAGTGTCTCTCTACTCAGACTGCTCCACGGCGGAAGCATGAAAAAAAGTTTTATTGTGGATCTCCTCCTTTTAAGGCTCTCCTTAGCAGTGGATGTCCGTAATTGCTTCTCAGTTGCTTTATGATAGCTCTCAGGAGCTTGTTTAATTGTGCGTTCTTTACTGGGTCTCTGAGGAATGTGGGTATGTCAACATTGTTGGGTCTACCCAGTAGTTCTGGAAAGTTCTCAATGAGGTGGAAGAAGACTTGGTATGCATATCTGTTGTCTTCTGGTGACAACAACATTCGCTCTGACTTTCTGGTCTCTAGATCACAGGCCTTTCTTGTGAAGTGAACAGTTTTTACACTTTCCTGCTGCGTGGATTGCGACCACGTAATTCAAGTTTGTACCACACTTGGTTTAGGAATTTGTTGTTTCTTGGATCCCTGATAAATGTTAGGGTATCTGTGGTTCTCCCGACAAGTCCTGGGCACTCCTCTATGATTCAGAAAAACAAGGTGTATGTGAGTTCATCGATGATCACTTGAGGTGGAAGCATTTGTGTCCTTACTCCCAGTACTGTGGCACCTCAGCAAAAGCCTCTGCGAGGACCGTCAGAATGAAATCTGGGATGCTTGTGTCTCTCCCTACAAGTGATGGCTATGTCTCTAATACTAGCCGAAAACAGGAAAGCACATCCTTTGTAATATTTCTACTGGGGGATACCATAAGTTTTATGACAAAGTCTTGGTACTGGTTGCTTTAGGATATCGTTTTTTTGGTTCTCAGAAATGTCTTATTTTCTGCTTATCAAAGTCTTAGGGGTTTTCCATTGCTTTGTGTGGCTTTAAGCATTCATATGAGTAGTGTTACTGCAGCTTTGGATGTGCGATTCTCTTCTTTACCCTGCACCTTTGGCTGCACTGAGTGTTTGTTTTATTGTTTTTTATTCCTTTCAGTGCTTAGATGGAATGTTCAGTGTAAGGCCAAGTTTACACAATGAGCTCTCTTGTTTTGTATTTTCTGATCATGTGTCCTTCTTCCTCGTCATGGATCTTGTCTGCACGTGCTGAGGTTCTTCCCCATTGTCTGTAGATTCTTCGCAGCTGGATGCAGCTGGAGGCCCTCTCCTGCATAGGGTTTAATGTCATTTAGAAAGATCCATGCTCTTCTGCCCTGGAGCTTGACGGCGGACGGGGTGCAGTCCTCTACGATAAAGGGGCCATTAAATCTTGGCTCCTCCCACCTTTTTCTTGCGTGGTTTCTCACCAATACTGCATCACCAGGGAAGTTGAGGGGCGCACAAAGAATTTGAGCTGCGCCTGCTTCAGCACTTCCTGTTGTGTTTTGTGCTGTGCTGTCCCCTTTTCGCCGTTGCTGGCCTGCAATGACAGAGGTGCTGGATGTCATATTGTCAAGGTACTTTTGCATCTTTGTTCCCAGAACCTCTCTAGTCGGCTGGGCATCACAACTAGCTCTATCTCGGGGGGTAAGAGGGGTCCTCATCCTTCTGCCTGTAACTATCTTGTGCGGCGTGAGATGATGGTCAGATCTTGGTTGGTTCCGAAGTGCATACAATGCCAATGGTAGACAGTGTAGCCATCCCTTCTTTAATGTGAGCTTCAACTTGGCTATCCTCTCCTTAAGCAAGCCGTTGATCTGTTCACATATCCTGTTCCCTTCAGGATGATAAGCAGACGAGAACTTGTGCTTTATACCAAGCAACAAGTTAATATGTTCGAAAACTGAATTTACAAAGTGAGCCCCGTTATCTGATCTCATTACTTCACACACCCCCCACCTAGGGAACACCTCCCTCACTAGGTACTTGGCAGCACAGGTAGCGTTGGGGTGTGTACAGGGACCTGCTTCTATCCATCTAGAGCATGGGTGCACAACATCGGCCCGCGGGCCAGTTGCGGCCCGCCATGCTGTTTATTCCGGCCCGCGAGGCGCAAAGACATTCCTAATGGAGGGCGGCCCGCAAGCAGCATCGGCCCCCCTCCATTAGGGAAGTCTTTGTTGTCTTCCGGGCTGGACAAAACACTGGCCGTCATTGGCTCAGCACACACGCATCACGTCACTCCTACGAGCCACGTAATGCGTGTGTGCTGCACCAATGGAGTGCCAGCACTACGGCTGGCGTGGCCAGTAAGGCTTGATGCCGGAAGGCATTTCAGCCTTGCTGGCCATGCCAGCCGTAGTACGATTCCACTTACCTCGCCAGCGTTCCAGCTTACCTGCCTTCCAGCACGTCTCTGGTAAGTGGTCTGTGTGTTTGTGTTTGTGTGTCAGGTCTGTTCTGCTGTATGTTTGTGTTGTGTATGTTGAGATGGGTTGGGTGGGGGGTGTGTAGGATGTGTATGAATGTTTGTTTTTGAGTGTTTGTGTTGTGTATATTGAGATGGGGATGGGGGGTGTGTCGGATGTGTATGAATGTTTGTTTTTGAGTGTTTGTGTTATGTATGTTGAGATGGGGGTTGGGGAGCGTGTCGGATGTGTATGAATGTTTGTTTTAGAGTGTTTGTGTTGTGTATGTTGAGATGGAGGGTGGGGGGCTTGTCAGATGTGTATGAATGTTTGTTTTTGAGTGTTTGAGTTGTGTATGTTGAGATGGGGGTGGGGGAGCGTGTTGGATGTGTATGAATGTTTGTTTTTGAGTGTTTGTGTTGTGCATGTTGAGATAGGGGTGGTGGGGTGTGTCGGATGTGTATGAATGTTTGTTTTTGAGTGTTTGTGTTGTGTATGTTGAGATGAGGGTGAGGGGGCCTGTCGGATGTATATGAATGTTTGTTTTTGAGTGTTTGTGTTGTGTATGTTGGGATGGGGGGTGGGGGAGGTGTGTCGGATGTGTATGAATGTTTGTTTTTGAGTGTTTGTGTTGTGTATGTTGAGATGGGGTGTGGGGGGCATGTCGGATGTGTATGAATGTTTGTTTTTGAGTGTTTGTGTTGTGTATGTAGAGATGGGGGTGGGTGGGTGTGTCGGATGTGTATGAATGTTTGTTTTTGGGTGTTTGTGTTGTGTATGTTGAGATGGGGTGTGGGGGTTGTCGGATGTGCATGAATGTTTGTTTTTGAATGTTCGTGTTGTGTATGTTGAGATGCATGTATGGGTGCATGCTTCAGAGTTTGTGTGCTGAGATGGGGGTTTGGGTCTGTATGGGTGCATGCTTGAGAGTGTGTGTGCTGAGTTGGGGGGTGGGGGGTTCGGGTTTTTTTGGGTTCATGGTGTATGCTTGAGAGTGTGTGCTGAGTTGGGGGTGGGGGGTTCGGGTCTGTATGGGTGCATGTTTGAGAGTGTGTGTGCTGAGTTGGGGGGTGGGGGGTTCGGGTCTGTATGGGTGCATGTTTGAGAGTGTATGTGCTGAGTTGGGGGGTGGGAGGTTTGGGTCTGTAGGGGTGCATGGTGTATGCTTGAGAGTGTGTGCTGAGTTGGGGGGTGAGGGGTTTAGGTCTGTATGGGTGCATGGTGTATGCTTGAGAGTGTGTGCTGAGTTGGGGGGTGGGGGGTTCGGGTCTGTATGGGTGCATGTTTGAGAGTGTGCTGATTTGGGGGGTGGGGGGTTCATGTCTGTATGGGTGCATGTTTGAGAGTGTGTGTGCTGAGTTGGGGGTGTGTCGGATGTGTATGAATGTTTGTTTTTGAGTGTTTGTGTTGTGTATGTTGAGATGAGGGGGGGGCCTGTCGGATGTATATGAATGTTTGTTTTTGAGTGTTTGTGCTGTGTATGTTGAGATGGGGGTGGGGGGCGTGTCGGATGTGTATGAATGTTTGTTTTTGAGTGTTTGTGTTGTGTATGTTGAGATGGGGGGTGGGGGGGTGTGTCAGATGTGTATGAATGTTTGTTTTTGAGTGTTTGTGTTGTGTATGTTGAGATGGGGGTGGGTGTGTCGGATGTGTATGAATGTTTGTTTTTGGGTGTTTGTGTTGTGTATGTTGAGATGGGGGTGTCAGATGTGCATGAATGTTTGTTTTTAAATGTTCGTGTTGTGTATGTTGAGATGCATGTATGGGTGCATGCTTCAGAGTTTGTGTGCTGAGATGGGGGTTTGGGTCTGTATGGGTGCATGCTTGGGAGTGTGTGTGCTGAGTTGGGGGGTGGGGGGTTCGGGTGTGTATGGGTTCATGGTGTATGCTTGAGAGTGTGTGCTGAGTTGGGGGTGGGGGGTTCAGGTCTGTATGGGTGCATGTTTGAGAGTGTGTGTGCTGAGTTGGGGGGTGGGGGGTTCGGGTCTGTATGGGTGCATGTTTGAGAGTGTATGTGCTGAGTTGGGGGGTGGGAGGTTTGGGTCTGTAGGGGTGCATGGTGTATGCTTGAGAGTGTGTGCTGAGTTGGGGGCTGAGGGGTTTGGGTCTGTATGGGTGCATGGTGTATGCTTGAGAGTGTGTGCTGAGTTGGGGGGTGGGGGTTCGGGTCTGTATGGGTGCATGTTTGAGAGTGTGTGCTGAGTTGGGGGCTGGGGGGTTCGGGTCTGTATGGGTGCATTTTTGAGAGTGTGCTGATTTGGGGGGTGGGGGGTTCATGTCTGTATGGGTGCATGTTTGAGAGTGTGTGTGCTGAGTTGGGGGTGGGGGGTTCGGGTCTGTATGGGTGCATGTTTGAGAGTGTGCTGATTTGGTGGGTGGGGGTTCGGGTCTGTATGGGTGCATGCGTGAGTGTGTTTGGGGCATAGTGTTTGGTTGGGGGAGAAGGGGCCATGGGGCATAGTATTTGGTTGGGGGTGAGGGGGCCATGGGGCATAGTATTTGGTTGGGGGTGGGAGCCATGGGGCATAGTGTTTGTTTGGGGGTGAGGGACAGGGGGCATAGTGTCTGCTTGAGGCGTGGGGGCCAGGGGGCATAGTGTTTGGTTGGGGGTGGGAGCCATGTGGCATAGTGTTTGGTTGGGGGTGAGGGGCCATGGTGCATAGTGTTTGGTTGGGGGTGAGGGGGCCATGGGGCATAGCGTTTGGTTGGGGGTGGGAGCCATGGGGCATATTGTTTGGTTGGGGGTGAGGGACAGGGGGCATAGTGTTTGCTTGAGGCATGGGGGCCAGGGGGCATAGTGTTTGGTTGGGGGTGAGGGGGCCATGGGGCATAGTGTTTGGTTGGGGGTGAGGGAGCCATGGGGCATAGTGTTTGCTTGGGGCGTGAGGGACAGGGGACATAGTGTTTGGTTGGGGGTGAGAGCCATGGGGCATAGTGTTTGGTTGGGGGTGAGGGGGCCATGGGACATAGTGTTTGGTTGGGATGAGGGGGCCATGGGGCATAGTGTTTGGTTGGGGGTGAGGGGGCCATGGGGCATAGTGTTTGCTTTGGGGGTGGGGGACAGCGGGCATAGTGTTTGGTTGGGGGTGGGAGCCGTGGGGCATAGTGTTTGGTTGGGGTGAGGGGGCCATGGGGCATAGTGTTTGGTTGGGGGTGAGGGGGCCATGGGGCATAGTGTTTGCTTGGGGTGTGAGGGACAGGGGACATAGTGTTTGGTTGGGGGTGGGAGCCATGGGGCATAGTGTTTGGTTGGGGATGAGGAGGCCACGGGCATAGTGTTTGCTTGGGGGGTGAGGGACAGGGGGTATAGTGTTTGGTTGGGGGTGGGAGCCATGGGGCATAGTGTTTGGTTGGGGTGAGGGGGCCATGGGGCATAGTGTCTGGTTGGGGGTGAGGGGGCCATGGGGCATAGTGTTTGGTTGGGGGTGGGAGCCATGGGGCATAGTGTTTGGTTGGGGGTGAGGGGGTGGGGCATAGTATTTGGTTGGGGGTGAGGGACAGGGGGTATAGTGTTTGGTTGGGGGTGGGAGCCATGGGGCATAGTGCTTGGTTGGGGGTGAGGGACAGGGGGCATAGTGTTTGGTTGGGGGTGAGGGGGCAATGGGGCATAGTGTTTGGTTGGGGGTGGGAGCCATGGGGCATAGTGTTTGGTTGGGGGTGAGGGGGTGGGGCATAGTATTTGGTTGGGGGTGAGGGACAGGGGGCATAGTGTTTTCTTGGGGGTGAGAGACAGGGGGCATAGTGTTTGGTTGGGGACGGGAGCCATGTGGCATAGTGTTTGGATGGGGTGAGGGGGCCATGGTGCATAGTGTTTGGTTGGGTTTGAGGGGGCCATGGGGCATAGTGTTTGGTTGGGGGTGGGAGCCATGGGGCATAGTGTTGCACTCCAAGAGTGAACTCAATAATAAAGCTAAAACAGGCACAGTTAGGAGATGTACATCCTTTGCTTTTTTGAGGAAACCTGACTCAACGAAGGCCATACTCCTTTTGGGCAACCCAAACAGCAGACTATAGCAGTCCAAAATAACGGAATGTCCAATCAAGGGTGAATAAAATATATATAATTTAATTAAACAGACGATATACAATACCTAAATCGAAATAAATTATAACAATGGAAAATGTGTAGTACAAAATGTAAGTTTGAAATGCAATAAAATTCGTTACCCCTCAAAAACATATTCTTTTTCCATGTGTTTAATGCAAATTGGGGGTTGAAAAAGCCTCCTGACATGTCCCGCCTACCACCCCGCCCACTTTTACTTTTCGGCCCACTATAGCCCTCATGTAAGGTACATTCGGCCATCTGTCAAAATCAGTTGTGCACCCCTGATCTAGAGAATGTACACACCACCACAATTAAATACCTGTACCTGTTGCACACTTGAATCATGTCGACGTAGTCGATATGCAAGTGCTGGAATGGCCCATTCGCTCTGGGGATGATCCCTCTCACTACTTTTAATGTGTGCCCACCGGTGAATTGCTGGCAGATTATGCAGTTCACCATGAAAAATGCAACATGCTATGCTAAATTCGATGTTAACCAGTCTTCTGCAAGCATTGCAGCAAGATTTTCTTTTGTCATATGGATGTGTAGTTGTTCTAACGCTACCTTTAGAAGGGCGACAGGCATTACTGGTTTACCAGTGATGTCTTGCCTCCACATCCCGTCAGAGGGGTTTAAAGAACACCCTTGACGCTTCCACAAATTTTTCTCCTCCTGAGGTGCCTCCCCCTGGAGCTCCATTAGCTGAGTCTGCCCCATATTGCTATAGGCTTCCGTGTCCGCTTCATGATTTCCACGTGACACGAAATCCGTCCCCTTGGTATGAGCAGTGCATTTCACGACCACTATGCCCACTGGGAGCTGTAGTGCTTTTATCAGCCTGTCCAATAAGGCTGCATGTTGCACTGGCGTGCCGTCTGCTCGGAGGTAGCCCCTCCTTTTCCAGCACGCTAGACCTGCATGTACTGTGGACGTCACATAGGCTGAGTCACTGTACACAGTTACTTCCTGGCCTGCATGATTCTCAATGGCGAGTATCAGTGCCAGCAATTCTGAAGCTTGTGCAGAATAGTGAGAGGGTATTCGCGCACTGATGAGTACTCGAAACTCTCCATTCGCTAGGTGTTTTATCACAGCCATGCATGTATACCTTTGTCCATCTTTTTGGTCGATTCTCGAAGAACCGTCAATAAAGACGATCTCTCCATTTGCCAGGGTATTTTCCCTTACCCTGGGGATCTCATCATAGAATTCTTCATAGTTCGCACAGTTGTGTATAGGTTCTCCCTCTGTGACTGGCTCAGTTATGAATGTAGCAGAATTCACAGTTTTACATCAAACTATTTTGATCGATTGGTGTAGAGATAATCACCTCATAGGCAGATGTTCTCTGGGATGTCAGTGTGCCCTTTGGCTTCTCTAGTATGGTGAACAGCGAATGTTCAACATATAATGTCATGGAGCACACCATCACAATGGATGACGCTTTTTCGATAGCGAATGCGGCAACAGCTAGATTTTGTTCGCACAGGAAGTGGCCCTTCATATCCGTGTCCAGACTCCTGCTGTAATATGCTAGGGGCTTGTACCCCAGCGAGGTTCGCTGCGCGAGCACTGCTGTCATAAAATTACCATCAGAGTGTGAGAACAGGTAGAATTCCTCTGCATAATTATGAATCCCGAGAACTGGGGCTTTACAAATTGCCCTCTTGAGTTCTGCAAACCCTTTCTCCATTGCCTCAGTCCATTCAATTTCTCCTTTTGATGCCTGGGCTTTCTTTAAAGCCTGAAGCAAGAGCTTGGTATATGAGCTGTAGTCAAAGACCCATGCTCTGACATAATTGCACAAGCCTAAGAAGCTCTGCATTTGTTTTAACGTGCACGGCTTGGCCGTGTTCATGATGGCTTCAGCCCTTTCTGGGGTTACCTTCTTCCCCTCATGAGAGATCAGTTGCCTTATGTACACCTCCTGTTGACAGTACTGAAACTTTTCCTTATCAACTTTGTATCCCTTTTCAGCAAATATAGTCAATAGCTGGACAGAGTCACGCCTGCATTGCTCTTCAGTGGTGCTGCAGATCAGAATGTCAGCTACGTACTGCAAAACAACACTGTCCACCACAATATTGCCTAGGTCCATTTGTAGGACTCTGTTGAAAATAGGCGGGGACTCACAATACCCCTGTGGCAACCTCGTACTTTTCAGGCGCATTTGTCTGAAGGTAAATGCATCAGGTCCTGAGAGTCACGGTGCAGTGGAATTGAGAAAAATGCATTTTTCAAATCCATCACGTGAAATATTTTGCCTCAGTGGGTATATTACACAGTATTGTGGATGGATTGGGGACTAGAGGGAACTTGGCTTCAACTATATCGTTTTTTGCTCGTAAATCTTGGATTAAACGCCAGGACCCTCCCTTTGATTTTTTTATGGGGTAAATCACTGTATTGCAAGGTGATTCTGACGTCACTAGGATGCCGTGCTCCGTCATGGCGGAAATTGTCTTCGCGATCCCTTCATCTGCCTCTCTGGACATGGGATATTTTCGTGCTCGTGTTAAAATTGCTCCTGGTTTCAGTTTAATTTTCACTTCACCTGGCCCCTTCAGGAGGCCTACATCATAGGGCCCTGTAGTCCATACCATGGCAGGCACTTGGGCCATGTCGTCCTCAAAGTATTCTGGACGTACCAGCGCCAGCATCATTCTCTGTGGCACCTCCCCTCTGATCATTTTGACCCAAAATGTGAGACTTACTTCCACTCTTGTCTCCTCTAGGTCAGGGTACTCTTCGAACAGATCGTCATTGGTGACGTCTGTCACTCGATAACCTTCTTCGATGGTGCTAATCGCACACCATTGTCTGCATTCGTCATCATATCCTTCGACCAATACCACTTTCTCTCGCACTGTAGCAGATTGTATCACTAAGGGAAATACTTGCCCCTCCTCTTCGTGCATGGGTATTCTTGGTCTGAACAGAAACTCATCAGGGGTTCTCATAGTTTTGCCTGCAAGGCCTGGCAGTCCCGCCATAAGCACCCGCACGCCATATCCAAATACTTCTGGCTCTAACGGTACGGCTCTCATGGCTATACGTCCTGAGTATGCTCTGATCATTTCACAAATGTTTGAATAATGCATTCCTAATTCTAAATAAGGGGATTTTGAGAATTTACTTTGTTGAACGGTTTTATACTTGGAGAATGGAGCTGAAAAGAAGCTGCAAGCTGGAATAAGCTCAGGACTTTGTGTTGAACAGTGTTTTCTGTTTGTTGCTGACACCCTTACATGCTGTCTAGTTATAGTTGTGAGGGCAAGCATAGGTTTTGGACACAGACTCTCCTTAATTTTATTTAGGTGGAGAATTTCACCTTAGCATAAGGCAAGTTAGGCCTTTTTTCCATCCTGACATTTAAGTTAATAAAAATGGATTGTTTAATCCATGGATTGATTAAATTTGGAATCTGTTTTCTGTGTCATTTTTCATGATGCCTTCACACTATGTAACCCCGGGAGGAAATGTGCTTGGTGTTGCTCTGGATGGAAGCTTACTGATGTTGCTGTGTTAGCCTCATTGCCTATGTAATTTCATACATGAGTGTTGCCATTCGCAAGTAGTTGTTGCTTAGGAATGAAATTCTTAATGTTGGTAAATATTGTAACATAATAAGGCGTTCTTGGTATTTTCTATTTCATTTCTAGGTGTACATCAGTATATTTTTTGTATAAACATGTGTAACAAAGAAAGTATGAGAATACACTATAAATTGAGGGTAATTAACGAAAGTAATGAATTCCAAAGAAATAATGTGCACCCAAAATGTGATGTGGAGTTTGGCTCTGGGTAGAACTAAGACTCAAGCTACTTGAGATGTGGGTCGTTATTCAGAGAGACAGCCAGCCTTTCTCAGAACATCTATATCCAAGTGGGTGGACCTGTGTGCATAAACCTCTCTATAACTACATCAAATTGACATGGCACTTAAAAGATAACAGCTGTTTATCTGGGAAGAATTGTGGCCCATTGCATCTGCTCATTAAGACCCATGGAGTAGGTGTTTAATCTATTGATCCAATGTTGTTCTAATTTCAATAGCTTAGAGAAGTTGTTCAAATCTGGACTGTAAGGGTGCAGAAGCAAGGCTCATACAAAAAGGTGACATGATTGTTTTCATAAATAGTTTTTTTAAAGTATATTGAGGGTTTGGAAAAATGCCCCCCCCTCCGTCCCTAAATGTGAAGAGAGGGTTTCCTGCTGTAAGGGAAACTAATGAAACTGTCAGGGTGTAAAAATAAAACATTAGTCCCCATCATGTCCAAAATTCCTATTTCCGACCCTAGCACTAGTAACATAAATCTAAAGTGCAAGGATGTTCTCTTCTCAAAAGGTGATGATGAAACTCCTTCATCAAAGGAAAGTTCAAAATGTCAGTGGTTGTATTAATAAAAGAAAATTTTCTCTTTCGAGCACAAACTGTTTCAATACCCAGGGAACTACTCCTTTCCCCTAGCTCCTGGCTTGTTCCACTTCACAAACTAAGAATTGGTTCCTGAGAAAGTAATATTATTCCACCAGGGATCTGGCCTCTATTCCCCTGGGTTTACCACTCTTTCCTCAGTAGTTGGTTTTCGGTTGAAACCTGGTTCCTCGTTTAGTCCATGGGTAGATCTGGTTCCTGTTTCTGGCAAATATTATTCAGGGGAATATCCCAGTTTCTAAGAGGCTTTTCCTGTTGGATCTCAGACCTGCTATGCTGTTTGCAACTAGCTTGGTTTATTCTCCCTCGAAGAATTTTCTTCAGTAGGTCCTTCTCTCTCTTCCCCGATCCTCTTGGTGTAAATATGAGTGTGAGTCCCAGATTTGCAGTAGACTTCTTTGATAGCTGGTTCACTCTCCTGCCAAGTAAACAAAAATGTAGACTCTAGGAACAATAATTGTATTTTCTGATAAAATAAAATCTGCAACAATAAATTAACAATACATTTCAATTATTGACTTAAAAATAAAAATCAATTTTTGTATTCATATTTCTAAAATTTCACCAAACATACAAACAATAACACAATGCAATTATTCATTTGAGAACTCAATTCATTCAACCCATACAACACATTCAACCCAACCACATACACAGTTAAACCGTACACTCAATAGCACAGAAGCAATTACAACATAAGGGAAAATTGTGAATTAAACAACAATAAAGCCAAGGAAAAATATATTTGAAATTATATAATTTGATATGTAGCCAGGAGAAGGCTGAAATAGCTCAATTTTGCAAATGTTGACTGCTACTCCAAAAAAAAGCACCGACCGGTTCCGACGTTGAAAAATGATTCTAAAACGTCTTCATCAGTGGAATTGGTAGATCTAAAAATAGATACATATACAAACATTTTCAAAACAATGCACAGTTAACTGTGTAAAGTAGTATCCAAACACAGAAAGTATTTAACAAAACCTATATTTACTTACAATCTAGGTCGTCTAGTTCACATACGAACAGTCAAACAAAGCACCAGGCACCTATAAAACATTAAAAAGCCTGTTCAAGAAATGGTCATCAACTACAGGTATGTTATGATATGATAGGTTGTTTATAACGCGCTTAATACCCAGAGATCTTTAAGCACGGACCCGGGGATCAAACCTGTGGTGTTCTGTGTGGTCTTGCTTCCAAAGCGAGCATGTTGCACCTGAGCTATCCTCCCGAGTGCAAGCAAATCATGGATACCCACCAAGTGATTATAAATAACTACCACCTCACCATAAAGCTATATGTGTGTGGTTGCCACCATCATAATCAACACCAGAACCCCGCCAAGTCATTATAAATAGCCACCACCTCACAATAAAGCTGTATATGCATAGTTGCCACCATCATAATCAACACCAGTCCCTCACCAGTACATGATACACCAAAAAAGCATATAACTGACTCCTGTTTATCAAAGGTTACAGGGTAAATGATAGCATAGATTGCATTTTTGATTTGACATGTAGTAAATCCAAATCTGTAGCCAAGCCTGAAAAATAATTGTCGCCCTATGTCTAAAATAAAACAAATGGCATATATCATCAAAAACAGCTCCGACTAGAAGCATTAATGTACGTATGGGATTTATAAAGTGAAAAAATTGTTGTGAAACAAAAGAGTGCTCTATAAACAGATGCACACAGGGGTTACAAGTAGGGTGCAGTGGTAGCAGAGTGTTGGGATTGATGAGGGGAATAAGGGAGGGGAGGAACACCAGAGGGGGCAGAAGGAGTTGAGCAGTCATTGATTGAGATCTTCTTTGAAGAGTACTTTCCTCGAGTCCTTCATGAAGTGTAAGATTTGTATTTGTATTTTATTGTGATTTATAGAGCGCTGTTGCCAAAATGGTTCAAAGAATCTGTAGTGATGATAAAAGGTAGATACATGGGAGGGTAGGAACCATTAAGTAGAGGAGAGGGATGCCAGAAGATGGGCTTTTAAATGGGAATGGAAACTAGGATTGAAGAGGAACAGATATCAGGGGGCATGGCATTGCACAATTTAGGAGCAAGAGGAGAGAATGAGTGGAAATGAGAAGGGGAATAAGGAGGCTTAGGTGAAGTTAGAAGGTGTATATGCAGTGAGCAAAGAGCACCAGAAGGTGATCAAAGTGAAATGAGGGAAGCAAAGCAAGAAGGGGCAGGACCATGATAACATTTAAAGATAATGGAAAAGAAGACCAGAATAAGGCGAGAGAAAAAGAGAGAAGTGGAGGAGCAATAGATGATCGAGGGGGAAATGAAAAAAGAAGACAGATAGCAGAGTTGAATACAGAGTGAAGACTGGTAAAATGAGATGATGAGTAACCCAATGAAAAGGACAGAACAATAGTCTAACCGGGAAAGGATTGAAGAAAAGAATTTTGGAAACATTAGAGTGCTCAGCAATATCAAAGTCCTTTCTCTCTCTTAGATGAGCAGTCTCTCTTACTCACCTAGGCTTCTTCATCACAGTTTGGTTGACTTTAGACCATGGAGCGATCTGTATTACTCACTGATTTCTCTTCTTTGTCTCAGTAGTTTTGGCAGACATTTCTTCAAGATACATGTTAGGGCTAATATTACAATAACAGTGGCTTGCTCTGATGGACTTTTCTGAAGCATGGATGTTATTGATGGTTCACAACAGAGGACTTCAGGGAGTTCCTTGCCTGAATGGTAGTCTGTATCCCCAAGAGGGGAGTATCTCCCTGTGAGGTCCCGCTTTCCGCCAACCCAAGGGGGAGTGTTACATAGCAGGCACACCTCCCTAGCCTCACAAGAAAGACTCCCCTCTGGAGAGAAGTGACGCAACCCTGCGATTCATCACATATGTTGGACATGATATGTTATGCATATCTTGTGTCTTACTGAAACATGATGGTAGTGAGTTGCCCCTCTCTCATTCTGCAAATTCCAGGTGGCTGCAAGATGTGCCTGTTGGGTTTCTTCTCAACCCTTAAATTATGTTTTATCAGAATGAGGGAAAACCAAAAGGCGTGAGCAAGACAATATCTGGTGTGTTTACTGGTTTAGGCAATGATTATCTAATGGGGAACATGTCCCCCCTCACGTGAGTGACGACGGTAGTCTCTGGGTACTCAGTACAGTTCCTGTGCTAGACTATGGCAAAGGGTTAGGCTAGCACCTTTGGTACATCACATTCATTATACATATCGATAATAGGTGAGGTCTCAATGCACGCCTCGAATTTGCCTTGGTCCTGATGACATGCTGGAATTTGCTCAATGCGAAGGAAGGAGAAGATGGAACTTCTAAAAATCACACAAAAATAAAATGTTGTAAAAATAAAAACAAAAGTAAAAATAAAAGTGAACATATGAAAAAATAGGATTAAAATGAGAAAAATGCAGAAAAAGTAAAATAAGATGGTGAAGTTCTTGTGTCCGCTCCTTTCACTCGGGCTCTCGGTGACAAGTTGAAGAACAGTGTCTCTCTACTCAGACTGCTCCACGGCGGAAGCATGAAAAAAAGTTTTATTGCGGATCTCCTCCTTTTAAGGCTCTCCTTAGCAGTGGATGTCCGTAATTGCTTCTCAGTTGCTTTATGATAGCTCTCAGGAGCTTGTTTAATTGTGCGTTCTTTACTGGGTCTCTGAGGAATGTGGGTATGTCAACATTGTTGGGTCTACCCAGTAGTTCTGGAAAGTTCTCAATGAGGTGGAAGAAGACTTGGTATGCATATCTGTTGTCTTCTGGTGACAACAACATTCGCTCTGACTTTCTGGTCTCTAGATCACAGGCCTTTCTTGTGAAGTGAACAGTCTTTACACTTTCCTGCTGCGTGGATTGCGACCACGTAATTCAAGTTTGTACCACACTTGGTTTAGGAATTTGTTGTTTCTTGGATCCCTGATAAATGTTAGGGTATCTGTGGTTCTCCCGACAAGTCCTGGGCACTCCTCTATGATTCAGAAAAACAAGGTGTATGTGAGTTCATCGATTGATCACTTGAGGTGGAAGCATTTGTGTCCTTACTCCCAGTACTGTGGCACCTCAGCAAAAGCCTCTGCGAGGACCGTCAGAATGAAATCTGGGATGCTTGTGTCTCTCCCTACAAGTGATGGCTATGTCTCTAATACTAGCCGAAAACAGGAAAGCACATCCTTTGTAATATTTCTACTGGGGGATACCATAAGTTTTATGACAAAGTCTTGGTACTGGTTGCTTTAGGATATCGTTTTTTTGGTTCTCAGAAATGTCTTATTTTCTGCTTATCAAAGTCTTAGGGGTTTTCCATTGCTTTGTGTGGCTTTAAGCATTCATATGAGTAGTGTTACTGCAGCTTTGGATGTGCGATTCTCTTCTTTACCCTGCACCTTTGGCTGCACTGAGTGTTTGTTTTATTGTTTTTTATTCCTTTCAGTGCTTAGATGGAATGTTCAGTGTAAGGCCAAGTTTACACAATGAGCTCTCTTGTTTTGTATTTTCTGATCATGTGTCCTTCTTCCTCGTCATGGATCTTGTCTGCACGTGCTGAGGTTCTTCCCCATTGTCTGTAGATTCTTCGCAGCTGAATGCAGCTGGAGGCCCTCTCCTGCATAGGGTTTAATGTCATTTAATGTCATTTAGAAAGATCCATGCTCTTCTGCCCTGGAGCTTGACGGCGGACGGGGTGCAGTCCTCTACGATAAAGGGGCCATTAAATCTTGGCTCCTCCCATCTTGCGTGGTTTCTCACCAATACTGCATCACCAGGGAAGTTGAGGGGCGCACAAAGAATTTGAGCTGCGCCTGCTTCAGCACTTCCTGTTGTGTTTTGTGCTGTGCTGTCCCCTTTTCGCCGTTGCTGGCCTGCAATGACAGAGGTGCTGGATGTCATATTGTCAAGGTACTTTTGCATCTTTGTTCCCAGAACCTCTCTAGTCGGCTGGGCATCACAACTAGCTCTATCTCGGGGGGTAAGAGGGGCCTCATCCTTCTGCCTGTAACTATCTTGTGCGGCGTGAGATGATGGTCAGATCTTGGTTGGTTCCGAAGTGCATACAATGCCAATGGTAGACAGTGTAGCCATCCCTTCTTTAATGTGAGCTTCAACTTGGCTATCCTCTCCTTAAGCAAGCCGTTGATCCGTTCACATATCCTGTTCCCCTCAGGATGATAAGCAGACGAGAACTTGTGCTTTATACCAAGCAACAAGTTAATATGTTCGAAAACTGAATTTACAAAGTGAGCCCCGTTATCTGATCTCATTACTTCACACACCCCCCACCTAGGGAACACCTCCCTCACTAGGTACTTGGCAGCACAGGAAGCGTTGGGGTGTGTACAGGGACCTGCTTCTATCCATCTAGAGCATGGGTGCACAACATCGGCCCGCGGGCCAGTTGCGGCCCGCCATGCTGTTTATTCCGGCCCGCGAGGCGCAAAGACATTCCTAATGGAGGGCGGCCCGCAAGCAGCATCGGCCCCCCTCCATTAGGGAAGTCTTTGTTGTCTTCCGGGCTGGACAAAACACTGGCCGTCATTGGCTCAGCACACACGCATCACGTCACTCCTACGAGCCACGTAATGCGTGTGTGCTGCACCAATGGAGTGCCAGCACTACGGCTGGCGTGGCCAGTAAGGCTTGATGCCGGAAGGCATTTCAGCCTTGCTGGCCATGCCAGCCGTAGTACGATTCCACTTACCTCGCCAGCGTTCCAGCTTACCTGCCTTCCAGCACGTCTCTGGTAAGTGGTCTGTGTGTTTGTGTTTGTGTGTCAGGTCTGTTCTGCTGTATGTTTGTGTTGTGTATGTTGAGATGGGTTGGGTGGGGGGTGTGTAGGATGTGTATGAATGTTTGTTTTTGAGTGTTTGTGTTGTGTATATTGAGATGGGGATGGGGGGTGTGTCGGATGTGTATGAATGTTTGTTTTTGAGTGTTTGTGTTATGTATGTTGAGATGGGGGTTGGGGAGCGTGTCGGATGTGTATGAATGTTTGTTTTAGAGTGTTTGTGTTGTGTATGTTGAGATGGAGGGTGGGGGGCTTGTCGGATGTGTATGAATGTTTGTTTTTGAGTGTTTGAGTTGTGTATGTTGAGATGGGGGTGGGGGAGCCTGTTGGATGTGTATGAATGTTTGTTTTTGAGTGTTTGTGTTGTGCATGTTGAGATAGGGGTGGTGGGGTGTGTCAGATGTGTATGAATATTTGTTTTTGAGTGTTTGTGTTGTGTATGTTGAGATGAGGGTGAGGGGGCCTGTCGGATGTATATGAATGTTTGTTTTTGAGTGTTTGTGTTGTGTATGTTGGGATGGGGGGTGGGGGAGGTGTGTCGGATGTGTATGAATGTTTGTTTTTGAGTGTTTGTGTTGTGTATGTTGAGATGGGGTGTGGGGGGCATGTCGGATGTGTATGAATGTTTGTTTTTGAGTGTTTGTGTTGTGTATGTAGAGATGGGGGTGGGTGGGTGTGTCGGATGTGTATGAATGTTTGTTTTTGGGTGTTTGTGTTGTGTATGTTGAGATGGGGTGTGGGGGTTGTCGGATGTGCATGAATGTTTGTTTTTGAATGTTCGTGTTGTGTATGTTGAGATGCATGTATGGGTGCATGCTTCAGAGTTTGTGTGCTGAGATGGGGGTTTGGGTCTGTATGGGTGCATGCTTGAGAGTGTGTGTGCTGAGTTGGGGGTGGGGGGTTCGGGTCTGTATGGGTTCATGGTGTATGCTTGAGAGTGTGTGCTGAGTTGGGGGTGGGGGGTTCGGGTCTGTATGGGTGCATGTTTGAGAGTGTGTGTGCTGAGTTGGGGGGTGGGGGGTTCGGGTCTGTATGGGTGCATGTTTGAGAGTGTATGTGCTGAGTTGGGGGGTGGGAGGTTTGGGTCTGTAGGGGTGCATGGTGTATGCTTGAGAGTGTGTGCTGAGTTGGGGGGTGGGGGGTTCGGGTCTGTATGGGTGCATGTTTGAGAGTGTGCTGATTTGGGGGGTGGGGGGTTCATGTCTGTATGGGTGCATGTTTGAGAGTGTGTGTGCTGAGTTGGGGGTGTGTCGGATGTGTATGAATGTTTGTTTTTGAGTGTTTGTGTTGTGTATGTTGAGATGAGGGGGGGGCCTGTCGGATGTATATGAATGTTTGTTTTTGAGTGTTTGTGCTGTGTATGTTGAGATGGGGGTGGGGGGCGTGTCGGATGTGTATGAATGTTTGTTTTTGAGTGTTTGTGTTGTGTATGTTGAGATGGGGGGTGGGGGGGCGTGTCGGATGTGTATGAATGTTTGTTTTTGAGTGTTTGTGTTGTGTATGTTGAGATGGGGGTGGGTGGGTGTGTCGGATGTGTATGAATGTTTGTTTTTGGGTGTTTGTGTTGTGTATGTTGAGATGGGGGTGTCAGATGTGCATGAATGTTTGTTTTTAAATGTTCGTGTTGTGTATGTTGAGATGCATGTATGGGTGCATGCTTCAGAGTTTGTGTGCTGAGATGGGGGTTTGGGTCTGTATGGGTGCATGCTTGGGAGTGTGTGTGCTGAGTTGGGGGGTGGGGGGTTCGGGTATGTATGGGTTCATGGTGTATGCTTGAGAGTGTGTGCTGAGTTGGGGGTGGGGGGTTCAGGTCTGTATGGGTGCATGTTTGAGAGTGTGTGTGCTGAGTTGGGGGGTGGGGGGTTCGGGTCTGTATGGGTGCATGTTTGAGAGTGTATGTGCTGAGTTGGGGGGTGGGAGGTTTGGGTCTGTAGGGGTGCATGGTGTATGCTTGAGAGTGTGTGCTGAGTTGGGGGCTGAGGGGTTTGGGTCTGTATGGGTGCATGGTGTATGCTTGAGAGTGTATGCTGAGTTGGGGGGTGGGGGGTTTGGGTCTGTATGGGTGCATGTTTGAGAGTGTGTGCTGAGTTGGGGGCTGGGGGGTTCGGGTCTGTATGGGTGCATTTTTGAGAGTGTGCTGATTTGGGGGTGGGGGGTTCATGTCTGTATGGGTGCATGCGTGAGTGTGTTTGGGGCATAGTGTTTGGTTGGGGGAGAAGGGGCCATGGGGCATAGTATTTGGTTGGGGGTGAGGGGGCCATGGGGCATAGTATTTGGTTGGGGGTGGGAGCCATGGGGCATAGTGTTTGTTTGGGGGTGAGGGACAGGGGGCATAGTGTCTGCTTGAGGCGTGGGGGCCAGGGGGCATAGTGTTTGGTTGGGGGTGGGAGCCATGTGGCATAGTGTTTGGTTGGGGGTGAGGGGCCATGGTGCATAGTGTTTGGTTGGGGGTGAGGGGGCCATGGGGCATAGCGTTTGGTTGGGGGTGGGAGCCATGGGGCATATTGTTTGGTTGGGGGTGAGGGACAGGGGGCATAGTGTTTGCTTGAGGCATGGGGGCCAGGGGGCATAGTGTTTGGTTGGGGGTGAGGGGGCCATGGGGCATAGTGTTTGGTTGGGGGTGAGGGAGCCATGGGGCATAGTGTTTGCTTGGGGCGTGAGGGACAGGGGACATAGTGTTTGGTTGGGGGTGAGAGCCATGGGGCATAGTGTTTGGTTGGGGGTGAGGGGGCCATGGGACATAGTGTTTGGTTGGGATGAGGGGGCCATGGGGCATAGTGTTTGGTTGGGGGTGAGGGGGCCATGGGGCATAGTGTTTGCTTTGGGGGTGGGGGACAGCGGGCATAGTGTTTGGTTGGGGGTGGGAGCCGTGGGGCATAGTGTTTGGTTGGGGTGAGGGGGCCATGGGGCATAGTGTTTGGTTGGGGGTGAGGGGGCCATGGGGCATAGTGTTTGCTTGGGGTGTGAGGGACAGGGGACATAGTGTTTGGTTGGGGGTGGGAGCCATGGGGCATAGTGTTTGGTTGGGGATGAGGAGGCCACGGGCATAGTGTTTGCTTGGGGGGTGAGGGACAGGGGGTATAGTGTTTGGTTGGGGGTGGGAGCCATGGGGTATAGTGTTTGGTTGGGGTGAGGGGGCCATGGGGCATAGTGTCTGGTTGGGGGTGAGGGGGCCATGGGGCATAGTGTTTGCTTGGGGGGTGAGGGACAGGGGGCATAGTGTTTGGTTGGGGTTGGGAGCCGTGGGGCATAGTGTTTGGTTGGGGGTGAGGGGGCCATGGGGCATAGTGTTTGGTTGGGGGTGAGGGACAGGGAGCATAGTATTTGGTTGGGGGTGGGAGCCATGGTGCATAGTGTTTGGTTGGGGGAGAGGGAGCCATGGGGCATAGTGTTTGGTTGGGGGTGAGCGGGCCATGGGGCATAGTGTTTGGTAGGGGGTGAGAGGGGCCAAGGGGGCATAGTGTTTGCTTGGGGGGTGAGGGACAGGGGGCATAGTGTTTGGTTGGGGGTGGGAGCCATGGGGCATAGTGTTTGGTTGGGGGTGAGGGGGCCATGGGGCATAGTGTTTGGTTGGGGTTGAGGGGGCCATGGGGCATAGTGTTTGGTTGGGGGTGAGGGACAGGGGGCATAGTGTTTGCTTGAGGCATGGAGGCCATGGGGCATTGTGTTTGGTTGGGGGTGGGAGCCATGGGGCATAGTGTTTGGTTGGGGTGAGGGGGCCATGGGGCACAGTGTTTGGTTGGGGGTGAGGGAGAGGGGGCATAGTGTTTGCTTGGGGGGTGAGGGACAGGGGGCATAGTGTTTGGTTGGGGGTGAGGGACAGGGGGCATAGTGTTTGGTTGGGGGTGAGGGGGCCATGGGGCATAGTGTTTGGTTGGGGGTGGGAGCCATGGGGCATAGTGTTTGGTTGGGGGTGAGGGGGTGGGGCATAGTATTTGGTTGGGGGTGAGGGACAGGGGGCATAGTGTTTTCTTGGGGGTGAGAGACAGGGGGCATAGTGTTTGGTTGGGGACGGGAGCCATGTGGCATAGTGTTTGGATGGGGTGAGGGGGCCATGGTGCATAGTGTTTGGTTGGGTTTGAGGGGGCCATGGGGCATAGTGTTTGGTTGGGGGTGGGAGCCATGGGGCATAGTGTTGCACTCCAAGAGTGAACTCTATAATAAAGCTAAAACAGGCACAGTTAGGAGATGTACATCCTTTGCTTTTTTGAGGAAACCTGACTCAACGAAGGCCATACTCCTTTTGGGCAGCCCAAACAGCAGACTATAGCAGTCCAAAATAACGGAATGTCC
Organism: Ambystoma mexicanum; assembly: GCF_040938575.1. Taxonomy (NCBI): domain Eukaryota; kingdom Metazoa; phylum Chordata; class Amphibia; order Caudata; family Ambystomatidae; genus Ambystoma; species Ambystoma mexicanum. Next base: position 1,236,819,624 of record NC_090931.1, on the reverse strand, counting down.
AATCAAGGGTGAATAAAATATATATAATTTAATTAAACAGACGATATACAATACCTAAATCGAAATAAATTATAACAATGGAAAATGTGTAGTACAAAATGTAAGTTTGAAATGCAATAAAATTCGTTACCCCTCAAAAACATATTCTTTTTCCATGTGTTTAATGCAAATTGGGGGTTGAAAAAGCCTCCTGACATGTCCCGCCTACCACCCCGCCCACTTTTACTTTTCGGCCCACTATAGCCCTCATGTAAGGTACATTCGGCCATCTGTCAAAATCAGTTGTGCACCCCTGATCTAGAGAATGTACACACCACCACAATTAAATACCTGTACCTGTTGCACACTTGAATCATGTCGACGTAGTCGATATGCAAGTGCTGGAATGGCCCATTCGCTCTGGGGATGATCCCTCTCACTACTTTTAATGTGTGCCCACCGTTGAATTGCTGGCAGATTATGCAGTTCACCATGAAAAATGCAACATGCTATGCTAAATTCGATGTGAACCAGTCTTCTGCAAGCATTGCAGCAAGATTTTCTTTTGTCATATGGATGTGTAGTTGTTCTAACGCTACCTTTAGAAGGGCGACAGGCATTACTGGTTTACCAGTGATGTCTTGCCTCCACATCCCGTCAGAGGGGTTTAAAGAACACCCTTGACGCTTCCACAAATTTTTCTCCTCCTGAGGTGCCTCCCCCTGGAGCTCCATTAGCTGAGTCTGCCCCATATTGCTATAGGCTTCCGTGTCCGCTTCATGATTTCCACGTGACACGAAATCCGTCCCCTTGGTATGAGCAGTGCATTTCACGACCACTATGCCCACTGGGAGCTGTAGTGCTTTTATCAGCCTGTCCAATAAGGCTGCATGTTGCACTGGCGTGCCGTCTGCTCGGAGGTAGCCCCTCCTTTTCCAGCACGCTAGACCTGCATGTACTGTGGACGTCACATAGGCTGAGTCACTGTACACAGTTACTTCCTGGCCTGCATGATTCTCAATGGCGAGTATCAGTGCCAGCAATTCTGAAGCTTGCGCAGAATAGTGAGAGGGTATTCGCGCACTGATGAGTACTCAAAACTCTCCATTCGCTAGGTGTTTTATCACAGCCATGCATGTATACCTTTGTCCATCTTTTTGGTCGATTCTCGAAGAACCGTCAATAAAGACGATCTCTCCACTTGCCAGGGTATTTTCCCTTACCCTGGGGATCTCATCATAGAATTCTTCATAGTTCGCACAGTTGTGTATAGATTCTCCCTCTGTGACTGGCTCAGTTATGAATGTAGCAGAATTCACAGTTTTACATCAAACTATTTTGATCGATTGGTGTAGAGATAATCACCTCATAGGCAGATGTTCTCTGGGATGTCAGTGTGCCCTTTGGCTTCTCTAGTATGGTGAACAGCGAATGTTCAACATATAATGTCATGGAGCACACCATCACAATGGATGACGCTTTTTCGATAGCGAATGCGGCAACAGCTAGATTTTGTTCGCACAGGAAGTGGCCCTTCATAACCGTGTCCAGACTCCTGCTGTAATATGCTAGGGGCTTGTACCCCAGCGAGGTTCGCTGCGCGAGCACTGCTGTCATAAAATTACCATCAGAGTGTGAGAACAGGTAGAATTCCTCTGCATAATTATGAATCCCGAGAACTGGGGCTTTACAAATTGCCCTCTTGAGTTCTGCAAACCCTTTCTCCATTGCCTCAGTCCATTCAATTTCTCCTTTTGATGCCTGGGCTTTCTTTAAAGCCTGAAGCAAGAGCTTGGTATATGAGCTGTAGTCAAAGACCCATGCTCTGACATAATTGCACAAGCCTAAGAAGCTCTGCATTTGTTTTAACGTGCACGGCTTGGCCGTGTTCATGATGGCTTCAGCCCTTTCTGGGGTTACCGTCTTCCCCTCATGAGAGATCAGTTGCCTTATGTACACCTCCTGTTGACAGTACTGAAACTTTTCCTTATCAACTTTGTATCCCTTTTCAGCAAATATAGTCAATAGCTGGACAGAGTCACGCCTGCATTGCTCTTCAGTGGTGCTGCAGATCAGAATGTCATCTACGTACTGCAAAACAACACTGTCCACCACAATATTGCCTAGGTCCATTTGTAGGACTCTGTTGAAAATAGGCGGGGACTCACAATACCCCTGTGGCAACCTCGTACTTTTCAGGCGCATTTGTCTGAAGGTAAATGCATCAGGTCCTGAGAGTCACGGTGCAGTGGAATTGAGAAAAATGCATTTTTCAAATCCATCACGTGAAATATTTTGCCTCAGTGGGTATATTACACAGTATTGTGGATGGATTGGGGACTAGAGGGAACTTGGCTTCAACTATATCGTTTTTTGCTCGTAAATCTTGGATTAAACGCCAGGACCCTCCCTTTGATTTTTTTATGGGGTAAATCACTGTATTGCAAGGTGATTCTGACGTCACTAGGATGCCGTGCTCCGTCATGGCGGAAATTGTCTTCGCAATCCCTTCATCTGCCTCTCTGGACATGGGATATTTTCGCGCTCGTGTTAAAATTGCTCCTGGTTTCAGTTTAATTTTCACTTCACCTGGCCCCTTCAGGAGGCCTACATCATAGGGCCCTGTAGTCCATACCATGGCAGGCACTTGGGCCATGTCGTCCTCAAAGTATTCTGGACGTACCAGCGCCAGCATCATTCTCTGTGGCACCTCCCCTCTGATCATTTTGACCCAAAATGTGAGACTTACTTCCACTCTTGTCTCCTCTAGGTCAGGGTACTCTTCGAACAGATCGTCATTGGTGACGTCTGTCACTCGATAACCTTCTTCGATGGTGCTAATCGCACACCATTGTCTGCCTTCGTCATCATATCCTTCGACCAATACCACTTTCTCTCGCACTGTAGCAGATTGTATCACTAAGGGAAATACTTGCCCCTCCTCTTCGTGCATGGGTATTCTTGGTCTGAACAGAAACTCATCAGGGGTTCTCATAGTTTTGCCTGCAAGGCCTGGCAGTCCCGCCATAAGCACCCGCACGCCATATCCAAATACTTCTGGCTCTAACGGTACGGCTCTCATGGCTATACGTCCTGAGTATGCTCTGATCATTTCACAAACGTTTGAATAATGCATTTCTGGGGTGGAGCACACTATACCATTCTCAGTAAACGAGATGGTCATGTTTAATTTAGTCATCAGGTCTCGGCCCAGAATATTTACTGGGGTCTGACGTGAATACAATAGGGGTACATTCATTTTGCGCTCTCCCACTGAGACTGGGAGTGTGTCTGTAAAGGGAACTCTACTATGAGCTCCAGTGAAACTCTGAGTATCTAAAGCCTCGCTGGACAAGGAAAATTTGCCCTCTCGTATGCACGAGCGCGTCGCACCCGTGTCAACTAAGAAGGAATATTCTTTCCCCCCTATGGTGACATTCACCCTTGGTTCCCTGTTAGGGTCTGGTGTCACTGATAGGATAGAGCACATCAGAGTCCCCCGTGAGCTGTCCTATTTCATATATAAGTTCGGCCCACTGTATACTTGTTGATTTCCCCCAGCCAAAGGGTTAACTACCCCTCTGGAGATAGTGCCCTGTGACATTTGCGGTGGTGCCTGCTGGGGTTGTCCCTGCGGCAAGTTCCCCATTTTCGGCGGTTGAACCACTTGCTGTGCACCTTGCTGCATGCCTGACGCCTGCAGCTGCACTGTGTAATTTTGTGCACCGCCCTGTTGCGGGACGGCAGGCTGATTCACCATGCCTGCCCCCATCCCTTGACTGTTTTGCCACATGCCTTGGCTTCTGCACATGCGCGCCACGTGTCCTGTCATTCCACACAGCAAACACGCTGGAAGTGGTCGGGCCATATGTCCATCTGGCATAGCTGGAACGCCCATCTGCGTGTTCTGAAAGCCATTTTGATTATTCTGAAAGCCTCCCTGGTTACCTCGAAACCCTCCTTGATTACTCTGCCATCCTCTTCCTCCAAAACCCCTTCCTCTTGGGTAAAAACCTGATTTACCCTGATTATTCTGCGATGGGTTGGTCGCTTGTTGTGCGCTTGGTTCGGCTGGGCTGGTGAGCATGGCTCCCTCGAGAGCATACTTCGAGAGCTTCTTTTGCACCAGCTTCGCCTCCTCACCCTTACGAGTTGCCTCCTTTTTTCCGATTCTTTCCTTGCAACAATCTACAGTAGTGTGCAATTGTCAACTGTATTTCGGCCCATGGTTTTGCTTCTACTCCTACTAATTTTTTGAGCTGCTTCTGCACCGGTTCAGGCAACCCTTGGCATAATATGTGGTAGAATACAGGGATAGATTTCATCCAAGACTCATGCGTTTCGAGCACCCACGCGTCCTGAAAATTCTGGATATAAATCAACGGGTCCTCTGACTCTTTTATTTTTCGAAAAGGGAAAATATGGACAATTAAAGCACACCCTCTTAACAGAGATCTGATCTACTCTAGTTGGTACTTAGTCAGTGGGTTACTAATTTACAAAATCTTTTCAAGGTGCAGAGGAGAGAGATGCAACCTTGACATCTAGTTTGCCTAAACATGGAAAAGACAAACAAGTTCCCAATGTGGGAACTCACTTCCCCTGCACACTATCGTATGTCTGGAATACCAGACCAACAATTCATCATTTAAGTACACATTAGGTAAGGAGTTATCACATATCTTGGAGAGAGAACAATTTAGACGAGAAACAGTTAAGGAAAAATGAGCTTTCAGTCAGTTTAGGTCACTATAGCCATCTTCATTTTATTCATGATGATGTAGTCGAAGGGGGCCCAACGCGTTTCGAGTGTATCACTTTCAGTGGTTAGACACAATGGGCCTCATTACGACGTGGCGGAAGACCATGGTGCTTTTATCACCATGGTCCATGGCGATAAGTTACCGACTCAGCCATGGAGAAAGGGGGAATTACCACCCCCTTACAAGGTTGGCGGGTCGGTAATTCCCCCTTCCTCCATGGTCATTCCCCATTCCCATTTTTGCCCCATAGGGCTCAATGGGAATGGAGAAGGTGCTAAGTACTGTGCCGCAAATTGCAGCACCGTAATTAGCACCAAGGTCCCTTTGCGGGTCCCTACTTTAACGGCTGGTCTACACCAGCTGTTAAGGTCGGGTCCCGCAAAGGGACCTCGCAATTAGGCGCTAATAGGTTAACGGCACTGCAGCCTTTTACGGCGCCGTTAACCCATTAGCGCCTGGGTTGTAATGAGGCCCAATATACTGGAACACCGTCCTTAAATGGGTTTGAACATTTTGGTTGGCTTGAAACAAATTGATTATTTGCATGATGTCTCTTTAATTTATGTATTTGTTATGCAAAAACCTCAGGTTTTGAATGTTGTTAAAAAATGTTTGGGGAATTGATAAGATGGAATTTATTATTGTTTTTGATTAATCCTTTTCTAGAAATTGAATTGCCCCTGATGAAGAGTGTGATACACTCGAAACGCGTTGGGCCCCCTTCGACTACATCATCATGAATAAAATGAAGATGGCTATAGTGACTTAAACAGACTGAAAGCTCATTTTTCCTTAACTGTTTCTCGTCTAAATTGTTCTCTCTCCAAGATCTGTGGTATAACTCCTTACCTAACATGTACTTAAATGATGAATTGTTGGTCTGGTATTCCAGACATACAATAGTGTGCAGGGGACGTGAGTTTCCAAATTGGGAACTTGTTTGTCTCTTTCATTTTTCGAGTCATTATAGCCCCCATATCAGAAGTGTCTGGATATAGCGTTTGCAGCGTTTTCCACACTGCTGCCCTACAGTTATTAAATGGCGCTCCATCATGGGAGGTGTTAGTTAGGGTTACCCTAGGATAGCCTGCCCGTTTCCATACATCATCTGCTCTTTCACAAAGTATGGCAATTAGGAAGCCCTTAATGTCCCCTATATCTAAGGTGACACCCCCCCCGTCATTTTCTCTAACTCGTGTATCCACTTTCCGGCTCCTGATGTCAGCATTGGAAGCTTATTTTTAAGTTTCTCTCGGTCCATGTGTGGCCATGGAATATACTGTGGTCTGGCTCCCCCCTTTTCTAGCAACGGGAATTACAATGCACAGTCCTCCTTCTCTTTCCCCATAGCTCTCCGGTCTGTCGCTGGGGTGGCATTCGCGCCTTGCCGTCCACCTGGCAATGCCCTTAATCTGTCTGCATGGGCAGGTGCTGACGCCCCCCGCTGACCGTGGGGTTTTCATTCATGTCAGCCGGACTGTGCGGCAGACTTCGGTGCCCTACTTGTGGACCCGCTAGCGTCTGACCATCGTACCCCTTGAGCCATTTTTTGCATTGGCTCCCTTCTTCATGTGCCACATCCTCTGTTTTCCCACCAGAGTCAGATTCTGAATACTCCCAGTTTACACAACTCCTAGCATCTTCTTCGTTTTGCCCAATCTCCAGCCTGTCTAGGGACAGTCCCCTGCTCCCACTACTTCAGGTGACATCCTCAGTGTCATATAGCTGAGGGCTCTCTAAGCGCTCATCTTCCCTTCCCCCATCGGATATCTGCTCTAGCCCCATCTAGTCGTATATTTTATCGATCGTTTCCCCGATGCTTCTGGTGCCGAAGTCATCTTCAATATTTGTCCCGCTTGTAACTGGTAACACATCGCTTGCAGAAAAGAATTCTTTTATGTCTTCCCATTCTACTGTAGGATTGGGTTTAATCACTCCCCGCTCCAAATATTCAAGATCCCATGCCCTCTGTCTGTGCTTACATTCTATTTCCTCGTCGTTGAGACTGCGGAGGCTATATGGTTTTCCTGTTCTTTTCCCTTATTATCGTCACTACTGTACGTAGGCGGCTCATATGCGGGGTTGCTACACCCCGTGGCTGCTTTAAGTTCTCTTAGTAGTTAAAGACCCTCTGACTTGCTTCCTTCAATGACTGGCTCAGGCGAGGCAGGTGGCGCGGTAAGCGTCTCACCCCCCTCTGTACATATATTTAGTATCCAGTCTGTGGGTGGTTCTTCCACCTTCGGTTCTTCAAACATTTTCCACAACTCTAGAACAGCAAGACGTTTCTCTAACTTCTTGCCCGAATATGTGGCTTGTAAGGAAGGTAGTCATGTGCTGTAAAAAAGCCTTAGGGAGTGACCCATTTTGGGGGCACGGCATAAACATCTTATTTGCAGTACCCTTAACCCACTCCGTGCTGCATTTCTTTAGTTTGGGTGCATGCTTGGGCAGTTGAATGCACAAATGCGCAAGCGGGGTAACTTCCTCCATTTTTAATTTTGTCACTAACAGTATTTACACAGTTCTTTAACCCTCCAATGGTATGAGCGAGCACCACATACGCAAGCTCCAATCCAATCTTTTCCCACCACCTCTTAGCTACAGAATTGCATAAAGCCAAAATGCATTTCAACCAATCATTAATACAGTTGTTTTACATTTGACATACAACAAGACACATACGACAGACACTCGACAGACTAGACAGACACCAGCTGTTCATACATATACCTGCCTTCTAATCGATACCCCGTCATGGGATATGAACGAACCCTGTTGATGCCGTCTTTAATCGTCACTGTAGCCTAAATTGTCCCCCCACTGTGGGCTATGGTTTCATGTTCCTTCTGACCACTCTTTAAAGCGCAGGAATGAGGCGAATCCTTAAGTTTCTTTCTCACGTGCCCCCCTGGTAATCCTTACGTTTTGTCTCAGGTGCCCCCCTGATAATTCTTAAGTTTTGTCTCAGGTGCCCCCCTGGTAATCCTTACGTTTTATCTCGGGTGCCCCCCGGTATCCACTCTTTATTTCTTATGCTCGAGTCATTACCCCCTATATATATATATATATATATATATAGGGGGTATATATATATATATATATACAGTCTCCTCTACTTCTAACTACTTTATTTTTTCTCCGCCACCCTCCGTTACCTTTCCCTTACTTACTCTAATGCCTACGAGACATTTGCCAAAGTAACAAGTTTGTTGTTTTACTCACCGATCGCATCTTTTCCTCTCTGGAACTTTGGGATCACCACCCCTTCCTCTTCCCGCTTTTAAGGTTTTCATCCGATCCGCCACCCGTGGGAATGAGAAGGGTTATGCTTGGAAAGGCGGGTTCCTTCAGACCCATTGAAGATTTTTGAAGTTTTACTCAATCATTGTCCACGGGGAGCTTCTCAGTCTACTCAGCCGGAATGGCGAAAGGACTCGTGATCTTACCGAAGCCTAGAGTTACTTCGTGCCGTCGGTCTAAAGGTGTCTTATAACTATATCAATCGATAATCAATAATCGATGGCCAAAACCATCCTCTGCTACCAAGTGTTCAGGAGGAGAGGAATTCACTGATGGGCCCATAGGTCAGCGCTCACCCTCCAGAACTTGTAAGACAAGATAGCTGCACCATGTGAGGACAGGGGTTGCAGGATTCACTTACTCCAACACAACTCAATAATGAGGACTCAGTAAGTTGGCAAAGGAAAGTCTGTTTAATGACAATTACATCAAACAGAGAAACAAATGGAAATCAGCAGCATTGCGATCATCTGTCTCGTTCCGACTTCCTCGAACTACAGTTGAACAGCAATTCTTATAGGCAAAAATCGTCATCACTGACGTCTAATTCTATAAAAAATCATCATGTAATATAATTAGTTAGGAAAGGTAACTTAAGTATAGGTGTTATATCTGTATAGGACAATAGGGCATATGGATTGGATAACTCTTATCGGGTGGGCGTCTACGCCCGTCCCTCTACATCACATGTGATAGATGTCACTACAACTACAACGTCCTATTGGTTACAGTATCTATAGGACTCCAGATAACTTGGTCCATTGTGATTGGGCAGGTTACACCCCTAGACATAAATTTCCACTTTTAATTAGCAGCATGCAGAATGGACACCCCTGTGTCTGGTGTTCCAAGTTTCACCCTGCCTCCCTTCCATCAATCAGTGTTTTAGGGCGATGTGTCAATTAGTTGGCTAAGGATGGCCTCGAAACTGTAGTCTCTTATCAGGAAAAGTTATGGCATCCTCGGGTCCTGGATGACATCAGGCGATGGTCCTATAGTTGGTGCTTGCCGCTCTATCTTCTACTAAGCATTGCAAGCAGTATCGATTTCTTAGCATCTTGCGTTTCAAGCCTATATACACACGTTTAACAGGATGGTTGCTTCCATCTTGTCTCATAGCACTGTTTCCTCACGTTGTAACATTGTCTCCTCTCTGTGTCTATTACATTCATTTTCGTAGTTACTCACACTGGTGTGTTATCTTCGATAGCTGCTTTTATTCATTCACAGGTCTGTTCAGGCTCTTGTCTCAGTTCCACTGGCCTTCCATTAAGGCTTTTGGGGTCTCTTCATGGACCGTGTGTAGGTACTCCTCATTTCGTATCAGCAGCTGGTATGGCTGTCTAATACGGTACCGTGCTGCACAGGGTTGTCTGGTTATGGGTACTTCAATCGGTATGGATCTTCTGATGTATACTGGGCAGAGTCCCAGTGCAGCTCTTTGTAGGTTCATTTGCTCTTCATATGTCACATACCTTGGCTAGTACGCTCCTGGTACCTCGAAATGAGAGGAAGGGGTGCAGCCCATGTCTGGGACCTTCTCTACAATGCTTTTAGCTCCCAGTGCTTTAGAACACAAGGCAATCTGCATACAGTAAATACGTAACTATGGTGCAGTTCTGACTCCATGAAACACTAATCCAAGTAAGGTTTTGGGCACTTGCAAGGGGACATTTTCAAAATATTGGGCATTTCAGAAGCAAATTAAAAAGTATTTTCATGTGCCTTTAAAATATGGAAATCGAAAATCTGTCAGACACAATGTTTTCACATTGTCATAAATTGCATTATATGCCTATGCCTATAATTGAACAGCTCTGAAATCCAACCTAGGCCATATCAGCATGTAACTCCACATGAAACATTCATATTAACTTTGACGGAGCTAGATTTCATACATGTGCAGTCCAACTATTGGGTTTGCCAGCCTTCTCTTCTCGAGCACAATTGGAAATATACATTATTGATATTTTCAGAATGCATTAGGGTTAGTGTTTAGAAAATACATTTCTTTCTAAGCAATGAGCATGTCTGCTTGCCTTGTCCACTTGGTTACATTGTTTTTCCAAACAAATCTTCTTATAGGGGATGTGTCAAAGTCTTTGGAATCCGGATAGACTTGAATGGGAACAAATATTAATCGCGGTTATAGCCTGTGCACGGTCACTTTATCAGTATTGCAATTGCAATATGGGTAGAAACTTTCTAGCACTATTATTAAAACAGTAACAGAAAAGCATGAGAATTCAGAAACGTATGCAATGTTTTGTATAGCAAAGCATTGCCTTTTTTTGGTCAATGCCCCTCTTGTTCTTACTGTAAGGGTGTAGAAGTAGGACACCAACACAGTGGGCTCATGGTTATTGGTATGAACGTTTATTGAATTTAAAGGGTTTGGGTTGGGGAAACTCCTACTTTTCCCTAAAGCTACGAAGGCTTTCGCTAGCTCAACCAAAACTAAGGAAACTGTCAGGAGGTTTTTGCCTAAACTTAACAGTCCACTGTCACAAGTCTAAAGCCTAGATTTTCATCCCTAACACTATTGACTAAACTATAAAGAACAAAGGTCTAATCTCCGAAGAATAGGTTGTAGATCCAAAAATAGGGGAAGAGTTATTCTGGAAGAATGTCCCCCTTCCTGGGGTCCTGTTCCTCTTTTTTAAGAGAGCTCCAAGTAACAAATGTCACAAACCCAAAGTTCTTAAATGTAAAACAAAGTTCCATACAGTTTTCAGATATTTCTCTGTAACATTATTTTCTTACCCTGGTTCTTTCTCTTGACAATCCCCAATTTCATGTAACACAACAAACATAGGCAATGACTGCCTTGCCCTGCTCCTTCTCTTTTAAATTCTCTCATAGGTCCCAAACCTCTGCTTCTCTCTCTTTCTCCCTGGACCAACTTGGTTCACTTCCCTGCCAAGTATGCCCTCAGTAAATTTCTCTGTAGTTTCCCTTCTTCTTATCGGAGTGGGTCCCAGACCCCTCTTCTTTATGTTTGGTTATTTGGAGTCCCTTCCTCCCATGTACCGCCACAAGGAAGTTGTCTCTTGTTGCTTTTGTTTGGTGGGTCCCAGACCTTTATGCTTATCTTGTTGTGGGACAGACCTGGTACACTTCCCTGCCAGGTACTGTAAATCTGAAGATACTGATTACACCTTCTTAGTTTCCCTCTAGCCAGTCTGAGTTCTCCCCCTACCTCAGTCTCAATCTTCCTCTGGGTAGCGCAGTCTTCCATTCACGTGCTTCCTAGGCTTCAGGAACACTGGGAACTTTTCTCTGCCAGCTTGCCTTCTGGTCCTTCCTTCTGGAATGGCCCTGGTACTTCCAGCTCCCCTCTTGGCATCCTAGATTGGTTCCTTCTACCTTCCTGCACCGTGATGGCTCCTGCAGCTCCTCCAGGGAGGACTAGACAACTGCTTCCTGAGTCTTTCCTCCTTTTCTACTCTAAATTGACCAATGAACAGCAAACAGCAAGACTGCTCATTGTGGTTCTTATGAGTACTCTTCGTGCCTCTGCTCCTTCCCTTTGTCCCTTTGTGGTACCAACATGAGCGGTCTAGACAACTTGGAATAAGTATTCCAAGTTGTCTAGACCGCTCATGTTGGTACCACGCGGCACTCTGCATTGCTCTGTGCATCTTTTTCATCTCAGTGTTTTGTCAATGGTATATCTTTCATCTCTTCCCCATCTCAGTATTTCTACCATTGATCTCCCATGGGTTAGTTGTGATATTCATAGTCCCAGTACATTCTACGGAAATGGTAGGGTGACTACAACTCATGACCCTCTTAGGGAAGAGGTTGTTTTTACGGTTATAGGAAGGGGCTGTAGGGTCAAGTAATTGGCAGGGGATACAATGTTCTCCCAATATGTTTGTCAGTGGTCCCACAGGGTGTTTCCCCTCGTATGAGATCCACCCACTGAGTACCACCCAAAGGGGGACTATCAGGTAGCGGCCTTACCTCCCTGGCCTCATTGAAAGGGTCTTCCCCCATGGAAGTAGTGACGAAACCCTGGGATTTGTCACATTACGTAAGTGACCGATAAGGAAAACGTTGGCTTAATTTCAAAGGTAAACAGACAAAATATTCTTTTCTACTGTTCCTACTGATTCATGAATGAGACCATTATCTGTTAGAGTGTGAGTGGCTAACGGGGAAACAGGGGTATAACTTATCCCTTAAAAAGCAGCAATTTCACTGCAGGTTACAACATAGTGAACAACTACGGAGATGAGCCTGCAGGACTGCTTGGATCAGAAAGTGAAGCAGATTTAATGAGTATGCCAAGACAGGAACTCTAGTATTTGGGCTTAAAACTGGCACTTTGCCAGTGTTGCCAAATTCCGATTTTTAATGCATTCTTCAATAGCTTGGTGGCAAAACTTAGATTCAAAGATGAACTGCCATGGAAACAACCACCAAACAGCTTTCAGATGCCTTCACCCTGAGACAGTAAATTGTGCATGTGCTACAAATTTGCACTTTGTCGATTTTTTCCAAATTCAATTTGTTTGGGCTTTTCAATTTTGTGGCCATGCAATAATCGATTTTTGCCATTTCTTTCAACATATATTTTTGATCCATAGCTACAACTTTCTTTTAGGTTGTTCTGAGTAGCCATGGACTTTTAGGCAGAGTTATTTTAGCCTTTACACACAAGAGGTAGGTCTGTGTAAACTCACATGTCCCCTGGCTCGCCAATCCATACCATCACAATTGTGAGTATGAATTTAAGTTTTACTGGGCCACAGTGGCTACATGCACAACATTTTATAAGAGTAGCATGCTGGGTATTTACTCATCTACGTTATTGTTAATATTAGGCACTGTATATTGCTTGACTATACTATTTGTACTGCTCATATATTGGCTCTACCAGAGAATAAATATACATAAATGCTAAACACGAGAGTGAGAGCAGTATTCATGTGTTTCGATTCAGCTCAGTGCTAAAACTGCAGGGAAGAATATTGAAATTGATAACATCAAAGGTTTATTATACACACAAGGGTTATGAGAATTGATATATAGAATCATTACAAGGTGGACCCCCCTCAAAATTGCTGCTCAATAATAAAGCTGTCAGGTGCCTCATAATGTGCAAAACTGCACACAAACACATTTGGAGGTTTATTCTGTATGGTGCCCACATTTTTATGCTGTTCATTTGGGCGTGAACATTTATTTACTTCGACACCTGAATGAGACAACACATTTGTACAAAATGATATATTGATTAATACGTAAGACTGAAATATGTGGGAAAACACCTCAAACATTGATGTTTAAGGCAATGCAAGCCCAGAGAGTTGTTTGTCGTGTTTTTGTTAAACACTGGAGCACGCCAGGCAGGCGTTCAAGATAAAAATACAGCTGTTGTTTTATTATTTATAATGCGCAACATACCCTAGGGTAACAGGGCGCAGCAGTTACAAGAATATGCGAAGCTTAGTTACCGAACATTAATATTTACATACAGGTATTAAATACACAAAAGGTATATACAGATAGATCATATTTATAGACGGCGGTGCAGGAGTAAAAATACAAGAGATACATACAACTTACTTACAATAGCAGACTATACAGGTATGGTTGGTAGTAAAGGTGGGTGTGTAGAGGTATACAGTTTGGGAGGGGTAGTTATGGCTCCTTGTAGAGGGTCCTGAATGCTTACTGCATTAGGTGAGCATTTGCTTACAACCACTTCTACGTTTGATGCTGTATTAAAAATAAATCCAACACATTTCAAAGAAACTAATTAACATGCAGAATCATGACCATTAACGGTCCCTCTACTCTGCGTGTTGCTCCAACGAGGGTGATGGTGAACGCTTTGCAGCAGAGCACTCTGAATTACCTGTGCATGATTGAGCAATGGAGAAATACAAGTGTCAGAATGCCCTGTGGTGCCGCAACAACGACACGTGCACAAACGCACTGCAGAGAAAGCAGTCACTTACTGTTCACTTGACATCTTTTGTTTGCACAGAAAAAATATGCTTTTAATTGGAAGTTTAAACAAACCGCATGCAAATATAACAAGTTTGATAGAGCAGCATGGAAACGTTATTCATCAAACATCAAAAGCAACATTTGACAATTGTCTCCAAAGTATCAACAGTTCCATTCACATTCATAAAATGGCTGACACTGCAACAGAGCTTTCAGCAGAACGAACACACTGTCCATCACAGTGCAACTCACTGCCACAAGCGCCCTTCTCAAACAATTTTTCAAGAGCTCCCACATAACAATTGTCCTGTTTTTGGAATTCTTACAATTGTACCTGCTCAACGATTTCAAAATATACAGTATCTATGCGCTATCATGCCTGTAAGAAAGCCTGCATGGGTTTTTGGAGTGGTGGGAAATGAGCATGAGGCTGGGAAAGGAACATGAAACTAGAAGGTGACCCATATGTCGATCCTATTCTTTCACCGGCCCTCCTATTTTAGATGTCTGTCTGCTGGTGGCTGGAGGAACCTCACTGTAGCTAACTTGGACTCTGGGGGGATCAAGGGAGAGCAGAAAGGGATCGCAGAGATCATGGAGAGAGGGGAAAGCTGTGAGAGCGGGAAGGTGCGTGCTAAGCCCTGAAGGGGTATAATGCACATCGGGACAATGGCTCAGCCTCGTATACTCATCTTCCCAAAATTACACAGTTGGTCAATGCAGGAACGCCATCCCCACCCTGTGCGAACCAATTATGTTCAAGACAGTTAAAAACCTGGCCCTTGATTGGCCGGGTATCCAAAAGAAAAAGGACAAGCCTCCCAAGCTATTAAGAGCCTTACGCCCCCTTACTGGTCACTTCCCATGTGGGTTATACACAGACTGCAAATGTACAGGTAAAATCAACTCCTTTCTGATTGGTAATAAATAATGGCAACTTAGGAATATGACCAATTGCAAAACAAGCAAGCTCATAAATCACACTGAATGGAAAATGTGATTCAGATATAGTGTGACTTTGCACCATTGTTCCTGGTTAGTGTTTTTTTTAATGCAAACTTTGCCCAATGTCTGTTTTTACGTTTATGTTTTGACTGTGATTGTATTTTTTTCTTTTCATGTTGCTTTCATTTTGATGTTAATTGAGTTTATTTTGAGTCATGCCTTTTAACACATTTCAAAATATGTCGGAGCACAACGTCACATTGTTATGTGCATTAATAAACCCACCATTTACATTGGTTTGATGGTGCGTCACAATTTGATGAACATGCGCTCATTCATAAGATGCATTAAGATTTGAATGCCTTGAGGATTTCCTATATAATGAGGCATTCAGTGGTTTTTGAAAATGTGGATTAATGTTCATAGATTTTAGGAAAGCATGCTAGGAACCGTCCTGTGTAATGCTTTGTAAATACCCCAGGTTCAATGCAATAGGGGCCAGCCCTTCCGTTAGCAATTAAGACCATTAGGGTCATCGCATGTACACCCCAAATGATTCAGTCTCTAGTTTTACAGTTCAGGGCTATTTCTGGTGACCTTTGGCATGTTGGCAGCATTTCTCCTTCTCTCACTTGCATGCAGTGCCTGTGCAGTGACATGTATTTCTGGGCAAGCCCCTTCTTACGTGAAGGGATTGGCCCAGCGGGCTTCACTCAGCCATACCCTTCTTTCAGGAGACTTGGAACAGCAGACATTGGCCACTAGTTTCAACCCTTCAATGTCACAGAAGGAGCAATACAGGTTGCAGTGTCCAACCCAAGTAAATGCATACCTTCTCTGTGGCCCTGGAGGCTCTATTCTCTTTCCTCTATCATGAGGTGCACCTGGGTCCTTCGGGCGCCTCTGTCCATTGCACATCTTCTTCGCCTTCCTTCACTGCAAATATAACAGTAGGGCGCTATGAGGCGATGGAAACCTCAGTGTTAGCCCCTCCCCTCAAAATCATTAGCCTACCAAGCTCAGTGCAACATCTGACCATGTTGGAGAGATTATGGTTTGAATCACCAAGATTTGCACTGGAGCAAATGAAGGGATGCCTGTGAGCAGATCAGATTTACATCTGTTACTTTACACCTGATTCACCAAACCAACCAAACACGGGAGCATCCCTGGGGAATCTTCGAGCACATACATGTGACGCCCACTTGCACATGAGCATCTCCAGTTTTAGGCATTGTGAATCGGATATAAGGTAGCAAGCAGGTGCACATCAAAGATGCTCTCAAGCATACCCAAATGTGTTCCAGTGCAAATCTTTGTGAATTAGCAGCTTAATTCTAACCAAGAACAGAACTCAATTAATTCAATGGTGAGTTATGGATCACAAAAAGGAAAGATATAGATGCATAACCTCTGAATAAAAGCTTAAACTAAAGATTATTTACCTGGAACATGGTATGTTCGTGTGCCACCAATGAAAGAGCTGAAACTTAAAGCATGGCATTAAATCAATTAAAAAGGAGCTGTACGGTCAAAGCTGCAGTACCTGAGATCGAAAAGTAGTACCATCCCCATCATTTGCATATTCAAGTTTAGCAGGCCGCAAAAAAGTAAGTTGGGAGTTGACAGACAAAGATAAACTTAAGTATCAGGGTAGTTAAATTATTGTTGAGCATAGAAAAACCCACACCAACTTTCTTTTACTGTTTCACAATACTTTTAACAATACAGGTTTAGAACATTTCCTATTTCTAAATGCGTATTTGCATGTAGGCCCTTCAG
This sequence comes from Ambystoma mexicanum, assembly GCF_040938575.1. Taxonomy (NCBI): domain Eukaryota; kingdom Metazoa; phylum Chordata; class Amphibia; order Caudata; family Ambystomatidae; genus Ambystoma; species Ambystoma mexicanum. The sequence continues at coordinate 1,236,802,891 of NC_090931.1, read as the reverse complement.
TATCAGCGCTTTGCTGTTGACTCTGTTGAATTGCAGAACCTGACTCTTGATATAAACAGCTGCAGAACAAAATGCCATTATAAGATGGTTTGGCTAATTAGATTAATCAACATGCTATTTCCCTTTTAATTCCAAAGAGATACCGTATCACTTCTAAAATGCACGCCAGCCAATTAATGTTCACGGCTGGCAAGTGGCGCAGTCTCAATTAATTAGGCTCTCCACCACCCGGAACAATTGCATTGTCTGGTTCTGCGCCAAGATTTCTTTCCTGGCAAAGAAGTTCTTTTTGGCCAGAAGATTCACTCTCCGTCAGACCCGTGGCTGACACTTGGGAGCCGTCTGAACTCGCACTCATGTTAATGTTCTTCAGTAATATTTCGCTTCTTGCTTCCCCAAAGCGTCTTTCTCAAAACCTGGCAAGGTGTCTCAAAATAAGAGACGCCATTTAAAAATCTCAAACAAAACCTCCCTAGCTGAGTGTTAGGGGCTATATATAGAGTTGTAGAAATGCACCCCTTTTTAAATTGGAATTGTTTGCACATATAATGAACTGCACTATTACCCCTGTGTGAGAATGTTTTGTTTTATGTTATGAGTGAATCGATCTAAATCACTGAACTTCTGACACAGGAATTGTATATAATATGTGATATAAAGAAAAGTCCAACAGGTCTATGTGTATCCGACCTCGCCCTGTTCCATTTTGTGTTTATGATATATTGATAACTGGAGAGAACAAGGAAAAGCCAGGTCCCCCTTTTGTGAGTACATGATTGTTCTCAGCAACGGGGCACTCACAACTCTGCCCTATGTTTCCCCTATATAACGCATTAGTGGATGCACTCTGTGCCTTTACATTTTTGCCAGATCTGCTCTCTGATGACTTTCCCTCATGGTCTTTCTGTATAAGGGTCCTATCACACGTTGCTATGCTTTGCTATGTAGAGTTTAAGGCCTAAGACCTTCTTTGTTGCCTAGAAGCAACTGCGATTGAAGTGTGCGCTATTAACTACTCACACACACCACAGAAACGCTAACAACATTCTTGTAAAGCCATATTGGTAAGAAGTGGCTGATGGGTGCAGACTCGCGTGTGTCACCATGCCACACTCTTGAACTGGATATTAATAAAATATGTATTTTGACCCCTGTGTATGTGTGGGATTTATAACGCACAGGCCTAGCTGGGACGCAACGGAGCACTATAAAAGGTTTTAGCATGTAGTATGCCTGTGCTGCCCGTTTTTTCTACAGCCCACGTGAGTAAGCATTGCACTAATAACAGAACCAATACTCTGTCTAGCATAGTCCTGCTGTGCTCCTTTTTATAGAAGGAAGCTCGCCTTAGCTGGAAATAAATCAAATATATGTTTCTATAATTGGGATCACTAGGAAACATGCCCAACCATCACATGTGTTGGGGGTCATGTGTGAGATGGTAACCACCCCTCGCTTGCCAGGCTCTCTTGGCTAAATTACAGTATTCTGGAGAAAACACGCACTGAAACAGTTCAGGTAGCATCCGCTGACAGCTGCTTAAAAGCTGGCCTGCAAATATCACAGAATCAAGAGACTGTATCAGAGGCACGCGTTTGCTACCAGAGGTTCATAGAAAACTCGAACCATTGTGGGTTGGATCGAATAATGTAGCTATGATGCTGAGAGCTCAAGTTCTTAATAATCAACAGCAGTGGAGGCTGTTGCTGAAATGACTTCAGAACTTGTGGGTGGGCCCACAAGTCCCAGAATGCTCAGTGCTGTCGGTAAAAAAAAGAAAAAAAAGTTTAAACTGAATAAAGGTGATTCTCTTCACATTGGGCTAGTTTGCAGCTATAAGTATAAAGGGTCCTTCTACACATAGATGGTTTTTCTTCACCTTAACAGAGTTTTCAAGCTGTCCCTGGGAATGTAGGTCTGTTTTTTCTTTGCATGTTGGTACGTGCATTCCTGCATTTCATATTTTAAAATGGATTATCAGGCTGCAAAAGTAAAATCGAAAGGAATGTGCAAGTGCTGACACGTGGCCACACAAGATCTCTTGCATAATGTGCAATATATATTCATAATATGTGTTCACTAACAGGCTAGTGATGCACGCACTCATAGCCCCAGGCAGCGGCATGCTATGTGTGATGCTTTCTGACAGTCCTGGTGTTGCACTTTGAAGGCTGGAGCTGGTAGGCCCTAATTGGGGACATTTGAACATATGCACAAGTGTCGTCTTTCAAAGCTCTTTTGGACACAATCCAAGTGGAGGCACTTGGAGGCACTTGGCAGCTGTGTGCATTTCGTTCCAGCCAATCGAGAGTGAGGACTCCAGTTCTCACTCTATATGTTGTATGTCACACGATGAGATTGGGGCAAGTAACCACACCATACTCCATGTCTCTGCGAGTTCCATGTGCCCACGCCCACCTAAAGACTGCAACAGAATGGAATAAGGAAATATCTAGATAGCAACGCAGGAGAGAAGAACCGTTGCCCCCACCTTCAAAGCCAATATGCATGTATCAATGACTTCATAGCTGGCCTATGGTAAAGAATCAGCACTTGTGAATTCAGAGACCATAGACATAGGCATATCACTGAACGCTGGCACCATGCCTACGAAGCGAGCCGACACTGGAGACACTGTGGGACTAGTCTAGATGTATGCAACGTGTGAAACACAATAGCAGGAGCCTTCATGTGCCATGAGGAAAAGGTCCATCGAAAGGAAACCTAGAAATGCCCTAGCAAAATCTGAGTCTGTCTTCAAAGTACCTATAGGAACACTCAAAATGTACCTGCAAAATGTCAAGCTAAGAGACGAGCCTATTTCAGAGACACACAATGCCAAAATGGTATACGTTTTTTTTAAACTAGTATTTTTTAATGAATAGCTAAAGTATTGCATTTTCATTTACCTCTCATTTTAAAGCACTCCTATACAACAGAGGCGCAAGAAGGAAGGTGCGGCAGAGTGTGAGTTCTCCCAAATAAAGGAAGCTGTATTAAGTCGAGCGGGTAGGAATAAGGGAGTAGGGCACCATGCATACACATATGCCCCTTTTAAAAAGTCAAACTGCTTTCACTACTTTGCTAATGTTGGTATAATAGTGCACAATGTGTTCAGTGAATGATATTACATTTTACTACAATATAACACTTGATGAAAACCCGTGGAAATGTCAAGATAATTTGAGTAACAGCCAGACATGAACTACTTGAGTTGTTAGCTTCCCTGGTCAAGGACAATGTGACTGAATCTGTAGAAGCTATGGTATGTTTCAGTCCTATAGTCAGTCCAACAGACTAAGACTCAATGCCAGCAAAACAGAACTGATGCTCTGTAATCCTACAGGTTCTAACTCCACCACAATCCTTTGGCCTGACGAGATGGGCACTTGCCAAAACCAGTCAACCACAGTAAGGAATCTTTTAACGACAATTGACAACACCCTCACTCTTGATCCACAGGTCAAAGCCTTCGTCAGAATCTGTTTCTTCCAGCTACGCATGCCACAGCGCATCTTACCCTACTTAACATTCTCCCAGAGGGCCATGGCCATCTTTTCTCAAATGATATCCATACTATGAAAACACCTCTATCTCAGACTCCCAGATTACCTAATAAGGAAAAATGCAGATACAAGACTACTTCTCAGAATGAAGCGATTTGAACAGATCATGCCAGCATTACGTATTCGCCACTGGCTACACATGAAATAAAGAGTTAATTTCAAAACCTTGTGCATCCTCCATCGTTCATACCATGGAGGGATCCCTTCCTCCTTCAGTAGTAAGTTTCAGCATTACACTTCTTCTGGAACACCTTGGTCCAACAATGCTGTACTAGTACTAGTCCCCCACCTTTATGGCAAAGCCCCCAGCTACTTAAAGAATAGCTTGGTTCTACATGCACCACATAGACGGCTTCGGTCCGAAGGTAAGATCCTTTTGACTATTCCCAAGTACAACCTCAAGTCTGGGTTGGGATGATCCTTTGTGGTGTTGGCAGCTCAGCTGTGGAACAACTTGCCAGACTCTTTGAGAATGGAAAGTAGCCATTCTGTGTTCAGAAAACAGCTTAAGACTCACCTATTCAGATAAGAAAGGAGTTCTTAGTCATTTAGTGTAGTTCCTAACGCAGATTCTTGAGGCTGATTTAGGTATTTAGTGTTTGTCTTGTCCAAGCACCCTGATGCCTGCTGGCTACCGGCGCTATATAAGATAAAATACATACATACATACATACCTTCAACAAGAAATGGCAAGGAGGATCTTCTTGTTTCAGTTCTGGCCATGAATCATGGATCATCCTACCCAAACCTGTCCGGCTGGAAGTGAGCCACCTGACTTTCAGGAAACCACTCAAGACTTGGCTTTTCAACCAACCACTTAAAATGAAATGAAAAATAATAGCAACATAGCAACTGATTTAAAACTGTGCACCAGAAATGGGGACTAATTTACGACAATCAACTTTTGAAACTCTTGGAACTACCATCTGTGCAAAGCCACTTTGAATCATGGAATGCCTGCAGCCCGACACTGGTCTGCATCTTAATCTCAGTGAAAGCTACCATCAAAAGCCAGGGAGTGAGAACACCCTCACTCCCCTCCCCTCATCATTCAACTAGCGCCTCACTACTAAAATCTTGCATCCTTGCACATCCCACACGACTTCAGATGACCTCTAGGTCTACTGCACTTAACAGATTCAGTCTATATCCATCTCTATCAACAACCATGCTGTCAATGTTTGCCCACCACAATCCGGGGATGCCCATATGGCTAACCTGCCTGGTCGGTATGTAGAGGAGGAGGGATCTATGTGATTATTGCGACGGCCGAAAATGCCGACTTTTATTTTTCACCCTTTACACCAAATGCCTCGCCCAGAAGTCCTGCCCCTAATCTGTCTGTATGTTGGAAGCCGGGAATTGCGACATGCACAACGCCGATAATGATACCTATACTGCGAAAGATCTTTGAAACAAGGTATCCATTGAGAAAGCGGTGGTCCCCCATGCACACAGAATTTGAGCAATTCCTAGGCAATCGGACATTCAGTCTCGAAGTTGAGGTCTAAAAAATACTGCAAACCACTACATCAAATAAGAGAAAGGGTAAAGGAGACATCAACTGAAAATGCAATGCTTATTAAAGACAGATATTTGAGCAAGAAAACATCAATGAAGGAGGTTATGTTGTCCCTAGGAAAGATCACAGATGAAAGAAAAATTAAGAACTAAAACATGAACATCACCCCAAAACACAGTATCAGAGTTTAGAAATGTACTAGGAGTCCTCCATTTACGTACATGTGAAAGCGCCCCCTTTCATCAAGATATGCGTATTCAGTCCTGTTATTTTCCTTTTATTCTGGGACTTTTACACCTGTATTTATAATAGCAAAATCTAGGACTACAAATATCTAAATGCAAAGTAAAATCAAGGGCATGCTGACGTGTTGGGTGTTATTGTTTTTCTTTCCATTCCCCCCTACTTCTGCTGTGCCCATCCCCCCTCCAGCACTCAAGGCCACACTCCATATATCTCCAAGACCAAATTTACTTCAACTATATATGCGATTTTCAAATTTTTGTCAATAAAATTCCAAAACGCTGAAAGAAAGGAATGGTGTAAAATCCTACCTGCATGTACTCACTTAAGGAACACCATACCTACGCAAAGAACACCTCGCATGACATGGCACAAATAACACCTAGCAGGACATGACACAAACAGCACCTAGCATGACATGACACAAATAACACCTAGCATGACATGAGACAAACAACACCTAGCATGACAATGCACAAACAGCACCTAGCATGACACGACACAAATAACACCTCGGATGACATGACACAAATAACACCTCACATGACATGACACAAAGAACACCTAGCAGGACATGACACAAACAGCACCTAGCATGACATGACACAAACAACACCTAGCATGACACGACACAAATAACACCTAGCATGGCACGACACAAATAACAACTAGCATAACATGACACAAGCAACACCTAGCATGACATGACACAAACAGCACCTAGCATGACACGACACAAATAGCACCTAGCATGACATGACACAAACAACACCTAGCATGACATGACACAAACAGAACCTAGCATGACATGACACAAATAACACCTAGCAAGACATGACACAAACAACACCTAGCATGACCTGACACAAACAGGACCTAGCATGACATGAGACAAATAACACCTAGCATGACATGACACAAACAACACCTAGCAAGACATGACACAAACAGCACCTAGCATGACATGACACAAATAACACCTAGCATGACATGACACAAACAACACCTAGCAAGACATGACACAAACAGCACCTAGCATGACATGACACAAATAACACCTAGCATGACATGACACGAACAAACTCTTCATAATGACCTTTTTGACATCAAAGCGCTTTGTTTTTTCAATTTTACCATAGTAGTTCGACAACTCCATTCCCTTACCTTCGGTTACCAAAAACGCCTACCTTTATACACAGTCTATTCTTGGCACCCCCAATCCCCTCATGCATCCAACATGACATTGGGTATTACCTTAACATTCTCCAAACCTGCCTTGGTAACACAGCCCGATTATCACAACACGTTGGGACATATCTGCCTCCTTTCTTTTGAAGAACTATGGTCCGTCCAACTGAAATGACGTGTATCCAAACATTATTTGCCCTCTGCATTTGCCCGCTGCACCCCCACCCTCGATACATATGTAGCATCTATTTCCCAGTTTCCCACCCTCTTATGTTCCCTTGCTCATTTTCTTTCGTAGTCAGGATTTCTCTGATGTGGGAACAGTCCGTCAGTTCATGGACAATTCAATGCACTCTGATATTACTACACCAGGGATTTGGCTAGTGTGAAAGCATATTAACATAACATACATAGTCCCACTCCATTTAAAGTGGCGGGCAAAGTGACCATCGAGTGCAGCAGTTTGAGGCGTGGTGAGGCTCATCAGGCACGCACAATTAAAAAAAGGTACAACCTCCATTTGAAGCCTCGAAAATTCCAACACATCTACATGCAATTTGGTGGATATTAGTGCACATAAACACACAGTCCATAGAGCAGATGAAACTCTCGCTGCAGAGAAATTGCCAGCATTTCTGTTCTTTTTCGACAAACAGCGAAAGAAGACACTGATTAATAAAAGTTTCTTTAATTAAATTGTAAGAGCGGGATTCCAACTGCGCCATTACCAGGGACTGCGCCATCACAGGAAAGCGAGTAAAATAAACGATTTGCAGAGGAGAAACTGAAGGAAAGCTCGGGCAAGAAAGATCGTGAATACAGAGCAACTGTCTGCCTGGCAGCTCAACAGGGCAGAGTGTAATTGGCTGATGTCCAGCCGGAATATATTTCCTAATTAACTGGAAAGCTCTTGTTGACAATGCCTCATTCTTCGCCGTGCCATCCTTCGTCTATTCCACAGTGGGGTCCTCACGCTTTTTTTTTAGAAAGAAATCTGTGTGAAACAAACAAAGAAAGGCACCCGCGCCCAGATTCGGAAACAATCCCTTTTCAAGGGTAAAGGATGCTCTTTTAATGCTCTGCTTCGAGTGACGGATTCCACTGCAGGAACTTCATTACCAGGCTCATTAGTGCTATCTGATTCACTGCGAGGGCCTCTCGTTGGGATTTCAGCACAGCAGCTGGAAGAGCAAACCAGCTTGAGCTAATGCATATGTTAATAACACTAATGTGGCAGCAATGGGCGCTCTTAAAGGAGGACAGGGACATAGCTTCTGTTTTGTGTTTTGCTCATGGAAAAAAATTGCCCATGGAGGAAAATACTGCATGGGAGATAGAGCTATATTTTCTCCTTCCAGTACAGGACATTAATGTGTATGGGTGTCTATGACTCAGTCAGCCATAAGCTGCCATAAATACCCCATAGCATGAATTATTAAGCATGATCTCTTGTAAACAGGCACAGTGACATAGAAAGCAGACTAATGTGTTTAGAAGGCTAAACAGAGCTTGCAACGATCTCCCCGAATCCCCACAGAGGCAAGCGTGTGTCAGCAGCTGTCGTGCTCCCCTATGAGTTTGACAATTAGCATCTCTCAGAGCTGTACTCTGATCATGTAATGAAGATCATTTCCCATCTCGTCAATAGCCACCACTTATAAGGTGACCGGCATGTCACCCGGACATAATCCCCCACCCCTCATCCTCATCAAAGACTTCACATTGTGCATTGAATTATCAAAATATGTATTTATGCTCTGGTTATCTTCTTCTGCTTCTCTCGTATGTCTTTTGACATGCCGAAATAGGTAAAAGAAATTATCATCATTTGTACTTATACTGGGAAAAATCACATGTGTCGTGTTTTCGATCGAACCATAAGAATGATAAAGACTTCGGAATGTAAGGTACAAAAAGAAGAAACAAAAGCACATGCATATGCATATCATGCATTACAGTCTAGATATTTTTTTTGTGTGCCACGTCATTTCTTGGTGAATTGTTTGTCTTCTTGCAAATACATTTTCTTCTCCCTGAATAATTTTTAATACAATACTCAAATCACATTCGTAGTTGCAAAATATACTCAATTATTGCAATCAAAGCCTTCACTTAACTGGGCCGTTCTTTGGATCTCGGAGAAAGGTGAGAATATTAACATCTGTCCTAATGAGGGTAGGGTATGACTGAAGTATTAACACAAAAACTGCAACCTCAAACTTATGTGTGTCACTATCGGTTGGTGTCATATGTTATTTTTGCAATATATTTTCTATTTTCTTAAAATTAATCTGGGTTTTGATCTCTCAGTTTTTCATAAGGAATTGGCACTTGGGCATAGTGCTGATGTGATTTTACTTTTTCAAAGAATCTCTAAAAAGTATGTTTAAGCTCTGTATTTCTCTGCAAGTCCATGTACTTTCTGCTAATATTTTAAGGCGTGTCCAATGAATTCCAGTCCAAAAAAAATGTTTTTTTTTAATCACACTCTTGCTTCATTGTCCTTCTTCTTCGTCATTGATCGAGTATGCACACGCGGCAATTCTTCTTCTTGTCTTGCTTCCCAGTCAGTGGGTACTCCAGGGAGGGTCTTGCCTTTGTAGATCTTTACCACACCCAAATGTAACCAACCTCTTCTTGCAGACACTCTAACTGCTGTAGGGGAAACGTCCTCGATTTGAAATGGTCCATTAAATCTTGGCTCATGCCATCTATGCGTGAGATTTTTGATAAGTACTTGATCTCCAACATACAACCTTGTTGGTGGCAATAATTCACTTGGATCGGTTACTGGGCCATCCACTTCCGTGTTCCTCAACCCAACCCTGCGATGCTTGACTTGATCTGAAATGAGAGAAACACTCGTAGTCATACATGTCAAATAATCGTGCATCTCATCACCTAGAGTCTGCACTACACTCTGAGGATCACTTCTAATTCTAGATGGCGTCTTGTTACTAATTCACGGGGCATGAGGTGATGGTCTGAACTTGGCTATTTTCAAAGAGCATACAAGGCTACGGATAGGCAATATAGCCATCCCTTTTTCGAAGTTAATCTAATCTTTGCTATTCTTTCTTTTAGGAGGCCGTTGAGCCTCTCACATATTCCGTTTGTGTGTGGCTGATAAGCAGAAGAAAACCTGTGCTTTATGTTCAATAAAAGCCATATTTGTTCAAATAGCTCATTGACAAAATGTGGCCTATTATCGGACCTTAATACTTCGCACACACGCCATCTCGGAAATACTTTGTGCACTAAGAACTTCGCTGCACAGGTGGCATCAGGATGTATACAAGGACTGGCTTCGATCCATCGAGAAAAGGGACACACCACCACCAATAGATACCTATATCCATCACATGTTGCATCATAGTTAATATGTAAATGCTGAAATGGCCCATTTGGATGGGGTACTGCTCCTCTGATTGTTCTTAGGGTATGCCCAGCTGTAAACTTCTGACACATGATGCAATTCTCAATGAACTGTGCAACATGTTCCAATGGATTGGGAACAAACCAGTCCTCTGCAATAGAGGCAGCAAGACTTTTCTCTGGTTATATGCGTGGGATAATGCAGCTGCTCAAGTATGACTTTTAGTAATTCCATTGGCATAACTGGCTTTCCAGTGCTTTCCTGTCTCCATAGTGCTTCAGTAGGGGATAAAGAACACCCCCTCTGTCTCCATAGCTCCTGCTCGTCTTGTGGGTCCCTTCCCTGTATCTCTATTAGTTACGTAATTAACAGCATAGTAAACCTCTCTCATACTAACACTCTTCTAGTTGATACTTATTTGACATTTTCAGTTTTGAAACTTGACCTTTCTGAAGAATACGCAGTCCTTTTGGCTTCTAAATCTGCAGCTTCATTTCTGTGAGAAATAAAGTCTGTTCATTTAGTATGTGCTGTGCATTTTATGACTGCTATGGCCACTGGGAGTTGTAGTGCCTTAATGAGCCTGTCCAATAAAGACACATGTTGTACTGGAGTGCTGATCGCTCAGAGATAACCCCTACTTTTTCAATGTGACAGCCCTGCATGTACAGTTGAATTCACATAGGTGGGGTCACTGTACACCATCACATCCTGATCTTTGTGTTTCTCGAGCGCAACAATAAGCACTACCAATTCTGCTGCCTGTGCTGAAAAATGGGATGGTAGTCTTGCACTCGCCACTACCTCCAATTCACCATTTAATCTGTATTTTACAACTGCAGATCCTGAATGCCTCTCCCCACTAATTTGATCAATTTTTGATGAACCATCAATAAAAATAATCTCCCATCCCACTAAAGCATTTTCTTTCACACAGGGTTAATCATTATAAAATTCAACATAGTGCAATCGTGTACATGATCACCTTCTTTTATAAGTTCAGCTACAAATGTGGCTGGGTTCACTATTTTACATCTCAAAATTTTAATCCCTCGATTAGAAATCATGACTTCATATGCAGATGCTCTTTATGTTGTCAATGTACTTTGGGGTTTCTCTAAAATTACAAGCAAGTATGTTTTGGTCTTTTTGTCTGAACATAAAGGAAGTAAGGTTTTGTGAGTCTTTGTGCAACGGGATCAAGAAAAATGCATTTTTCTAATTGATTACTGTGAAATAATTAGCTTCAACTGGGATGCTACATAATATTTTTGCAGGATGTGGAACTAATGGAAATGCTGCTTCTATAATCTGTTTTAAAGGGGCGTAAATCCTGATAAATCTCCACAACCCCCCTTTTGATTTTTCTATCGGATACAATGTACTATTGCAGGAGGAGTCCGATGGAACTAGGATTCCCTGTTTCATCAACGCTGAAATAGTCTTAAATATGCCTTAATCAGCTTCTCGAGACAAAGGGTACTGTTTTGCCCGGGGTAAAATTTCTCCTGGCTTAAGTTTTACTTTAACCTCCCCTATTCCCTTCAATAGGCCAACATCATATGGGCCCATAGTCCAAAGGACACTTGGCACCTTTTCTATGTCTTCCTGAAATAACGCTGGTCTTTGGCGCATCAGTGCCATTTGCTGTGGGACTTACCTTTTCGCAATTTTTATCCAATATGTAATGCTTATAAAAAAAACATCATCATCTATACGTTCATCTCTGAACATATCTTCATCTGTTATGTCAGTCAATCTGTATCCTTCCTCAAGAGCTATCACTGTTCTTCATGCTCGGCCTTCGTCATCTACTGCATTAAGCATTGCTATTTTCCCTCATACTATAGCCGACTCCAATTCTATAGGCATAATCTGCCCTTCTTCCTCATCCATAGGTACTTGTGGTCTAAATAAAAAGTCATCAGGTATCCTCACAATTTTCCCTAGTAATCCAGGTAGCCATGTTAATAAAATGCTCATCCCATACACAAAGACTTCCGGATTTACTGGAACTCCTCGTAGAGCCACTTGTCCTGTAAATGCCAGTATTAACTCTCCCACATTTACATGGTGTATTCCCGGAGTGGAGCACACTATTCCTTGATCAGTGAATGAAATCGTCATGTTAAGTTTTGTCATCAAATCTCTACCCAGAATGTTAACTGGCATTTGTCGTGAATACAACAATGGGACAGACATGTCACATTCCCCTATAGAAACAGGTAATTTATCAGTAAACTGAACTAAACTTGTAGCTCCAGAGAACCTTTGAGCGTTCATGGCAATACCTGACATTGGGTATTTCCCTCCCTTATACAAGGGCGAGTCACCCCAGTGTCTACAAGAAAAGAAAAGGATTTGCCTCTTATCGTCACATCAAACCATGGTTCCTCTTGGGGTTCTGGTGTTACTGATAGTACTGAAAACATCAAGTCACCCTGTGAGCTGTCCTATTGAGGGTACATATTCATCCCTGTCCCTGTAAAAGGGTCCCCTCCTACCACAGTGACACCCCTATCATAGTTGTTAGTGTTTGCCCTGTGTTCGCATTCCGTTGTGTCTGCATAGGTGCCTGTTGCAATTGCCCTTGCAGTGGGTACATTTGTCCTGGCCCCTACTGTTGTGCCTGCTGTGCTGGTGGCACCTGTGTCTGATAGGATATGTGATCTTGGGCACAACCCTCTTGTATTTGTGTGCTGTATGGCGGTGGATGACCTGTCCCACCTCTTGAATGTTGTCCATTTGGTTGCATGCTTCTTCAGCTTCTACATACATGCGCAATATGCGCTACTATCCCACAATTCCAACACACTCGGAGTGACCCCAATGCAAAACCACCATTATATCCTCCTTGAGTATTCTGACTTCCACCCTGGGTATTTTGAAATCGACCTTGGGTGTTCTGTAGTCCTCATTGAGTGTTCTAAAATCCACCTCTTCTTCCTTTAAATCCTCCACCTCTTCCTCGTAAATAAAACCCATACCCACTTTGATCCATTGGGTGTACATTATTCACCTGCGATGCACACTTTGTTTCTTGCGTTCCTCCTCCTTCTCCACCTATCAACACTGTCCCTTCTATAGCAAATGGTGATGATTTCTTCTGATCTAAATTAGCTTCCTCAACCTTTCTGTTCTCATCTTTCTTTCTATTCTTCTCTTGTAAAAATTGGCAATAATGCACGATAGTCAACTGTATCTTAGCCCACGGCTTCGCTTCCATTCCTTCTTGTTCTTTCATTTGTTTCTGTACTTTTTCTGGCAATCTCTGACACAATATGATAGAATAATGCCACTGCTTCTTCCCAAGGCTCACACGTCTCAAGCTGCCATCTCTCTTGAATATCCTGAAGATAAGCAATAGGGTCTTCATCTTGTTTCATCTTACGTGTCATAATTGCACCCATATCTGATGTATCAGGGAACTGTTCCCTCAGAGCCTTCCAAACATCTGCCCTACAAGTATCAAATGGCGCTCCATCATGTACAGTGTTTTGTGCTGTCACACTTGCATATCCCACTCATCTCCAAAGGTCATCAGCTCAACTTCCAAGAATAGCTGCTAATATACCTGGTATGTCCCCTATTGCCAACATATTTCCCCCTGTCATTTTCTCTAATTTGTATATCCATTTTCCAGCCCCGGAATTGAAACTAGGTAACATACATTTTAAGTTATCCTTATCCATCTGAGGCCATGGAATATATTGTGGTTTTGCCTCCGCTTCTCTATCAAAGGGAATTGTGTGAACCCCATTCCGTCCCTATTCGTCTTCGTGCTGGTAACCACCTTAACCTACTCACATAAGGTGGAGATTCACCTCTTGCAATACACAATCGTCTTTGGGAAAGATCGGGATATGGTATAGGATCTGGTGTTCTTTCCTTAGGGTGTTCCAGATCTGACCATCTTACCTCCTTATCCAGATTTTGACTTCACAAGGGATTGCATGTGCCCTCCCCTTCTATCTCATGACCTGACTCTCTTTCTTAGTCTGACATTACTACACCCCAACTGGTGTGACTATCCTCTCCCTTATCTTAATCTAATCTACTCAAGAACAATGCTCTGCATTCATCACTGAACATGTTTTCCTTGTCATCCCATGTTTTTGGTATCAGGGATCATCTGTCGCTCCCTTGAGTCCCATACTCAATGTTCTGTCTTATTTTCTGATATAACTTATCGATCCCCACTCCAATACTTTCGGCATCATATATTTCCTCTTATTGTGCTACTTAAGTTATTTCTTGAACCACTTCTCTCATTGGGAAAATTTCTCTTATCGTTTCCTATCACCCCTGTATTTCGTTGCTCGGTATTATTCATACTTTAAGAACGAGACTGGCATCAAGATCTTGCTGCCGTATATTCTGTTTTATTCCTTCTTCTACTTCCCTTCTTTCTCTAGCATCCCTTCTACCCTCTCTTCTACTTGCTTTCGTACTTCCCTTCTTATTTATTTTCTTTGTTCTTCTTCTCTTCTTCTATGTAATGTTTTTTTCTTCTGTTGTGCCTCTTATTCCTCTTTCTTCCCCTCCTATTCCTTTCTTCTTCTATTTCTTTCTTTCTACTTTCATACTTCCTATGTTCCTCTGCCTGCTTTTTGTCTTTCTCTTGTTCTTATATCTATCTATCTATCTATCTATCTATCTATCTATCTATCTATCTATCTATCTATCTATCTATCTATCTATCTATCTATCTATCTATCTGAGTTTGTGTATTGTGCCAATAACCCAAAGGCCTCAGGGTGCACATGTGTTATTGAATTATTCTACATATATCTTTTCCAGTCTTTCCCTGCTTTTCCTTCCTTGCTCTTCCTCTCTAAACCGCTTTTCTCCTTCCCTATATCCCTTTACTTGCTCCTCTTTGTCTTCCTTTTGCCTAACCACCTCTATACTTTTCTCATCTAACTTGAGTAATATCTGTCCTCCCATCCATTCATTCTGTACAAGCATTACCTCATCGGCCCTATGCTTTTCTCATTTCCATCTCTTATTTTCCTAGTCTATATCTGTTCATATATTCAATCTCTTGCCTCGTTTCTCTTTTTCTCATATGAACTTACACGCATCTTCCTTCTTTTTGCTCTCTTCTAGACTGTCATCACTACTATAAGTGGGGGGTGCATATATTGGATTAATATACCCCACTGCTGCTTTTAATTCTTTTACAGGATAACATTCTGTCTCCTCTGCATCCACATTTTTAGTTTCTGGCAGAGTAAGAGGAGCCGAGGGCTCAATGCCCTCCCCTTTATGCTGATAAAGCATCCATTATTCCTGTAGCGGGTCCTCTTTCTCCTCTTAATATATTTTCCAGAGTTCTAAAACTACCAGTCTTTTCTCTAATTTCTTTCCTGTGTGTGCAGCATGCACATATGTGGTCATGTGTAGTAATACTGCCTTTGACAATGATCCCCCTTGTGGACATGGCATGAACATTTTATCAGCTGTGCCCTTTACCCATTCTGCACTCTACTGTTTGAGCTTGGGTGCATGTCGTGGTAATGTTTTACAAAGATGCATAAGAGGAGTGTCCTCCACAATGACAAGTCACAATTGATTGTCGATACTTACCAGATCGTTACCTTGTTATATTTAAAACATCTCTACTTATCTTACGGCTCAAAAACAATAAATGTGAGCAAGCAGCATCAATCGCTGCCCAATCCTCTTATCTCAACAGCTGTCTTCTGACTGGCGCCAATTGTTTACTATGCTTAGCTCAAAACAACTTCAATTCCATATTTCACAATTTATCTCACTTTCTCAGAACTTCATACATCAAATAATAATCACAATAATAACACAGTAAACATTAAAATAAGCCATGTGATCACCTTCCAATTTTTCTATAGTATTAGGGTATTCTTTCTACACCTCCAATTATATCACTCTGTACAGAGTTTAAGACGTCACCTTCCATGGTCCTGACTGTGTATGTCCTCTCTCTTAATATTCTGACTGAAATTTGATACTTTTTCTTCTATCTCCCTTGAAATAGGATTACCTAGGCATTCCTTTATCTGCACAAAATTCCTGTTACCAATTTTTTTTTTATAAAATAGTATAATCCTGCCCCTTTATATTGCCATTTCCCTTAGTCTAATTACATCAGTTTAATTGACTAGAGGCCTTTGGTATCGACTGCTCCTTCAATCCGACCACTTCACCCTCCATCTGTGGAGCACCCGTGGAAACCGAGCACGGATTTCTTCAAAGAGAGACCAGCCCACTGCCTCGGTCTTCTTGCACGTTTATTTATATCGCCCACTCTACACAGGAAACTACATAATCTTCCAGCTAATGACGGAGAATGCCCGATCGTCCGAAACTCTGAAGTCAAACTAGTTTAGATTGAAACCCTCCGATCCACTACCACATGAGCTAATGTCCCTTGGAGCGTGCATCTGTTACTGGATGGGATTACACCAGAATATTTCTGAGTCCAAATAACCGGAAAAGCTCAAGAAGATGGCAAGTTTCTGTTTTATTAGCCATTGTCTAAAAAAAGGAGTTTACAACGAACATCAATGGACGTACTTCTTTATGCTTCAGAATGACATCATGCTACGTGGCAATAGTGAAAACCCTATCAAGGGTTGGAATTGGTTAAGGGACAGATATACAATCTAAGTTTGTTATTGGATGTCAGATATCAGGTGGACAACCTAGGATTACCTCTTCATACGTGTCATTTAAGTAAAAACAGTTACAAAGTGCTTTGTTGGTTTCTCAAGCTATAAGATCCTTCATTATATGGACTAATACAATTGGTTTGGCACACAAGTGCCATGTCTGGAACATTCGGTTCAATTAGCACCCTGTAAACCAAGACCCAGGTGCAAGTAGATAAAACATGAAGCTGCCCTACCACCCAATTAGCCCAATATCGCTCATCACCCATGCCTTCTGCCATTATATTTCCTTTTTTTACCTGCCCGTTCAGAGTATTCTTGGGATGCAACAGGAGTGAGGCCACTCGCTATCGTGTCTGGAATTCTAAGTTCAAGCCCTTTTTTCAACCTTGACTCACATGACAAGAGACCACAATTCTGTTAATTCTACAAGCTTTTAAATGTGTCATTGAATTAAGAGTTGGTATCTTCTGTGTTCTTTCTTGCACCTTAACGTGAGAAGACCCATCCTCCGCACACATGTGCCTCTTCAGCGTAACCAGCTGACCTCGACTTATCAGTTCTTGACTTCAGGCCAGACAGCCTCCCAATGCAGCTCCAACAACCTGCTATTCTATTGCGACACAGCCTTTCATTTTCTCTTCATGATTCGTTGGCTTACTTATTTCATGATACCAATGTCCAGTTTCTGTACAATGGCGGCTCCGCCTGCATTCTATTTACTACTTGTAACTATCCTATACGATGACTTGATCTATCTTGCGTTTCAGCGTATGAACATTCATTATACTCCTGATTTCTGAAGCAATTTTTTACTGTGTAATTTTCTTCATTTACATGTTTAAGGTTCATGTAAGCACAACACACCATGGGTAATAATAAGCAGCGCTCAGACACCTGAGGGTTCATAGCACTATATACATGCTAAATTATTATTATTATTATTATTATTATTATTACTTGATTCTTTAATTCGTCATTTCTCCTCTAGGATTCATACATTGTCTTCATTCAGTATTTCAGGACTTTGTGCACACCATCTAATGTCTAATGTCATCAGTCCATTTTCTAAGCTCTTTCTCATATTCCTTCAGGAATCTCCTCCTGCAGGCTGTCATTAACTCGAGGGTACATTCAATATGGTTGTCTTAATGGATACCGTCTTCCAAATACTGGCTGTGGTATTGGTACAATAGCTGGTGTTAAACAGGGCACGGTCTCATGTCTCCAATACAGAGGAGGTAGTGGGGTACGATATCCTGCAGATGTATAAGTCTGTCCCTCTACACATGCTTCTCGCACCAATAAGTACATCATGGGCAGGGCCATTACATCCTGCCCTTATACATGGGCAATCATACATCATGAGCAAAGCCAGTGCATGCTTCATTCATAAACTGGCACAGGTACAGCATAGGCTGGGCCAGACGAAGCTTTGCAAAGCACAATTATCTGTTTCTGTAAAGTTGAGTCAAACCTAGGGTTTCATACATGGGTTTCTCAAACAAATTGTTACAGGTACATCATGTAGTTATTTATTTATTTATTATGCATTTGTAAGGACCTTTTACATCAGGAAATTCTTTCAAAACACCCACAGCCATTGCAAGCTTCCCTAACAAATGGGTACATAGATAGCATGTGCATAGCCAATGCAAACTTCCATGACAGTCAACATGGATAGGGCCACAGTAAGATTCCTTTGAAAAGAACAGGTATAGGATTAGTGCTGGATTACGTACACCGTGCAATTTTCCACATGTGTCAAGCAACCTTTTTGCACAGTCTAATTTCCCTCTAGACACACTTACCCATGAGTCTTCTGGGATGAGAGGTGTGTACAAGTATTTCACTGCTCCTGTGAAAACACACTGCAGTCCCCCTCTGACAGTTTTATTTATTATGTGAACATGGTGGTGGTCGGCAGTGGGGTGAGGTGGGTGGGGATGGGACAGGTAAAAAGGCTTTAGGCCTGCACATACGAAATTGCTCACCCATTACATGGATCTGTGGAACTGTTTTTCATGGAGTTGGCTGTTCCGAATTTGTGTCTTGTCGCATGCCAAAAGAAAGACTTGGGCGGGAAGACATACTTTTCCATAGGAAGATTATCTAAATCAAAGAAAAGGCCTTACTTACCCTGTTGCTAATAGGGAATCTCCACAACCCCCCCCCCCCCGTTGATTTTCTCACTGGGTACACAGCCATGTTACATGGAGAATCGGATGATACTAATATTCATTGCTTCATTATAGTGGAGATGGTCTCAAATATACCTTCATCCATCTCTCTGGACATGAGGTATTGCTTTGCATGTGGAAAAAGGGCCCCTGGTTTAAGTTTCATTTTAATCGCTCCTACTCCTTTTAATAGGCCTACGTCATTGGACTTGTAAAATGTCTGTCACTTTCTCCAAATCTTCCTGAACCAAATAATGGTTTCTTTTTTACCATTGCCATTATCTGTGGTATTTTTCTATGTTCTACTTTAATCCAGGGACCTAACAAATTAATCTAAGGGTGCTTGTCGAAATTTGTCAAAATAGTAAATCTGTCCTCTGTCCATATCCTAACTTCTAAACTGGCCCTACCACTTAGAGAAAACAACTTAAAAGGGAAAGTGGCCAATATGGACTGCCCCCAATGTTCTTTACTCTGCCATCTCCCAGTATTTGTATGAATCTCTTCTAGTTTCAAGTTCCACAGTTATTTACTAGGAGACAGGTTTGCTGACTTTATTGGTTTGTATCTACTTTGTCAGAGTTCAAAATAAAGAAAAGGTTTTCCTACAAAATAGATATCATAGACTCTCAAGTTCCAAACAATATCAATTCTCTCAGTGGTCGGAGATAAAGGGATATTTATTTGATCCTCTTTCACCAACAGCATGGGTCTTTCCCCACAAGATTTCACTCGCGTTTGGTTCTGGTTTTCCCTTATGATGATTCCTTACTTGTTTTATAGGGCCTTTTCTGGCTCCCTTGGCTCAGTTTCACATTGTATTTGTAGGGGTATTGGTTGATTTCAAGGCACAGCTTTATAGGGCTCCCTTAACCCCTCTAGTTATGTATGCCCATCTCCCTCTCTGGACCTGGTTGTCCCTCGTAGGGATCTAGCCCCTTTGTCTCTTTTCCTGCTCGCATGGTCTGTCTCTGTGGGCCCCTCTGCTGTGAGGACCCACACACCTTCTCCGTAGCAGGTCCTACTCCAGCGAGGTGGCTTTGACTCGATGTTGCTAGCATTCTCCCCAGCATTTGGGCGTCCTCTCCGCCAGTGGTGTGCTTCTTTGCTCGCCCCTATGTTGCTCCCTCTCTCGGTTCGGTGTGAGCATGGGACTCATTCCTCTCTCGCTCGCCGGGTTCTGCTTTTTTTCTGGGCTCCAGGCCCACCACGTCCTCTGCATGGTCACGCCTTCCCTCTGGTCCTGCTCCGCTCAGCTTCGACTAATCCACACAGCCCTGTGCCTTGTTGGCCACGCTTCCCTTCCAGATTATCTTCGGACTTCCTTCCGGGTCCTTCTCCGCACCACAGCCAGCCCTGCTCAGAAGCGTGGCTACATCTCCAAATTACATTATTGTGGGATTTAGTATGGCTTGCTGGAGTCTCGTATAAAGTACCAAGTGGCTATGTCGGAGTAGTGTTTGGATTGTTGAATGGCAGACCTAGTGACACTTTATTGTAGTCACTGGAAAGGGAAAAGTGGATACTGGGGCTGGTCACTTTACCCCGACAATTGGGAGAAGTTATTGTAGCAGAGTAGGATGGCAGGAGTTGTGATGGTGTTTCATACATATGCCAAGGGTATATGAACAGCAGTCCGAGAGATCTTTTATTGTGATGATGAGAGGCATTATTGTGTCAGTGCACATTAATTTATTTATTTTTACATTTTTAAAGCGCTCACACAGCCAGCATGTTACAGGGATTGGTTGTTTTTTAGTTGCGTAATTGTTTTTGTCTTAGTTGCGTATTTATAACGTGCTTAAACACCCAGAGGTTTCTAAGTGCGGACCCGGGGTTCGAACCTTTGTTGCTTCGTGTCGTCTTGCTTCTAAGGCACGCACGTTGCCGCTGAGCTATCCTCCCGGGACGAGGAGTTGTGATGAATTTTCATGTATGGTTCAAGTACATGTGTCAATGTCGGGGGAAGTAATTAATTGCTAGGCTAGCAAAGTGATTGGATTGCTGACTGGCAGGCTACTGATATTTTACTGTGGCCACCCATCTGGGTACAGTGGTCAATAAGCTTGGCTGCAAGGTGAAGTGTGTGTAGAATTTACTGTGGCCGTTTGATGTACATTTTGTATATTTATTTATGTGTCTGTGTTGATTTCTTATTTTACTATATTGTTGAGATGTATATAATAGTACCTGCAAGTGTTGTGTCAAGAAATTGACGTTTTGGTTAACTGTTATTCAGAGTTTGAGCAGAAGGTTTGAAGAAATGTACGCATTTTGTAGATTGCTTAATTAAATGTTAAGTGGAGGTGTAACTGATATAGGATACAGTTTAAACACTTCATAAAAGAATATTTAACACTATATACAATGACTATTTCAAAGGTAACTGTGAGCTAGTTGAATTTGGATGAAGATTTGCATTTTGTATCTGTAAAGAAGGTAAAAAGAATCTGACTATGATTAATGTTTACAGCAGTTTCAAAATAGCTTCAAAAATACACATTTTTTTACCCTCATTAATTGTACATAATATGAACAATGTTTTCATACAAAACAGAGTAGAGCGGTTGTGTAGTATTTAACAGTAATAGTAGTAAAACACCTGTAAATAGAGAAATGCATAGTTTATTTGAATAACTTGCTATGCACTTAACATACATTTGCTTGACACTGATGTACTGTCAAAAGTAATGTAGAGGAGCAGGTGGACGCACTATCCTTAACTCCTGCCCCCTCACCACTGTAATACTAGAAAAGTAGGAGAAGGGTCTATATAGGACCCCATGTGTTATGCCTAAACTGCAACGAGTGTACGAGAGATGATATGCACTCAGACAACCGTATCAAATGTATCCTCGTATTGAAGGAGTGGAAGGATGTCTTGTGGAGGGTTGTCTGCACACATCACTGGATATCATGTAGTGCTGAGTGAAATCTGACGTGAGCAGAGTGATGTCATAAAGAAGGCATACAAGTACATACTGAAACAAGATGAAGAAACTGAAGAGTAACGTAGTGATAACTGTAGTGATAACAGAAACATGTAGGAAACGATAAAGTAATGGTATATAAAAAGAAGAATGAAATAACTTGTTGACCAATAAGTGTAATTAGGCAGCAAAGCAAGGTAGATAAGACACATAGAAGCTTGCTCTAGAGGAAAGTATACTATGGCAAGGACAGCTATGATAGGAAAATGGCCGCCAGCTTGTGCAAAGATTCAATTCAGCTACCTCAAACAGACCAGAGCTGCAGAGTTAGGAGACGTTGGAGAATTAGCTTTGTGTGCAAAAAAAGTCTATGTTGGCCTGGAATAAAGGATGCTATGACAAGAAATAGCTGCAAAGCACAAAGGGAGGCAGACTGATAAGCCATGGATGTGAGACATATTTCCCATAGGGCTCTCTACTGCCTGCACCGTTCCTCCTCGCTAGGGCCATTCACCATTGCCGGCTCTATGCACTGCTGGGGTTTAAAGGCTGGTTGCTGAAGGCGCCGCGCCCGAGTCTGCTCCGGCTCCTGCCGAACTCTGACAACTGCCTCTTTCACTGCGGGCCTCCTACGACTACCTGGGCTCCCCACTGGCCGGTGGCTGATGACGATGTGCCCGTGTCCGTTCCGGCTCCTGCTGAACTCTGCCAAATGCCTCTTTGACTGTGGGCCTACTACTACGGGACCTGGGCTCCCCACTGGCCGGTGGCTGAAAGCGCTGTGCCCGTGTCCGTTCCAGCTCCTGCCGAACTCTGCCAACTGCCTCTTTGACTGCGGGCCTCCTACGATAATCAGGGCTCTCCACTGGCCGGTGGCTGAAGGCGCTGCGCCTGTGTCCGCTCTGGCTCCCACCAAAATCTGCCATCTGCCTCTTTCACTGCAGGCCTCCCACAACAACCAGGGCTCTCAACTGGCCAGCACCGTCCCTCCTTCCAGGGCCTCTCCCACTAACTGCCCACTGTCCCGGTGGCAGTGCTATGGCTGCGTAGCCTCCAGCACCTGCTGCACATTACTGCCTGCCCGCCTTGACACAGACCTCTCCATCATCTGTCCCACTGCTGGCACCGTTCCTCCTCTCCAGGGCCTCCTCCAGGTCTGCTCCGGCACCTGCTGCACTTAATTGACTGTCCACCTTGACACAGACCTCCTCCATCCACCGGACCTTCGCACCTGTCATTATCCACCTAGTCCTCAACCTCCTGGGCATTGGCTCCGGATACCTCCAGCTCCTTCCTCACTGACGGTGCCTTCACTGCCTCTGGCTTGTTGACGTCCGCCTGCCTACCTCCTCCTGACTTTATTTTTTTCCCTCACCACTAGGAAAGTCCTCTTCCACCAGCAACAGGTCGCTCTTCGGCTGAGGCTCCCTGCCCAGTCATGGTCTTGTTCTGCCTACCTTCACCGAACCCCCTCTTTCCTTCGCAGCACTGAGGCTGCGTATGCTCTGGCACCTGCTGCACATTATTGACTGACCACCTTGACACAGACCTCCTCCATCCATCAGACCTTCGCACCCGTCATTGACCATCCAGTTCTCAACCTCCTGGACATTGGATGCGGTGACTGTCATCTTCTTTCTCACTGCCAGAACCTTCATTGCTTTGTTGAAGTCTGCCTGTCTACCTCCTCCTGACTTTGGTTTTCCCTCTCCACCAAGAAAGCCCTCGCCCACTAGCAACAGAACGCTCTTCTGCTGAGGCTGCCTGCCCTGTCCTGCTCTTAGATGACCTTCCCACACCTGACCCCCCTCCTCCTATCCTTACCACGACCCGCCCTCCACTATCTTACCCTACCTTCACCTCTTTCCTGAACCTCTAGTCTCTTGCCTCCTGGACGTCTGCTACTGAGACCTTCAGCCTATTCCGCACAGCAGGAGCCCTCTTCCACCAACATCAGGACACTCTGCTACTGAGGCTGCCTCCCCTGTCCTGCCCGTGGACCGTCTACTTTTACCAGTCCCCTCCTTCCTGTCATTGGTTTACCCTACCTATCCCACCAGCATCAAGACAAAGTACCTCATCCTTACCCTGTCTCCTCTCCCTCCCCTTGCCTGCTTGCTAATCTATCCCCTCATACCCTCTCTATCTTCTCTGCTTGTCACGCTCTCCTTCACCCTCTGTCATGCGCATTGCCAGGCTCTCCTCTCCTCAATCACCTTCCTATCCCCTCCCCCCATCCTCCCCTTTCTTTTCTCTCTTCCTCTCATTCTCATGTCTACCCCCTGCACTTACCCCTTCCCCTGTTCAACCCTCCTCCCTCCAATTGTACCCCTTCATCCCAACCTCATCTCCCCACCTACTTCCAAACTCTCCAGTCTCATTAACATTGCCCTCTGTAACGCCAGATCCCTCTGCAATAAGACCGCTGCGGCACTAGACATGTTCTTCCGACTTAACCTCCATTTCCTCTGTATAACTGAAACTCGGATTCCTCTTATTAATTCTACTGTACCAGCTTCTCTCACCACCCCCACCTCCTCCTTCCCTCATGTCTCACGCCCATCTGGCCGCAGAGGCGGCATTGGTCTCCTCTTCCGCCCTAAATGTCTTTCCTCCCCCCTACTCTATCTCTCCCTATCTTCCCTTCCTTTGAATACCTATTCAAATCCTTCACTTCTCCTTACGCTATTTCCTTCCTAATTATCTACAGACCTCCTGGCCCCCTCTCTTCCTTTTATGAAGACCTGGATCACCTCCTCTCTCTCATATCTCCCTCCCCTACTCCCCTCTCAGTTCTTGGTGATTTCAACCTTCCCCTCTTTAACTCCTCTCAACCTTCCCCTCTCCTCTCCATACCGACTCCTACCTTCTCTCTCCCCTCCCTATTCCACCTACTCACTCCTATGGCTCCACTCTTGATCTTATCTTTATCTCAACCTTCTCTCCTCACCCGTTTCTTCTCTTCTCAACTATCTTTCTGATCATTCTTTACTCTCCTTCTCCCTCACTCCCCCCTCCTCCTCGTCTACCCCCTCGTCTTCCCCCTCTTCCTTCTCTCAACGGGACATGCGCAACTTTAGCCCTTCCCTCTTTTTCAACTCCTGCTCCTCTTCCCTTCCCCCTCACTCCGACTTCTCTCCTCTCTCGGCCAATGACGCCCTCTCCTCCCTGTCCTCCTCCATCTCCTCCAGTCTTGACCAACTCCACCCCCTTACCTCCTTCCGCCCTTCTCGCAAACCGTCCCAACCTTGGCTTTCCCCTCACCTTCTGTCCATGCGTCATCTCCTCCGTCGCCTTGAACGAAACTGGCTCAAATCCTGCTCTCTGTCTAACCAAACCTCCTATTTCTCATATCACTCTCTCTATGACTCTTGCCTCAATTCAACCTAACGTTCCTACTACTCTAACCTTCTTCCCTCACAAGCCTCGCACCCTTGCCGTATTTTTCGAACCCTCTCTAGTCTTCTCTCCCCACCTACTCCTAACCCCTCTGCTAACTCTCCTCTATCCCCTTCTGACTTTTCTGACTTCTTCTCTTCCAAAAGCCTCTCCCTATGCCAAAACATCCTACTCCCCCCTTCCTATTCCCCTCCTTCCTCATCTCCCTCCCCCACTCTGCATGCCTGTCTAACTTCTCTCTTGTCACTCCGTCCAATGTATCCCTTCTTCTGAACAAAACTCATCCTACTGCTGCCCCCTCTGATCCCCTTCCCACCCTTCTTATTCCTAAGATTTACCCGCTCCTCATTCCCTACTTAACCACCTTCTTCAACATTTGTCTCTCGTCCGTCACCTTCCCTCAGCCTTCAAACACGCTACTATCATCCCCATCCTGAAGAAATCTTCTGCTAACCCTCTTCTTGCTTCCAACTTTTGTCCTATCTCGCTCCTTTCTTTCCTCTCTAAGCTTCTTGAACGCCTAGTCTACTCTCAACTCTCAGCTGTTGTATTCACTCATTCTCTCCTTCCCCCTCTCAATATGGATTCTGCCATAAACACTCCACTGAGACTGCTCTTACTTATGTCCTCAACTCCCTCCTTACTGCTCGCTATGCTAACCAATCCTCTGTCCCTGTCTTCCTCGACCTTTCTGCTGCCTTTGATACTGTTGATCACCCCTTACTCCTCAATAATCTTTCTTCTTTTCGTTTCAAAGTCTCTGTCCTCATTTGGCTCTCCTCTTACCTCTCCAATCGTTCTTTTGCTGTCTCCTGGGGCGGCCACACCTTCTCCAACATCCCCTTGGACTATGGTGTCCCCCAAGGCTCTGTACTTGCCCCTTTTCTTTTCTCACTTTACACCTCTCTTCTTGCCCTTGTTATCACCTCATTCGGTATCTCTCAACATTTCTATGCAGAGGACACCCAGCTTTTCCTCTCCTTCTCTTCTTTCACTCCCGACCTCCATTTCAATTTATCTTTCTGCCTTACGGTTATCAAAAACTGGATGTCATCCCACTTTCTCTCCCTCAACACTGACAAAAGAGAAGTCCTTTTCTTTCCTTCCAACACACTTCCCTGTGCCCCCCCTTCAACCACTTCCCCCTTTCCAATTTCCCCATCTCTGCTCATGCTCACAATCTAGGTCTCCACTTTGACTCCTCCCTCTCCTTTTCCCACCATATTTCTCTCACCTCTCGCGCCTGTCGCTACCATCTCTTCAATATTCGCAAGATCCGCTCCTCCCTCACCTTCCATGCCTCTAAACTCTTAATCTCTTCCCTCATCTTCTCTTGCCTGTTCTACTGCTCTTCTCTTCTCTGTTTTTTGGTCTCCTTGCCTTTCACCTAGCCCCCTCAAATCCCTCTACCACTCCTCTATCCGCACACTTTGCCTCCTTGCTCCTCGCAACTCCATTTCCTCTTTGCTCTCTTATCTTGGCTTGCTTCCCTTTCACTCCCAACATAAATTCCAATTCCTCCGTCTTGTTTTCAAATCCCTCCATGACCTCGCCCCCCTTATCTTTCTCCTCTCCTATCATTCTACACTCCCTCTCGGTCCCTCCGCTCTGCTGATCTCTTCTTACTCACTGTTCCCCCATCCCCATGTGCCTCGACGCGTTTCCGTTCCTTTCAGATCTTGGCCCCCCTTCATTGGAACTCTTTACCTCTTTCTATCCGCTCCATCCCCACCTACTCCTCCTTCCACACCTCCCTGAAATCTCTTCTTCTCCATTCCCCCGTGACCTCCCTCCCTACTATCAATCTTCTCGTACTACTTTCCTATTCTCCCTCCTACCAATTTTCCTACGCTCTCCTTCCCTTATCCCTCCTCCTAGTCCCCTTGAAACTTCATCCTTCCCCGTGACTATCTCCTCCTCTCCCCAACTCCTCCCCCCTCCCTCACCTTCTTCCACCAAGGTAAATTGTACTACATATTGTTTCACTGGTTAGTTTCATGATTGTAAATATGCTTCTTTCATAATTCTTGTAACTTGGTGTTATATTGTAAAGCGCTTTGGATTAAAGCGCTATATAAACCTAATAATATATACATATATATATATAAATATAGATTAAAGAAGAAGAAAACATTTGCAAGAGTCAAAGTATTGGACAATTAAAAATGAATAAGGCTCCTAGAAGATGAAGTGAGCAAGTCTCTAGAGGCTAAGAGGAGCAATGCCATCCAGCATAATTAAATCAAAAAGCAGTAAATAGGAGGTTGAAATGGACACATTTACGGTCTTCTCAAAAGTGATTCAGAAGTTGAAAACAAGCTAGCTGTTGATGAAGATAGTGATGTGCTTACACTCCCTTGAATGTCTCAGAACAGAGAACAGGCTACAAGGTCAACTACAAATGGGAAACTCTGGCTCATGGCCGAACTGATGCAAGATGATGGACTAATTGGGAAAGTGGGGAGTAATCTGACCTGACTCAAGCACCTGAGTTTTGTTTTGCTCACATGCTTCTAGCCAAGCTGAAAGTCCAGGGTTGGGTGAGAACGCCAACCCATCATTGGGTCTATGCGGCAGCCTGCTATACAATGTTGCATAGACCAATCTGCTGCCATTTTGTCCGCTATAATCAGTATCATGCATAATTACAGGTAGTTCAAGGTGTGTTTTACAGATAAGAGACAGCCAATGAAGTACTAACCCATATGTATTCTATAAGTAGATATGTTCCCCTAGCCAGTCCCTCCCCTCGATGGGTTTTACAGTTTGCATTGTAGGATGAAGTCATAGATGTAATCAAGTTTGTGTTTGATTTTGCATGCATCATTCCGATGTGTGCCAATTAACCCTACTTTATTAAATTGAGAATAAAGTAGTACTTTGCCATATTCTTTGAGTCTGTCTGGTTATTTGGACTGAGATCTTTATTGGTAATCCCATCTAGCACAAAATACGCTTCAAAGTGCTAGAGCAGAGTAATGTTATGCAAACATTTATGGACGTTTATGTAGCTATGGTAATGCTTTTGAAAGAGAATTTCATCTGAATTCAAGGACTCATCAAAGAACAGTATTTTAAGGTAAAAACATAAAAGCAACTCTAGCCTACAATAATACCTCAAATCACACTTAATCCTTTATAACGGTTCGAGAACCGTTGATGTATTATGAACAGGTAAATGAAAACAGTGAACACTGCAGTTATTCATTTAATATTCATATATGAAAATATTTAGTTTAAGTAGCATTATGTTTAAGGTATTGCATTAAAACCATCCAAACTCAGTTAAAAAAAAAACG
Organism: Ambystoma mexicanum; assembly: GCF_040938575.1. Classification (NCBI taxonomy): domain Eukaryota; kingdom Metazoa; phylum Chordata; class Amphibia; order Caudata; family Ambystomatidae; genus Ambystoma; species Ambystoma mexicanum. Next base: position 1,236,774,538 of record NC_090931.1, on the reverse strand, counting down.
TTTTTAAAGGGATGTTATTGTTAAGTAATGTTGGTAGAAAGAGGAATTTTTAATATGTGATAATCAGTAGAGTAGCATTTTATGACATGTCATAAGACAGTTTTATCTATAAAAACGTTTTGAAATACACCGAACAACATTAGTTAAATAAGTATGGTAAAGCTTACACTTTAAAAACCATATACATTTTGTGGAAAATCATTGTAAAAAGTATGTCATGGTCACAGTGCAACATCTAAAAAACATAGAAAGCGCACCTCACCATGCACTGCTCATATCAACATAGTATAGATCATAGACAAATTCACACACTGCATATCTGCATGGTCACACTTAAAGAATACTATACAAAGAGGTTAAATAATAAATGTGCCTGCCACAATGTCTATGTCCTATGGCGTTATTCTTGTTTAGTGACAGAAAGCAGTTGTCTTGACCTGTAGGTAGTGCCCTAAGAACATGACATAATGATATTTCTAAAGTGCTGTATATGTAGACCTTTGCCTTAGGGAATAGACTGAGCTCGGTTTCCTTAGGATTTAGCCAATGCTCCTGGTGCCCAGTCATTGGAAGTCTAAGCATGACACAGGCACACAATACACTGTGTATACCTTTTATGTATGATGAGTGACACCAATCCTATGTTCATACTCTGGCCATTATATTTGTTTCATTGTTACCCAATTTTCCTTGACTGTGTCTCTGATGTTTATGCACCAATGCTTTAAGTATACTCTATAATCACACTTGTGCCTAGTGCTTAATGTATATTCAGGTCTTGACTACAAGTTTAACCTTGCTCAAAGATCTCATTGAACTGGACGTATAATTGTGCTGTCTGAGTATACTGCACAAGGGTATCCCTACATATTATCCTCACCAAAAATATTGCCGTACATATGGTCGTTTGTCTCGCCATAGGTGATATTTTTGGGGGGGGGGGTAATTTGTGGGAGCAGGATTTGCACGGGTGTCCCCCGCACATTTAAAAATAATGCGGGAGTTGTGGGGGTGTCCGTGGCAGGGTCCATGGCTCAATATCGCCACAAAAATTTGGCGATATTTTTGTATCCCGATATTTTTGCAGGGATATTAAAACATGGAACCCTGTACAAGGCATGCTCTATTCATATGCTCTTTGCTGTTGGATTGCCTATGGTAATTTATTTAAGTAAACTATAAAAAGTGAAAACACCCATTAAATGAGAAACCACAATGCGAGCGCTCTGTCCAAGAAGTAAATTTCGACAATTGTTATTCAGGCAGCATATTTACTACTGCATCAGGTTGTAAACAGAAAATGTGCTGGATGTTGGGAAGGTGACATGAAAGTTCCATAAATAACACTCTTAAATAGCTGAAGCAATGTACAAGACAGTAGTCATCGCCAAATCGATAATTATTGCCATTAATGCTGACTACATAGCCATGAGTTTCACCCTCGTGGGCTTCATTAAGGCAGTGTTTGGATCTCTGAAACAATCAATAATAACAGTGCCTATAATCTTCTCATTGTGACATCATTTCTGGTGTTGCCTAAAGAAAGTAGGTACTTGCAAGTCACTCAAAGCATTCTTTAAAGAAACGCTTCCAAAATTCTGTCATTAGCAAATATCCATGTTCATCTGTTTCAGTTGCAACCTTATATACGTTAGTCCATAGAAAGATGCTTCTTATCGCTCCGGGTCATAATGTTAATTGTTGCTGTAACGTCTGCAGGCAGTGAGTTTTCTGCAACAGCCCTGTGGGGCTGGGAACAGGCGTATCACGTGGAAGACACGGCCTGAGTTGATGATGACTACTTTTTTGTATATTGCTTCAGCTATTTGAGTGCATTTATGGAACTATCATGTCACCTTACTAACATCCAGCACATTTTTTGTTTATAACTTGATGCAGTAGTAAATATGCTTTCTGAATAATTACACAATTGTCACAGTTTACTCCTTGGACAGAGCGCTCACATTATGGTTTCTCTTTTGATTGCTCAATTTTGGCTAGCACAGCGTTGTGTACTAGTGTTTTCACAGCAAAGTTGCTTTTACCTTGGTTTCTGCCTGAAGTTGATCTTGTGTGATCTGTCATATGGCTTCACCTCGTCCTCAACAGAAGACTGCTTCATATGAGTTTTTTTCTGGTTGTACAGGTTTCCTCTTGTTTGTTCTATCCATTTGGGTGGGTATCTCGATGAGTGTCTCAATTTCCAATCTTACGGACAGGCCTTACCTCAACCAGCCCCAACACCACAGGAAGGAAGAGGTAATACCTGTTGCTGGCAGGTGTCCTTGTGAGTGCTACGTGTGGTTGGATTCCTCTCCTGGTTTGTCCCGGTTCTCTTCAACTGAAACTATTTCTACGTCCCAAAGATGCAGATGACTGAGACAAATCAGCTCATGTTAATGACCTCATGGGTCTCTGATCTGGCCACTTCAGGTGGAAAGTCGCACTAACTTTTAGTGGTATTTTGGGACTGAGGTGGCTGGGTTCTGGGCTCCATGAGGCCAGATATATATGGATCCATCTTCATTTCATTGAACCCGCTAATCCTATATCGTCATTAACTAAACATATTCTGGGGAACATCGGGTAATTCAAATGGTCATATTTTCTGACGTGAAGATCCACAAATAAACGTGGATATTAGTGTATCCTCACCCACCCAATCATTCAGATTTTATTTAAGCAAGAACATTGAATTTATTAAATTTTAAAAATGGCTCCTGTAATTTATCTGCCAAAATATAAATACGTGAAAATGCTCCTTAGGTCTTTTATTGACAGCCAAGTGGTAATGTATTCTTTTGTGTATTTCTAGCAGACGAAGGTGACATTTTCCAGGTTTTGTATGCATGGGTTGATTAAGTCTGGAGATGCAGAATGGGACGAAATATGAAGTAACATATAGTATAGCATAAAATGGACTCTTGTTGTGAAATTAAGATGGTGTACAAGGAGGCTTTCTTTATAAACTTCATCTTGAATCACAATGACAGGCAATGTTGCTTTTGGTAACGTGAGTGGTGGGAAGAAGCTGATACATTCATCCCACATTTAATCTGATCATTTGTTCCATTTCTTAGTTGCATCCTAGCACTCATTTTCGAACATGGAGTGCAGCTCCAATATATACTAATACTTAGAGTCTGTTCGGGGACACATTCAGGATGCTGAGGTATGGTCACGAGGGCCTCTTTGGGTTTGTTGCAGATATTTTTACCAGGCTTGAGGTGCTGTGGCGCTCTTGTCTGATTCCTTTTTTCATCACATCTTTAATGACAGGAGTCTGCAAAAACATTAGGATTCTAAGATCTGCATGAGTGTGATCCATCTTGAGAGTGGAACATATACATGAGCACTTCTCTCTTGGTGATCGAATATGAGCTCATGTAAGCCAAGTCGGGTCAACTTGCGCTCTGTGCTGGGGTACTTTGTGGTATTGTCATGAAAATTTCCAGATGAGAAAACACACCAACAGGGTGTTGGATTCTTTCTTTGCCTCCTCTTCCACTTCCTCCTCTCATCATAGATCCAGGATGTAAGATCACTTGAGTGACAGGCAGAAGAATCCTTCCTGAGGATTTTCTTCCAGGTTATTAAAGAGACTGTGGGCCTCATTATGAGTGTGCCGGTAAGCCTACCAGCAGCATTGTTACTGAACCGGCATAGTACGACTCTGCGGGTGGGTGCCGTCTCGCCCGCCAGGGTCAGACCTGGCATGAACAACGGCACCCGCCCGCAGAGTTTTCCAGAAGTACCGGCACAGTTATTAACGGTGCCGGTTCTTCCGTGTTCCCCATTCCCATTGAGTCCTTCTATCAGTGCCTGACTTCCCGGTCGCCGGATTCGGAATAGCCCGGTGGCCCCCGGGAAGTCAGGCGCTGGTAATTATTTACGGGTTCGGCAGCAACATGCCGGTTTCACTGCCACGGTTACCGCCAGACCCGTAATGAGGCCCAGGTTGTTCCTGGGACCTGGAAGGATGATTGGAGTGGGCAGTGCATGCGCATAATGGTTCTGGTGCAGAATTTAAGCCCAAGGGAAGGTATCTGGATAAGACGGTCTTCCTGAGATGTTTTTATGCATTAAGCATAATCTCGCCAATCCTAATCCGGTGCTGCTTTACACACCTACATGATGCCTTGGTGAATATAGATGTTTTTCCTGGGATGGTCCCTGTTCATAGAGCTATCCAGGATGGAGGGTAAGAAACCAAGCAGGAGCTCTTTCCTTGGTTCATGTCACAGCTGCACCCCCTAATTGGGTGAAAGGAAATATTCTTTGACTGCTTTTCTAAACTCATGTCAAGACGCTTTGCGACCGCAGATACTTATCCCGCAGGGATTATATTGGCAATCAGGCTTTAACTGGGGCCAAAAGAGCCTTTGTGGTAACCATTTACCTCTTTAGGGAAATGCACATGCAGCCTGAGCTTCAGAGAGTTTCTTGTTGGATTATCAGGTTTTATACCATAGCATTGAATAGGGTATAGAACGATCGCCATTCTTGGAGGACATGCAGAAGAAGGGGAAGTTCCTTTTAGATTTGGTTTTCAGTAGCATGATCCCTTCTGGCAGCAGGTTAGTCTATTCTGGCCAAAGGACACTTTGTATCAAAGACTGACACACTAATGCCCCTTGGAAGTCTGCTGCTCTCCTCCCTCCTTTCGAGGATATTCTGTCCGTTGGAGTCCAGCTGGAAGACTATGGGACTCATTACGAGTTTGGTTCTATTTCGAGGGTAAATCCTCTGAGATAACAGCAAACAGATTTACAGTTACCACCACTTGGTCCTGTGGAATTACCACAGTATTTCAAGAGGTAGTGGCTGGTGTAAATCATTGGGGATTTTTGGCAGAATTGCTCCACTTTTCCTCCAAACATTATCAGAATAACCACTCACTAATTCCACCGGTGGTAACAAGCCAAAAATTATCATTTGGCGGTGCAGAAAAAATGAAGGTAACTGAATTACCTTCATTTTTTCCATGCACCACCAAACTCGTAATGAGGCTCAATGCCCTGCAAAAAATGCCTTTAAGAAACATAAGCAAACCGTCAAAGCCTTCAGTCCTGAAGATTATTTCTCGTCCCTCTTGTTTGGGGTCCAAGCGCAGTTCCAAGGAAAGCCTTGCGCCAGGCAGAAGTGCTGACCTTTACACTTCAGGGTAAGATGTTGCGATTCAAGCACATCTTCAGCATTTCTAAAGCATCCGATAAGAATCCACCTTAGAAACCTTGATTAAAAAGCAATGTAAGAGAGGCTGGTCCTCTGGATTGCTGTTCGTTGCTTCAGAGAAGGCCAGCCAGGGGGCTTCGTAGGGAGAGATGCAGGGTCTGCCCTTGTCTCCGATCTGTAGAGCGGTCAGTCCCCTGCACATTTATTGGATTCCTTCGTTACTTTGCTTTGTTGGATAACTCGCATGGAGTCAGAGTTAATCAGAGTTGGCAAAGTCTTTTTGTCTTTTTTGTTCTCTAATGCGTCCTGAATAAAATGTCATGACACCATTACATTTTAACGAGCGTACTGGTGCAAGCTATATAATGATCAAGGCAGGCCTTGTGGAGTAGTGTGAGTTAAGGTTTTATTTGTACTCTGATGGATTTTGAATAGAGTTCGTTTTTCTACAAACCATAATGTTGGCATTCCAAAGGTTATAGACTTTACTTTGTGTAAGTAGTAATATTGGCTATTAGTTAAAATGATGTTTATTCGGCTAATTACTTCATTTTCTAAAGTGTGAAATGTCCAGGGTAGTGTCTGTATGTATGGATTTCCCTTCACTGTTTATGAACACAGACCATTTTTGTACTCTGTATCCATTTGTGTTAAAATATTTCCATGTTTTTTAGGTATGCCTGTATGGTGTACTTTTGCCTTGTGGTCACACATAGTTGAATTTTCTGTCTTTGCATGCATGTTCAGTAGCTATATGTTTCTGCACTGTGTATTTACATGTTAGTGTGGCAACCATGCTTTCTGTGCGTATCGGTGTGTGTTTGGGCATGTATCACCCATATTCATGGGCATGTCTAAACACATGGTTGTTGGTCATAATCGTGTGTGTTTCTGTACATACATCATTCATATCCGCATAAGTCTCTGAAATAATGCCATTGGCAGTAGTGCATGTGTGTGTCTTTGTGCATGCATTGCTCGTATCCAGTCATGCTTGTGTGCGTTCTGCAATACTTCATATGTCCACATTTTTTAACATTGTCTTTTTAAACTGAATATCTAAAAGTGCTTGACTTGATTTTCATATTTTTTGTATTGTGTGCACCCGTTCCACCTAAGGGCTAGGTGTATGCAAAAAGGGGCTATTTTGAGATATATGTCTGGAAAAATGTTTTGTTGTGTGTCACAGTAGGCCCTGCTCAGCTGAGTTGGTCCTGTTGCAATCTGCAGATCCAGACACTTCCGGGAGGAGAATATGAGGAGCCACTTTAATTGAGCATAGCAGATCAGGACGCTTCACACAATGATAGTGGAATGCATCTTAGAAACTGGAGAGGCAAGGAGATAAACCGTTTTGAAAGTCTAGGACCCTGGTCGTGCAGTATTAAGCAAAGGGCAGACATCAGACATTGGGCACTGCAGTGGTGGGGCATTGAGAATTGTACCTAGATGCTTAAAGGTTAAGCCTGTTTCCGCTGCCCGTACAAGTATGTCATTGTTGTGTTCCTCTCTGCCGGTGTAGCCGGCAGAGGGAGAGATGATCAGGGCCTGCATCAGGGCCCTGCTGAGGAGCCAACAAAGGACACAACATGCTTGCTGTGGCTCCTGCCTGGAACTGCCTGCCTTCCGTCAGGGCAGGCCCTTTATTCAATGGGTGCCTCACATCACCACGCATGCGGGACGTGAGGCGTATGTAACATTCCTCCTTTTTTCCAACCAAACGCAATGACACACAAACACATAACCACAACAAACAACATCACTCACTTTCCTCTACAAATCTAGTCCGGTACAGTTTTGCACTCTCCATCTTGTCATTTCTCCACTCATAGCCTCTTAGCCTGTCCGGAGCCTTCAGGGCTGCCCTTAGGTCATACCGGCTGTGTCTTCCGGATACGCCCCCTCAGATCCTTCTGGTTGCTCCTCAGGCTCTCGACTCAGGGTCGCTTCTCCTTGCCCCAGTGACTCAAATGTCTAGTGGCAGCTCTGCCTCAGCCTGGGACTGTCTGTCTCTATCAGTCCACATTTGTCGGGGCACCCTCTTGAACCAAGAAGCATTCCTGGCAATCGTCTGTTTCCCTCGTTCCACTGTCACTATTGTTCCTTCCATTCGGGTCACTGTCCAGGGTATGCAGTCATACTGTGTTTCAAGCTTGGACTTTGTGGGGTTTTGCAGCACCAATACGTGATCACCGACCTTGTGTCTCGACCTTCTTGCGTGTCTCCTGACACTCATGTGTTTGTTTGCTGCCACTCTCCTTCGTTGAGTGGGGTCGCTCTTGAAGGTGTCTACTTCTCTGCTCGGGTGGTGTGGTATGGTTGAGTTTACCAATGTCCTGTACATGAGGTCTGCCGTGGGTAAACCGGTGGAGCTGTGGGGCGTCACCCGGTAGGTAGTTCTGTAGGAATCTGTATAGATCCACTCTCCACGGGCTGTTTTGTGCCCTGCATGTGCATAGCACTTTGTTGATTGTTTGCATGATTCTCTCCAAATCGCCATTCGCCTGTGGCCAGCGAGGCGTGATGTGGTGATGTTTGATGTGCAAATCGTCCAGGTATTTCCAGAGCTCTGTCCCCTGGAATGGTGGTCCATTGTCACTCCTGATGCGTCTTGGCAGGCCATGTGTTGCGAACATCTTCTCGAGTGCAGGTATCACGGTCTCTGCTGCTGTCGAGGATATGATCTCCACTTCTGGGTATTGTGAGTGGTCGCCAATGGCCACCAGCAGGTATGTTCCTTCCTGTACTGTGCAGAAGACAATGCAGATGGCGTCCCACCTTGATGACCCATGCTCTGCCAACTGTATAGGTGCAGGTTTTGGAGGTGCTCCTGTGATTTGGCAAGGGAAGCAGGATGTAATGACTTGCTCTACCTTGGTGTCAATGTGAGGAAACCACGCCTGGTGTCGAATTCTGGCCTTTGTCTTGACCATTCCCTGGTGGCCTTCGTGTGCCAGCGCCACGATCCCATCCTCTTCGCCAGTGTTATGTTCCTCCCTGCCGGTGCAGCTGGTGGAGGGAGAGATGGTCAGGGCTTGTATTGGGGCCCTGCTGAGGAGCCAACAAAGGAGACGACATGCTTGCTCTGGCTCGTACCCGGAACTGCCTGCCCTCCGGCAGGGTGGGCCCTTTATTAAACATGTGCCTCACGTCATCGCGCATGCAGGACATGAGGCGCATGTAACAGTCGTCTTCAACACACCCGCTATCGTCAACATTACAGCCAATTGTAAAGAGGGCTTGTTTTTAATAGTAGAGGGTCCAGAGTCATTACAGCCAATTGTAAAGAGGGCTTGTTTTCAATAGTGCAGGGGGTCCAGAGTTTCTGCAATGGGTGTTGCTGGATGCACTAAACTAGCATTGCCGATTTGCAGCCCCTGCTTTCTCCCCAGTTGTTCTCAATCTAAAGATTCCCCACTTTTGCCCTTTTGCTGCTTTCTCATCCTTTCTGAACTAGACTCCTCATTTGCTGAGGTGGCAATGGCCTGGGAGACCATTGTGATGCACTGCTCGTGGTCTTCTCCAGGCAATATTGAAGCATTTCCCAGTGTCAAAATCTAGCGCTGCTCTCACCTTGACAACCTGGTGAAGTCCCTTGCTCCTAAAGGGAGTGGTGGGTAATTGATAGACATAGAGCGTTTTGCATCTTAAACAATATGTGCCCACCAAACTGGCTTTGTTAGGCAAGTTACCTGACCATTGTTGGCACCAGTCTCAAGGCACCTACTCTTCTGTTGGTCCAGTTCAATTTGGTGAGCTGTTCTGGAGAAAGTCAAACGTTGACGATGGAAATGTTTCTGCATATTCTTCTGTAAACTGCCATGTGTCCGTAACTATAGGGCCACTATTGATACACCACAAGTTACGGAAAAACAAGAAAATGTTCACGCCTGTAACTTCATACGTCATCATTGAAATGTCACCCAATATGGGGAGCCAACATCCCTGGCATCTGAACACTCGGACCAATGTGGCTTTTCCTGGAGATTTTCGTGTAAAAAAGATGTTGGTAAATCAGTGTTTTGTAGTCGGTTTTAAAAATAAAACCCAACCTTTTGGGATATTTCTCACAAAATTGCAAGCCTCAATTTTTGAGATTTTCATCTCGCACCTAGATTCTCCTTGGAACTTGTGCATAACACAAACAGTTACAAAATTGGTACAGCTAAACTCGAGAGTTTTATTTTAAAATCCAACTTAAGTATCTGTAATTTGGATCTGCGCAGCATTTCCAGAGTAAAAAGAAATGGTTTGCAAACGCATACACCCACACCAAAACTTCCACCAAGAAGTTTCAAATAAATGTGAACAACCAGTGGCGTACCGATTGGGGTGGAGGGCACTTCTCCCCTCCATTGACTCTTTTAGAGCCAGACCGGGACATTTGGCAGTCGGGCACCTCTCACATTTGTCAATGGGAATGGTGTCCCGCTGGCAGGACAATGAGGATGCCGAGCACGGTGCTCCTGATCAGCACCCTCATTGTCCTGTCACAGAGCATTACAATGGTAGCCATTAGACATTGATGAAAGGGAGCAGGGACCAGGGACTTTTGTCGATTAAGGATTGTGAATGGGGCTGATCCGAATTGAGAAGGATGCATAATGCTGCATGCTTTATGAAATAATTATTGTGTCTTTTTTGAAACCCTAGGGGGCTTTGTTAGGTTCAGATTAATGCTATTGTGACTTTGCATGCAGGATGGGGAGAATAAAACTGCAGCCATACTCTTATTGCTCAACATATTTCTATGGCGACGTGTATAGTTAGTTTATTATGAAAGGCTAGTTTATTATGTAATGTGGTTTTCTTCCAAGGGATTCCTATCAATAAATGAGTATTTAAGCACATGAAATGCAAAGCAACACCTTAATAAATATCTTTCAACTAAACCTGGGAAGATGTGTTCAATTTCTGAAATTGTTCACATTCCGATTTCACCATTAACCAAATTGTGTGATCCTGAGCAAATTATTAAATCTCACTGTGTCTTAAATGCAGCTCTTTTTTTCCTTCTTTTATTTATCGTGTTTTGGCTTATAAAAATACGCTTTTCACAAACAAACATAAAAATGAATACAGTTCAGATCAGTTTCACAACGTTATCGCACATCAATCTGACCCAAAACATTTCAGACAAAGTTTCTGAGCCCAGGTAACACACTCTCACATCCCCAAAAGCTACGCAATGCAAGACAATGGGCCTCATTAGGACCCTGGCGGAGAGGGTTTTACGCCAGCGTAGTGCATGGCGTACCTCTCCGCCATACTACGAGTTCCCGTAGCGCCATGGCGGCCTTTTCCGCCTGGTTTTACCAGGCGGAGAAAACCATGGCGCTACGGGACCTCGTTGTTAATTACGCCACCGTATTTTACGGTGGCGTAATTAACTCCTTCCCCACTCCCATTATACCCTATGGGGCAAAAATGGGAATGGGGAAGGGCAGAATGGGGATTGGGGATTTACCGCCCCGCCAAGGTCGGAATGGGGCGGTAAATCCGCCAACCCCCATGGCGCTATCGGCGGCTTTCCGCCATGCTTCGCGGTGCATTTAGCACCGCGAAATCCGCCTGGGTCCTAATGAGGCCCAATATGTTTTACCGTTTCCTCAGGGTTCACTGTGCAAAAGCTACAGTCGATGTTTGTTACTGACTTATCCCATTTGCTCTTCCACTAAACGGTAGAAAATTGGTTCAATCGGAAGCACAAATGCACAGCACACATTTTCGGGCCAGGAATAAAGAAATATACTGCAAGGTATCCCCCGTATTTCTCCTAAAGTTTGTGTATTCTTTGTAAAGAGAAAATGTGGCCAGCAAATCTACAGTTTCTGCCCAGTCAGCCGCAAACAATTTCTTTTTCATTGCATTCTATCAAATACAAAATCCTACACATGTTAGCTTTAAAGTCATTTATCGTAACTGCCGACTGTAGAATAGACAAGTCGCCTACATTTTGATAGAGTTATTCGGTGGGTTGAAAAATGTAGCATTTTCAGCCAGCGTCTTCCACAGAGCCCTTGCTGCCAGGGAAACTAAACCCAACTCCTGCCTCATCACCTCATTAGGCAGAGTTGTTCAGACCCAAGTATTTTTCCACAACTGGCCTTGAAAAATGTTAAGATGGAACCCCATATCAAAGGCACAACATCCAGCCCATAAAGAATTGTCGTCTCCACCTTCTAGAGATAAACACTAATCAGAGGCACAAGAGAGTAGCGGCACAACTGCGAATAAACTCTTCATTTTATTAAAGAGGCATAAATCCTCCCTTGAGGGACGCTTTCCAAGCCCCCTAGAACAGGTATCAGTCAATCTGTAGCCTAAATATCTCATAGATTGAACCCTCTCCAAGGGATGCAAACCCACCTTCCACAAAAAGGTATTTGGATGCCGTTTGGGCAAAAAAAATGACGACCTTCAATTTTTGCCAATTAACCAGTCATTGGAAACAGCGTATGGTAGAAAAAAGTTAGCTTTCTGTGAAGACTAATGGGGGGTCAGTTAAGGATCAATGGTCCCATTTGTACAGGATTTGTGACCGCCGACTCCCACAGGGTGTCTAGATCCGACAGATAAAGGTTGAACAGGGTGGGAGGCTAAACACAGCCCTGTCTCAGCCCCACAAAAGTCAGGACAGTGGCCGAAACAGCCCCCTCCCTGGCCATGCAAGACGTTTCCTCCATAGGGTACTCCGGCTTACTGTGTCAAAAGCATTTGCATGTAAACCGGGCCCACAACACCTTTTTTTTTTTACTGCTGCTGATATGTGGGAAATTATTGTGGCATTGAGGGAGGTTCCCATACCAGATGGAAACCCCACAATGTCTTGAAAGTAGATGTAGTGACTTTATGTGTTGGCTAAGATCTCTTAGTAAGGAGGTGAATATCTTACTTATCGCATCCAACAAAGCGATCGGCCTCAAGTTTTTTTTTCTGCTGTGTTCCCATGTTTGTAAATCGGAACTGCGATTGATTGCTGACAATTACTATGCACCCTGCAAGTGTGATGAACATTCTCAAATAAAGCCATCAAAGGGCCCAGCCATACCCCCAGATCTTTCTTTATAAGAAACGGAGGAATGCCATCCGGACCTGGGGATCTGGAAGCCTTGGCTCGCCCTATGGGTCACCGAATATCCTCTTCCTCACGGACAGGAACACAGATCGCTATTACACATTAAAAGTGTTAAACACTCAATCTCTCCTTTGGGCAAAGCACATTTCTCCCTAAAGTAAGACATCCAGATGTCTTCTGGTATAGAACAATCCATTTGGACACTTGCGCCGTTGGTTATTCCCTTGACCATAGTCCAGAAGTTAGACCATTTCCCATAAAGGTTTGGAGTATTACCTGATTGGATGCAATATGGGCCTCCAGTTTAATTGACGTGCCTCTCATAGCCGGCTTGAATTTTATTTTTTGCTAGAAAATTATCTGGAAGTGGCCGTGAAACTAGCCTCAAGTTTCTCAGGTCTTGCCTTTTCTTTTTCTTTGCCAAGGCTATTTTACTATCATATATATGTCAGTAATTCTTGTTGCAAGTGTACTTTCCCTTTTTCAGGAAGAGCCCAAGGCACTTGTTCAATGTTCAATTGAAAGCCTCTACCGAGAAGCTTCCGGACAAGAATCCCTCATTCCTCACTACTTGGTCTAATATATTCGCAAAACCTATGCATGCTGCTGCATTCCAATTCACTGTCAATCGACCCCTGTCTGGTGTATTGAAGGGTCAACTTATTTGATCAAACACAGCATTCAAGGCAAGCGTAGTGTAAGTAACCGGGGCAGATGGTCACTACCTGAGAATGGGCACCGGTCAAGCGACACACACCATGATCTCAAGGTAGAGGAGACATAAAAAGTGATCAATCCATTATCTCTTATGTCTCCGATACCAGGTGAAGAATGCTTCGCCCGCGGCACCCACCCCCGGCAGATAAATTTACAGGTCGCAATTTTTTAAGTGGCCAACCCACACAGTGGGGGGAGCTTGTTTAATCACGGGAGGATTAAATGAACACACATCGTGGTCTCTGTGCTTACGCCCATCTGTGCAACTAGCATTGAAGTCTCCCCCCATGAGGACAGAGTGTGTTTTGCTCACTTCTAGCCACTCCGCCAATAAGGTGTAGGTGTATTTGCCTGTGTTCCGGTGTGCATTAACAAAAAGAAACCCTTCAACCCTACCTGTCTAGGACACGCTTATTGCCGAAAGATTGTTAAGTAACCTTGTAATGACAACACGCCACATTCAAATCAATTGCAATGGCCAGACCCCCCTTGAGGGCAACCCCTGCTGCCTCTAGTTGCATTTTTACAGTAGGTATGAAGACCCTCCAACTCAAAAGGGCTCATGGCCATGGATTCCTGAATGAAATGTATGCTAGCATCTCCCACACATCTTTCTGCACCCTTAATTAGGTTATAAACACACACATTCCATGAGACAATTTTAAGCACCCCATCCTAGAGAAAGTTTTTGGCAAGCCTAATCTTGGAAAAGATTTTGACTGCTTCTTCCAACAAAGACCGGTCTTCCAATGATTAATTAGCCAACCCCAATGGTGTGTTTAATTCCGCAGACAAATCATCCGTCTTAGGGACTGGTGTTGTAGGGACCAGGAAGTCTGAGATTGCTGTTGGCGAATGCAAGTCAAAACATTCCTCAACAGTTCTCTTTCTTGCCAGACAATTTTTGCAATTACATGGGATGTAAAGTGAAACACATATCTCCTAGTCCTCAGTTTTGGAAAAACAACCTAAAAGATATCATCAGAATGCAGGGCACGTAATGTTGGGATTGCCTGAAACCCCTTTAGCATCTAGGTTCTGTTCATAGACGATTGACCATTCCCCTACATCTCAAGCTCTGATCAAATAGCAGTGCCTTGAAATTTAGCTTACCTGCTTTGATCATGAGTATGAGTGGCACTAGACTCCTGAAGCAGGGGACACATTTACGACACTGCTACAAGGGGTTGAACGACCATCCGAGCCAAAACAAGTGAGTCCTGATGAGCTGTAGCCATCACTATCACATCCTTCTCCGTCTGGTCCGCAGGACTCGTTGAGTGGGATAGATTTGTTGAAACTGAATTTCCCAAAAACATTGTAATCTTGGTTTGTTTGCTTACTGCCCTTTTCTGTGGTCTCACAATCTGGGACGTAGTGCTGTTTCCCACAGTAGTAAAATGAGAAGAACATTGCAGCTGTTGGTCCAATGCTAAATCCTTAACTGAGTCGCTGTCAGATAATGTACGTATGAAGTTCTGAACACTTTTCCCCTTGTTGAGAATTGGGGCAGGAAGGTTTTTACTTTTCTTCTGATCTTGACTCTTCCTTCTTTTCCGTTGTCTTCTGGAATTAAGTTGGTAGAAATGTTTGTTGTTATTTGTAAATGAGCTTTCAGTAGCAGCCAAAGTGTCCGTTTATAGCCTTTAAATAGGTAGCATATCGTGCAGTAGATGGGATTCAGAGTAACTCTTACACCAAATAAACCAACTTAGGAAGAAGGCAAAGTTGTTTTGATGTTTCATTATCAATGGTCTAAAACAGGGAGTTACACCGGACGTCAATGGATGCCGTACAGCATTATTTCATTTCATTCTACTCAGCATATTTTGTAAAAAACACTCCTTTTATAATGAAAACTTGTCATACATGATGTCATATTATGTGGCAACTAAGAAAAACCTATGCAGGATTGTGATAGGCTCAAGGGTAACAACTAAGTATACTTTATATATGGGAACGGGTTGTGATTGAGTCTCTACAGTCAGGTGGACAACTTATGCCCACACCTAGTGCAAGTCATCTTCACATTTATTAAGTTCACAGTATATTATTGGCTCTCAAACTACAAGGCCCTTCATTATACGGCACGGTACAATTGGTTGGCATGTTCGTGCCCTTCTGGAACATTCGACTCACTAGCAGCACGTAGGCTAGCACCCCAGATGTCAGTGGGTGGACTTGACCATGTCTCCCCACCCAATTACGCCAGCATCCATCATCACCTATTCCTTCTGCCATGCAGACTGTCTTTGAACTTGGCCTTGCAAAGTATCATTGCCTCTGAGAATATAAGAGAGTGTGAGCATGCTTCCGGAAATCCTATTTTCACCCTCAGCTCACGTGATAGGCGACCACAAATCATCCCATTTTCTAGTATTTAATTTTGTTAAAATAACTAACTTGGCAGGCATGGTGGTCTTTCTTTGCACCTTGACAAGATACGATCCGGCTTATCAGGTTCACTGTTCTTCAAGGATAGATAACCAGTTCTTGGCTGCTCCAGCCTTTGACACCAGGCCAGATAGCCTTCTCTGTCTTTCCACGATTCTTAGCTGCTTTCTCGCTGCGAGACACAACTCTCGATTCTTCGTTCTACGTGAGTTTAAGCTTACTAAAATTGTGACACTGATGTCCAGATTCTATACGATGGCGGCTTGGCCTTCAGTCTATTCACTACGTATAACTAGCTTCTGTAATTACTTAGTCTACTTGCGTTGCTGCATCTGTACAGTTATTAAATGGCTTGCATTTTCAGCAGTGCTCTTCACACGTGCAATCTTTATTCCTCATATAAAAGGTTACTCAATTCTTTACTTCACCATGAGATTATATAAGGTCTATACATTCTCTTCTCCTGTCAGTCTTCTCAGTGCATCACGCTCATCCCTTGTGTGACAACCTCTGTTCGTGATTTTCTCCTTATTTTCACACAAACGTTCAAAGAAATGGTCCAATATCATGGAATCATCCAATGTTGTCGTTGAAGCTTGCTGAGGAGCATATCGTACTCTTTCCTCTACTTGCACACCCACTTCCTAGGTGTCCACCCCCTCATTTGTCAGAGACCTTATCACACCCGCAGGAGAGTGTGAAAGTGTGTTCTATAACTCCACCAGCAATGTAGAATGATGTTTTGACCCAGTACCCACAATATTAGCCAAGGAAGGATTTTTAGATTGCGTAATTTAAGAGTCCTGTTTGGAACGGTAGAGGGTAACCTTCCCACTACTTCTGAGAGTAGGGGCGGGTGAAGTCTGATTGAGGTGTAAGTGACCTCCCTCATCTTGTGCAAGCTGGATAAATGGCACGCTATTCAATACTGTTGTCTCTGAGAAGCCGGACATTAACCCTCGCCCCTTTCTCTAAGAGTCGCCAAGCCCTTTTCAGTGATCATAAGTCTCCTGCTGCAAAGTTTTATTGCAGACATGACCCAATGTTTATAGTTTCGGTCTGAGAACAAATAGGCATAGCTGACTCAATCCATGTGAATCTTCCAGTCAGAAGTGTAACAGGGAGGTAAGCCTTCCATCTCTTGCTTCTCAGCGCCCCTCGAGCCACCAGACCAAAAGACCACTTTTCAACCACTTGTTGACCCGCGCTGTTCTGGGGTTTAAGACTGCTAGGCAGAGATGACAGCAGCAAATGCTGCTCCCAGTAGACTGGTAAGTGAAAAAAGACTCTGGAGACTGGATAATGTAGAACAAGGATTGCAACCAAAAGACCACTTTTCAACGGCTTGTCGACCCGTGTTTCGCTCTGTGTTGTTCTGGGGTTTAAGACTGCTAGGCAGAGATGACGCCAGCGAATGCTCCTCCCAGTAGAGTATTAAGTGATGGAAGACTCTGGAGACTGGATAACGTAGAACAAGAATTGCAACCAAAAGACCACTTTTCAACCACTTGTCAACTCGTACGGCGCTCCGTGCTGTTTTGGGGTTTAAGACTGTTAGGCAAAGATACTGGCAGAAAAAGCTCCTCCCAGTAGAGTGGTAAGTGAAGAAAAACTCTGGAGACGGGATAACGTAGAACAAGGATTGCAACCAAAAGACCACTTTTCAACCACTTCTCGGGCCCTGCAAGTGATTCACTGCATATCTTATGTTAACATTTCATGATGGTATTAAAAACAAGGCTAATGGCTATAGATTTGCGCCATATATAATAATAGTGCTCTTTAGGTAGTGTGTACCACCAAGTTATTTGCCACTTGGTTTACTTATGGCAACACATTTTAAAGTCATTTCCATGGTGCCTCCAAGTGTCAAAGACTGATGAGGCTCCCTGCAATGTCGTTTTCTGTGAATTCACTTCTGTTGGTGCAATCCATATGCTAATTAGGAAGTTTGCGTGTATGTTGCCCCACAGAGCCTGGACAGAGCTCTAATAGATGAGTTTCCTGCATCTGTAATGGTCCTGCAGTTTTACTTTTATTTTCTTATGTGTTAAAATGCTACCTGCCACTAATGTTACCATACAAGTTGTTTGGTGAAGGCGCGCGCGGATGAGACCGTATGGGCACTGCATTTGGGGAGAAACGTAGCAGGACTTTTTTTTCGTGGCTCGCCCCCCCCCCCCCACCCCCCACTCTTGCATTGCTGGTTACTCCCCTGCGAAGACGTAATGGCCTCAGAATATAATTGAGCGCCGCCTGGATAAACAGCTCACCTCGCCAAAATGCACACACAACACGCGCGGACAACACATTTGGAATGCCTGCGTATGGAATGACTGCAGGGAGGGCTATCAAGCAATCGTACATACATTACTTTCAGAATCCAGAATCAAGCTCGGAATATAAAAACACGCGTGTAACGTGCGTGTGTAAATACAAACCTTGCACTTGTACCGGTGCAAAGTTTCTGTAATATGGCCCCCAGAATGAAAAAAAGCACAAGGACAAGGTTCAGCATCGAATTTCTTGTGAGCTCTGGCGCTATTGACATTGCGCGAAAACTGCAACGTATGTGCATTATTGCAGCAATGTGAACACTAACATTAGTGCACGCGTGCATCTCGAAAACGGACCCCGCTTCAGCCTTAGGAATTAAAGTATGCAACATTGCCAGTGTGTCAAATATGCGCAATGCTGTGACGGTGTGAGAATTGAGAAAATAGCCATATGAATGGGCACTGCAGGGGCACGAGCGGTGCCCAGTGCAACTGGGTCATCAAGTGAGCAACTGCAGCATTGCGAAAACGGAGAAAATATGGGCATTGCTGCAGAGTTATCAAAACGAGAGCGTTATTTCAGCTTGTGGTAACAGGGGAACTCAATAAATGACTGCAGCATTGTGGTCACGGGTATTGCAATCTTACTCCACACTCGAACAGTTTTCTATGGCCTAGAGCAGGTGTCTGCAACCTGTGGCTCTCCAGATGTTTTGCACTACAACTCCCATTAGTCAAATCCAGCAAAGTTAATGATGAGGGATCATGGAAGGTGTAGTCAAAAAAATGCTGGTGAGCCACAGGTTGCAGACCCCTGGACTAGAGAGATTTGCTACACAGGATTTGCAGGATTTCAGTTGGTTGAACAGACTGGAGTGTTTTTTCTGGAGTAAATGATTAGATCTGCTCCCCTCTTGTCCTGTGGAGCTCCTGAATTTAGAAATGGGTTTAATCTCTTTGAAGGGCATCGCCGTCAAAACCAGAGGCCTATTACACATACAATCTAGAGCCAACCCTATTTGGCCCCTATTGGCCAGGCTGGGTGAAAACTGTGGCCACGAAGTGTCAAAGAGGGATAAAAGGCACAACTTTTCTGAAGATCTGAATAAGGACGTTTGTGAACTGATTGCTCTCGAAGTGGAAAAGTCTTGCTCAATCCTCAAGGTTGACTTTGAAAAGAGGCTTGATCGGTGGGATTGGTACAGTCATGTTGTACATCTATCAAGTTTAAAGTGTGATGCAGCAGTTTCTACTGTGGCCCCCAGTATAAGAAGATCCATTCTTCTTTGATTCGATGCCCTGATCCGGCAGTTCACCGGCTGATCATTTTATTGCGTATGAATCAGTTACCTTTGTTGGCCATTCATGGACCACAAATAAAATGAGCACCCCAGGCTTGGTGCTGTATGTGTCACCTTGTGACCTTCCTCAAAAGATGGAAACTGCAGGACATATTTTTACAGAGTGGCCGGGGTCACTTTACATGACCATGTTGGGTCATGTAGTTCATAGCTATGTGTCTATTAAAGAAAACCTCTGGGATTACTGTCTAAATACGGAGTCCATCTCCTCTCAAAGTGCCTTATGGCGTACGTGGATGCTTGAAGGCTGCAAATTCATTAGATGTTTTAGATTATTTGATTGACATGTTCGACTTGAAAGGTTTGATTTTATTATGATGTTGGATTATTTATGATGAAGTGTTTTATGATTTCACTTATGCTGGATGTTGAATTATTTGAACTTGAGCACAATAATTAGTATTCACAATATTCATTAGCACCCTGGGCGGGGGAGCCAGCCAATCAGGTGGCCTGGAACGTGGGCTGACACTACCAGTGAAAACCTGCATTCTATGCCGCCTGGTGGCCGCACCCCCTCTGCCATCTCCCCCCCCCGACTCCGCTGTTAAAAAAAATCCATGCCCCTAATCCTACTTGCCTGTTCGCTGAGGCCCGTGATTCCTGCTGCTCCCACCCCGGCTCTGGCCGCCATAGAAAAGGAAGAGGGGCAGCTACGTTGGTAGAGTATTTTCTCTCCGTGAAGGGAATGAAAATACTTTCCATTTTTAAAAAAAGAATGCGCACCCGCATAGCGTGCTACACAGGTGCTAATGGCGATATGCCCTTCAGTGGCTGGGGCCAGCCTGTGGCTAACGGCCCGCCACCCTTGCTTTCCTTGGGCTATTAACTTGGGTGACAGGCAGTTATCCACAGGGTGGGCCCGCCACCTCAGGGCATATCGCCTCAATCTTACTGAGCTGAGTGGAAAATGATTAGTATTCTGAGGGCATCAGGCAAGCTGATCATTAATGTTCGATATGTTTTGATATTGCGTCTATTCTCTGCTATATTGTGGCGCTGATCAGGGCTATCCTATGGCTGGTGACACAAGTGCATTTGTTTAAAACTGAACGATTTGTTTTCTATTAACTACCAGTTGAATAGGTACTGTTCGTTTCTTAAATTGTGTTAGAACTTTAGCCATACGGGAACATCTTTTTGTCTTATATTAGGTTTTTGCTCCATTGTGTTCCCGGGCCATTTGGAGTTCCTCTTTGTTTATCCTATGCAATAACAGCATCTTGGAAACTACGGGCCGGATTTACAAAGCACATTTCAAAACGATTCCGCATTAATGAAACGTTTTTCAAATCAGGGCCTGGGTGTAAGCAGGATACGTTATTTTGCGAGTATGATATCAGGCCTTTATGCAGCAATTTCCATAAGGTGCAGACTGTGCTCTGTTATGTACGTGTAAGGGGCATTGCGACATTGAGGGAAGTTGTAACTCATTTTGGGGATCACTGGAGGACTGACAATGCCTGACCAATGGGGTTCTATTAACTGTACCAGTGGCCCTTGACACTGAGTGTTGGGCCCACTAGTTGGGGCTGTACCTATTACCGAACTTTGGCTAGCAGGCCCCTTTGAAACTGTCTTTGGAGCCCATCCAGTTGCCATTGTTGCTTTGAGTTAATAGGACCTCCAAATGCTGAACTCGATACACGTTTCCACGATAAAGATACTTTAATGCAAGGCAATCTGCCCTGTGTAGGTGTTTTTAATCCTATCATGTTTTCACTCTAGTTTAAAGATCGGTGTACTTTAAAATTCGCCATCTTTCTCTATAACACTTCCTTGGGGGAGATCCCCACACACTACATGTAAAACTGTCTTTAAATCCGATCGAGTTGTCACAGGTCCAGTGGGCATTTGAATGCACCATTCAGCACAAATTGTCCTAAGAAATCTGCGTCTTGGAACTCCCACCTGCCCATAAAACTGTCCTTAAACATGATCCAATGTTGACCAATCTTACTGGACCATTGTACTTTAAAGTGCACCAATGTTGACCAATCTTACTGGACCATTGTACTTTAAAGTGCACCAATGTTGACCAATCTTACTGGACCATTGTACTTTAAAGTGCACCAATGTTGACCAATCTTACTGGACCATTGTACTTTAAAGTGCACCAATGGCTACAACGTAACTAAACGTTCCTTGGGCGATTCCCTTTGGCATATCCAGTACATCGTCTATAAATCCTTCTCGGTTCGGGCCATTGTTACTGATACATCTGGGTGGTTTGAGTTCCTCAGCCAATTGTTTCCTAAAACAATATTCGCAGTAGAACCCCAAGACCCATGTACGTGTACCTTTAGATCGTATGGTTTTTGGCCGGTGCAATTGAACTAGTGTGCTACACAGTGCGAATATTTCCAAATATACAACCCATCCAAAATACTGCCCAAACAATGGGCTGCACAAATCTCTCTATTTGCTGCTCCTGAATGCCGCCCACTTTTCTTTTTTGTACCCAGGACTATTTTCTGTTCCAGTCCAATTCTATCCGTTACTTGCGGGAGGCACGCACACTCAGTGTGTTCGCAGTGCAAAGATTACCACCATGAGGGAAGGCAGCGAAACACTATTCATGTAATAATCCGGATGTAAAGCTTCCTCTAGATTCTTGCACTCAAGTTGCAGGAAATTCAAAAGTTGAAAAGCGTATTGAAATATGTGCGTGGAGGGTAAACGCTTGGAGTCCACATGTCTACAGTGAAAAAATAACAAATTGATACTGAAATTAAAAAAAAAAACATAATTATGAAAAAATACACGTGTTGCTTTGATATTTGCGAATGTAAATTCATAATTTTGTCAAAAAAACAACATTTGAAAACAACAACAACATTCTAACCTCAGAAAATGCAATTCACAAAGTATTACACCAAATGGATATTACAAAAAAAACTGGATGTAAAGCAACACACACGGTTTAAACACACGGCACATGAAAAATGGACCCAGGTGCTGAAAAAGCATAATCTACTATTTTTGTACAATGATTTCAAAAGGCAAACACTCCAATCGATGTCTTCAGACCATCTGCCAACTCTGCTCTGAAGGGTTGGAGTTAGTTCATCTTCCACATGCTAGGCGGAGATGCAGAGTCCTCCCACTGAGTCAACAAGAGACTCATTGAATCCATTGCTCTCAAGCTTGCTACCCTTCAGGTTTCGAATGAAGACGCTGATTGGACATGCCCCTCCCCCCAAGAGTCTCATTACCACTGTCAGAATCCTGAAAGAAGTTTACAAAGAGCTGAGCTACAGTGTAACACTTTTCCTTGATGTTCTTTCTGGCCTCTGGGAAGGGGTAAGGCTGAAGGTATAAGCGAGGGTGAATGCCCATACCGCCCTCACCGTCCGCAAATGATCAAATGATGCGGAGGGGCAAACACTGTTAGCATTGCCCCTTGCACACTGACGACTTGGAATGTGTGCACCCCGACTGGGGAGCTATGTAGAGCGGGATCAATCTGCAAAGAGGATTCCCTGGGGGGTTGTGTATTGTGGGGCACAGGGGGTCCCTTGCAGACCAGGAAGCGTATCCTGGTGGAATGTCCCGCATTGAATGTTAAAAGATCGCTGCTTCTGGGTCCTCTGGTACACAAGGTTATGTTCACGGATTTGGACGATCTTTTTGTGAGACTGTCTAGTTGCGCTGAAAATATTTTAACCATTGCGGTCATCAAATTATTAAAGCATGCGCGGTGGCGAAAATTAAATGGTGCATTTGGGGGACAAAATCTGTTGTGCTTTTCATAAGTTCTAACTTTTTTATGGGAAGAATATTATAGTATTATTATTGTTTTATTTATTTTGATGACTATGTTTGTTTGTTTCAATTTTTGTGTAAGGTTGTTTTCTCTTGTCAACTAATATTACAATAAAAAAAAAGAAACTATGGGTGACACCCGCGGCAGCAGCCTGCCATGCATAGGGGATTGCTGGGTCGCTCCATGAGCCTTTCTGAAAGGGCCGCCCGGGGTGACATTGGATGTCCATCACCAAACATTTGGTGGCCATTCAATGTGTCCAGTAGGTCCTCTTCACAAGTGCACCCTCCTCAGTAAAATGAACATGAGCAAAAGGGATTCTATCCTGTGCCTGAATGCAGGGGCCAATGCACAGCAAGGAGCCCCCACATTTGAACGCTCACCTGTTCCAACAGCGAAGCAACCTTGGGTAATACAGGACGTTCCTTGCTACCCTTTCTGCAATATCAGCGGGGAGCCTGCTAGGGCCAGACTTATCATGGTTCATGACGTGGCACCTGACAGACTGCCATAAGCACACAGAGCTGCCCATCAGTGTTGCTCGCTGCGTCCAGAGTAAGGTTGTAGAAATTCGTGGTGGCAGCACCAGTTTAATGATCCCGTTATTTATGTTCTCACGTTCATAATTGCAATGCGGTAGTTTCACGACGCTGGCTTCTCATTTGTGCCGGCCCGATCCTGCCCGGCAATTTCTTCAACCAAGAAACGCAAGGCAGCTTGTAACTGGAAGCAGGCCGAACGCCGTAATGAACACATGTTTGCAATGTTGCATATTTATAACCCCAAACCCTTACAGACGGTCAACTAATATCACTGTAGTAAACAATGACTGCCCGGAAGAAATTGGAGCATGGCTCTGCTGTTCCCTTGTTACTTGTGCAGCTCATGCATGCAGTCCAGAAGCCGCTGGTGCAGAGCTCCTTCCAAATTGCGTTGAATAGGCAGTGTTCAATCACCGAGCTTTGTTCTCAGGCTACACAGCTTTGCAGTCCTCAAAGGGAACGAGTGAATATCCAAATCCACAATCCCCGCTTCCTTGATGGTCCATTCTCATGGTGCATGCGTCTCACTGTGTAAAATAGGAGGAGTCCGTGCACTCGACTGCCTCTGGAAATAATTGGCTAGTTCCCAGAGCGTGCGAATACAGGACTGCAGTCAGGGATTGCTGCCCCCATTCTGCTTACATCCGAACAAGAAATGATTCAGCTTAGCATGTCGGTGTGTACGTGGTCGAAGTGTATGAAAAAAAGTAGTGGAACTATGCTCCCTTCTGGCCTGCCCCTCTCCCCTCAAACCCCATCACTGCACCCACTCAGACACACAATCCAAATTCCCCAAACAAACACACCTGCTGTTTATGGGAATGTTCGGTGCTGTGCACTGAAGTGCAAGCTTCAACTTCTTCGTACACTTTTATTTTAAAACTAAACCATTCCAGAATGGTTTCTTTTTAAAATAAAAGTATAGGCTCAGTGAAGCTTAAAAATAAAAAGTATAGGAGCACAGCTCCCGACTGCTCCCGCCCACATGGACCTCTACGGTGTGTCAACTTTGGAGTTTGAGTTGGAAAAATGCCCAACCTCCCCTAGTTACAATTCATCAATGCATAGTGAGAAAGTGCCGGTAACGCATGAACGCATGGCTACAGAACTGGAATATGCAGCATCTGGATTACAGTACTATAATGCACAGCGAGAAAGTGCTGGTGTTAAGTATTTCAGTCAGGCGATACACCCTGGTCTCAGCCTAGTATGCAGCGCACAGCTGAAATGCTTATTTTATTATGTCTATAGGTTCAATATTTTGAGTGATATACCACTGATATCACACCCCTTCTCAAATACCCCAGGTCACAATGGACCAGGAATCAGGCTGGTTGGTAAATGTACTATTTATTTATTTATTTATTTATTTTAAATTCAAATCAAACATATACTTTTTAATAGGGAGCAGCAATCACCAATGTGGTGACAATAACAGATAAGAAGGTATGTAAGCACTTGAATTCACTCTTTAGCAACACAAAATATAACACACCAGAGAAAAGAACACTTTTGGTTTGTTTGGAAAGATAGCGCTTAAGTTAGGATTTCCCCCTGCAATATTCCTCACCCCACAAATAAACAATTCTAAATAAATATAAGGAAGCAGCAGGTAATCAGGAATAAGGAATGGAAAACAGAATTTGAATCCAGCTTCCCTCCTCAAACAAGAGAGAAAAACGGATTTGAAATCTTGCACTGTTTAAAATGATATTTCAGAAATGGCTGGATAAAACAATGAATGTGTGCAGAAATCCTTAAATCAATACAGATCTCTATGGGAGCAACATTTGAAAGATACTAACAATCATAGGCTATAGTTTGAGCTAAAGTAAACACTTTGAATCTGAATGGAAGGTTGAAAATAATTTAGAATAAAAATCACACATGTAAAGCTTTGCAAAATTGTGGATTCACGCCTAAAATTAACCAAACGGTTTTTAAGAAAAACAGGTGAAATACACTGATTTTGAGTATGGGTGTAGCTATAAGTCTTATGTATAATCCAGAGTTGAAATGAAGTCTCTACCTATTAAACTGATGAAGATATGCAATGTTGAATGCGAGGCGTTTTTAGACAAATTGGGTAGTGAAAACAGAAAGAAACTCAGTTTGGGCAAGAAAATATTTACTATAGTTTTACTCTATGCTAGAGCATTCCAACCGGAATACCAAGGAGGGACACAGTAAGCTCTAGAGTTGATTCAGGACTTCAACACCAGATCAGCAGTGTCCTCTCCGGTGCAACCAGTCAGATCACTCTAAGTAGGATTGATAGTTTAGGATTTACACAAGATAAAGATGACTAAAGAAATGGCGCTTAGCAAGATAAATCAAAGATAGGATTGCAATAAGCATTCTGACAATGCTACAAGTTATTAAGGTACGGATAGGCTGGTTTAAAGATTGGGATGAGACAAGGCAAGGTATGCTATGGTTTTTTATGATTCCTATTAATACTTAGGGTCCACTTTAATTTAGGATTTTGGACCGTCAAGGGTTCTGGTCATCACACAGATCGGGTCTAACCAAGGACAGCTGTGCAACTCGGGCACAACAGGATCATCTAGGTCGTTCTGGTCACAGGACTGCACTGGACTGGCCCTTCTGGTTACTGGAGACTGGAGATCAGTGGGGTGGCGAGTTTGCAGGCATGCATCTAGGAGTACCAAGCCAGATTGGATCCGGATGCTTCCCTTGGGTTTTTGGGATTTTTTTAATTTGAAGCCTAGCTGAAAAAGGGGTTCAGCAATGTATAGGCATTGGCTTTGCAATGAAATCTGGAATCAGGATCAAGCAGGATGAAGAAATCAGGAACAGAACGCCACGCAGGAAATCAGGAAGAAAGTCAGGGATCAGTGTGTCTGTGTGCTGTCAGGTTCCCTTATTTATCATGCCAAATGACATCACTAAAGTATATGGCAGGGCCAGGATTATTACCCACACCCAGAATGCTAGGATTGGGCAAGAGCATAGTTTCCGCCTAGTCCACAGCTGATTGGATCACAGAAAAGGATGTCATGTTTATGGGATGATTTGTACAATGACTAGAAACCTCCCCTAGCTACTGGAACCAAAATCTAATTTTTCCACAAATACATATTTATACAGTTATAATCTCTGAGAAAATCAGATACACAGGTTACATATGTTGTGTGTCATATTTCAATCCAAACCCCAAGTCTATGGGACCTGGTCTTGCCTTTCTGCTACATTTTGTCAATTTTAACCATGAAAGATTTGGCCTAAAATTTCCCAACTTTGTACACATATGCACATTTATCCCTGGGATGTGTGTACAAAATGTTATGTTCGCAATATCAATACTTTCCCCACAATATGTAATTCTTTACAACTTCTGTTCCTTATCAGTAATGAGTTCTACCAAGTTTTCAAACAAAGAGCATACAATTAGATTTAAAACTGCACACTTTTCATATTTTTCCTCATTCTTGCTGCAAAGTTAAATATCTTGAAGTTCAGTTACAAAATAGGCTTTTTAAAACCAAAATGAAGTCTATTGTCACTTAATCAGTTTTTTTCTGTTGCCCAACTATAAGCCAATGTCAATTCCTTTGAAGCAGGATGAGGGACCTCTTTTTTGATTGAAGTTTACGGCCCCTCACACTTGACAGGTGAGAGTCTCAGCCTGCTATTGTTCCAGCCTGGAGCAAAGACGAATGTCTGATGCGACTTGCGAAGTCCTTTGTCCTGGGTATTCAAAGCCTCCAAGCTAGCAATTAGCCTTTCCTGTTCCAGAAGTTTATGAGGTGTCATCCTTTCTCATGGCTAGCAACTGGCAGAGCAAGATTTTTTTTTTAATACAGTTTGCCAACTCAGCCTGGGTTTTAGCTTTGATTTCCTCCTTTTAAATCTTGACTTTAAACCTATAGAATTAAAACAGTTTATAGGTGTATGTTTAACAGTAACAAAACCCTTTACATTTCTAAGTAATCAAGCCTTTACACAATAATGTACTTTTAAATAGGCAATTTCCCCCTTCAGTCGGGAAAAAGCACATTTTACTATTTCTTTAAATTCGGTTTTCATCTCCAGCAAATATACACTTTGTGCAGCTTTAGTTCTTGTCTTGAGTGCTGGGATTGTTTTGCAGCATGGATACAGTTACAGGCATCTATTTAGAGTATTTCTCTGGACAGCTGATTATTGATACTGTTGCATAGAAAATAGACGCGTTTCCCGTGAAAAATGAAAGTGAAGCCCCTGGTTGATTTTTCCAAGGATACATTTGACAGGAGCTGTCATTCAAATGGGGCCCGGTACCTCTGGGACACAATGAATGATCCTGGGCATTGCAGGGTATTTTTAATCACAGTGGTTAATGAGAAATTGATCAATTTAGCGCCAAGCAGCACTTTTAAGGTTGAGAAAGTGTCATTTTAAAGAGGCATTTTGGGTTTTCAGCAAAATAATGCTGCCTCTTTCTCTTCATTCCATGTTAAAGGTTGCAGAGCACACTAGCACATTCCTGCAGTGAGTACTCTGTTCCACCCCACCTGAAATGTGTGTGTGGCAGGGTGGTGCATCCATTTTCTGGTTGTTACAAACACGCAATTTCAAGATCTTGGCGCGCACAGGAGTCAGCGCGGCCAACCAATGCAGTAAAGTTATATAGTGAGGCACATCTGAGTGGGTCAAAATATCCCACAGATTCCCCCCCCGCGACTTCGTCTGGACTTCCAGTCGTGGGGGAGTCGGGCAAGTGGGATTTTTTTATTTTCTTGAAAAAGCGGGTTCTGTCGGGTATGAGTCCTTCTTCCATCAGCGAACAATGTGGCACACTCTCCTCGCTGCCTCTGATTGGAATGTGGAACGATACCCCCAGCCTTCTCTTAGGTTTTCATTTCTGGTGTGGAGCGACACACCGGATTTCCTTGGGTTATCTTTTTTCCGGGTCCCCGAGGTGGTCCTCCTTGGTTGTTAGGTATAATCAGTGAAAATCTATAACATAGAATATAAACCGGTTATGACAATTTTCCCACTAACTGTCCTCCAATCTGGAAGACAGCAGTGGGATGTATGCATGCATTCAGTGACAATTTGAAATATTCCTGTGCTTAAGATATATCCACCACTGGGTTTTCTGTAGACTCCTCTATTTGCTGCAAAGTGTGCCTGGGGTGGCAAAGCTTTAGCGGATTGATGTGGACCCACTTTTCCTCTGTCAAGTGGGGATGCGGATTCTGTAGGCGACTGGTGAGATTTTGTCCACAATTTCAAAAGGTCCCCGCCAGCTAGGCAAGATTTTTCACTCTTTGGTTTGGTTCCTTTGGAAATTGTACAAGTAGACCCTGTCTCCTACTTGGTATTCCTTTTTAGTTGTCTTTAGATCATAGTGGGACTTCATGCTGTCTGCAGATCTTTCTAGATACCGCTGAGAATACGCAAAAGTATGTTGAAGGTGTTTTCTCAGATTCTCAAAATACTCATGAGTTGTGGAGGTATCTATTAGTGTCTGCTCTTGTGTCCTGTAGAGCAGATGCTGGGGTAGCACCATCCTTCATCCAGTCATCAGCTCAAGTGAAGACATCTTAGTTGCAGAAGAAGGGGTAGCTCTGATGGCCATCAGGACAAGTGGTAATCGGATATCCCAACTTGGCCCAGAGTCTGCCACAAACTTTTTTAGTATGCTCACAATGGTTTTATTGTACCTCTCAACTTCACCACTAGAGGACTGGCGGTATGCGATGTGTAGTTTTTTAGCCATAGTATCTCCCACATCTTTGTCATCACTTTGCTGGTGAAGTGACTACCTCAGTCTGACTCAATCCTCTGTGGTAGTCCAAAACACGAGAAGATGTGATAGATCATCAGGGCAGCTGCTGTTTCTGCCTTGCAATTTGGTGCCTGGAGGCATTCCACCCATTTAGTAAACAAGCATGTTACGGTTAACATGTACTTGTTCTCCCTAGAGGAGTGAATCACAGGCCCGATGAAATCTACTTGTAAATATGACCAAGGCAGTGTCATCCTCCTCTTTTGGAGGGAAGCTCGGTGTGTGAGTGATGTTGGCTGAAATTGTGCACACACAAGACACCCCTTCTAGTATTGGTCGAGGTCCTGCCCCACGTGTGGCCAGCATGCAACCTCTCGCAAGATATCTAATGTAGTATGGAACTCCCGATGACCGGCTGTGGCCGCATCATGGGTGTGACATGGTATCAGGCTTCAGAATGAGGTAGGGACCACCCACTGGTCACAGCCAGATATGGATCTCCTCACCAACAAACCATCTTGGATTCATAAGATTTGTGGACATTTCTTCAACACTCTGAGGTCCTCTTTACCAATGCAATAAGTATCCTTCAGGGGAAAGTTCTCAGGTTCCACAATGTGTTGATAAAACTTACCAATGATTGTATCCACTTTTTGAGCCGTGATTAAATCAGCATCTGGGGTCTCCTTACTCCACTGGGCAGTTGAGAGTTTGTTGTGATTATTTATCTGGGACCTAGTGCCAGAAGTGTCCTGGATTTCCCCCAACGGGGATTCGATCTCAAGGAGATCCCCTTGGATGGCTCCGGATTTGGCCAGCTCATCAGAAAAGTAATTTCCAGTTTTGTCTGGTCCCTCTATTATGGAATGACCCTTGATATTTTTCCAGTAGATGGTCATCCTGCTGGAGGTGACCAGATAATCAATATTTTGTGTTAGCTTGCCATGTTTGAATGGTTTGTTGTTAGCACATATCATGCCTCTGGTTTTCCAACTAACTAGGTGCTCCAAGAACCCGTTCCGGACATAATCTGAATCAGTGATTATGACCAGTTTGTGGAGTTGGTGTTGGACAGCAGTGAGGATGGCTTGATGAACTGCCATCAGCTCTGCCACCTGACTACTACGGCGACCAATTTTGTACCCAGCGGAGGGTTCCGGGGCATCATTCACCCAGGCATTCCCAACACCGGCCACCAGTTCCTTTTCCCCATTTTTGTCAACATGGTAGGAGCACCGATCCACATAAACAGTGGGCATTCCATCGCACTGGTCTTCTTTATAGACTTGTACAGGGAATTCAGGTACACCTCCATGTTGTCCTGGGTTTTAAGACTTTTGTCCTCGAGACAGATTTCTCTGGCGCAATCATGCAAGTCAGCCAGACCTTGCGCTAGGGGACTCTTCTTGTTTTGGCCATATCTGACCTCCACAGGAAAGCCTTGCATTGACAGAATCCAGGAAGTAATTCTGGAATTAATCACATTTACAGCCCAGATTCTGTCACTTTGGAGATATTGCAGAGGCTGGTGTGGAGTCTCCACTATGATGTGTTCATCCTGGATGAACGGGCAGTAATTCTTCAATGCCCACACCATTGCCACACCATTGACAGGATTGCCTTCTCACAATCGTTGAATTTTTCCTCCATAGAGGATAAAGTCTTGCTTGTGTAGGAGATGAATTTATTGACCATGTCATGCTTTTGCTATAATACTGCGGTTAAGCATGTATTTGAGAACCCTGTGTTACAGCCCTTCTAACGGATTCTCAGTCTCCGCCTTTACAGGCATCTATGTATGCGGTTTTCCCCCGGAAAGGCACCCGCAACATGGAGGAGCCGGGAACCACCGGCAACGCTTCAGTCTTTCTCGACTCTCATTGCAAGCGGGTAGCCACGCCCCCAACTTCCGGAATCACATATCCAGAGACTCGAACATCAGACCGATGCGTTGCTTCTTTAGTCAGAGTTGCACATCACTCCGTAAATTCGCATATTTTCCTATTTCTCAAACGTACTCTTGAATTGTACTTCCCTTCTTGGAGTCCCTTGAATTTATTTTCTTCTGTTTCTTTTGATCTGTGTTGTTAGATATTTTCAGTGACTGTTCGTACGTACGTGGCTAATAGTTACTTCCTTCAACAACCAGCTTTCTCTCAAGGTTTGTCCGGAGCTTGGCGTCACGTTGCTAGAGATTCATTCTTTAGTTCTCTTATTCTACTCTGCACATGTTCCATTTAACTTTGTTATTCCTTCGTCACACGTTAGGAAGCAGGCATAGGAATATTCTGCAGTCTTCCGCTCTAAGTCTTCTGGATTGTTATACCCCTTCATGTCAACAGAGTTACGGGTACTTTGGTAAGGCTATATATTTCCCTGTTTTTCGGTCTTCTGTTTCTATCTTGATTGAGATTACCGCATTTGAGCATAATCTATTTACCCTCTGCTCTATTAGGTCCCTTACACTGTAGCTTTTCTGTCACTAACGACTTGGCTGATAGTAATCAGGAATCTGTCATTTGCTCCAGGGTAAGCCCTTCCTCCACTCTTAGATTTATTATACTTTTGTGGTATTTTCCTCTCTTCTCATTCTTTATTCTATTTATATTAGAATTCTCCACGAGGGTGTTTTTGCCTGCACTAAGTTCCTGTGTAGCACTAAGAAGACAACACTGCTGCCCACGGGAGTCTATGCACCCTAGCAGCTCACCACAGGGTGTTTTCCCCTTTTGGGGTTTTCCCTGGAGGCTCCACTTCTTCCTACCCTATTTCGGCTGAGTGGTGAAGGGGCTTCTAGGGGAGACTCACTTTCACGTTCTGCATACTACCGAATTGTTGAAGACCTGTGTGGAGGTAGGTGCCATTTTTAAATGCCAAGAGACATATGTAGATGAAAGTGCATTTCAAACCATAAGATATAACAGTAAGCAACGCCCAATTGGCCTTTGTTGATATAGTCCTCGTCATTTTTTAACGGCTCTACGTTCTACTATGGATCAACAAATTCAGCAGCTAATAGCTGCCATTCAGTCTCTGACCTCAGAGGTACAGAGTCTTAAACAGGAGAATGCCAATCTGCGGCAAGCGCAACAACAGACTCAACAGCAAGCTGCCCAGCTGGCTGCTCAACAAGCAACAGCCAGCAGGGTTCCACATTGCTCTGAAGTTCCTCCTGGACCTTTACCTGGAGATCAATTTGATGGCAACCCTCATAAGATAAAGGAGTTTTTGGATGCTTGTGCCATACAATTCTCTTTTAAGGCCGCCTTCTTTCACACGGATCGTGACAGAGTGGGTTATATGATCTCACAAATGGTGGGTCCAGCTTTGGCCTGGGCAACTCCCTTGGTCACAACAAATAATCCTATACTGGATTCCTACACTGCCTTTTGTAATAGTGTTAGGTCCATGTTTGGAAGGCAAGAAATATGCATAGCAGCCCAGGAACACTTACTAGACCTAAAACAAGGAAGTCAAGACATTTTAACCTATATTACTAGGTTCAAACAGATTGCCAGTGAATCCACTTGGTCAGACGAAGCACAAGTGACTCTTTTTCGGAGAGGCTTATCTGAAGATTTGAAAGACGAAGTTTCTAGGGTACCACGTCCCACCTTGTTAACAGAATTTATAGCACTAGTCATGCAGATTGACTATAGGATGAAGGAACGGAGTAATGAGAGACGCAAGGGGAAGCTCACCACTCGTTCATTCGCTACACCTCCAGCAACACACAGAGGCAACACAACTGAGGAACCTATGCAACTAGGAACAACAAAGAGAGGTCCATTATCTCCCGAGGAGATAACACGCAGAAGGACTCAGGGGTTGTGTATGTATTGTGGCGCTAATACCCATACTGTCCAAGAGTGTCCCATCACTCCTCCTCGACGGCCGGGAAACGCCAACGCCCAGTCGTAGGAGGAACCGCGGTCCAGGATCCTGATTCTTCTACAGGTTCCCCTCCAAACATATACATTTCACAAGGAAATCAGTTCTTACACACTCCGATGTTGGTTTTACACATTACTCTCAAGTATGGTAACCAGATTTTCTCCGGGGTTTCGGCTTTAGTAGACAGTGGGGCAGCAGGAAATTTCATCGATGAATTATGGACTAAGCAAAACCACATTCCTCAGTTCTCCAAGGGTGAGGTTATACCAGTAGAGTGTGTGGACGGTAGCCCTCTGATTTCGAGTCCAATAGTTAATCAAACCTGCCCATTATTTATGACAATTGCCACTCACGAGGAAATCATTACCATGGATATAATACGAGCCGCTCATTATCCTGTCATCTTAGGGTTACCCTGGCTACGAAGGCATAATCCTTATATAAATTGGGCAGCAGGGTCCTTCTTTCTGGGATCAGAGTTTTGTCTGACCCACTTCCTGGTTCATACTGACAGAGTAAGCTGTTCAAATCAGGACAAATCCAGACAGGCTACCACAATCAGTTCAGTCGCTGGGCTCCGTTCTGTGTACCAGGAATTCGCTGAGGTTTTCTCCTCTTTGGAATACTCTCTGTTACCTCCACATCGCAGAATTGATTGTGCTATAGACCTCATTCCAGACCAGCCATTACCCTTTGGGAGAATGTACATACTTTCGTCTTCTGAAAAGGAGGTTCTGCTGGAATATTTAGATCTGAATCTGCGAAATGGACTCATCACTGAATCCACTTCTCCTGCTGCAGCTTCCCTGTTTTTCGTCCCCAAGAAGAATTCTTCAGAGCTCAGACCTTGCATCGATTTCAGGGGATTAAATAGAATAACCATCCCCGACAGGTACCTGATACCTTTAATCCCCGACATTCTGGAAGCAGTCAAAGGAGCTCTCATTTACACAAAGCTTGATCTAAATGGTGCCTACCACCTTATCAGGATTAAAAAAGGGGATGAATGGAAGACTGCTTTTAGGACACCATTTGGCCATTTCCAATACCAAGTTATGCTTTTTGGTTTGTCCAATGATCCTGCAGTCTTTCAAAGATTTAGGGACCATCTATTCTCCGATTTGCTGCTACCCACGGTCATCATATACCTTGATGACATTCTGATTTTCTCCAAAGATACCTCTGAACACGAGTCTCATGTAAGAGAAGTTCTACACAGACTCCAAGTTAATCATCTATCCTGTAATCTAGAGAAATGCTTTTTTCATCAGCCTAATGTGACCTATCTGGGATATATACTATCCGCTCAAGGCATTGCAATGGACCCTGAAAAGGTAACCGCTGTAAAGAACTGGGCTATTCCCCGATCCATTAAAGAAATTCAATGCTTTGTAGGATTTTCTAATTTCTATCGTCGTTTCATTCCCAACTTTTCGGCGTTCATTCAACCTTTGACTAACCTATTGAAAAAAGGAGTTCCATATGTCTGGAACGAGGTAACACAAAAGGCTTTCGATACTCTCAAGAAGAGATTTACTTCTGCCCCCATACTCATGACTCCGGATCAGTCACATCGCTTTATTCTCGAGACTGATGCCTCTCAGTACGCCTTGGGAGCTGTCCTGCTACAAGAAGACGATCAGGGTTTGGAACGGCCCATCGCTTATCTGTCCAAAACCCTATCACCTGCTGAATTGAATTATACGGTTCTCGAGAAGGAACTGTTGGCGATCAAAAGAGCATTTGAAGAATGGAGGCATTTATTATTGGGGGCACAGCATCCAGTGGAGGTTCGCACCGACCATCAAAATTTAAGAATTCTTCAATATGCCCAGACCTGCAACAGCCGACAGGCAAGATGGGCGCATTTCTTTTCGCCGTTCAGGATTGTGTTTTCCTTCATACCAGCGAGATGTAATTTATAAGCAGACGCTTTATCTCGTAAAGAGATTACTCATCATTCCCCAGTAAGACCTGAACCTATCTTTCCCCGCAGTATACTTAGTGTTACAAAATGCTGCAAGTCAACTGATTTTCTGAAACATCTGGAACAGAATTCCGTTCCCTCCACACTGAAGGGGCTGACAAAAATGGAATTAAGTCTTTTGTCTAAGAAGAAAGGATGTTATTTCCATGGTCGACAAGTCTATGTACCGACTAAATCTTTACGGAGAGAAGTACTTGGCATGTGTCATGACTCCAAACCTGCAGGACATCGGGGTTACATTAACACCCGTGAATTGACCTCCCGTAATTTTTGGTGGCCTTCCCTAAGGAGCGACGTTTGTAAATATGTGGAGTCATGTCCAGTTTGTCTACAAAACAAAAGCCCAAGACACTCTCCCTTCGGAGCATTGGTCAAGATGCCTTTGCCCACACGCCCTTGGCAGATTATTTCAACAGATTTCATAGTAGATCTCCCTCCATCTGAAGGATGCTTAACTATTATGGTAGTCATTGATT
This sequence comes from Ambystoma mexicanum, assembly GCF_040938575.1. Taxonomy (NCBI): domain Eukaryota; kingdom Metazoa; phylum Chordata; class Amphibia; order Caudata; family Ambystomatidae; genus Ambystoma; species Ambystoma mexicanum. The sequence goes on along the minus strand of NC_090931.1, from coordinate 1,236,739,135 downwards.
CATTCACCAAATTGGCTCATTTTTTACCACTAGCCGGTCTTCCTTCTGCGGCCCAAATGGCTCGAATATTTATCTCCAGAATTTTTTCTCTTCACGGCCTACCGGAATCTATAATCTCGGATTGAGGCTCTCAGTACACATCAAGATATTGGAAGCATGTGTGTCAGATTTTGGGAATCACACGGGCTTTAAGCTCGGGATATCACCCCCAGACTAATGGCCAAACCGAGAGGTTAGACCAAACACTGGAAGGTTATCTACAGAGTTATATCTCAGCAGCACAAGACAACTGGTTTGGATTACTACCCATCACCGAATATGCCTACACCAATGCCTATCATTCGGCAATCAAAACTTCCCCTTTTTTCTGCTCTTATTGATTTCATCCAGTCTCATTTCCAGACAAGAGACTTACTGATGACAAATGTCCAGACGTAAAGACACTCCAGGAAAGGATACACTGAGGTCAACACGCTGCAGCCCAGGTGCTGAAAGCAACCCAGGAAAGGATGAAAAATACAGCCGACCGTCTTCGAACCACAGCTCCTAATCTACAACCAGGAGATTTGGTCTGGTTGTCTTCCCGATTCTTACCCACACATCTCAAACCTTCCAAGCTTTCCCCTAGATTTATGGGTCCGTTCCGGGTGGTCTCAGCTGTTGGAGCAGCAGCATTTAAACTTAAACTACCCAGAACATGGGCACGAATACATCCTGTGTTCCATGTCTCCCAGTTGAAACCAGATATACGAAATGTATACCATCCCGTGATCTCCTCACGGCCTGCACCAGTCCTGCTTGATGCCGGTGCAGAATACGAAGTCGCAGAGTTATGTGATTCACGTATTCATCGTGGGAAATTACAGTACCTGGTAGATTGGAAGGGATATTCTCCTGCCGATCGAACTTGGGAATCTAACTCAGGTCAGGTCAATGGCAGTGTATACCTTTGACCCCTGGATCTGGGCCAGCCCCATGTCAATGTAGGGTAGGGGCCATCGGGACATATGGATCAGTTTGTTTAGCTCCCTTAGGTCAGCAGAGAGTCTCCACTGGCCCTTCACTTTTAAAATCCCCAGCACCGGATTATTAAAGGTGCTGTGGACTGGACAAATTATCGCACAGACTCAAGATTTTTGATTATTCTGTGAGGGACTCCATGGATGCGAGAGGCAAGCAGTATTGCTTCACAAACACTGGAGTCATGTCAGGGTCCATGGGAATCGATGTATGGATTTCGGTGTGACCACAGTCATATGAGTCCACCGCGAAGAGATCCTGAAAATCTAAGAAAACTTGTTTCAACTTTTGCTTTTGCTCCAGAGTCTCACAGGCATCAGCTAGGTTGACTCCCTCTTCAACCATTTGCCTGAAGCCCGGAAAGACTTCTGGTTTGGCTATTTCAGCAGCCTCCTCCAGCTAGGTGGAGAGTTCCCTGGTTAAAGTAATGACCTGGACAGAGGATTTCAGTTAGGGAAGGCAGTCCTTGTGGACCTGGAAGATCACCTCAGCCCTCCTGAAGTCACAGGTCACCTCTTCCTCACCATAAGGACAGAAAGCGTACACCAGGAAATTCCCCCCAGGCCGGGTGAAGATCCTGTCTGGTGTTGTGTCATTGTTGCTATCACTGTCAAAGCAATCATTGGGGGATCGGTCCTATTAGTTCATTACCTAAATTCATGGAAACATGTCGGTCATCAACCGCCATTCCAACAACGGTTCCTGCGCTCAGAGTGATACTCCTAAGGTCTCTGTTATCCATCAATATTGGAATGTTGTTGTGTTCTACATTGACTAATGGTGTTGGGCTTAACCCCAACCCTTGCTTTTGGAGATGGGCGTTGAGGTAAACATATGCAGCAGGATTTTGCAGTTTCTGTCCTCTTTTCATTTTTAATTCAAGTGGGAATAGTCGTGTCCATCCTGGGATGGTGAATTCCTCTCCAATTTGAGCTTTAACTGCATACAGCAGCAATTGGGCTGACCGAAATGCTTTTTCTGAATCATCAAAGTCCATGGGACTGCCCCCTAATCAGGGCCAGGCTTTGTAGTTTATCAGCTCCAAATTAATGGCAAAGCGATTGAAAATGTCAATGCCTAAATGCATCAGGGACTTCTCGCACAACCCAACAATTATGTACTGTGCTTTTGTTGCCTATGGAAATTTTGAGCATACACCTGCTAGGCAGGAGATGTTTGGAATTGGGAGTTTCCAGGTCCATTTCCCATTTATCAATCTATTTAAATGTGGGATGGCTGAATCTTTTGGGAGTTTTCGGAACATGGCTTCGCTGATGAAGCTCTTACCGTTGTTCATGAACACTCAGACGAGAACAGATTCCTTCCCCTCATTTAACTGAATAGGGATGAATAACTGTTCTCTAACCTTCTGAATGTGAGCTAAACTTTGAGCTGGTTTTTCATCACTCTTGACTATGAAATTGGGATTTTCTGATTGTGAATTAGTATAGAACTTCAGAGTATTTCCTTCCAGTGTGGAATGCCACTTGAGACTGGAAGGAAGGTTGATTTTCAGAAATGGAGAGGAATTCCCATTACCAGTTTGTTGTCCTACAGCAATTACTGTCACGTCAGGGATTTGGTAGTTTTGAAAATGGAACTCAATATGATCCTGTTTTTGTTCAACCATGTGGCATGTGCCATTTAAACTAACATGGTTGACATTATGTTTTAATTTTATTGGCCGGTTAGTCTGGGTCCAGAGGACCTTGTTCACGCAGTCTATTAGAGGGAACAACCTTCGCATGATGTCATTCCCTAGTAGACAGTGTGTGCCCTCTGGCGTCACGACTATGATCGGGTGTCTCATCTTGTGTCGCCCACTTTTAATTTCCAGATCCGCAGTCCCCTGTACAGGAATTTCATTCCCATCAAAGTTCTGAAGTTGGCCAGGAAGAGGGGTGAGAGAGATCTGGTATCTCTCTCCCTCTTCCTGAATTCAGCTGATCAAAGGCTCTCTTTGACAGAAGAGTTGCTTGAGATCCAGTGTCCACCAGTGCTGACACTGTACACTGCCCTTGTACTTGGACCGGGGCATAAAATCTTCCCTCCTTCTCCTCAAGGGGGCACAGATAATGTGCATTTGGGTCAGTTGGTTGGTCAATTTCTTGATTCTTGATTCTGATACTGGGGTAGTTTGGACATGATTATGTGTGGGAGATTGGGAATCTGCAAGAAAAATGTGACTTTTGGATATTTGGGGAGTTTTGGGCTCCCCTTTTTCTGATTCTGGGCGGCGCCCCCCTTTTTGGAGGCAGTCACCAGAATAGGTTTGGGCAGTGTGGTTTTCTTGATTATCATTCTGGGGTTCAATGATGGGCGATTCTAACTCAGTCCCCACATTCACCCAGCCTTCATTAGGATCTTTTGGGACCCATTTTTCTTTGGGAGGAGTTCCCCCATCCCTGAAGGAGAAGATCTTTTTTCCAGAATCCGCTGAGGACCCCTCTCCTTCAAATTGGAGGACACTAACCTCCTCCACAAAATGGGACTTTTTTGGTTCTTTATATCTCTTACCCACCCTTTGTTCCTTGGGTTGCAGACATTCGGGGGCAGGAGATTTTGGTTCTGGTTCCTGGGTGTCCACAGGTTTTTCCCAGGCGGGGAAGGAAGCTTCCTCTAAGGCGTTACACTTCCCTTCCCCGTGCCCCTCTCTGGAACTGGTGAGTTGTCGGGGTTCTCTCCCCGTCATTGTTCTGGAGTACCAGACCCTTGGTTTGTGGGGTTCTGAGCCGCCATGCTCATCTGAGGGATCTGCTGAGCCCTCAACATGCGACCCAGATCCTGGGACAGGTTCTGGACCTGGTGATCCAGTTGTGACACCTGTTTTGGCTGGTACAAGGGTCTCTGGTCCATCCTAGTTGAGTCACGGGAAGGGTAACTATCCCTTCTCCCATAGTAACCTGGGTTTGGAAAATTGGGGTAACCCTCCCCCCTTGGTCTCCCCTCTCCTGGATTGGGCTGTCTGGGCTCTGGAAAGTGGGTAAAGAAAGGAGTGTTGTTCTGTAGGTTGAAGTTTTGAGGGTACCGGGGAAAGAAACTCTACCTTGCATTTGGGAGATTGGTGCCCTCCTGGGGAAAGTTAGGAGGGAAGTTTCCTGGGGTGGTACCTACCTGGTTGAATCCTCCCCCTTGGGCTGGGGGAGTCCACACATACCCCAGGATGGGTTTGTTACCCTTATATTGGGGGCTAATGTAATCAGGGGAGTTAGGGTTCCCATTTGTGGGATTACCTTCCTGACTACCACCTGACTGGGATTGGCCCAAGGGCCTTCTGGTTCTTTGGCTGGATGTATTTTGTACAGGTATATTTTTAGGCCCCCCCATCTCCAGATCTGAAATGGGGGCAACCTTCTCCGCCACCTTAGCAGCAGCAGGGGTGTTGGCTTGTTTGGGGTATTTGTTTGTGTTTTTGCTATCTACAGGTTTTTGTACCTCATAAATGCGGGTCGCCTGTTCTATGACCCAGTCCAGAGATCTCTTCTCGTGAAAGTCCCTCACCAGCTGGGTCATTATATATTTGGGGAGTGCATGGAAGAAGGTGATGATGAACTCCCGACTATCTGTGCGCACCCTCCTGGTGGTCAGCGCAAAGGCAGGTTTGAGCTCCGGCAAAAATTCTTGTGGGGCCTGATCTTCCCCCCTCTGCAGATTGTAGGCCACCTTGCGGGCCTCTTGGGTTTTCCTATGTGCAGAGAAATGTTTTAAGATGGCCGCCCTGTAGGTGGACCATCTTGAGTGGTTCTGATCCTCCAGTCCCACAAAGAAACTGCAGTATTCAAGAGAGAATGTCCACTTCACATACTGTTTGCAATTCTGGCTGTCCTTCAGATGAAAAGTGTCCATCATCTGTTCATATAATTCTAGGTGTTCCCAGACAGAATACTTTGCATTTTTATGATATGGAGTTATAATGCTTCTAATGGCCTTGATCTGCCTCAGGGGATCTTTTTGCATAGCTCCCTTAATTTTGTTTGCCTTTTTGGTTTTAGTCACCCGAGTCCACTCATCCTCAGACTCAGAGGCACTGCTACTGGAGGGGGCTTCTTGATCCTCTAGGCACTCCCTGATTCTGCAAGCTTGAGAAGGGCTTGCAGAATGTTGGTGCCTAGATTCCCTATTCCTGTGGTGCTCAGAAGAGTCTTCTGACTCTCCCCTGCTCCCAGGATTGGTGGAGTACTCCCCCCCACTGCCCTAACTGGGTAGAAGTCTTCAGGATACTCTTTTTTGGCTTTATTTACAAGAGTTCCCCACCAAATTCCACAAACTGATCTTTTGGAAGTCAGTATTTTTGTGTATACAGTCCCCTGACTCTCCCCTCATAGGAGTCTTCCTCCTCCTGGTCAGAGATATTAGCCCTAATATTTGGAGATCTGTACAGGGATGCTTGTCCATCAATTTCTGGGGGGCGCTGATCTGTCAGTCCCATTTTACCAACTCTATTGCATTCTACCATCCCCATGGCCCCTGGTTCATATGAGCCAGTAGACATGAAGGTGGCAGAGTTCATGGTATTGAAGGGGTTGGAGTCCCTGAATACAGGGGTCCTTATGTGATGATCAGGGGTTGCTCTGTCCCTCTCTACCTTTTCTTTTTCCGCCCCTATTTCCTGGTGATAAGCCAAAATCTGAGCCTTTTGTTCCTCTATCAAGGCCTTACTGGTCTCAATGATTCGCTCTTGCATTGCTACTTGTTGGTGGAGCATATCATTCTTTTCACAGAGAGCCTCATTGCCTCTCTGCGCTTCTTGCCTGGTCTGGGAATACTGGGCCAATTTCTGCTGCAGGAGACTCACCTCCTGAGTTTTAGAATCTTTGGTCTGTGTGTTCTCTTCCAGAGCATCATCTACCTGTCTAGTGTGCTCTAATAGCTTCCCATACTCTGTCTTTAATTCATTGAGCTCCTGGAGGGCCAGCTTTGTTCCCTCTAACTCGGTTTTTAATTGGCTTACTTCCTGGCCTATGCCGTCCCTCTCCTGACTTAGGGTGCTCTCTGTTCAGCCAGGTAGCCCCTTTGTTTTTTGATGGCACGGTATTTCTGGCGCTCCTCATCAAATTCTGTTTGAGAGTGTAGGTCTCTCATAATTAATTTATTATTTTCCTCTTTCAAGGTTTCTAACTGGTTTTGTAGGGTAACTATCTGTTCTGTGCGGACTCTATTATAATTTAATTGTTGCACCAGCTTGTGTTGACTCTGTTGCAGAGAGTCAACCCTTTCCTTACACTCCTCTTTTAGTGCCTGTAATTGGTTGTCTTGCTCCGCATTCTCTTTCTGTTGGAGAGCCAGATCTTCTTTTAATTTTGTGACATACTGTCTAGATTCTCCATCTAATTCTTGGCTCTTTGGTAGCCTTTGTTCTGCAGAGTCTAGATCATTCTAGATTCTCTCTAGTGATTCAATATGATTCTGTTCCAGAACTGTTTTCAGCATGCTTTTCCCTCATCATTCCTATGTGGAGGTATAGGTAGGCCGCAATTCTGGCAATTTTGCTTTGCTCCTCCTTAACTTTTGGGGCCATGTACAATTCACTGAGAGCTTTGTGTAATGGGCCCTTGTCCTGTCATGTATCCCAGTTCATGGTGGTGATCTGTTCTGTGATTTCCTGCAGCCAGAAATGTTCATTCTTTTCTGGCCACTCACCCCTGCCAAAAAGTTTGTGCAGGAGGTGCTCCCTAGCCATACTGATTTCTACAGGAACAGTCATTTTGGAAAAATCAATGTCTTTATTAATTATTTTGGAGTTGATTTACTTTTACTTTTACAGAGTGGCCTGGTCTTGGAGTATTTGTTTTGAGAGGCGCGTGTACAGTGTAGCACAGTACACCAACCAAACAAGGTGTCTCTACCCTGTAGGTTAGTCTGCTGTGCTAGACTGTCACGGGTGGTAACTCAAACTCAAAATCACGACACGAGCCCCCAAATCTGTTAAGTATTTCAATCAGGCGATACACCCTGGTCTCAGCCTAGTATGCAGCGCACAGCTGAAATGCTTATTTTATTATGTCTATAGGTTCAATATTATGAGTGATATACCACTCATATCACACCCCTTCTCAAATACCCCAGGTCACAATGGACCAGGAATCAGGCTGGTTGGTAAAGGTAATATTTATTTATTTATGTATTTAAAATTCAAATCAAGCCTATACTTTTTAATAGGGAGCAGCAATCACCAATGTGGTGACAATAACAGATAAGAAGATGTATAAGCACTTAAATTCACTCTTTAGCAAAACAAAATATAAAATACCAGAGAAAAGAACACTTTTGGCTTGTTTGCAAAGATAGCACTTAAGTTAGGATTTCCCCCTGCAATATTCCTCAACCCACAAATAAACAGTTCTAAGTAGATATGAGGAAGCAGCAGGTAATCAGGAATAAGGAATGGAAAACAGAATTCGAATCCAGCCTTTCCTCCCCAAACAAAAGAGAAAAACGGCTTTGAAATCTTACACTGTTTAAAATGACATTTCAGAAATGGCTCGATAAAACAATGAATGTGTGCAGAAATCCTTAAATCAATACAGATCTCTATGTAAGCAACATTGGAAAGATACTAACAATCATAGGCTATAGTTTGAGCAAAAGTAAACACTTTGAATCTGAATGGAAGGTTGAAAATAATTTAGAATAAAAATCACACATGTAAAACTTTGCAAAATTGTAGATTCCCGCCTAAAATTAACCAAACGGTTTTTAAGAAAATGGGTGAAATACAATGATTTTGAGTGTGGATGTAGCTATAGGTCTTAAATATAATCCAGAGTTGAAATGAAGTCTCTAGCTATTAAACTGATGAAGATATGCAATGTTGAGTGAGAGGCGTTTTTAGAAAAATCGGGTAGTGAAAACAGAAAAACTCAGTTTGGACAAGAAATATTTACTATAGTTTTACTCTATGCTAGAGCATTCCAACCAGAATACCAAGGAGGGACACAGTAAGCTCTAGAGTTGATTCATGACTTCAACACCAGTTCCCCAGTGTCCTCTCCGGCAGAACCAGTCGGATCACTCGAAGTAGGATTGATAGTTTAGGATTTACACAAGATAAAGATGACTAAAGAAATGGCGCTTAGCAAAATAAATCAAAGATAGGATTGCAATAAGGATTCTGACAATGTTACAAGTTATTAAGGTTAGGATAGGATGGTTTAGAGATTGGGATGAGACAAGGCAAGGTATGCTATGGTTTTCTATGATTCCTATTAATACTTACAGTCCACTTTAATTTAGGATTTTGGACCGTCAAGGGTTCTGGTCATCACACGGATTGGGTCTAACCATGGACAGCTGTGCAACTCGGGCAGGACAGGATCATCTAGGTCGTTATGGTCACCGGACTGCCCTGGACTGGCTCTTCTGGTTACTGGAGACTGGAGATCAGTGGGATGGTCGAATTTGCAGGCATGCTTCTAGTAGTAGCAAGTGTCACAAATCCTGTCCCCAGCCCCCTGGCATATCAGGCTGGAGCCAGGTCACAGCCACCTAGTTGGCCCCTAGGGGCCTCTCCATCTCCCCAGACACCTACTTGGACTCAGACTTGGCACCTTGGCACCAAGGTCACACACAGTCCTGAGATCCACTTAGTATTGGACTTGCAATGTATTATGGGGCAATGGATGCCCCCATGTAATTCAGTTCCTTGTACTGGATGAGTGGTTTAGTCTTTCGGGTGTGGGTCAGCCCACAGATACCTGGGATACCTACAGACTATTTAAACCACACCCAAGCTGAGAAACATGCTTTGCATTTCTCTGCACCTGCAGCGTGACACTCACCGTGCTCTGATCTCCTGAAGAGGCCCACTTCTTTCTTCAGCGCCAGCGCACCTGCAAGAATAAGAACTTTGTTGCCAATACTCACCTCGAAGAGCATCCAAACCTGTCCAGCTCTTCCCAGTCTTGCGGATTCCTATGGCAGAGTCATCTCCATCTCGGCACGCCGCACCCTACCAAAGGGGAGAAGAATAGAAGAAAAGACATTAGTAAGCATTCTGCAATATTTAGCTCTCTCGAATTTGCAAATAGAGTTTAATCCTTACCTGAACTCCCGTCGATCGGACAACTTCTGCTCCGGAGCATCACGCCGATCTGAAAAAGGCGAAAAGACACATCAGGTTAGCCAAAACATTTAAGAGGCGCCGCACATCACGCTTTCTCACCGCAGCTCATCTCCTCAGCTCGCTTCCATGCTGGGTTACTGCGGCACCTAAAAGGACACGGAAAAGACGAACATTGGTTAGTGCTGAGGAAGCCAATAAGCATCACGCTCCGCATTCCTACTCAATTCAGCAGCGCATCACCATCCTCAAGACCTTCATCACCTAAGGAAAGAAAGACACAGTATTAAAGGGACTAGAGCCATCAGAACTTTTGTAAGACTCATTCCAATTACCGTTCGGGCTGAAGCCGCAGCAAGCCCCGTCCACCGGGCCCGTGCCAGTGAATCAACTAGGCACCCTCCAGCCCGCATCACCCAATGCACCCCTGCATAGAAGACAGGATGGAGAGCGCCCCACATCAAAAAACAAGGTGAGGAGAGGTCCGGGGGAAGGTTGGGACCCAGGGAAGAAAAGGGGGGCCAGACAAGCAAGACTAATAGGGAATTGACCTCTGATAATACTGTGTTTCAGGCCCAGTGTTTGGTTGAGCAAGGCCAGGGAAGGGTTCGAAGTGGTCAGAAGTGCGGACCGGCTGAGTGGCATCCCCGTGGATATCAGGTGAGCGTTACAGCAAGCCAGGTTGGATCAGGATGCTTCCCTTGGGTTTTTGGGATTTGTAGAATTTGAGGCCTAGCTGCAAAAGGGGTTCAGCAATGCATAAGCCTTGGCTTTGCAATGAAATCTGGAATCAGGATCAAGCAGGATGAAGAAATCAGGAACAGGACGCCACACAAGAAATCAGGAAGAAAGTCAGGAATCAGTGTGTCTGTGTGCTGTCAGGTTCCCTTATTTATCCTGCCAAATGACATCACTAAAATATATGGCAGGGGCAGGATTATTACCCACACCCAGAATGCTAGGATTGGGCAAGAGCATAGTTTCCACCTTGTCCACTGCTGATTGGATCACAGAAAAGGATGTCATGTTTATGGGATGATTTTTACAATGACTAGAAACCTCCCCTAGCTACTGGAACCACACCCAGAATGCTAGGATTGGGCAAGAGCATAGTTTCTGCCTTGTCCACAGCTGACTGGATCACAGAAAAGGATGTCATGTTTATGGGATGATTTTTACAATGACTAGATACCTCTGCTAGTTACTGGAACCAATATCAAATCACAAATACATATTTATACAGTTATAATCTCTGAGAAAATCAGATACACAGGTTACATATTTTGTGCGTCAAATTTCAATCCAAACCCCAAGTCTGTGGGAGTTGGTTTTGCCTTTCTGCTCCATTTTGGCAATTTTAACCATGAAAGATTTGGCCTAAAATTCCCAACTTTGTACACAGATGCGCATTTATCCCTGGGATGTGTGTACAAAATGTTATGTACGCAATATCAACACTTTGCCCATAATCTGTCATTCTTTACAACTTCTGCTCTTTATGCAGTAATGAGTTCTACCAAGTTTTCAAATAAAGAGTATAAAATTAGATTTAAAACTACACACTTTTCAGATTTTTCCTCATTCTTGCTGCAAAGTTAAATGTCTTGAAGTTCAGTTACAAAATAGGCTTTTTAAAACAAAAAAGGAAGTCTATTATCACTTAATCATTTTTTTTTTCTTTTCCCCAACTCTAGGCAAATGCCAATTACTTTGAAGCAGGATGAGGGGCCTGTCTTTTGATTGAAGTTTACTGCCCCTCACACTTGACAGGCGAGAGTCTCAGCCTGCTATTGTTCCAGCCTGGAGCAAAGACGAATGTCTGATGTGACTTGGGATGTCCCTTTATTAAAAGCCTCCAAGCTAGCAATTAGACTTTCCTTTTCCAGAAGTGTATGAGGTTTCACCCTTTCTCATGGCTAGCAACTGGCAGAACAAGTTTTTTTTAAAATATAGTTTGCCAACTCAGCCTGGGTTTTAGCTTTGATTTCCTCCTTTTAAATCTTGACTTTAAACCTATAGAATTAAAACAGTTTATAGGTGTATTTTTAACAGTAACACATTCTTTACATTTCTAAGTAATCAAGCCTTTACACAATAATGTACTTTTAAATAAGTGATTTTCCCCCTTCAGTCAGGAAAAAACACATTTTACTATTTCTTTAAATTCAGTTTTCATCTCCAGCAAATATACACTTTGTGCTGCTATAGTTCTTGTCTTGAGTGCTGGAATTGTTTTGCAGCATGGATACAGTTACAGGCATCCATTTAGAGTCTTTCTCTGGACAGCTGATTCTTGATACTGTTGCAAAGAAAATAGATGTGTTTCCCGTGAAAAATGAAAATGAAGCCCCTGGTTGATTTTTCAAGGATACATTTGACAGGAGCTGTCATTCAAATGAGCCCCTGTTCCTGTGAGACACAATGAATGATCCTGGTCATTGCAGGGTCTTTTTAATCACAGTGGTATATGAGAAATTGATGAATTTAGCGCCATGCAGCACTTTTAAGGTTGAGAAAGTGTCATTTTAAAGAAGCATTTTGGGTTTTCAGCAAAATAATGCTGCCTCTTTCACTTCACTCCACTGGCACATTCCTGCAGTGAGTCCACTATTCCACCCCTCCTGAAATGTGTGTGTGGCAGGGTGGTGCATCCATTTTCTGGTTGTTACAAAGACCCACAGGAGTCAACGCGGCCAACCAGTGCAGTAAAGTGATGTCGTGAGTGGGTAAAAATATCCCACACTGGTAAGGTATGGATCAAAGTATTATAATGCACAGTGAGAAAGTGTAGGTAAGGTATGAAAGCATGGCTGCAGAACTAGAATATGCAGAATCTGAATCACAGTACTATAATGCACAGTGAGAAAGTGTAGGTAAGGTATGAAAGCATGGATACAGAATTAGAATATGCAGAATCTGAATTACAGTACTATAATGCACGGTGAGAAAGTGCTGTTGAGGTATTAAAGTAGGGGTACAGAACCAGAATATGCAGAATCTGGATCACAGTACTATAATTCACAGTGCGAAATTGTAGATAAGGTGTGAAAGCCTGGCTACAGAACTAGAATATGCAGAATCTGAATCACAGTACTATCATGCACAGTGAGAAAGTGCTGGTAAGGTATTAAAGTATGGGTACAGAACTAAAATATACAGAATCTAGATAAGAGTACTATACTGCACAGTGAGAAAGTGCTGGTAAGGTATGAACACATGGCTACAGAAATAGAATATACAGAATCTGGATCACAGTACTATAATGTACAGTGAGAAAGTGCTTGTAGGGTATAAAAGCATCGCTACATAACTAGGATATGCAGAACCTGGATCCCAGTACTATAATGCACAGTGAGAAAGTGCAGGTAAGGTATGAAAGCAGCATGGACAGCAGCATCTCAGTGCTTATCACGGCGTGCATCTATAATCCATAGTCTTAACATGGACTGACATTGGACAAAACTTGGTTAGTTACCCTTTGAACCAATTGGATTTCCAGCACCACTTTAACCATAAATATCGGATACAAGATTTATTTTTTGTAATTAAGAATTAGGAATACCCACTGTCTCTCCTGATGAACCATTGTCACAATCAATGGGGAAACATGTGTTGAGAGTTCCATTTGAGATCATTTGCTTTACAAGCTTCTTGGAAATATCATTTGTTTTGCTAGCTACATTGTGAAAATGCATATTCATTGTCTATTTGACTGAAGCGATAAACACAAGGTGTGATCTAACACCCAACTGTTCTCTCTACTTTTGTAAAAAAAATAAAATTGGATTGTCTTTTTTGATCTGAACAAAAAGTTTCAATGTATCAGTTCTTTAATTGACAAACAACTTAAAAATCAGGTTGGCGCATTAGAGTCTCTTTCTCATCAATATATATTTTGAGGTATGAAAGCATGACTACAGAACTAGAATATGCAGCACCTGGATCACAGTACTTTAATGCACAGTTAGAAAGTCCTGGTAAGGTATTAAGAAAGGGCCACAGAGCTAGAGCATACAGAATCTGGATCACAGTACTATAATGCACAGTGAGAAAGTGCTAGTAAGGTACTAAAGCAGGGGTACAGAGCTAGAACATACAGAACCTGGATCACAGTACTATAATGCATAGTGAGAAAGTGCTGGTAAGGTATTAAAGTAGGGGTACAGAGCTAGAACATACACAATCTTGAACACAGTATCATAATGCACAGTGAGAAAATGCAAGTAAGGTATTAAAGTAGGGGTACAGAGCTCTAACATACCGCATCTGGATCACAGTACTATAATGCATAGTGAGAAAGTGCTGGTAAGGTATTAAAGTAGGGGTACAGAGCTAGAACATACTCAATATTGAACACAGTATCATAATGCACAGTGAGAAAATGCAAGTAAGGTATTAAAGTAGGGGTACAGAGCTCTAACATACCGCATCTGGATCACAGTACTATAATGCATAGTGAGAACATTCTGGTAAGGTAATAACGCATGCAACAGATCTATAACATACAGGGACAGGAGTAGAACACTATGATGCACAGTGATATGTTGTAGATAAGGTTTAATGCATGAATGCATAGCTAGAACATACAACAATGTTTAAAATACCATGATGCACTGTGAGAAAGTGCAGGTAAGGTATTAAAGCATAAATACAGAGCTAAAGCAGGCTTAGAAAATTATGATGCATATTTAGAAAGTGTTGTTATGGTATTAAAGCATCAATACAGAGGTAGAATATGGAGAATCTGGATTAGAATTCTATGATACACAGTGAAAAAGTGCAGGTGATGGATTATCGCATGGATACATACCCAGAGCATACAGGCACAGGGTTGGACAAGTATGATGCACAGTGATATATTGGAGGTAAGGTATTAACCTAGCCAGAGACCTTTCCCATGGGGCCACAGTGGTGCATCCACAATACAATAGACCCCGCGGGGGTGGTGCAGAGCGGGTGGATCACATGGGAGGGGAAGCCCCTTATGGAATTAGGGACAACCTGTCTCAGAGAACCTGGTCTAGCGCTTCTCTTCCACACCCCTCCTCTTGGTAAAGTACACATTTCTTCTTCCTCCCTATTAGAGAGCTCTAAGATACTTTATCGTGAAGTTAGTCCATCCAGTAGGATAGAACAGAATAAGGTACAAGGAAATCAGACATCCTTCTCATACCGTCCCAATAAAAAATGCCATGCCGCAGTAAAACATCCTTAGACTGGCTGAAATAAAGGCCACTCTTGCCTTGTAATAACACCTATAATGCTTACTTTATCGTAGATGCCCAATAAAAAATGTCATGCCACTGTAAGAAATGTCTATACTGGAAGGAACAAAATGTCAGTACAGCCACATAATAGCATCTACCATGCTTGCTTTATCATAAATGCTGTGAGGGGTCAGAAGTAAGACTCAAACACAGTGGTGGCATTTTTGTGGCCATAAACGTTTATTATCTGAAAAAGGATTGGAAAAATGCCTCTCCTCTCTGTCCCTAAAACTAAGTGGGGTTTCCCTGCCTCTAAGAAAACTAATGAAACTGTCAGAATGTCTAAATGATTAAGTCCATCCCTGTTGTGTCTCAAAAAGCCTACTTCTGTCCTTAACTCTAATAACATAAACAAACTGTGCAAGGATGACCTCTTCCTAAAGTAAAAATGTTCCTTCTGATTGCAAGTAACAGAAAGTTACAAGTCTCTTGGGCAAAAAGTGGCAGAGATAAAGAAATGTTCAAAATTGTAGAATTCTAACGTTAGGGTCCTGGCACTTTCCTCTAGGATCTTTTGTGTAGTGTTTAAAGACCTCATGCCTGTACTTGCTTCCACACGTGTCAATAGGCAGTTCACAAGAATCTCCTCCTTATGCATCTCCTATTAACTCTATCAACTTGGCACATTCCCATTGCCAAGTAAAGGGTTTGTTATACTGTGTTTGCTTCTCTTAGTATTGGGTGTGGGTCCCAGACTTACAATACAACTGCTTGATATACTCTCCTGCAAAGCAGTTATCTTTTCATGAAACTTCTTATTTGACGTGTGGGTCCCAGACTTGCAACATTTAACTTGGCTTGGTATACTCTCCCTCCAAGCCTTCATCCTCTCTTGGACCGTCCCTCTTTGGGTGCGATTCCCAGACTTATAGGGCCAAATTCACACAAGCGTTTTATAAAGGCAAAACTCAGTTGGAAAACGTTCTGTGAATCAGGGCCATAGTGTTCAGTTACTTGGTTTACTTTCTTGCCCAATTAACTGTTCCAACATGTGCTTTCTCGCTTGGGGTTCGGGTCCAAGACTTGGATTGGTTTTTGTCTTTGGACTTCAAATAAGTGCAGGTTCCAGACTTGCACTCAGTTTCCAGGGTCCCAGACCCCTTTTCTGTGGCCTCCGCCTTCACCCCTTCGTTCCTCCAGATCTCCTGTACAGCTCGGGTAAACCGCATACCTGTTATCTTCCAACTGGAAAGTACCAGCATTTCCTGAGTGGTGACAGCTTCTCTGGTGACTCCCGTCATGTTCGGGGCTTTGTTGCAGCCTGCAGCGGTATCCTGGATGTCTGCATCTTCTTGATGGTGCTTCTTCCCTGCTGGGCACTTGCCACGAGCTTGTTAGGCCTGGAGGTTCCTGAGAGCAAAGACAGGAGCAGTTCTGGTTTATGTGACTTTGCTCGCTTTCCCTTCCCCCTCAGTTCTTGGCTTCCCTCCAGCTAGCTCTTGTCCTGCTGGCCGCAGCTTTGCCCGTCAGGTTCCTCCTCAACGTATCGACTCTCTCTGGCATGTCATCTGTTTGGTATTTACCGCATTGGGAAAAGGAGTTGCTTTGGGCCAATCACGCTCATTGGGAAACGAGAATGCTCCTCTTGCTTTTCGGGAATGATCCTTGGACCTCTGACCATCTTCTTCGTCTTAGTCCATGAGAAGCTAGAATGCTCGTTCTGTTTCTCCATAGTGATCCTTGGACTCCTGTCCCTCTTCTTCTTCTCAGTACACGTGACAAAGTCAGATTTTTAGCAGACTGACTATAACAAACATTGGTCTGGTCAAAAGAAGGGAGGGGAGGATTGAACATTGGAGAAGTGTTTAAGGGATGCTACTGCAGAGACATACCGCGTTCTCAGAAAATAGTTGTCCCTAATCCCCTAAGGGGGTTCCTCCCCATGTGATCCTCCCTCAGTGCACCAACCCCAGGGGACTTTTGTACTGTGGATGCACTGCCCTGGCCCCATGGGAAATGTCTCCCCCTAGGGGAAAGAAGGAGCAACATCCTCAGATTCATCATAATGCACAGTAGACAATGCCATGCCAGAGGCAGAAAACATAACCTAAATAGCTGCAAGAATGGAGCCCAGACTAGCCAAATAACAGCACTTAACCTGCAAACATGATATGTTTTCTTACGTGGCTAGACTGGACTGCATTGCTGAAGCCAGTCTGGTTACACCTTATGCCTCTGGAATGGCATTTTATTTAGTGCGCATCATTGTTTAACCAAACGTCATGCTTGCTTTAACATTGAAGCCCAGTAAAAAAATGCATATCCTTCCACGCATCCACAAATCAAAGGCCTGCCCTGATTTGGGAGTGCAGTGTATGGTGTGCCCTCAAATCAGATTTCTGTTCACTAGCAGTGTGAGCAGGTCTCTGATTCATCCCCAAATCAAAGGCCCGCTTACCAACACGGTGCACGCCACTCACTGTGCTGGTGAGCAGGACATTTCAGTGATGCATTAAATCAAAGCCCCTATCAACAGCACTGTCTCTGATCTGATTTATCCAGAAATCAAAGGCCCTCTCAACAGCCTGTTGAACGGACCTCTGATTTGGTGGCCCAGGGGAGGAGGTGCATATTTTTCACACATTCACTCACACGCCCATACATATTCTCTCTTTCAATCACACACTTCTCCACACAACATATAATCCTTCATTCATGCGTTTACCCAAACATAAACTCATTCATCACTCATGCAGCCACACATGCACATTATGTTCTTACCTGCAGCCCTGATCCGGAATCTGCTCCTGCAGGTCCAGTGACGGCTTTCCGGCTCCACATCATATGAACAGGAAGCTGCGCACAGATCTGCTTTCTGGTTCCTGCACATGTGCAGAGGAGCCAGGATGTCCCTGCGAGTATGCCCTAGCAGCCCTGAATGAGCAGGGGCAAAGGAGCGCCACTTGCACATTCAGAGCTGCTGTACCCCAGCCTGCATCCCTAATGTACCATGCAATGGGAGGAGTCTGGAGGAATGGATGATGGAATCCTAGGAAAGAGAGAGCGGTTTAAGCTTGCCAGAAGCAGGGAACATGTGGGAGGATCAGAAATAGGCACCAGGAAACAGCCAGCATATGGCTGGGCACGAAAGAGGCAGTGCACGACATTAGGCGGGGCATGTTTTTTTACCATACAAGGGGGATAGCCCACTGCAGAGGAAGAGCACCCAGTCCAACAGTCAGCAGATATGGAAGATAAGAGTAGCAACCGCTGCCCAAACAGCATAGATAAAGTGCAAACAGCAACAACTGAAGCTACTCTATCATTGTATAGGACTATAGTACCAGGAACAGGCAGAGTTTCTAATACAAGGCCTAGTCAGCAACATTCCAGGTCTCAGACAGCCACAACCAGTTTTTTAGCATTGGTGAAGTCTGGCACAGTGCAGGCATGTGCGTGGAAATTCCATGTGCTAAAAGTGCATACATTTTGTCCTAATCATTCAGAATGGCTTTGATATTTCCTCCCAAAAGTCAGACTAACAATGTTAGCCTACAAGGTACAGTTACTGCCAGTATTTCATAACCTCTGAATGTGGGCTGAAAGTAGAGTTCTTCCATCTACATCACTTCTGAATTCCCTGACACTCAGTTTCACAGTGAAATATCCAGCTGCAGAATTCCATTGCACACTCAAGGAGCCCATGGTAAATGGGGTCATCGACAAGGTATGCTAGAAGCAATACAATATTTGGTACCAACCCCAACTAAATATTGTAGACCAATCGAATCACTGACAAATAGTTCTAGATCTTAACAAATGATGTCCTATCTATGATACCACAGGTACAGGTTAGGAGGCAAAGACACTGGGGACACAATATCCATACCCTACTTGGAATCATTTCAGTTTGAGCATCAGTACCTAATGGTTTCGCTTTCCTTAGAGTCAGTCTGAATTTCCTCTTGCAAGGTAACAGATGTAACCACTCTAGAGGCTCCTCACTAGGTTGTGTTTGTACTGGTTTGAACAGTTTGTGATGGTCCAATCTTATTCACTGCTGTACATGGTTGCATTGAGCGCAACACCACTGGGCTTGCTCACCAGGTCACATTGCACCGACACTGCAGCTGCCTCAAGTGCAATAAGGTTATTGTGGCTGTTTTGTGGGAACCTTTTTGCTGGAGCCATCCACCAATTACTATTCAACATCATGAACTGGGTTGTAAAGCAATGTGATTTTTACATAATACTAATCCACACACCGGCAACCAAGGACTTTTAGTGGAGCTTCTAGATGCTGCTAGATGTTGTCGACCTGGGTTAGACTCGATTTTATTCCTTAAGGTTAGTAGTTTAACTCTTTCCCAGTTTATTAGGAGACCATTCCTGATGCGCTAAGGCTGTCTCTGGTGGAGGAACTGCATAATTCTTTTGATGGAGGGCACAGATGTAAGAGCATATATTGAATTTTGAGATTTGATTGGATGTGAGATACCTCCTGTATTGCAAAATATCCCCATAGACAGATATCTGTGTTATCGTGGGAAGTGCGAAGGCATTGTGGAGCAAGACACAGGCAACAGATTCAAAGTTCGAAATAAAATGTTTTTTTATTCAAATGTCAGGATGGTTGAAGGCCTACCTTGCCCTGTGCTAAGGTGGGATTTCCCTACCTGAACAAAACTAAAGAAAGTCTGAGTCAGAAAGTTCAACTTAAGTCTGTCTGTGTCCAAAACCTATCCTTTCCCTCACAACTAAAGCTAAACAATGTTTAGGCATGTCAACAATAAAAGAAGTTGTAATCAAAACAAAGTTCTGAGCTTCTTCCAGCTCCTATCTTCCTTTTCAGCTCCCCTTCAAGTTCAAGAAAGTTCAACAAAAGTCTTGAGATTACCTTTTCCAAGTTCAATCAGTACTACAAGTCCTCAGGGTTCCCTTCGCAAGTTCGAGACAACACAGTTCCAAAGAAAAGGGTTTTGAGGGCTCTGTCTCCAAGACATCATTGCAGTTCATCAAGCCCCAGGGTTCCCTTCCCCAAGAATCCAATGTATCAACTTATACTTGGCTTCAGTCTTTCAATGTTCAACACAGCTCCTGATCAACTTTACACTCCTTCTGTATTGCATATACAGTTCACTTAAAGTGCTTCTTGGCTTATTTTCACAATGACTTTGGCTTTCACACTTGAGGGTTCCCTGGTTTAGGCACAGTTGTCAGACCACACGGTCCACCCATCATAGGTTGCACAACCAGGAACCCTAGGCTCTTCAGCCCACACAGGTTCTTCTGTATTTGCCCCTGTGTACAGATTCACACTCACTTAGCTTAGTCTTGTCGGCCTCTTGGCTGTATGTGCAGGTTCACACTTTCCTGGCTTCTCCAGGTTAGCCTCTTGGCTTGCCACAATGTCTCACACATCCTCTGCCAGTTCTTGGAGTGGCCGAACTGTATTCATGCACAAAGTTCACTTTGTGGTGGTCTTATTTCTTCCCCACCTTTCTGTCATGCTCTTTCCCACTTGCTCCTGTTCTGTATGTTGCTTTCAAATGGGAACTTTAGCATTATCTCTCATCAGATCATAGCTTTGCTTGTAACGTGTCAATTCAGTTCGGTATTCAATATTTGTTACTATTCAATTTGCTGCTTAACTCTTAGTCAACCTGTGGCTTTGGGTTTATTTCAATCTGCATATTCATCTGCATTTAATTTGATTCGTTCAGCATTTCTCACTTCCATGCAGCCCTAGGATCACCCCAGTTTTGAGTGACATTTCCTTTCACTCACTGGTCCTCCGAGTTTCTTTCAGGCAGCTGCTTCACTTCTGCTCCTTCGGCTGTCGTGCCGGTAACTGCGAGCCCCACTTGCAATTCAAGTGCTTCTCTGCACTCGCCGACAGCTTCACTTCCCTTACACGGATACAGGCGGTGACTCCTTGCCATTCTCCTTTGCCTCAGCTCCATCTGTGGCTTCGCGAGCATGCAGGGTTCCACACCTGTGGACTTCTGTCAGCCCAACTCGCCCTGGGCTCCACAGGTCTTCTGAGCCGTCTGCCGGCGTCCTGGCTTCCTTTCAGGCCCCACCACGGCTGCCTACTCACAAAAAGAACTCCCTGCTGGTCTCCCCCACACAGGCCTCTCTGTTGGTTCCTATGTTGCTGTTTCCTCCCTTTTATACACCTGCAACCACTTGACAGGCTGCAGTTGTTAATTTTCAGTTAGCATTGCCTGACTACATTTAGAGGGACATGCATGACCTTTGTAGTGCTCTACAGGCATCTTCCTCGTCTTAGTACTAGAATGGTGAAATAACCTATTGGTGATCATTACTCCTAGTCACCTCTTTCTGGTCCCAGTGCTGCAGTAGGTTGAATGGGGGAAATTGAGGGGAGTCGTTTTACAGTAGCCCATAAAGGCAGGGCGAGGGTTAGGTTGGGGTTCAGAAGGAAAAGGGGGATACCATGTCTCACCTGTGGTACCCTACTCCCAATCCCCAAGGACCCTCCACCCAGGTGCTCCTTCCTCACTTCTCCACCCCCAAGGTCAGGATTCAAATGGGATGGCCTTCCCTGGCCACCTGAGAAGAGGATACAGGGGAGTAGGAGTGAGGATATCCTCAGGTTTCTCACATAAGTCTTAAGCAGATTATTGCTTGGACTGCGAGCCAAAGCAGGAGTTTATACAGGTTATCATGGAACTCATTTGTTCTCAGGACTTTGCTGAATTTTCTGAAGCTGTGCAGTTACATGGCCACAGGTAGCATGATGTTTGTAGAATAATCTTGTTTTGTGGTGACTATTTTATTATTCTGAGAATTGGATATCTCAATATGAATGGCTGGTGGAATGTTAGGGGCAGTTTAGACTAGTAGTCGTTGGATTCTTTAGGTCTCACACTAAGGCCTCAGTGATCACCAGTGGGCTCTAGGTTGAAGTATAGTTCTTTAAATTTCAGCTTTTTTTGTACTAATACAGCATTAAGAAAGCAACAATTCTCCTCAAGTAAAGTCGTCCAACTCTGTTCTTAATATTGAAGAGGACGTTTCTGTGATGGTCTAACTGGGTGTGAACGACACATTCATATTTGCAGCAGACTTGCCATCAATGTGATAACTCTATAATAGCCCCTTCATATATTTTAATATATTTTACAATGGAAGAGTTAA
Source organism: Ambystoma mexicanum (assembly GCF_040938575.1). NCBI lineage: Eukaryota > Metazoa > Chordata > Amphibia > Caudata > Ambystomatidae > Ambystoma > Ambystoma mexicanum. Next base: position 1,236,717,685 of record NC_090931.1, on the reverse strand, counting down.
ATAGGATATTATGAGCTGAAAAGAAAGGTATCTTCTCACAACACTGCAAGTAATGCACAGTGTAGCTTAGCCCCTATAACCTAGAGTCTTACTACTTCTGTCTTGAAAGTTCAGTTTGCTTAAGGAAAACAGATATTTATTTATTTTTGCATTCATAAAGCGCACAAAACTCTTAGGCATTGCGGTGCTGAATAAGCAGTGTAAACAATACCGCCACACTGAAACATCTACATTAGCGCGAATAAAAGCAAGAAACAAACAGCCTCTCCATATGTAGCGAGCAGGCTCTTTCACAACACACAGCACAGTGACCTCAACACCACTGATAGTCTCTTTGACTCCACTCCCCACACCAAGTTCACAGGCATGGTGGCAGATGCTTTACTATCAAGGCCCCTAAGCTTTGAAAATCAGCAGGCCATTGTCCACCTCCACATTGACTCAAACTCATCAACTGGTCAGTTAATCAAGGGGACTTATCAAACAACCTCAAGGTAGAACTGGCGTCCGACATTAAACAAAGCAAATTTATTTCCTCTAGATGGCTAGACGTACTTCACTATCACCTTCCCTTTCATTCAGTCAAAAATAAATTAGAGTCTTATTTGCCTCAAAACTGACCCAGTTCCTCAAATAAGTATTATATCTGGTTATTTACTAGGTGACAGCACTAAAGCATCCCGCTGGGGGCATTGATGATGCCCTTGACATGGTAGATGAATACGAATTGTCCTAAATCATCCTCTCTGACCTATCCGTGCATTCACCATATTGGACGGCTTGGCGTTCTTCAAAATCATGAAGTCAATCATGATTCAAAAGTCAATTTGTCATATGTAAGAAGACATGGAGATGAGGCGCGTACTCTGATTCCCAGTCAGATTTACCTGCTAAAGCAACAGTTAGTCTTCTCCAAATGTTTTCTTGACTCTATCAATCATCAGGGAGGCTGTGTTTCTTTGCGTTTTCAGGTTAATTCTCATTAAAGTCTCTAAGGATTCTGGCACATGTAGTCACACACTTTTTTCAATGCAGGTGACTAGGAACCAACTCTCCTCCAAAGCACAAATCTTTCCCTTGATAGGGGAAGGGAGAAACCCATGTTTATGGCTCTCCATAGTAAGGCATGTTGACCCTGGTGCTGCTGCCTCTTGAGCCCGGGACTCTTGAAACACTGTAAGAAGAAATGGAGATGAGGTGCGCACTCTAATTCCCAGTCAGATTTACCTGCTAAAGCAACAGTTAGTCTTCTCCTCCAAACGTTTTCTTGACTCTATCAATCATCAGGGAGGCTGTGTGTCTTTTCCTTTTCAGGTGTGTCTAGTTAATTCTCATTAAAGTCTCTAAGGATTCTGGTACATGTGGTCACACACCTTTTTTCAATACAGGTCACAAGGAACCAACTCTCCTCCAAAGCACACATCTTTCCGTTGATAGGGGGAGGGGGAAAACCATGTTTGTGGCTCTCCATAGTAAGGCATGTTGACCCTGGTGCTGCTGCCTCTTGAGCCCGGGACTCTTGAAACACTGTAAAAAGAAATGGAGATGAGGTGCGCACTCTAATTCCCAGTCAGATTTACTTGCTAAAGCAACAGTTAGTCTTCTCCTTCAAACGTTTTCTTGACTCTATCAATCATCAGGGAGGCTGTGTTTCTTTTCCTTTTCAGGTGTGTCTGGTTAATTCTCATTAAAGTCTCTAAGGATTCTGGTGCAATTTGCCACATGGCTTTATTCTTCCTTCACAATCGTACTACACTATTAAAAATCATGAATCTAAATCAGCATTTATATCTATGACATATTGAAATAGTCTGCCTCCCAACGAGAATAGGGACATTACGCAGATGTTCACACTAGCTAGAAGGAGGTGGGTAGGAAGAAAATGGTCATCACACAGATGCTCACACCAGCCACACAGTGTAGGAAGCGTCCGCTTCATGAGAAGTCTATCACTGTTTTGTACACTGAATAAGGTTATTTGATTGAAGTTTGGGGTTAGAAGATCGAGGATCAATGAACCCACAAAGATCCTTTGTTCTGACGAAGGCCTGCTTGGAATTGACAAGGGAAGCCCACCCTCCCAAGGGTGTGTGGCGGGGAAGCTGCTCATGATAAGTGAAAAGGGGCGACATGGTGTGAGCCATACGCCGGTTTTATTTGTTTCACAATTAAAGGTAAAAAGCCGTGGCATATTCCCTTACTGGGTCTCTCTAAATTCTGAAACTGCTTACATAACAAGAATGATTGAATTATGCGGAAATCTATGTAGCTAGATAAGTGGGCTCTCACAAATGTGTGTTTAAGGGGGGGGGTCGCCAGAACTGTTTCCATTTAGGGTACCATGTCCCACTTGATTACGAGAACCCAATAATAAGGGCTACCTGGATGAGGGCCTAATATTCTTGATCACATACCTTGTTACCACACCTGGTCATTACATTTTCCCAGATTTGTAGTAAATGCTTACCAGGAGACATTGCAAAGTCGTAGCTGACTAAATCGGTCCATTACCGGGGTGAAGCTGGTCTTTCAGTACCCGTGCATTGCATACCTGCCCTTGTGGCATCGTGCATCGTATGAAGGAACACGGAGGCAATTAAAATGCATTATTACAGCACCCACAATCGGAAGGAGCAATGTACTAGATATGACAAGCCATATTATTATGAACACTATTTCAATCATGGTTATTGTTACAATAATCATATGATTGGCATGGTTAGTGTAATAATCATATCAATCATAATGCAGCAAAAGCCTGCAATCAGGATTTCACCCAGCAGCCACGTTTTTCCAAATTACAAAATATCAATTGAAAGGCATGATTTTAATAGAGGAACTGGGAGCACATTAAGCAGGTGGATTGCGTGAGTAATGCCCCAGCCATAGAGCAGCCCGGAGCAACTTCAAAAAACATTCATCCACTTGCTGCAAATGATTCACCAGGAACAGAGACCATTCCAATCTCCAGTGCCACCGCGCCCTTCTAGGGCGCCTCCCAGCATCTTATGTGGAATCATCATTGGCTACCACAGATCTTGCATTGTGTTGCTCGTGTTATAATTATCGGTGCTCTGAAGAGGCTTTGCATGTGGCAAGTTATGAAACAGACGTATATAAATAATTCCATCTACAGTAAGACGACACGTTCTTAATTCGCTCAGCTGAATCTCCGTCTCCAACTCCCTCATGGTAAGCCGCTTCTCGAAGCAACGAGCTGGGGGTAGATCTCTCTCCGCAGCAGGGGCCTCCCTCTGGAACAGCCTTCCTGCCTCCCTGAAACTTGAGGAGAACCATCTCCGGTTCCGGAAGCACCTCAAAACCTTCCTCTTCGCTTCTGCCTTCTCTCTCCCTCTCCCCTGCTAAACCTGCTAAACTCCCCACTGAAGTTTGCACTAAACCTGCATCTGGGCCACTCTGTGACCTCGGTCCAGGGCCCAGCCACTCTCCACTTGCACTGCCTCCCTGGCTCCCCCTGCACTGTGGGACTGTCACTGCATCCCTACACCCCCCTTCCCAGCACTTGCTCTGCACTTACCTCGCACTTGCCACCAGCTGGCCCTTTTATTATTATTTATTATTTTATTACGCTACTTACCTTGTACTGCACTTTCCCCCCCATCTCCTCCCCCTGCACTTTCTCCTTTTCCCCTTACCTCTGCACTTGCGCGATCTGAATGACACCTGGCCTAGTAGGATCGTTTGTCTGTCTTCCCCTTGTTTCCCCCCCTCCCTGCCTCGTCGCGCCTTGAAACACTTGTGTATAGGCGCGTTACAAATACCATATCATATCATATCATATCCTGGTGGCCATATTAGCAATCGTATGTGCTAGGCTACTTTCGTTTTCGATTGCAACAATTGGTCATGTGTTTGACCTGCTGCTCTTGCTCCCTCACCCTCATGTATCTAATTGGCCACCCTGTACAGGCCATGCCCCGTCTTCCGGGACCTCGCTGATGCACAAGGAAGCACAAGGATAAATATACAATCATATTAGACAAGTCGTACATGAGTAATATAGTGTTTATTTCTATTAAACGACATTATGCAATATATGCATATTTACATTATGCACTTGTACTGATGATACTGTCCTGTTGGAAGAATAATGTTAAGCAAGGGAGTAAAAGGTGTCATAGAAATAGAAAGGCACTGAGGGCGAAAATTGTATCTTTACATGTATGCAAACCCCTCTTTCCCTGCAGTGAGAAAAACAGAACGTGATTGGACCCTCACAGTGAGGGCCATGCAGGCACTAACCAGTTTGGTGATCAGAGAAGTAAACATGTTACCTGGGGTCAACACTGGATGTGAACGAAAAACATAGTGCTCCGGTACTATGGGACAGCGAAATATAGTTATTTGTATTTTTAAGGGGTGTTTCTATTTTCCATATTGCATAATATTACAAGTGGCGGGGACTGGTAGGTGGCCCTGTCACTTAACATCTCTCTAAAATAGCAAACTGAACACTACACATGAATGAAAAATACTCAGGATCATCTGCTTGGTATACTCCAGAAGGAGTGGTAGTGTAGTACTGTGAGGACCATCACCATTTCTACTCAGGAGCACCTATGTGGCACTCTAGAAGTGGTGCTAATGCAGTGCCGTGGAGAGCCTGTGAAGACACTAAAGCAGGGCACATTTTTGCATAGCTGCTAGGGTCCCACTCCAATTGCAGAGAACACATCAATCAAAGCAATGCATCATTTAGTTATTAATCCTGCTAAAGATCCACATTGTAAAGTGATAGAGGGCTGCAAATTAGGGGAACCGTAATATCCCTTTCGCGCCTTGAAACACTTGTGCATAGGCGCGTTATAAATGCCATTTCATATCATATCCCTAACCTCATCATTGCTACCCTGCCACCTTCCACAACTCTCCAAACCTGCTCGACTAGTCGGACCACCTCCCAATCCCCTTTAATCTTACACACACCAAGCCAGTCAAGCACACGCCTCAGAAACCCAGCAAAAGAGCCTTCAGATCATAACAGAAACTCCCGGTGGATGCTCTACTGGAAGACCTCACCAACTCCACCTCACATGGGATGATCTTCCTCAGGTGAACCAGGACTGTGACTCGCTCCTCCAAAAACACAACACCACCATCACAAGCAACATCAACTTCCATGCCCCAGTGAAACAAGACACCCTTAAGCTCCTTGGTAGACCCAAGAATGTAACGTCAACAACAAAATATCTGAAAACAAGAAAAGACTAGGCAAAGCCTAACCATGAAAGTAGAGCCCTCTTCAAATCCATCAAGCATTGCATTAACCCCCTGCTCAACCCACCTCTTAAGAACTCCATCAAAGAAAAATCCACTGGCATCAATTCTTTCTTCATCAAGAAATCAGCATTATCCACCAGCACATAGACAATAATGCTATAACTGTCAGCACACCACACTCCCATCTGGCAAAAGCACCCCTAGCTGGACAACTTTCAAGAAACCCACAATGGAAGACCTCACTGCCACCATACCATCCTTAAAAGCCACATTGTGCTCGGACGGCATTCTCCCAATCTCTGTACTCAACAGCTCCTTTACTCAAGACACATTCCCCTCGAATCTGATGACCAGAACATTTCTCCCACTCCTCAAGAAACTATCACTGGACTTGGATGATCTCAGGAACTAGTGTCCCATCACCCATCTTCCCTTCTTGGGCAAGATCCTTAAGTACGTAGTTGGCATGCAGCTCCTCCAGAACATCAATGCCAGTAACCTTCTTTAGTCCTACCATTATGCTTTCAAACCCTAGTGCAGCATGGAAACGGTTACCATGAAGATGATTGGCAATGCCCCTCACATCCTCAGTGATGGACATCCTTTCCTCCTAGACCTATCAGCAGTGTTTAACACAGCAGACCATCAGACATTCACCGACATTCTACATGTGTGCATTCGTATCAGCAAGATCATCCTCAGCGGGTTCAAATCCTACCTTTCTAATCACCATTCATTTGTCCAAATGGATTTTTCCAGATCACCAACTCTACCCATCACCTGTGGAGACCCGCAAGATCCATCCCCTCACCTGTGATCTTTAACCTTTACATGGTTTAACCCTCCTGGCTCCACTTAGGATCCACATTCACCAATATGCAGACATGCAGGTCTACCCTAGGATATCCTCCAACAAAAACATCCACAGGCTTATGGCCTGCCTCACATTCATCCAGTGCTGGATGTTCAGTGCTTACCTGAATCTCAACCCCTCCAAGACTGAATTCCTACTGATGATTAACCTTGAACACCCTGACACCCAGAGCTGGCTCCCTGCTATGAACATGGAGGGCTTCACAACCCATCTGGCTACCGGTCCACAGTCCTTTGGGTTTGACATCGACAGACATCTTTCTTTTAAGGAGCACATAGCAAGGGAGACATAAACCACTTGGAAATAACTTTCCCTCATGAATAAAATCTAGCCCTTAATCCCAGAAAACACCTTCAGATCTGCTGTCCAAGTCTTGGTCCTCTCCCACCTGGATGGTGGCAATGCCCTTCTGGGGCCAGATTACAGAAACTTTGCATCGGTGCAAGTGCAAAGTAGCACAGTATTAGCACTTGGGCAAACATTTCCCTATTCATAAAAACACTGGGGTATATTAGAAAAGCATTGCATCATGCTAAATGCAGTTTCGCATGGAAAAACCAATAGAGCAAAAATTGCCTTAGTTCTAATACCATTCCGTATTAGCACTAGGACAAACTTTGCTGTGAAAATGTATCTTTTGCACTAGGGCAATTTTTGCCCTAGTGCCTGTAAATGCTAAACTGCACTTGTCTTGGGGCAGTGATTTTCTTACATGCCCCAGCATTTTTAGAAATAGGACAAACTTTGCCCTAGGGCTAATACTGTGCAACTTTGCAGTTGCACTGGTGCAATGTTTTTGTAATCTGGAGCCTGGAAGGCCTTCCAGTAACTACCCTGGCACCCTTGAGATGTGTCCTACATGCTGCAGCATGACACATCAAAGAACTCTGCAAATTTGACAATATCACCAAACCCTCATTGAACTGCACTGACTTCCACTGCAAGCACAAATAATTTCCAAATCCTGCTGTATTATCTAAAAGGATGTTGTCCCAAAGTCCCCATGCTAACTTGCTGAGAAACTCTGCATCTCCAGAAGCCTACAATCCACCTGAAGTAAAGACATGTTCTGAATTGAACTTTGCCAGACTGGCTTTCTCTGTTTAAGCCCCCTGTAAGGAACTCATGGTGGCAACAGTAAAGACAGACACAAGTGATCACAGTTCAAGGGTGTTTATTTAAATTGTAAATGCAGGGTGAAAAAACGCCTAACCTAAACCTAAATATAAGGTGGAAGCAAGCTTCGACAATCAAATGAAAAATAAGGCAGTCCTTGTGGCGTGGTGTCAAATAAAAAGGCTTATACTAATAACTATTTCCATTCCTTACCGCTAATTACAGTAAGAGTGTGGAATAGGGTTTCAATTAAGAAAGATAAATAAAGATAAATAAAGATAAATAAAGAAAGAAGTGTTCACAAATAATCAGTCAGTCAGGATATGATTTCCACATGTTTTGAGCACAGCACACACTCAAACTTTCCCAGCACGAGCCAACAGCTCTACACTAGTTAGCAGGTTCTTCGATGGTCAAGTCTCTTTTACCAAAAGTCTCTTGCCTTCGAGGGCCTGATGTTTTCAACAAACACAACGTTTTGTTCCATGTATACTTTGGGTGATGGCTTGGCGCCTAGGCCCCCCTCTTCTGGACGTAGACCTCTCACGAGTCCTATTCAAGAAATCAACTAAACAGTTCCTTTCTCAATGAACTTTGGGTGATGACTTTTCACCCCTGGATCTCCCTCGGCCGGACTTAGACCCCAATTGACAAGGGGAACAGTTCACTTCAACTTGTATTCACAAATCCTAATGCCTTTTCAAACAATTCAGTGTGGATATCCCTCAATTGGGTTCACTCTTTCCAAACTTTGCAGGACTCTGTTCATGCACTCACTTCACCAAGCAGTATTAATTTCCCATAGCTTCCCAATCATCTGTCGGTCAAAGATTTTCGACGGTACATGGGATTTTACAAGACCCCTGTATGACCGTTTTGACCCCTTTGTGCCTTTTCCCAAGGCATTCTGGTTTTGGTAGTGTCCACCATCGGGTAATCACCCAGAGGCTTCTGTGTGAGCAACCATGTGGTGGCGGACTCCTCTGTTGCTGGTTTTCCCCCTCTTTCGTTAATAGTAAATGTATGTTTTTCAAAAGTTCAAATTAGCCGTTGGCTACTTTTCATTTAACACAGTTCGGTTTCTTATCAATACTTCCCTCGACCCACCGGCAGTGAAGAACCACTTTTCTTTCTTTCTCCTTGGAGTCAAGGTTGGTACCACACAGATAGTCGTCTCTCCCTGGCTTGTAAACAGCACAGTGGGGTCTTGTGTACCGTTGACATCTGTTGCAACACACACTGGATATTGTTCGTGGGTTTATGATTCCTTCTACGGAGGTTTCACAGGCCTTAATCAGAAAGTGCAAGGTCGCTTCTTTCCTTGTCACCCTCTCAGTCGGCGCTGTCTTTCTCCTCCTCTTGAACTACCGTGCTAAGTTAGCTCTCACGTCATGCGGTTTGCCTTGCTTGTCCTGTGCTCTTGTGCTCCACCTTTTATCCCTGTGGAGAAGGGAAAGTGCCGTCAGGTGTATGTGATTCTGGTCAATTACCTGACTTTGGCTGACCCTTGTATTGGGACATGTCAGATAAACGACTCTGGTGTTAGTCCGTTGTCTTTCGTATTGTGCAAAAGTGTTCGTGCGGGAAAGGGGGGGCAGTGTTTTGGAATATCCTGCGTGGTAGGTAGGTCATCTTTCCTTCCAATCTATACATCTAATACTACCCTTTTTCTAGCACGGGTACACCCTACTGCTGCTCCTTCTGATACAATTCCTTCTTCTCATATACCTAAGGTCTATCCTTCTCTGGTATTTTATCTTGCTTCAATTTTTAATATCTCTGTACTGTCTTCTACCTTCCCTTCTTCACTCAAGAATGCGTCTATTCTTCCTATCTTTAAAAAGCCTTTTCTAGGTCTTTTGCTCCTTTCTAATTTTCTTATCTTTCCAAGCTCCTAGAGAGTCTTGTTTACTCCCAAGTTTCTTCTTTTGTTTCTGACAAATGTGAAGGCATCATGAAGTTAGACAAAGACAAAAGCTTCAATTTTCTAGAAAAGTGTATTTTTCTTTTATGTCAGGATGGAGTAAGGCCTAACTTGCCATATGATGAGGTGGGTTTTCCCTACCTAAAGAAACTAAGGATAGTATGTGTCAGTAAGTTCGACTCAAAAGTCTGTCTGTTTCCAAAACCTATACTTGCCCTCACAACTAAAGATATACAGTGTGCTGGGATGTCAGCAACACAAGAAACAGTGTTCCAAATAAAGTGCCAACCTTCTTCCAGCTCTTGGCTTAGTCTCCAGATTCCCCTTACCAAGTTAAAAACAGTTCCAAAAAGGCCTTGGGGTTCTCTTCCCCAAGAGGTCAGCTCTCTCCAGCTTCAAAAGTACAATCAGTTCAACTCCAGTTTAGAACCGTTTCAAAAGTCCTTGGGGTTCCTTTTCCCCCCAAGGATTCACCAAAGTTCACAAAGTCTCGCGGTTCCATTCCCCAAGAGGTTAGCTCTCTCAGCTTCCAAAATATAACCAGTTCACATTTCTTGGCTTTCAAGAACAGTTCCCGTTCAACTTTGTAACTAGCCAGGCTTTTCAAAGTGTTCACACAGATTGCTCTCTTTCTCAATCACTTCGGCAACTGTTATAAAGTATAGCTTCTTTATCTTTGCTTTCCTTGGCTCTTTGCAAGCCTGGGTCACTCAGTATAGGTGCAGTTGTCAGACCACATGGTCCACCCATTGCAGGCCACTCAACTGATTATCCTTGGCATTTTGTTATGCTTCAGTATTCTTTGGGCTTTCTTGCCAACACAGGTTTTATCTCTCTGGTCCTGTGCCAGTGGTCAGTACTCATTTTTAATTCTCCTTAGCAGTCTCTTGACTTTACCACAACTTGTTTTCCACACTTTTGTATCTGTGAGCTCATCGTTATTTCAGATTTGTCTTGGTAGCCTTTTTGGCTTTGCCACAACGTGTATCTCACACAACTAGGTTTCCATTGGCAGAGCTTGTTCAGCATTTAAAAAACCCTCAATTTGGTTTCCAACTACAACCGTCATGGTTTTCTGTTCATTTAGCATTACCATATGCCTGCTCACAGTCCCTGGACTGCCCTCTCTGAATGTACCCTTCTTGACACTCACTGGTATGCCCCTGCATCAACGGGTATCTTTTTTCTTCTTTCTGGCTTCCTTTCGCTCCCCTTTGGCTTCTCGGGAGCCCGGCCAGCAGTGCTCGCCATCTTTGAAGATTGCTGCTTATTGCGCGTAGCCCTGCTCTTCCTTCGCGTAAGCTACCAGCGGACTGCAGGGCTTGGGAGCCATCAGTATCCGACAGCTCTGGCTGTGGACTCAAGGCAAGGGGCACTGCAGGTGTCTCAACCCTCTCATGGTCTGCTCGAGCCCCTGCATCTCTTTCACACTTTTGCTGCACACAGTGTCCTTCCCGCTGGCCCCTCTACAGCCTGCTCCACGTCTACCAGCCGTACTCTCTCCTCCAGGTAGGCTTCTCCCTTCTCCATGGCAGTCTCTCCTTTTATGCACCCTGGTCCTGTTAAATGGTTGCAGGTACAAGTCCTTGTCTTCAGTTGCTTAGCCATTAGCTGGACATGCCTGGCTACTGCAATGGTTTTCCTCCACAGTCCCCTTCCTCATCTCAGTACAAAAGTGGTGTGAATGAATGGAAGTATGCATAACTCCCTGTTGTTTCTTCCTTGTTTTGACATTGATATGATATTTCTCTGAGATAATCAGAGGAGGCTGATGTGTGTTTAACCTGAGTGTCCTCCCAGTTGATCTCTTCCTCATCACAGTATAATAATGGCATTTGCGAGGGTCATATTTGTCAAGGGTTTTGACCCATGTTGAATCAATAGACTGGGTAGATGTGGGGATGAGCTGTCGCCGCCCATTATTCTATCCCAGAACAAACTAAATCAATAGACTGGGTGGATGTGGGGATGAGCTGTCACCGCCCACATTCACGCCAGAATCCTGGAGAACTGCGCAGTTTGCGCACACCAAAATGGTCACCTAATCTGCCACCCACCAGTGCAAAGAAAGGTGGTTCTGTTCAAAATCCGTTTTTTATGTCAAAAAGTTTCTAAAATCATGGGCACAAGACCACTCTAAAGATACAACCTTCTTGTGGGGGGTTCCACATCACCACTCTACTGTAAGGATGCCATCAAAACAATGTTAAGCAAGGGTCCTATACTATCAAGCAAAGACCACTCTATTAAAATGCAGTAATTCAAGACAGATCCCAAAAATGGGTGCAGTACCAGCTTTGTCCACAAACCGGCGCTAGCGGTCTAAACTCTGACAGGGAAACTGTATTTAGGAGTTCAAGAGGGGCAGGGACTTCAAAGCCTGTTGGTTAATTAAAAATCTTAGCCACCTGCTGTTCCCAGAGGCCAAGAGGCTGAGAACTCTTAACACCCCAGAGACTCACAACACGAGGCAGGATATCACATGGCCCTTCTGAGTGAGAGGAAGGGGGTTTCCCCTTCAGCCTGGAGGAGAGAGACAATAGCCCCTTTCAGTTGAATGGGGTATGTTCATTTTGAATGTTGACTGTAAACAGAGCTCTGCCTGGGAGCAGAGACATGTGATCCCTGACCCACCCAGCTTCAAGGGGCGGGCCAGACTTGAGTGTGGATTCCTATTGCAGCAAATATATATTTTATAGAAACATTATAACTTATTGTAACCAAATGACAGGAATGTACAACTTTGAGATTATTAGTATGAAAAATGCCCTCGCGATTTGAGTCCAAACTCCAATTTCTACGGTGTTCTAGGACCAAACCCTGCTATTTATTGATATTACAGACACCGGGTTTATGCTAGAAACCTAGTAAATAGCTGGAATGTGTGTAGAAGGAGGGTGTACATTGGTGTATTTTTTGATACAGATTTAACATTGGTAAACCAATTAAAAATGAAATTAAGTTGTCATTTTTTAATGCAAGCCCCCAGGAAGACCAGAGTCGGACAAGCATGGACCATAAGGAATATATAATGTGTACATGTAATTTCAACAAATTGTGTATCTGGGAAATATGTATTTGGATCAGAAATAGATTTGTGTGCACATTGACAAGGGGAGTGTCTTTCTGTAAGCCATAAAGATGACACACAACCCAGCTCCCCAATCAAGGGAGAGGTGAGAACTGGGCCAATGACAAGTGAGAGGGGCAGGCTTAGCTAGGCCCAGGCACACACCCATTTTCAAAACACATAAAAGGAACATTGAAACCCAGGTAGGGACATTCACTTTCCACTTTCTTGCGGGACGCTTTGCCAGGAGACTTCAGACTTCACATCCAGAGATCCAGACTTCAAATCCATCAATCTCCAGAGACCAGAAATTAACTCCAGAATTTGTAGCAGAGAGGCCTGAATCCACAAGCTGAATCCTCTTCAGCAGGCCTCATAACCAACCAAACTATTCAACAGCCGGGCGAGCTGTTTGAATTCTTTGCCAAGAACTTTTGCAAGAACCTGTAGCAGTATCCAGAAAGCAGTGCCGTATCCGGAACCAGAGAGAACCAGAGACCAGACGTTGTGAGCAGAACCGCCAGAAGTCTCGTTCAACCTGTTGACCAGATCCGTGATGAGGCCCATTCCTGTCCAAAATCTAGTGTGAGTACCCAGCTAGCACTGTGCCAGACTAATCTCTTAGTTTAAAATAATCTAATTAAAACTATTTTAACCTATTTAGAACTACCGCATAGGAATCGTGTGCGACATTCTCTCCTTTTTAAAGCTGAAGACTGTCACCTGTCATTTTGAACTTTTAAATTTCAAATCCGAAAAACTACCTTCACAAAACCGTCCGTATCTCCAGAACCGTTTGTGCCAGGAGCGAAATTAAACTTTCATCTTAAAGCTATGATTCTAGGCTTTCCATCAAACCTACCTGCTACTCCTTATAGGGCCTCCGTAATTACACTCAACGCATGCGATTAAATTTGCTGCAATTTGACATTTTGCACAATTTCAGCCACGTGTAAAAATCAGCAGCTCCTTGCTTTCCTTTGCTAAAAGTCATTTTAACCTGCTAGTTTCTCTTAGAGCATTGCTAAAGTGAACCTGAACTAATATAAATTAGATATCACCCACCCTGAACCTCTAGAGGGAATTAAAAGCATTTTTAGCACATTTCTCACTTCATTGTCATCACATTCAAAGCATTTTGGGCCTGTGTTTCAAACTTCTACCTGTTTTCCTCTAAGCTTGCTGGGAGGGAACTGAATTTCGTATTGTATTTGATTGCATTCCTGAGAACTGTGTGCTCTTCTTTCCATCTCTATATATTGCATAAAGGGGGGGAGTGAATCGTCAAGGAAAAGTGATTACATTGTCTTTTGTTGAAGCCATATCAAGTTATTTTCTGTACTGCATTTCATTCATCATTGCGTTTCCTTGAACCATATAAAGCATTCTTTCCCACCTTATTTTTCTTTTCCTATTCATAAGTAACTAAGAACTGTGCTACTGTAGGATTACCTATTGCTGATTACTGCTCATATTCACAAGTGTGCTATCCATTATCAATTTATTTATAGAAGTGTGATATATATATATATATATATTGTTTAGTTTTTCAAATAAACCTTTTAAATTTGTAAAACAAATCTACTTATTGGCTCAGTGGGGTCAGGGGATTCTAAGAGAGGGGTGTTATACAAGGGTTCATCATCCAGATTATAACTTGCCATAAAAATATATAAATAAGGGCTTCCCTTGGGCATCCCAGACAAGGCACTGACTTAGTGGGATTGCTTGATTGGAGTCACTTACAGAGTGGGGGCTCGTCCGGGATATTCTGGGTTAGGTTTACCACTTGTGCAGCTTAATACAGTGTGCTAACTGACGGGATACATACATCCGGTCGGATCACCACGCTGTGGTACGCTGTAAAGCACTCCTCAAAGGAATGCTCTAAGGAGAAGGTCTGTTCTGCAAAATAAAATACAAACTTCGGTAAGTCAGGAAGGAACTCAAATCTCCAGAATGACGACACTGGTAGACATCAAAATAGCCAGAGAGCACTTCTTACATAAGCTATTTGTGAGAGGTGAGTGGACTCATCAGGACCAAACGGTCTGGTTGCAGGCAATCGCGCAACAGGTCACTGAAACAGGGTCAGATATATGGAGAGATCAGGGTCCATTACATGTGGCCCTGAGGGAATTATATATGGCCCCTAAAGCCAAAGATGAACACAATAAGATTGTTAGGATAGCGGCATATTTGTATCTATATATGGGAGCCATGCAGGATAAATGTGCTGAAGGCCAAGATCTGGCAAATAGGCGACAGATTGCATTAGAGAAGGCCCAATCTGATCTGGACTCTTCTGAGCAGAGGCTGCTCAGGAGCCAGGAGTCAGAAAATGACAGCAGACAGTACATCACTAAAATAAAGGAGGATATGGATATGCTGCAACAGGAAAAGGCTGACCAGGATACCAGATTTCTGGCCTTGCAGAAGGAGTACCAAGAAGGTTTGGACTCCCTACTGCAGAGCCAGAAAAAGCTGGAGCAACAGCTGGACTTCAACAGGGCATGCACAGAGCAGGTAGCCACCCTGCAAATTCGATTAGACAGAGAGAAAGAGGAAAGCAATAAATTGATTCTGATACCCAGGCAGAGTTTGATCAGGAGTGCCAGAAAGCTGGTGCCTTCCAAAGGCAAAGGGACGACCTGGCAGCACAGATGCAGACTCTTAGTCAGGAAAGGGACACCTTAGGCCAGGAAGTCTGCCATTTAAAAAGAAAAACTGCAGAAAATCACGTGGCCCTCCAGGGGCTGGGTGACATTCAAAAAGAGCATCAGGACTTGTTAGAGCACGCCAGGAGGGTGGAAGAGGCTCTGGCAAGAAAGGAGCAGGCCAGTAGGGATGGGACTCAAGAGGTAACCCTCCTGCAGCAAAGACTGGCCCAGTACTCCAGGACCAATCAGGAGGCACAGAGAGAGAATGAGGCTCTCAGCCAGCACAATGATAGGCTCCAGCAACAGGTAGCGATGCAGGAGAGACTGATAGAGTCTAGTAAGGCCTTAACTGAGGAACTGAAGGCGCAGGCTCTTGCATTGCAACAGGGAGCAGGGGCTGACAGAGATGAAGTTTGCTGGGAAAGGGAAACGCCTGAGCATAACCTCAGGAGCCCTAGTACCGGAGGCCTTCATCTCTCTCAGTCCCTGGACTCTGCCACCCCCATGTCCCCTGGCGCACATGAGCACAGGGCCACAGGGGTGGCAGATTACTATCCAGCCAAAAGTATGGGGCTCATAGGCCAGTACTACCCAGGAATGGATGGGCGGGCATCCGGGTATGGGCGCCCAAGCACAATGCAATTTAGTGGGGAACCCCAGGAGAGTAGGACCATTAAGGGCATCCTGAAAACCTCTGCCCAGTTAGGTCAGTGGGGGGGTACCCATCAAATCCTGGCAGCAAGGAGGGATCTGAAGATTCCTCTGAGCGTTACAGGACACAGGAGACCAGGTCCCCACATTCTGCCAGCCATTCCCAGGCTTGCAGAATCCGGAAAAACCTGGAAGATCAGACGGGCACCTCTGGGAGCAGTGCTTCGAAGTCAGAAGATGAATGGACCAGGGTGACCCAAACCAAAAAGGCCAATAGGGCAAAAAGGGCCTTGCTTAAGGACCCATTGAAACAAAATAAAGGCAATAAGGAGTGTCATCACGCCTTATCATAAGAACGCCAAGTATTCTGTTTGGGAACACTTGGAGCTCTATGAGCAAATGATGGAGACTTTCCATTTGAAGGACAGCAGTAGCTGCATCCAGTACGTCAAATGGACATTCTCCCCAGAATACTCCAGTTTCTTTGCAGGGCTGGAGGACCAAAACCATTCAAGATGGTCCGCCTATAGGGCAGCCATCTTGAAACATTTTTCTGTTCATAGAAATCCTCAAGAGGCTCGCAAGGCAGCCTACAATTTTCAATGTGGGGAGGATCAGGCCCCACAAGAATTGGTGCAAGAATTGAAGCATGCCTTTGCGCAGACCACCAGAAGGGTGCGCATGGACAGCAGAGAATTTGTCAATACTTTTTTCCATGCCTTGCCCAAATACATCATGACCCAGCTAGTGAGAGATTTTCACGAGAAGAGGTCACTAGACTGGGTCAATGAACATGCTACCCGGATCTATGAGGTGCAGAAGCCCATAGAAAATAAAAGTAATGCGCAGAAAAACCCCAAAACCAACAGCACCCCTGCTGCTGCCCAGGTGGCGGAGGTAAAGGTTGCCCCCGTTTTAGATTTGGAGATGGGGGGGCCTAAATACCTGCCTGCACCAAATAATTCACAGCCTAGAAGGCCTTCGGGCCAGTCACAGACGGGGAGTCGATGAGGTAGTCCCACAAATGGGGTCCCTCGCTCCCCTGATTATGTAGGTCCCTACTACAAGGGAAACCGACCCATCCTGGGTTATATGTGGACTCCTCCAGCCCATGGGGGGGGGGATCCAGCCAAGCACCTGACCCAGGGAACTTCCCTCCTAACTTCCCCCAGGAGGGCAAAAATTCACCAAATCCTGGGCAGAACTTTTTTCCCAGGTATCCACCCAATTACCAGCCCCAATATCATCCATCCTTCTTTCCCCAATTCCCTGAGCCCAGACAACCTAATCCGGGAGAGGGGAGGCCAAGGGTGGAGGGGTACCTAAATCTTCCCAATCAGGGTATTACCAGAGAAGGGATAGCTACCCTTCCCGGGATCAGCCCAGGGGAGAAAATAGAGCCCTGTATCAGCCTGAGCGGGTTTCACAACTTGAGCGCCAGGTCCAAAATATGGCACGAGATCTGGGTCACATACTGAGGGCTCAGCAGAACCCTCAGATGAGCATGCCACCGCAGAATGCCCCAAACTCTGGGCCTGGTGCTCCAGAACAATGACGGGGCAGCACCCCGATAACCCACCGGTTTCCAGGGAGGAGGCACAAGGGGAAGGGGGGTGTAAAGCCTTGGAGGAAGCTTCCTTCCCAACTTGTAAACAGCCCCTGGAAAACCAGGAACCGGAAAAAAAAAATCTCCTGCCCCTGACAGCCTGCCTCCCAAGGAGCAGAGGGGGGTAGGAGAAACAAAGGACCCAAACAGACCCACTTTGTGGAGGAGGTACAGGTCTTCCAATTTGAGGGAGAGGGATCCTCAGAAGATCCTAGGAAAAGGATCTTCTCCTTCAGAGATGGGGGAACTCCTCCCAAGGAAAAATTGGTCCCAAGGGATTTCAACCCAGACTGGGTAGATGTGGGGATTGAGCTGTCGCCGCCCATCACCCTATCCCAGAACCAACAAAACCAAACTTCCCTGGTTCAAACCCATCCTGGTGACTGCCTCCTAAAGGCAGGGGCGGCCCAGAACCGGAACCAGGGGAACCTCAAACCGAATCAACAGACTGGGTAGATGTGGGGATTGAGCTGTCGCCGCCCATCATTCTATCCCAGAACCAACAATACCAAAATCCCATGGGTCAAACCCATCCTGATGACTGCCTCCAAAAAGGGGGGGGCGGCCCAGAACCTGAAACCATTTCCACTTGTCAACTTTTTCTTTCAGATTTCCCAGGCTCTTCACAGAATTCTGCCCAAATCTCTTCTCTCTCAATGTCCAAAACCAGAAAGTTAGCCCACCAGTTGTCCAAAAAAGTGCATTATCTGTGCCCCCTTGAGGAGAAGGAGGGAAGATACTATGCCCCGGTACAAGTACAGGGGCAGGGTACAATTTTGGCACTGGTGGACACTGGATCCCAAGCTACCCTTCTGTCCAAAAGGGCCTTTGATGAACTAAATGCAGGAAGGGGGGAGAATTACCGTATTCCTCTCACCTCTCTTCCTGGACAACTGCAGAACTTTGACGGGAAGGAAATTCCTATCGAGGGGACTGTAGATTTGGACATCAAAATTGGGCGACACAAGGTGAAACACCCGGTCATAGTAGTGACTCCAGAGGGCACCCCTTGTTTACTAGGGAATGACCTCCTGAGAAGGTTGTCATCCCTAATAGATTGCGTGAACAAGGTCCTCTGGACCCAGACTAGCCGACCAATAAAATTAAAACAGAGTGTCAACCATGTTAGTTTAAACGGCACCTGCCACATGGTTGAACAAAAATCTGACCAAGTAGAATTTCACTTCCAGAACAACCAAATTCCAGACGTGACAGTAATATCAGTAGGGCAACAGAATGGTGATGGGGGGTCCTCTCTATTTCTGAAAAATCAACCTTCCTTCCAGTTTAAGGTGGTATTCCACACTGGAAGGAAACACTCTGAAATTCTTTACCAATCCACAATCAGACACTCCCACTCCTATAGTCCAGAAAATTGTGAAATCAGCTCAGAGCCTGGCTGATATTCAGCAAGTTGGAGATCAGTTGTTGATCCCTGTTCACTTAAATGATGGGAAGGACTCTGTTCTCGCTCGAGTGTCTGTGAACCATGGTAAGAGCTTCATCAGCGAAGCCATGTTCCACCAACTCCCAGAAGATCCAGCCATTCCCACATTCAAACTGATAGACAAATGGGAAATGGACCTGGAAGCACCCAATTCGAAACATCTCCTGCCAAGCAGGTGTATGCTCAAAATCTCCATTGGCAACAAGAGCATAGTCCATAATTGTTGGGTCGTGCGAAACGTCACTGACGCCTTTTACTTAGGCAGTGACATTCTCAATCGCTTCGCCATTAGTTTGGACCTAATAAACTTCAAAGCTTGATCCCGATTAGTGGATAATCCCATGGGCTTTGATGATCAAGAAAAAGCATTTAGGTCAGCTCAATTGCTACCTTATGCAGTTGAAATTCAGCTTAAAGAGGAAGTCACCATCCCAGAAAGGACCCGACAATTCTCCGTGGAAGTGAAAGTTAAAAGAGGACAAACATTGAAAAACCCTGATGCTTATATTCATTTAAATGCTTCTCTCCAACAGCAAGGGTTAGGGGTAAACCCAACACCATTAGTCAACATAGAACATGACATCATTCCAATAGAGGTGAATAACAGCGACTTACAGAGTATTACTCTAGCCGCAGGCACCATTATTGGAATGGCGGTTGAACTGTTAGGACCAATCCCCAAGGACTGTTTTGACAGTGACAGTGAGGACAATACAACACCAGACAGGATTTTCACCCGGCATGGGGGGAACTTCCTGGTGTACACTTCTTGCCCTTATGGTAAGGAAGATGTGACTTGTGACTTCAGGAGGGATGAGGTGATTTTCCAGGTCCATGAGGGCTGCCTTTCCTACCTGAAGCCTCCGGTCCAAATCAGCACTCTGACCAGGGACTTCGCCACCCAGCTGGAGGAGGCCGCTGAGATAGCAAAACCAGAAGTCTTTCCAGGCTTCAGGCAGATGGTCGAAGAGAGAGTTAACCTAGCTGATGCCTGCGTGACTCTGGAACAGAAGCAAAAGTTGAAACAAGTTTCATATGACTGTGGTCGCACCAACATCCACACAACAACAATTCCCACGGACCCTGGAATGACTTCAGTGTTTGTGAGTCCCGGGGAATAATCCGTCCAGTACACAGCACCTTCAATAATCCGCTGCTGGGAATATTGAAGCCAAACGGCCAATGGAGACTCTGCGCCGACCTTAGGGAGCTCAACGAACGGGTCCATACTTCCCGATGGCCTCTGCCCTACATTGACCAAGGGCTGGCCCAGATCCAGGGGTCACAGGTATTCAAAGCAATAGACCTGACCAATGGATACTGGACCGTGCCTGTCAGTAGGGAGGACCAATACAAACTGGCTTTTACCTTTGGGGGCCAGCAGTACACATGGACCCGGACTCCCTTCGGATACCTCAACTCCAGCAATGAATTCAACATTTTCCTACATAAGGCCATGCCCGACCTGGGTGCGAGGGGTAACCTGGCTTATGTAGATGATGTCCTCATCAAAAGTTCATCTGTGGAAGAACACATAGCAGAGATCCGTTATGTTCTGACACAGTTGAGGGCCGCCAGAGCAAAACTTTCCTTTCAGAAAGCACAGTGGTGTAGAACCCGTGTTAATTTCTTGGGGCATGAGATTACTCCTCAGGGTCTCTGTCCCCAAGAAAAGAAAGTGGAAGCACTCCAGAAACTGAAGGATCCCACAACTCTGCGGGAACTAAGGAGCCTCCTTGGACTGACTAATTACAGGAGAAAGTTCATTGAGGTCTACGCAGAGATCACCAGACCCCTGATTCATCTCTTGAAGGGGGGGGATCAAGTGGGAATGGGGTCCAGAACAATCTGAGGCAGTAAGACAACTCAAGAGAAGCCTCTCACAAGCGCCTTGTCTAGCTTACCCTGTCAGAAACAAGGAGTTCTTCCTGGAGACAGGGTTTTCTAATACGTGCTTGACCGCAGTATTATACCACAAGCATGACAAGGTCAATAAAGTAATCTCCTATGCGAGCAAAACTTTATCCTCTGTGGAGGAAAAATTCAACGATTGTGAAAAGGCACTCCTGGCAACGGTTTGGGCATTGAAGAATTATCCAGGGGGAACACATCATAGTGGAGACTCCACACCAGCCTCTGCAATATGTCCAAAGTGACAGAATCCAGGCCGGAAATGTGAGTAATTCCCGAATTACTTCATGGATTCTGTCAATGCAAGGCTTTACTGTGAAGGTCAGATATGGCCAAAACAAGAAGAGTCCCCTTGGGCAAGGTCTGGCTGACTTGCATGATTGTGCCAGAGAAAACTGTCTTGAGGACGAAAGTCTAAAAATCAAGGACAACATGGAGGCATACCTTAATTCCCCACACAAAGTCTTTGAAGAAGACAAGTGTGAGGGAATGCCCACTGTCTATGTGGATGGATGCTCTTACCATGTTGACAACAACGGGGAGAAAGAACTGGTGGCCGGCGTAGGGAATGCATGGGTGCATGAGTCCCCAGAACCCTCAGCTGGTACAAAATTGGTCCCCGAAGTAGTCAGGTAGCAGAATTGATGGCTGTGCATCAAGCCATCCTCACTGCTGTCCAACATCAACTCCACAAACTGGTCATAATCACAGATTCGGATTATGTACGGAACGGGTTCGTGGAGCACCTGGTTAATTGGAAAACCAGAGGCATGTTAGGTGCTAATAACCCTTGAAACATGGGAAGTTAATCGAAAACATTGATGATCTTGTCACATCGAATGGGATGACCATCTACTGGATAAATATTAAGGGTCATTCCAAAGTAGAGGGACCAGACAAAACTGGAAATGACTTAGCTGATCAGCTGGCCAAAACCGGAGCCATCCAAGGGGATCTAATAGAGATTGAGTCCCTGTTGGGGGAAATCCAAGTCACTGCTATCACTAGGTCCCAGACAAATGCTCACAATGATCTTTCAACTGCACAATGGAGTAAGGAGACCCCTGATGCTGATTTGATTACAGCTCAGAAAGGGGATCCAATAATTGGTAAGTTTTACCAACACGTTGAGGACCCTGAGAACTTTCCCCTGATGGCAACCGATTACATCGGGAAAGAGGACCTAAGAGTGTTGATGAAATGTCCAAAAAGGTTCCGAATCCAAGATGGTTTGTTGGTAAGGAAATCCCAAGCTGGCCATGATCAGTGGGTGGTTCCTACCTCATTCCGAAGCCTGATGTTAAGTCACGGCCATGATGCGGCCACCGCCGGTCATAGGGGGTTTCATACAACAATTGAAATCTTAAGAGATATTGCATACTGGCCACATATGGTCCAGGACCTCAACCAATAATTGAAGGGGTGTCTTGTGTGTGCACAATTTCAGCCAACATCCCTCACACACCGGGCGCCCCTCCAAAAGAGGGGGATGACACTGCCATGGTCAGATTTGCAAATCGACTTTGTAGGCCCTGTAATTCGCTCGTCTAGAGGAAACAAGTACATGTTGACCGTTACATGCTTGTTTACCAAGTGGGTGGAATGTCTCCCGGCCCCAAACTGCAAGGCAGAAACAGCAGCTGCCCTGATGATTAACCACATCTTTTCCCGTTTTGGTCTACCTCAAAGGATTGAGTCAGACAGAGGTAGCCACTTCACCAGTGAAGTAATGACAAAGATGTGGGAAATACTGGGGGTTAAAAGGAAGCTACATATTGCTTACAGGCCAGCTTCTTCTGGAGCAGTAGAGAGATACAACCAAACCATTGTGAGCATCTTAAAAAAGTGTGTGGCAGATTCTGGGCCAAGTTGGGATATCCGACTACCTCTGGTCCTAATGGCCATCAGATCTACCCCTTCATTTGCAACTAAAATGTCACCATTTGAGTTGATGACTGAACGCAAGATGGTACTTCCCCAGCACTTGCTCTACAGAACCCAAGAGCAAACGTTGATAAATGCCTCCACAACTCATGAGTATGTGGAGAATTTAAGGAAACACCTCCAACATGCTTTTGCCTATGCTCAGCGGAATCTAGAAAGATCAGCTGATAGCATGAAGACCCACTACGACCTGAAAATGACCAGGAAAGTATATGAGGTGGGAGACCGGGTCTATCTATACAATTTCGAAAGAAACCAGGCCAAACAGCGAAAATTTTCGCCTACGTGGAAGGGACCGTTTGAAATTATAGACAAAATCTCCCCTGTAGCCTATAAGATCTGCATCCCCAAAGGTAGTCTGGCGGAAGGGGAAGACAAGTGGGTCCATATTAATCAGCTAAAGTGTTGCCATCCCAGGCAGACTCTGCAAAAACTGGAGGAGTCCTCTGCAATACCAGAGGGGACCGCTCCAGATTAATTCAGTTCCCATCCTAAAATATCCCACATATAGTCTCTAAAATATTATGATTTGAAAAAAAAAATTCATATTATATCTTGTTTTTCAAAATAAGAATGCTATGTCGCTTGAGTTATAAAATATACATCCTAGGAGAGAGGAAACCATGGAGACTGACCAAGGAGGACGACCGGGGACCGGGAGCAGAGATCCGAGGGGCCCAGGGTACCACCCAATATTCCCATCAGGACAGGCAAGGAGAACCGATCGATCCAACCGGATGGAGGAAAAGATGCTGAACCGTGCCACCTACGGAATTGGAAGAAGATGATGCGGACATACCAGCGCGTGGATCAAAACATCCTATGCACCCGACTCCCCCTCGACTAGAAATCAAAGCACAGTCGGGCGGGGGGGCTTGTCAAAGGTTTGACCCATGTTGAATTAATAGACTGGGTAGATGTGGGGAGGAGCTGTCGCCGCCCATTATTCTATCCCAGAACAAACTAAATCAATAGACTGGGTAGATGTGGGGATGGGCTATCGCCGCCCACATTCACGCCAGAATCCAGGAGAACTGCGCAGTTTGCGCACACCAAAATGGTCACCTAATCTGCCACCCACCAGTGCAAAGAAAGGTGGTTCTGTTCAAATCCGTTTTTTTATGTCAAAAAGTTGCTAAAATCATGGGCACAAGGCCACTCTAAAGATACAACCTTCTTGTGGGGGGTTCCACATCACCACTCTACTGTAAGGATGCCATCAAAACAATGTTAAGCAAGGGTCCTATACTATCAAGCAAAAGACCACTCTATTGAAATGCAGTAATTCAAGACAGATCCCAAAAATGGGTGCAGTACCAGCTTTGTCCACAAACCGGTGCTAGCGGTCTAAACTCTGACAGGGAAACTGTATTTAGGAGTTCAAGAGGGGCAGGGACTTCAAAGCCTGTTGGTTAATTAAAAATCTTAGCCACCTGCTGTTCCCAGAGGCCAAGAGGCTGAGAACTCTTAACACCCCAGAGACTCACAACAGGAGGCAGGATATCACATGGCCCTTCTGAGTGAGAGGGAGGGGGTTTCCCCTTTAGCCTGGAGGAGAGAGACAATAGCCCCTTTCAGTTGAATGGGGTATGTTAATTTTGAATGTTGACTGTAAACAGAGCTCTGCCTGGGAGCAAAGACATGTGATCCCTGACCCACCCAGCTTCAAGGGGCGGGCCAGACTTGAGTGTGGATTCCTATTGCAGCAAATATATATTTTATAGAAACATTGATAACTTATTGTAACCAAATGACAGGAATGTACAACTTTGAGATTCTTCGTATGAAAAATGCCCTCACGATTTGAGTCCAAACTCCAATTTCTACGGTGTTCTAGGACCAAACCCCGCTATTTATTGATATTACAGACACCGGGTTTATGCTAGAAACCTAGTAAATAGCTGTAATGTGTGTAGAAGGAGGGTGTACATTGGTGTAATTTTTGATACAGATTTAACATTGGTAAACCAATTAAAAACGAAATTAAGTTGTCATTTTTTAATGCAAGCCCCCAGGAAGATCAGAGTCGGACAAGCATGGACCATAAGGAATATATAATGTGTACATGTAATTTCAACAAATTGTGTATCTGGGAAATATGTATTTGGATCAGAAATAGATTTGTGTGCACATTGACAAGGGGAGTGTCTTTCTGTAAGCCATAAAGATGACACACAACCCAGCTCCCCAATCAAGGGAGAGGGGAGAACTGGGCCAATGACAAGTGAGACGGGCAGGCGTAGCTAGGCCCAGGCACACACCCATTTTCAAAACACATAAAAGGAACATTGAAACCCAGGTAGGGACATTCACTTTCCACTTTCTTGCGGGATGCTTTGCCGGGAGACTTCAGACTTCACATCCAGAGATCCAAACTTCAAATCCATCAATCTCCAGAGACCAGAAATTAACTCCAGAATTTGTAGCAGAAAGGCCTGAATCCACAAGCCGAATCCTCGTCAGCAGGCCTCAAAACCAACCAAACTATTCAACAGCCGGGCGAGCTGTTTGAATTCTTTGCCAAGAACTTTTGCAAGAACCTGTAGAAGTATCCAGAAAGCAGTGCTGTATCCGGAACCAGAGAGAACCAGAAACCAGACGCTGTGAGCAGAACCGCCAGAAGTCTTGTTCAACCTGTTGACCAGATCCGTGACGATGTCCATTCCTGTCCAAAATCTAGTGTGAGTACCCAGCTAGCACTGTGCCAGACAAATCTCTTAGTTTAAAATAATCTAATTAAAACAATTTTAACCTATTTAGAACTACCTCATAGGAATCGTGTTTGTCATTCTGTCCTTTTTACAGCTGAAAACTGTCACCTGTCATTTTGAACTTTTAAATTTCAAATCCGAAAAACTACCTTCACAAAATCGTCCGTATCTCCGGAACCGTTTGTGCTAGGAGCGTAATTTAACTACTCCTTATAGGGCCTCCGTAATTACGCACGACGCACGTGATTAAATTTGCCGCGATTTGACATTTTGCACAATTTCAGCCACGTGTAAAAATCAGCAGCTCGTTGCTTTCCTTTGCTAAAATTCGTTTTATCCTGCTAGTTACTCATAGAGCATTGCTAAAGTGAGCCTGAACTAATATAAACTAGATATCACCCACCCTGAACCTCTAGAGGGAATTAAAAGCATTTTAGCACATTTCTCACTTCATTGTCATCACATTCAAAGCATTTTGGGCCTGTGTTTCAAACTTCTACCTGTTTTCCTCTAAGCTTGCTGGGGGGGAACTGAATTTCGTATTGTATTTGATTGCATTCCTGAGAACTGTGTGCTCTTCTTTCCATCTCCTTATATTGCATAAAGGGGGGGAGTGAATTGTCAAGGAAAAGTGATTACATTGTCTTTTGTTGAAGCCATATCAAGTTATTTTCTGTACTGCATTTCATTCATCATTGCGTTTCTTTGAACCATATAAAGCATTCTTTCCCACCTTATTTTTCTTTTCCTATTCATAAGTAACCAAGAACTGTGCTACTGTAGGATTACCTATTGCTGATAACTGCTCATATTCACAAGTGTGCTATCCATTATCAATTTATTTATAGAAGTGTGATATATATATATATATATATATATATATATATATATATATATATATATATATTGTTTAACTTTTCAAATAAACCTTTTAAATTTGCAAAACAAATCTACTTCTTGGCTCAGTGGGGTCATAAATAAATAAGGGCTTCCCTTGGGCATCCCAGACAAGGCTCTGACTTAGTGGGATTGCTTGATAGGAGTCACTTACATATTGAAAGGAAGGAAAGAGGAAGGGTTGGCAATAACCTTTAAAGGCTGCTGGGACTGAAGGTTAATTGTGAAAAGGGAATGGGGTTGTAAGCGGTAGCCTGCATGAGCAGCTGGGTAGGATTGTGAATGCCGACCATTGACACATCTGGATAGAGTAGCGGTTGTTGAGCGATGCCACATCTGGACTTCATTGGGAATGCTATTAAGGCCAGATTTGTATGGAATAGCTAACACCAGCTAGCCGCATATATAGACAGGTTCCAAAAGGTGGGCAGGGGCCAAATCTGAACCCAGTTTTGAATATTGGTGGGCGTCAATTATGGAAGGGATTGTGAATATTGGCTGGTGCCAGAGCTAGATATACATGCATTGATGTTCACGCACCACACCTAGAAAGAACGTGAAAATTCAACATATCGCTTCTAGACCGTGATGCCAATAACCAATCCACAAACAATTTCATCCCTCTGCCTAAACCTCTCAAACTCTAACCAAACACAACCACAACCCCATACCACAAGAAACCGCACAAACTTCAATACACCGTGACAACAAAACAAACCACACATAGACTTGCACAACAGCACACGACGGCTACCGACAGGAAAGCACCCCAAGCCCAGCAAACAGTATTAAACGTGTTGATGCTGCCAACAGCACATCACTGCTCTCTTGCACTTTTCCCACTTACTCCCACTAACTCAAGCCCTTCCCTTTTCAGAGATGCCAGAGTGCCATGGGACCACTCCGGTGGTGATAGTGCACGGTACAAATGTCCTTTATCATTAACATTAACATCCCTCTCGTTTTTTGGGTTCTCTGGTTCTGTTCTATCCTGGTTTTGTTCTTATTTGTCTAAATGTACTTATTCAGTATCTTGAGCCAGGAAATCTTCTGACACTGTCCTCTTGTACATGGTGTTCCCCAAGGCTCTGTTCTGGGACCTTTTATTTTTTCTCTTTATACTTCTCATCTTACTTATATAATTTCTTCATTCGGAATGTCTCATCATTTTTATTCCGATGACATTCAGCTTTTTCTTTCTTTCTCATCTTTCACTCCTTCCATCCAGGACACTTTGGCATCTTGTCTTCTTGCTATCAAATCCTGGATGGCTGATAACTTTCTTGTCTTGAAATCTGCTAAGACAGAAGTTCTCTTTGTTTCTGCTACTACAATCCCTCTTCCTTTTCTGCCTGCCTTTATTTCTTGTAACCCTTCTCTGCTTCGTATTTCTTCTACTGCCCGTAATCCAGGCCTCTACTTTGGTGCTGAACTTTATTTTTCTCATCATCATTTCTCTACTTTCACGCTCTTGTCGGTTTCATCTCTTTAATATTCGTAAGGCAAGGCCTTTTCTTACCTTCGGAGCAGCTGAGCTCTTAATTTCATCTCTTATTCATTCCTGTTTGTTTTATTGTTCTAGTCTTCTTTTCGGACTTCCTGTTTCATGTCTGGGTCCTCGTAAGTCTGTTTTCAACTCCTCAGTTTGTCTATTATGTTCCCTTTCACCTCATGAATCTCTTTCTTCATCAGTTCTTTTGCTTGCATGGTTGTCTTTCCACTCTCGGCTTAAGTTGAATTTTCTCTGAATGTTTTTTAAATCTCTTCATGGTCTTGCTTGCTTCATATCTTTCACCTCTGGTATCTTTTTATCTCCATTTGCGATGTCTTCATTCTCAATCTCTTTTTCTTTTAACTCTTCCTCGTCCTTCTTGTGCTCAGTCTTCTTTTTGCTCTTTTTTTTACTTGCTCCTTTGCATTAGAACGCCCTTCCTCTTTCTCTTCGTTCTTTGTTGTCTTCCTCTATGTTTCGTTTTTCTCTCAAAAACCATCTTCTTCACTCCTGATTCCAAGAAATTGTATTGATTTAAATTGTACCGTGAAGTGATAACTCTACAGCGCTTTGGCGTAAAGTGCTTAATATGTGCAAAATAAAATAGAAAAAGAATACAAAATTTGTTGTGGTTTGAGACTCGCACTCTAAAGATGAAACACATTTCTTGCGGTAGAAAATGAAAAGGCGATTTTAATATTTCGATGTCTGCCTATGATGGGAATAGAAAACAAAATGTTGTACCCTGGGAAGGTTTCAAGCTAGAACAAAAATACTGGTCCTGTTTGCTCTTTGTTCTACGAGGCTTGCCGATGCTAGATTTCTTTTTCTTTTCGATTTCCACTACAGCTCACTAAAATAGAATTCCTACTGATTTTAACACAAGGCCCTTGCAAGGCCCATGCACACAAAATGTGCTGCTACATCCCAGCTAGACCTTCGAGGTAAGCAGATAATAGTTTGAACCCAGTGTGGATGGCAGCCTGACACGCCCACACTGCTCTCCCATCCCCTCCCACTGCATCCAGGACCCCCTCCCCCCACTTCAACGTTGAATTGCTGCAAAGGTTCTGTGATGCAATGTAGTCATTTAGTTGGAGTGGGACGAATAAGTACCCATGCATGTCTTCCTTAGAATTACTAGGTCAACCATGCACCAATTACTAGGGCAACCATGCACATTAATTCGGCCAATGGGCTAATATTATGGATTTTTCTGGGAACCCATTTTTACTTGCTATAGGATATTCGCCTGTAGGTTTTTGACACGATCCTAGAACGTTCTTTTTTAACAGGCTACACCTCTTCTACACATACCACACTCTGGTAGGAAAGACTGAGTCGCAGTACCCTGATACAGGAAGCACATGTCATCCATTGCGAGTGAAAGAAAAGTGTCAATGATTGCAGCTAACACATGTAAAACGCCTGTAACATAAGCTTTTTACATTTTGTTTTTAAATTGTTTTGGAAATGCAATCTTTTGTGAGACAGATATCTGTGGACACATTATGATATGAAATGATATTTTATTTATATCGCGTCGGTACACAAGTGTTTCAGAGCGCGACGAGGCAAGGGAGGGGAACAAGGAGGACAAAACCACGATCTTACTAGGCCCAGTGACATTTAGAACGTGCAAGCGCAGGGTCAGGGGAGGAATGGAAAGTGCTGAACATGAGATCAAACAAACAGGTAGTGCGACCAGCAGATGGTAAGTGAAAGAATAAGGAGCAGACAAGGGGTGTCTAATAAGTGCAGGAAGGGGACTGTTGCATTACAGGTATAGACCCAAGTGCAAGGGTTGCCAAGAGGAAGTGCAGGTATGCGGCTGGGTGGGCAGGGATCTGGGCCCAAAATCAGAGCATTAAACTATGCATACAACTTTACACTAAACTGTGTATTCAATTGAAATAGTTGAAAGTAACTGCATTGCAATGAAGACAGTAGCTCTAAAACTCTTTGCTACTCTTGATATGTATACAAACCCTACAGGTTTCTAGATAATTCGTTTTTTCTTACAGTAACGTCCCCTTTAGTAGCCAGATACCAATCTGTGAAATCCCACAGAAATGGACATGGTGTGCACAGAGAGCAGGTTCAAAGAGCCCCTCTGTGTAGTCAGAGGGACATTCAATTCATAGTTAATATCACTCTAAGCACTGCAATACAGAATGAAACCTTTCAAGTGGATGGCCAGAAATCAAAACACTGCCCTCTAAACGCCACAAAGAAGGGCCAACAAAATGTGGCTGGAATATTTGCAGTAGAAACTTGTAACTTTTTCTCCTTTCATAGCAAGTAGGAACCTCTTCATTATTATGCGTGTTGCGCCAAGAAAAATTTATTTTTGCATTTTTAAAAAATACTCATACGTAACAGAACAGGTAATCAGAGTATATCGCGACATGCAAGTTACTCCTAGAAATTGCCGACTGCCAGTGTCAAAAAGATGACTCGTTGGTCATTTAATCTGACCAATAAGCCGTGGGCTGAGAAAACGGTGATAACACTTATCAGGTTTTTCTTCGAGCCGAACACGGCAGGAACATGAACATTTGATTGCTTCTGACCAATGAGTCATCTATTGACACCACCGCCAACGGCTTGCTATATAGAACAACTAATACACAAGAGGCGACCCTATCAGAATGTCCACACCTCGCCATCTGGCAACTGACTATGTGGTCCATTTTCTAAAATTCACCACATAGGGATAGGGTCGATATCAGTATCAATACCGATAGGCATAGGGTTCACAATGGAAAATCAGCCTTTATAAAGACCATCTATGGTCAAAAAACATTTCGGCAAGAACAACCCAAAATTAAACCATTTTGTAACCGTGAAAGACATTTGTTTCTAATAACTGGCTTAAGTGGAGATTGTGTATGTAATGGGATAACAAGGCATTTGCGCGAGCTGTACACAGTTGTACACTCGCAGACTACACAGTGGCACTGGGCATAGCCACTGTACCTGTGGGCACATAGCAGTCCCCCAATTTATATGCAAAACACTACGCTGAGTCCAATGGGGCTAACTTTCCATCCCCAATATGTAAGTAATTCTATCTTCTTAGAGAGATGGAACACTGGGTGGATTGTAAAAAAACAGATTGATATATTTAAAATGGTGCATTTTATGGTTTGCAAGACACAGCAATATACGACCCCCTTACATGGCTGTTATAAACTGACTGTAAAAGCTGCCATCAGGAGAGGTAATTTTCACAACATTTTAACGGTTTATTGAGAGGCCACCCTCAAAACAGGGAGTTCCTTTCCTCCCCAATCAAGGTGTCACAGAACAAACTGCTTAAAATTAATTCTTTGCTCAGCCCTATTTTAGATTGATACCATGGACCTTCGATCCTGCTCACTGTGCCACCAATGAGCCAAGACCCAGGCCGTGTACAGAAAATATATTTATATTTATTTGAATTACAGGTAATGAAGATCACACTAAAACTCCACATGTCACGTTCTTTATGGCTCACAATTAAACTTCTTTTTACATAAATAAATCACACAATTTGGTTGGGAACAACACAAATCACAATACTTTAATTTATATCTATTTAAGTTCAAGAAATAATCAACACTGGTCAATGAACAAAATCAATTTACATATGCAGTGCTGTGACATTTTGATTTTTCTGCATGCTTAAAAAGACTAGCAGTTTGGTTTACAAGGTTGGCTACATGAGGTCACACTTTTGCAAGCACTTCTCCCGCCAGCCTCAAAACCCAAGCATCAATTACATGCAGCACCCTTCTATTGAAATGCCAGATCTAGGGAGTGGGGACAACTTCAGAATAAATTTTTCAGACCACCCCCGCTTAAAGGTCTGTTTTGGGGAAGTTGGACAGAAAAATTGGGATGATTTTGGAATTTGGGATTTTCAGACCCGTCTCCACTTAAAGGTCTCTGTTTAGGAAGCTGACAGTTTAAGGATTATTAGAGTTTTCGGACAACAACACCCCTCTTCCTAAAAGAAGTTGGGGTTAATAGGACAACTAGGATTACTCAATTACATTACAGGCTATAGTTTTCAGTGTACACTGGGAATGAGCTTTGTTAATTTTCAATGTTAACAAAAAATCACCACAGAGTTTTTTTGCTAAATGGGAATTAATTACACTATATTCAGTCAAATAGGCTCAGGATCTACACAGTTTTGCCCCCCCACCCACTATAAAGGGAAATTATTCAAGGCAAGCAGATTCCCCGAACATTTGGTTCAAATGGCGCAATTCAACTTATATTGAAAACCTTTGTTTAAAGTTCAGGAAAGCCAGCTGCCTTTCAGGACCCTCTTTGAGGACAGGGCAAGGGCCTGGTCACACCACACTCAAGGATGGTCCCAAGCTCTTCATCATAAGGCCCAGTCAGCTTTTAGGCCTCCCCAGCAATAGACGGCTCCAGCCCTCTTTCAAGATCCACCAAGAGGCAATTTCAATAAATCTCCTTTCATGTTTGCTTGCGTAGGTCAGTTGGGAATGTTTAGCATCCACTCTCCCCTCTCATAGTACATCCACTCTATGTACCAATGATCACACCATCAAGATGTAAATATTGGGCAGTGCCCTGCAAGAATTCTCGCATCCCGGATTGGACAGTTATCCTTCTCTCTCCCCAAAAGTCCAGCCTCTCTCTAAAGGTTGGTTTAGGAGCCTAGAACAGAGATATTGCAACTCCCTTTTGAAATCCCCCTTTTTTATGTCAACTTTTCAGCAAAAATTGCCTTCATGGCAACACTTTGTAATTTACTAATAAATACCATGAGACATATATATTCCGCTTCAGCTAATCATGGGGGATTTAATAAAATGAGAGCCTTTTTACCCCATGTTGCACAAGCAGGTGGAAATTCTTTGCTGTTTATACAGAAAGTATAATAGTTATAAACATGCAATTTACTCTCCAGATACCCAATTTTACCCTCCACCATTTCACCAACTCTTATATTTGGGACATTTATAGAGCAGCTAGGAATGCATTTTAGCTTGCCATTACAAAACTCTAAGTTGCAGGTGGATGGATTTTATTTCAACAACATCACTTAGAAATTATCTTAAAAATGACACATAAATGAATGTACTATGAATTGTGGTTGCTGAGAAAAATACATCAGTTATGATAGTCCTTTTAAACTAATGGGAAATCTTCTTATGTATGCAGATATGAGCTCTCCTGTCACCAAGCCATTTGCCATTCCTGGCCAGCATGTTCAGCTTCCCTTGATTGCACAGCTCCTCCCCACATTCCAGTCATGCAATGGTTGGCTAGGCCATTTGCCATTCTGTTGTTTGAATTTAGTGGGCTACAGGTCATAAATAGCTGGGAAGCAAGAGATTCAAAATAATTCTCTCTCCAGATCAGAAGGCCAGCAGACTTGTGGTGGGGGAGTCCTTTGTGAAATCTGTTCAACAACAAGCAAAGGGACCTGCCTTTGGCCAAAATTAAATGTATATGGGAACCATGGAAACAAGGTGGCCTTGTCTTTTCAATTGTTGCCAGTATTTTGCATGTGAAGCATAATATATATTTTAATACATGGCATCTTGTCAATCCAAACAAATTATTTTCCCTGATTGCTTTATGTTAGCAGGGGAAAATGTTAATGAAAGCCCTGGCAAACAAAAACATGAGGCAACTTTAAGTTGAATACAAATGTTGAAGTTGTGAGAAGATTTCCTGGCAGGGGAGTATATCAGGAGAACTACTAAAGGCGTAGAAAGAAAATTATTTACTTTGTAAAACACATGATAGACAGTATACCCACAGACATGAAGAGCTCACAGGAAGATAACTGATGGATAAGCACGTTGGGTGATCCACCAAGATACCAAAGAAGTTAAAAGGAACCATACTTGGGAACACCTCATCTGAACAAGATCCTTTTTATGAACTCAGTGAAAATAAAGCTAGGAAGAGCTAAATGGTATGGGACATATAGTTTGCACAGGAACTTTCTGAACCTGGTACAACGACCCTTACAAAAACATTGTTTAAAAGAGACCCTTTTGATATCCTTAAGGAACTGTTGTTTGAACAAGAGGCGTTTGCCTTCCTTAAGACACCATTGTCTGAAAGGGACACTTTTGCCATCCGTAAGAAACCATTATTTGAAAGGGACACTTTTGCCTCCCACCACTACCCTTAGGCACACTCACGCCACCACTAGCACCTGTCTGCACAATTCCTAGGCTGTACGGCACCACTACCACACCCATTCCACACCACAATACACAGCCCAACTCTCACTCACTATCCCTACACTTGAGAAACCACAGACTAGGCTCCCGATCTACCCGCCTCTTACCCAAACCCAGAACACACCCAGCTAAGCCACTCGTCCACTGACAGCACCAGCACACAGCCACATGCCAACAACCCTCAACAAAATTGTGACTACCGCGAGCATTCAGACCAAATCCATACCAGAGAACAACCAGAGAACACAACTCCAATGTGCACTCATCAATGCACGCTCCCTGCCAGCACATGCCTTAGAGATCCACAACCTCATCCCAGACCTAAACTTAGACATTCTAGCCATCACCAAGACCTGGCTAAATGAAGCCTCTGGCCCAGCCATCTGCCAAACCCTACCACCAGGCTACATCATCCTTTGCCAAGACGGAACCTCTGGCAAAGGGGGAGGGATTGCCCTAATTTTCAGAGAGACTCTAAATGACAGGCAACTAAAATCCCCTGAAGCTGACAACTTTGACATGCTCTCAGCAAAAATATCTCCTACACCAATTGACACCATAACAGTACACACTGTCTACCGGCCTCCAGGCCCTACCCTCGAC